>NC_137782.1:150653863-151346988 GCF_963455305.1 Plecotus auritus
TGGCACCACAGTTTGACATAGCCCCCGAAGACTTCAAAGCATCACAACACTGGCTGGATAATTTCCTTCAGCAAAGTGAACTGTCTTTAAGAAGATCTACAACATTGTTTAGGTTGGAAGATACTCAAGTTATGAAGCGAGCACTTGCATTCAAGTCCTTTATTGATGATGCTGACTTCTCTAAATACAATCTTTCCAACATGATTGCTATGGATGAAACTGCAGTGTTTATGGGCCAATCATCTCAAACAACAATTGAACAGCAGGGTGCCTCCTTAGCGTACATTCCCTCCACTGCTTACGAAAGTGCACGTGTTTCCTGTATTTTGGCAATTCGTCTGGATGGCACTAAAATCCCACCTTTAATCATTTCTAAGGGCAAGAAGGAAAAGATTGAATGTGTTTTGGGTGTTTTTATTCTTGAAACTGAAAAAGCCTGGGCCACACAAGCAGTTATAAGGAAGTGGGTCGATTTAATGCTGCCGCTTGTTATGCGAGGGAGCCAAAGAGGTCTGCTAGTCTGGGATGCAGCCAGCACTCACTGCGCTAAAGACATGAAGACATTTCTTCACGAAAGAAAAATAGATCAGATAATGATTCCCGCAGGAATGACGGCCTATCTCCAGACTCTTGATATTGCAATAAACAAGCCATTCAAAGACAATTTGCTCATGGAAATTAATGACTACATTGAAAATAGAATGGAGAGAAATCAGCGTGGAAACTTTGTGAAACCTAAACTGCAACAAGTTGTGACTTGGGTGAAGAATTCATGGGAGAAAATCACTGACAGTTGCATTGCAAATGCACTGCGAGCAGGCTACCTTGACAAGAAGTACTCATTTAAAGACAGTGCTATTGCTAAACATGAGAGATTTGGTCCACTGATTCTGAAAGAAATGGAGTCACAAGAATTCACCAGGAAATTCAGGAATTGGATTGTTATGATGATGTTCCAGAAGATGATGACATGATTGTCATTGAATAAATGAGTAAATTCTTGATACTGTAGGATTCACAGTTTGTCTGGTTTGTGTTGACAACTACCGTACTACCGTACCGTATACAGGTAATAAATTTCCTTTATTTTCATTTAACAATAAATGTGTACCGTATTCTTCTTCATGGAAAAATAAGACATCCCCTGAAAATAAGACCTAGCGTGTCTTTGGGGGCAAAAATTAATATGACACTCTCTTATTTTCGGGGAGACACGGTAATAAAAGGATAATATGCAAATTAACCACCACTCCAACAAGATGGCTGTCCCCATGTGGTCAAAGATGGCTGCCCCCATTTGGACACAAGATGGCCAGCAGGGGAGGGCAGTTGGGAGGGACCAGGTCTGCAAGGGAGGGCAGTTGGGGGCAATCAAGCCTGCAGGGGAGGGCAGTTAGGGTGACCAGGCTGGCAGAGGAGGGAAGTTGGGGGCGACCGGGCCTGCAGGGAAGAGCAGTTGGGGGTGACCCAGGCCTGCAGGGGAGGGCAGTTAGGGGTGACCAGGCTGGCAGGAGAGGGCAGTTAGGGGTGACCAG
This sequence comes from Plecotus auritus, assembly GCF_963455305.1. NCBI lineage: Eukaryota > Metazoa > Chordata > Mammalia > Chiroptera > Vespertilionidae > Plecotus > Plecotus auritus. The sequence continues at coordinate 150,655,399 of NC_137782.1, forward strand.
GCCAGAAGGGGAGGGCAGTTAGGGGCAATCAGGCTGGTAGGGGAGCAGTTAGGCATCAATCAGGCTGGCAGGGGAGTGGTTAGGCATCAATCAGGCTGGCAGGGGAGTGATTAGGGAGTGATCAGGCTGGCAGGCAGAAGCAGTTAGGGGCAATCAGGAAGGCAGGCAGGAGCCAGCCGTCCTGGATTGTGAGAGGGATGTTCAACTGCCTGTTTAGGCCCGATCCTACCGGGATTGGGCCTAAACAGGCAGTCGGACATCCCTCGAGGGGTCCCAGATTGGAGAGGGTGCAGGCTGGGCAGAGGGACACACCCTCCTGTGCACAAATTTCGTGCACCGGGCCTCTAGTCTGAGAATAAAAACACATTGGATGGGATTAATGACAAATTAGACATGGTAGAAAAAGGACTGAGTGAATTTGAAGACATAACAATAGAAATAATCCAAAATGAAACAGAAAATAATCTTTCTAATGAAAGGTCATCACTGAGCTGTAGGACAACTTTACGCAGCTCATTTATATGTAATTGCTGTCCTGGAAGCAATTGTTCAGGACAAACTTTTCTCATTCTCGGGGTGTACAATGCAACGGGCCCTGTCTCTCTGAGAGCCTGCAAGTTTCCATAAGGAGAAGGATGTGTTTGGTAGATTCACTCCCCCAGATAACTCTGCCCAGGTAGCTGACGTAGCTGTGCAAGTACTGTGAGTCTGACCTTGTGTTAGGTACTTACATACACAATCTTACTTAATGTTCACAAAAATCATAAGAGGTAAGTGGTAGTATTGTTCCATTATGGGAAAACTGGGGCTGGGGGAGGGGCTATAATGTGCCCATGATCATACAGTTTTAAGTGCTAGAGAGAAGATTCAAAGTGGTCTATTTGGCTCCAAGCCCGTGTTTTCTACATACACAAAATTGCTACCTTCTGTGGAGGTTAGGAAAGGCTCAAGACTGGAGACAAAGAATGAGTGAAGGAAGCATTCTGTCACTCTGTCCCCACAGGCAGCAGAAAAATGTCTCTGAAGTCCCTGGAAAGAAGCAACCAAACTTCTGATGAGATGAGTCTGGGCTAACTGTGAAGGAAAGAACGCCACTGTACATATGAAACGACAGAGCTTTAACGTGGCTCACTGGGGACCTGCGCTACTCAGTAACTCTGGGACCACGGATCACTTGGAAATGAAAAGGTAAGGATAGTTGCCTATCTCGGGTGAGGGAGGCATGTTTAAACCCAGGTCTGGTGACCAGTATAGGTATGAGCCAAAACTCTGTTTGTAAAAGGAGGAGGTGCTGTTGACTTTTCTTTTTCCACCTCCCTGTGCTTCAGTCCCCCTCCCTCGCCTGCAGAATGTGCCACCCTGGAAAAGATATCCTCGCCCTGTCTACCTGGGCCAATAGGTTCTGGGGTGGCACAACAAAGAATAGAGCCAGAGTCTCTCTTTCCCTCCAATCCTTGTAACACATTCCCCAGGAGCACCAGCTCAGAGAAAAAGGTTAAGCTTGCCAAAATGAATATAAGTTTTTAACCCCCCAATTTCTTGGTTACTATCATCAATTTATCTCTTGCATCCAAAAGTTTGCTAAAATCTTGCTTCCTTCTCACTGCCTCCTATTTCCCTTAGGAGAGAATTTTTCTTTTCCAGGAAACTGTCCAATTTCCAAACCAAGCAACCACGCACTTGTTCCTTCCATTAATAAGCTTGGTTCAGAAAAGGCGGGTGCAAGGCTATCTCTGGAGAACTGTTCTGGGAATACGCATTAAAACTAGTCTTTCCTGGGTGGTAATGGGAGAATAAGGACATACATGTAATACCTTAATCAATAAAGAAATTAAAAAAAATAAAACTTAAACAAAAAATAAAACTAGTCTTTACTTCACTGGTTTGTTTGCTCTGATTAGCTTTGAAGTTTACCCAAAACTCCCCTGGTCACTGCCCAGCAGGATCTATTTACCTGCAACTCAACTTTCCTTGGGACAATTCTTTTAGAACAAGGATTGGATCCAGGTTCTAGGTCCCTGCCTGACAGCAGCTGTGTGATTCAGAGTGAGTCACTGAATGGCACTGAGCCTCAGTGTACTCCTCATCCATACAAAAGAGGTGAGTCATCCCTGCCAAATAAGAGAAGGTATACGACAGTACACTGAAAATTCCGGAAGTCAGTGCAGATGAAAATAAGATCACTATGAAAATCCTTGCCCCATCAGGATATTAGCTGGACTACTAACCAAATTAGCAGAGATAGATTAACAGGAGAAAATCAAAGTTTAATACATGCCCATGGGGAATTCACATAGACATGATGATCATTCCATGAAAATTCCAAAGACAGCCCTGACTGGGTAGCTCAGCTGGTTAGAACATTACCCTAATACACCAAGGTTGTGGTTTCAATCCCTGATCAGGGCACAGACAAGACGCAACCAATGAATGCATAAATAAATGGAACAACGAATAGATCTATCTATCTATCTATCTATCTATCATCTATCTATCTATCTATCTATCTATCTATCTATCTATCTATCTATCTCTTTATCTCTCTCTCTCTCCACTTCTCTCTCCCTTCCTCTCTCGCTCTAAAATAAAAAAAAATTAAATACAATGTTCTTATTTAAAAAAAAAAAACATCAGACATTTTTCTTACATAAACAAACTCTATATCTTCCAAATTCTTCAGATTATATTTATAATATATAGTTATATATTATATAGTTACTAGAGGCCCGATGCATGAAGATTCATACGAGAATGGGCCTTCCTTCCCCTGGCTGCCAGCACCGCCTTCGCTCCAGCCTGGAGCTGCCTTCCCATGCTGCCCAGAGGCCTGGAGTGGCTGGTGTGGAATGCCTGCATCGACGCAAGCATCCAGCCCTGCCCCCAGCCACTCGGTGCCTGTGTATGCAAATTAACTCGCCATCTTTATTGGGTTAATTTGCATACTCACTCCTGATTGGCTGGTGGGTGTTGCAAAGGTATGGTCAATTTGCATCTTACTCTTTAATTAGTGTAGGTAACCAGATTATAGTTAAAATGTAATTCATAGAGAGGAACTCAGGGATCAATAAATGCAATCTCCTTATTTTAGAGAAGGAAAAACAAAATGAAGTGATGGGCCCAAGGTCATTAAGTAGTAGACAGGGCATGAACCCAGTCCCATTTTCACCCAGTTATGTCTGTTGTTCTTCATAGTTATGTCTGTTGTTCTTCACTTGGAGCACAGGTTAAGGGAATAGTCAATTGACTGGTGACAGAGTACAGCAACCAACCATCTCTTCAGTTCTTTCCCCGCACCTTAGCCACAAGCTAGGTGTGGCAAAACATTTCTGGTGAACCTATTCTGATTCCTTCTAATCACCTCTTTTTCTTTAAATTTTTTTAAAGTATGACATTTTTACTTTCAAAGTACTAATAAACCATATTTCAATAATGTATTTTAAAGCTTGTTGTAAATGGGAAATGCAACTAGTTTGCATTTCCTATCATCTACATTTTTCACTTTTGTAAAATCTTTTACCCCATCTTCAATCACCTTTTCTGTCCTTCATCATTTCACAAAAATTCCCAAGAATGATTTTGTCACATTTGTGTGTTTTAGTGCTGTGTGTTTGTATTTGTTCAGTCTCAGATACTTTCTAGATACCATATTACTGTGTTTTTTTCCTGTTATGGCAAAGTTGAGTCCTTTGTCATATTTGTCCTACACTTTCCTTTGAATATCTTTATCCTTGGAGAAAAAACGAACAAAGTAACGTTTATTGTGGTTCTTTCTTCAGTCGTCGCAGTTTATTCACTAGATTTTCCAAAGAGTGTCCTATTCCTTGCTTTATCACTTTCTTACTTAACACATATTCATCAAAGTCTTCTTTTCACAGTTCTCCCACATTAAAAAAGGAAGGAAATGCCTTAGGTACTGATATGAAATAAGCTCCAAGATGTGTTGTTGAGTGAATCAAGCATAGCACAGAATTATGAAAACAGGCTATTATCTTTTGTGTAAAATTTCAAAAAAGAACATAGACCATATTTAATTGATTCTAAAATGCACAGACTTTTACATTTTTGATATTTATGAAATTAGAATTCATTATACAATAGATGTCAAATCGTAGTTTAATAGGCAGGGCTTTAAAATGTTTCTTTTGTAGTAGTATAATAATCCTATATAATAAAGAGCTAATATGCAAATGTAGTCGTGCCCTCACACCGGAGCCAAGGGACCTGAGGCCAGGCCAGGGGATCTGGGGCTGTGCCCCCTGCCCTGCAGGGCTTGACGGGGGTGGGTCTGGCTGGGTCTAGGTCTTGTGCAACTTCAAGGCGCACGTGGGTGGGCAGGGACTTGATTCTGGGTCCCGGGGCGCGCCCCAGACTCTGACAGGAGAAAGATTTTCATATACATTTTACTAATTTTCTTTCATCTCTGACACTTCTATTATAGAGAAAGGGCAAACAGCAATATTAAAATATTTCCTGTAATTAATTCCTTTTTAATGTGCATGAATTTCATGCACTGGGCCACTAGTTTATATATATAAAGCCTAAGCAATGGAATGACCGAATGAATGAATGACTGGTTGACCAGACACTAGGATGCTCACTGATGCTCAACACAGGAGCTACCCCCGGGTGGTCAGTACACTCCCACAACCCGGGCCAGCCAACCTCCTGTGGCTCCTCCCCGTAGCTGGCCCCAATCGGGACTGGGTGAGATGGCCCCAATGGCCCCGATTGCCAGCCAGGCTGAGGGACCCCACACATGCACGAATTTGTGCACCAGGCATCGAGTATAATTATATTATAATATGTATATTATATATACTATGTAATCCTATCTAATAAAAGAGAAACATGCAAATTGACTGTACCTCTGCTATGCCCACAAGCCAATCAGGAGTGAGTATGCAAATTAACCCAACAAATATGGCGGCAGCCATGGAGCTGGATAAAGCAGGAGGCTTGGGTTGCCCCCAGCAATGGAGGAAGCCAAGCTTCCCGCCTGCCCTGGCCTCCGCTCAAGGCTACAAAGTTTCAATTATAGAAGATAAATAAATCCCAGATACCAGGGCCTTCACTTGGGTCGCCGGGGGCGTGGCTGGCCTGCAAACCACCACAGGATTCTCGCTCAGGCTGCCCCACGCCCCAAGGAAACCCCCCCCCCCCAATCCAGGACACCCTTCAGGGCAAACCAGCTGGCCCCCACCTGTGCACCAGGCCTCTATCCTATCTAATAAAAGAGTAATATGCAAATTGACTGTCACTCCAACACACAAGGCCAGAGATTTGCAAGTTGACAGAGATGAGTTCCAAACCAGTGCTGGTTGGGTGTGGATAAGAGCAGATTCCAAGGTTACTACCATCAATTCCTGTTGACATTTGTGGTTCCCTTTTATTGGCAGGCTTAAAGGCCCAGCAGTAAAATGAACAATTTTTGGTGGTTTGTGTGTTAGGGGTACAAATACAAGACTTACTAGAATTAGGATAGACCTAATTTTATCTAAATTTACTTTTAGTAAAATTGATTATTTAATGTGCAACTAACAAAACATTTCCTTGTGATGAGAACTTCTAGGGTCTATTATCTTAGTAATTTTCAAATATACAATGCAATATTGTTAACTATAGTCATTCTGTTGTAAATTATATCCCTAAAACTTGTTTATCTTATAACTGGAAGTTGTTATTATGTTATGAAACAGTCTGGGGACATTATTTTTAATACACCTTTGAATACGCACACTTACTTATCCAGAATCTGTCTCTCTGGGAACCAGTTCATCCCATTTATTTACCAGGAGGTTATGTAAAATATTCGCAACATTAGCCCTAGCTGATTTGGCTCAGTGGATAGAGCAATGGCCTGAGGGCACATGTCCGGGTTGTAGGCTCGATCCCCAACAGGGAGAGTGTGGGAGGCAGCCAATCAATGATTCTCTCTCATCACTGATGTTTCTATCTCTCTCCCTCTTGCTTTCTTTCTGAAATCAATTATATATAATAAAATATTTACAACATTAAAAAAATTTGGGGGTAGTTTGTTAAGTAGCAATAGATAACTAATACATGAAGGTTTAATTGAAATAAGTATGTAACTACCTCTAAGTTTCCTAAATCAAGTGTACAGTAAGAATTAGACTTGTCTTTGGGTAATGTGTAGAAGAACCTCTTGGTGTCCTCACTCACATAGTCCCTACCTTAAACTCATTAAATTGGGATCTTGGGGCTAGGGATAGGAATCATCATTTTTAAAAAGCTATGCCAGTGATTTAATGTGCATTAAAATTTGAGAAGTACTAGCTAATGCTTTCTAGAAACAGGCCTGAAAATTATAGAAATTATAGACCTGGGTCTCCTAACTGATAAAGCTCATGGCAGAAAGTTATTAAAGACCCTTATATATGCAATACCTACTTCTGTTAAACTCTAACTTGCAGGATCTGACAGGATTTTCTTGGTAAACTATTTGGATTTTCTTACATTCAGATTACGGTGTAGTCTAAACAAAATACCCAGTTAGGCTGTGTGAACATGATGGCTTCACTAACTTCCCACAATATCGCTAAAGTTTATGGATGCCACTTTCTCAATTTTAATGCCTTCCTTTGAGGTGATAAATTAATGTATCTTAGGCTCATACTTTTATCATCTTTCACTGTGAAATTAGGTCATTTTTCTGCAAAGAATGTTTTCTGTTTACAGTGACGTTGGTTTCAGGAAAACTCACGTGTGTAAGAATGTTGGTGGTTTTGATACCATCTATTAGCTAGCCTCTTGACAGAATCATTTTTCTGTGTGCTATTAGGCTGGCAGCTGCCTGTGATAACTTGTTACTTTCAAAGCCAAGTGCCATATTTTATGAAGGACTAATATCCACAACAAATGAAGGACTCTCATAATTCAACAATCAAAAAATCCAGTTAAAATTTGTCAAAAGATTTGAACAGATACTTTACCTAAGAAGATATATTGGTGACAAATAAATACATTATATTAGTCATTAAGGAATGCAAATTAAAACCTTAGTGAGATACTCCTAACTATCAATTAAATGGCAAAAAGAAAAAAGAAAAAAAAAACGTGACAATATCAAGTCCTGGCAAGTTTGTGAGCAACTGGATCTCTCCTGCATTGCTGGTGGGAATGCAAAATAGTATTTTGAAAACCACTTTAGTAGTTTCTTATAAAGCTAAAAACTCATCATATGACTCAGCAATCCTGTTTGTAGTTATTTATTTACCCAAAAGAAATGAAAACATGTCCACACAAAAACTTATACATCAATGTTTATAGTAGCATTATTAATGATGGCCAAAAAGTGGAAAAAACCCTAAGTGTCCATCAGCTGCTAAACAGATCAACTGTAGTATGCCCACACAATGGAATGCTAACTGGCAATAGAAAGAAACAAACCAGTGATACATGCAACAACATGGATTAATCTCTAATGCATTATACTAAGAAAAAGAATTGTGCTTCTGTTTACATGACAATCCAGAAAAGTTATAATTATTGGAACCAAGAACAGATGAGTTCTTGCCAGGGGCTGAGAGAAGATTAACTTACAAAGGGCATTTTTTAGGTGATAGAAATGTTTTATATCTTACTTGTAATGGTGGCTATATGACTGCATGTGTTTGTCAGAATAAAAAGTTGAGTTTTACTTTATGTAAATTATACTCAATAAATCAGACTTTAAAGCAAAAATAGCAACCACACACACACACTTAAACATAGGTTAATCTGACACACATTGCCTTTCCAAAATTGAATTCCAGTCAGTGTGTGAAGCTTCTAGTATTAAAATTCTGACTACAGGCATCCTGGATGAGTGTTTCAAGCCAATCATTTGCAGGATAGTTTCAGTTCATTAAGCTGAAAGATGGACCAAAGGTACTACAAAGAATTAGTTATGATGTACAGTCTCCCAACATGGCTCTCTGTGGTGATGAACAAAATAAACCTGGCCCCACTGTGCTGCCTTTCATCCCTTCCCTTCAACCTAGCCAGTCATGCCATCATTAGGGTTCTAATGAACCCTTCAGGGTTTCTATGCTTGGATCTCAGGCTATTAAATGAATATTTTAGGCCTCCGAGGTGGTCCCTAGACACTACTCAGGGGAGATAAACTCACTAGGAGAAAATTCTGCTCATGAATGCAACAGATTGACTTTAGCCAGCGAATTTGCCAGACAGGTGGTGAGTAGAACAGTGAGCTGTGTAGTAGATACAATATTTTATCTATGGTTCTGGATTTTTTTCTTAATCTCGCTTTTAATTGCATTCATTACAAAGTACTTCAAGGATTTGTAAAATATAAGTGGGGAAAAACACTGCATTTCCATTTTCAGCTAAAGAGAGAAATTATATTCTAGTTTAATATGTAGGTCCCATTATTTTACTTCATGTAAAAATAAATTTAAATGTATGTAATCCTTTTATGCTTGAATACCCATTTCCTTGAAAAATCTGCACAATTAATTTCCTCAGGCTTCAATGATGCCTCTTTAAGATCTGTTCAATAGTTATTCAAAACTCAGGATTTTAATCCCTTGAATCTTTTTTTTTTTCTTTTTACACATAAGGCAGACAGACTTTCTCTGGGCTGTAACAATGTCTTCAGCATGAGACTAGCACTTTGGAAAGATGCTCTGCTCCCAGCCAGACTGAAAAAGTAACAGGACAAGCCAAGTTTGGGAATGCGTCTGCAAGCCTATTCTACCTCACTTAACAAGAAGCCCTTTCTCATTTGGGAAACAGAGGCAGTCCTTTCTCTGCTTACCAATCTCTTCTACTGTATTTTGCAGGAAGTCTCTAAGTTCCCGGCTGAATTATTGAGACAAGCCCATTGAAGCCAATGAGTTTTAATGTTTAGGAATGAGAGGTTTTGACAGTGGGGAAGTAGATGGGCAGGGCTAATACGCAAATTTATAAAATAGGGCTCGGTTTCAGTTTATGCATTCTCGAATCTGAAACAGACTCTCTGCCTTTGCAAGGTGATTAACTTTAAGGGACAAAATGTTTGAATTTCCAAAAGCACATCTGATTTTTAGAATGGTAACCCACCTTCTGTGTGGCAGGAGCTTTAGATTACTTTCCTAGTATGAGGAAGGACTTTTTTTTTTTTTACTCCAGGTATAGTCCTTGGCCCAGAAGTTAGTCTACTATTTTATTTTATTTTATTTTATTTTTTTTTTCAATATATTTTATTGATTTTTTACAGAGAGGAAGAGAGAGGGATAGAGAGTTAGAAACATCGATGAGAGAGAGACATCGATCAGCTGCCTCCTGCACACCCCCTACTGGGGATGTGCCCGCAACCAAGGTACGTGCCCTTGACCAGAATCGAACCTGGGACCTTTCAGTCCGCAGGCCGACGCTCTATCCACTGAGCCAAACCGGTTAGGGCTACTATTTTATTTTTAAACTTTTTATTTATTGATTGATTTTATAGAGAGAGGAAAGGAGAAAGAGATTTGTTGTTCCACTTATTTATACATTCATTGATTGATTCTTGCATGTTCCCTGACTGGGAATCGAACTTGCAACCTTGGCATGTAGGGGCAATGCTCTAACCAACCGATAAACCTGGCCAGGGTTTATTGAGTACTTTGTCAGGCGTTATTAGGCAGTATATAGGTAAAGGAAGAAGTTGGAGAAGGAGAGACTAACATGACTAATACTTAGTTCCTAGACTTAGATACAAGTATCTTACAATTTAGTGGGTGCAAAATTTAGTGCAGAGAGTTGCATCTATATTAAGAATTTGTGTCCTTTTTAAAAATATATATATTTTTATTGATTTCAGAGAGAAAGGGAGAGGGAGAGAGAGATAGAAACATCAATGATGAGAGGGAATCATTGATCAGCTGCCCCCTGCACACCCACCAACTGAGGATTGAGCCCACAACCTGGGCATGTGCCCTTGACCAGAATCAAACCTGGGTACCTTCTCAATTATTCAGAGTCTTGCACTAACTACCATTGTGGAAGGAAAAGAGATCTTTGCTTTGAGTTGGTGGTATATGGATGTCTTTAAGAGTACTGGGTTTAAATCCCGGAAATACATTTAATAGCTGATATGTCTTTGGATGAGTTATTTAACTTATCTATACCTTAGTCTTCTCATTTAAAATTTTTAAAAAGAATAGTTTATTGATTTTTTAGAGAGAGAGAAAGGAAGAAGAAACATCAGTGTGAAAGTGTAACTTTGATTGGCAGCCTCCTGCATGGCCCATACTGGGGATCAAGCCCACAACCCAGGCATGTGCCTTGATCAGGAATCAAACTAGCAACCTTTCAGTGCACAGGACAATACCCAACCAACTGAGGCACAATGGTCAGGGCTGATCTTCTCATTTATAAAAAGAGCATAATAGCGACGTCTCATTGAGCTGAAATGCGAATCGAATATACAAATACATATAAAAGCCTTGACTTAGTGCCTGGCACATAGTAGGTGATCAATGAGTATATGTTATTACTATTATTATAGTCTCCCTGGGAAGGTAGAACTCATAGGGAAATGACTTGAAAACATAGACAATAACATACAAATAATAACATACCAATGAATATCATGTGAGGAGCTATGTGCTTTAAAGCAATAAAATAAATAACCTCCAGGCAAATCCAAAACATGTTTTCATTACTCCCAAACTGTACTGCATAGTCTTAGGTGGATGTCCAGATTATCCCAGACTAAACCCTTGAATTTCTTGGAATTCAGCACTTAAGAACCAAAGGTAAACAATAGCTTGTGCAAGGTCCCGGAGAGAAAAGGCAGTTTTTGTGGTAGGGCCTGGTTTATGCTTAGTGATTACAAAATTTCCTTGACAGCTTTTAGTGGGAATAGCTCTTACAAACTTCTGAGGGAACTGCTTTCTAGACAGTCTTACTTGCCTTTGAAGTAGGTCACCACTTACATTAATTTTAGAGGACCCTGTCCCAACTTTTATTTTTCACAGATGTTTGATGTCGAAAACCTTGCTAGGCTATTTATTTATTTATTTATTTATTTATTTATTTATTTATTGTTGGTTAATCTTCACCTGAGGATATTTTTGAGGCTATTTTCCCATTAGAGAGAGTGGAAGAGAAAGGGAGAGACAGAAAGAGAGGTACATTGATGTGAGAAAGACACATTGGTTAGTTGCCTCCTGTAAGCACCCTGAGCAGGGCCGGGCATCAAGCCTGCAACCAAGGTACATGCCCTTGATCAGAATCAAAGCCGGGACCCTTCAGTCTGTGGGCAGACACTCTATCCATTGAGCCAAACCTGCTTGGGCTTGGTACGCTATTTATTTATTTTTTCTTCTCCAGCTGAAAAGCAGATATTCCTGGTGGAAGAGAGGAGAGTCAGTGTCCAACTCTACTATGCTGGCCAATTCCTATTCTCATTCTCACTGTGCAGTGTACCTACTACCAACCCTTGAATCTAGACGATCTTATATAGTGTACCTACTACCAACCCTTGAATCTAGACGATCTTATATAGGTTGGTCGATCTGTCTGTCTGCTGTCTCTCTTTTAATCCTCATCAGAAAATAGGTTTTTATTGATTTTAGAGAGAGAAGAAGAGAGAGAGAGAAGCATCTACGTGAGATGTGAGAGAAACATTGATCAGCTGCCTCCCGTACGTGACCCAACGGGGGATGAAACCCGCAACCTGGGTATGTGCCCTGAATGGGAATTGAACTGCAACCTTTTGGCTGACAACCATGGGATGACACTCCAACCAAATGAGCCAACCAGCCAGGGTTTGTACGGGTTTGTCTCTTGTGACTGTATCTAGTCCCTAGTCCTGCTTGTAAATTCCTCTAGGATAGGAATTATTTTAAAAGATTTTGTAGAGCATTGATTCACCTTGACCCTTATTATTCTCTATCTTAAACCTATATAGCACAATAAAAAGTAGGTGAATAGTAAATAGTAAGTTACTATTGTTTATTATGATAACTGGGTTTCCTTCCCATAATCCCGGACTGTAATGTGTTCCCTAGTATTCTTTCAGAACTAGAAATTGTGGGGCAGACAGTGATTGTAGCAGACAGTGCCAGACCTTCTGGAATCATTGCAAAAGGCAACATAAGACTACAAATTAAGAAGGAAAAAAAAAAAGAACTCTAAACAATCTCAGAAACTGATCCTTACCAACCAAGGATCTTAGATATAGAAGAATAGAAATTTAGAAAGTCTTATTTTCCTACAGACTGCAAAAATTATCCAGTGAAATTTATGTTTACTTTGGATAAATCTGTATGTAGTAAGGCCCACTCATGGGTCATTTCATTAGCTCTTCAGTAATCAGAGTCCTTGGAAATGAGTCATTAGCATAGAAAGCTGCTTTTTTAAAACAAATCCATGGGGTTTTGGTATGCTAAATTATAATCTAAACTAACAACAGCTTTATTTCCTTAATCTTACAATCAAAAAAAATTTTTTTTTGGGGGGGGGCTGTTTCTGTGAGTTTAGAGTTTAGTGTGCTTGGTAAAAAACACATCACCAAAAACAAACAAACAAACAAACAAACAAACAAACCCCAAGTCATTTTTCATTTCTACTGAGAACTGATTTTGAGAAAATGTATTCAAGGTGAAGGGAAAGAATTGCTGGGAAGGCCTTTGTAGCATTTAAATTGGATTAGTGAAAAAACGTGGGGTTTAGGGTATGGACATGAAGCTGTTAACGTAAAAACATTCAAACCTGTAAAGAATTTTTGTGAGTTTATTTGAGCTAAACTGTCGACAACTGCCGGGAAGCAGAATCTCAACGTATTGGGATAATGCTCTGGAGAATGGCAGTTTTTCACCTATTTTTGCAATCAAAGAAGGAGACGTAGGTGGGTTACATGAAATCCATTGGTGATAGATTAGAGAGGTGGAAGAAAGCAAAGGGGGGTGGAGGGGGGAGAACCTCTGGGATTGGATAAAAAGTAAAATGATAGACACATTCTTAGGTGGGTGCAGGATAGCTCACAGTCAACAATTAACATGGTAACAATAACAATGAAGGAATTTATGGTCTCCTGTCCTGGCACTCAGGGCATTTGGTTGTGGCCTAAGGGTGTCTGGAAAAAAGGGAAGTTACAAGTTACCCTGACATTTCAAGGATATATTATCATAGATGCAAAAAAGACAGGTTCAGTTAAGGTAAAGGTTGCCCTTGTCAGGGAAGATACCGGCCTAGGAAGTGACTACCCATCATAACAGCTTTTAGTTAAAGTTTAAGTTCAGACCATCCTTTGTAGTTACTTTAGGTCTTTGAGTTTGCAAGACCGCCATGCAGGCCTTCCCTGAGCTTGTCAGGTTAGCATGTGGCCCCTTTCGTCCACAAAGCTAAGATACTTGGGAATCATGGTAATAAAAAATAAGAGCTACTTTTGTGTTTTTAGGGAAGAGAAACAGAAATTCTGGATCTGGAGGAGGGCTCACCTAGGACACTAGATTATTAGCACTTTCAAATAATCTGACAAATGAAATGGGGCAGGGCTTTTCCATTCTAGCACAAGAAATTTGGGTAACTGGGACCTGTGTTTGCCTCAATTAATTCAGTGAGTATTTACCTCTAATTTGTATTGGGTACCTTATAGGGTAAGGGGTAAGCTAAAGCCGGATGAAGTAGAAACAGGTTCAAAGAACAAGGTTTCTAAAACCTGTACTTAGTAGTGCAATAAACTGCCGGAGAGACCAATGTAAGATAATGACTGTAGGGCTAATAAACTCTTCTGTGAAGGTAGAGGGAACCTCCTGGGCTGTGTGAAGGTTTACCAGAAGTCCTAATCAGAAAATTTGGATATTTTCATAACTCTGAAGCAAAACTCTACGTTGGATCTTAGGAAATAATGAAATACGCTAAAAGACAAGTTAAATAAAAACACTTAAAAATTGATTTTAGAGCGTGTAATGCTTGATTGCTTTTTATTCTTCTACTGCAAATTCAAATAATGTAATGAAAAGAGAGTAAAGCAGTTCCAGAGAAAGGAAAACAGGGAGGCGGGTCCGCAACTGCTGTACGTCAGGCTCCACCTCCATCCCACCCCCTCAGCCCTCCCACCCTTCGCTCGCCTCACCTCGGTCCTGTTTGGCTCCACCCTACTCAGGGAGCTCAGCCTTTTTGCAGTCAGTCAAGGAGAAGCGAGGCGGGACTTCCGGAGTTTGAAAAACTTCCGGCGGGAACCGGAAGACGCGGTCACACACACAGAATCCCGGTCCTTTGGATACGTGGTGTGGGAAGGTGAGCCGAGCGTCCGCTTTGGCGGTGTGCCTGCGGGCTAGGTTGAGCCCGGCGTCCGGGCTCCGGTATCATTGGGGCCATGTAAAAAAGTTCTGAGCGCTCATTTGGGGAATAACATCTCTTTTTAAATGTGAGAAGTTTTTACTGTTTGAGTTCTGTATTTACCAACTTGCATCCAGAAAACCCCTCGTAGCGTCTTAGTAAAAAATGCAGCTCTTAGCTCCTAGAGGCAGACAAAGGAAAGCCCGAGCAAACCTAGGTTGTTTTTATACCTCAAATTTTCGGGATGGGGGAGGAAGCATCCTTTTCATTATCAGATCGTGGCAGAATCAAGTTCATTCTCAGCAGTGCGCCTGGCATCTAGGAGGCGCTGAACAGCTGTTGAGGAAAGGATGAGTGGAAAGTCTAGAACTTTCCTGGAACCTCCTACCTGATAGCATGTTATTAATATAATGTATGTGGAATGGGAAACCAGGCCTAGTCTTGGTATTTGGGGCTCTGAGTTCTATTCCTTCTGCCACATAGCTTTTCCCTTAGAATAAACCCTTTAACCTCACTGGGTCTCATTCATAAAAGAAGATAGCAAGCCTCTGATTTCTGAGGCTCCTCCAGGTCTAGTATTTGTTTTTATTACTCAGGTGGGTATCTGCTGACATTCAGGCACTTATGATGGTACCCGCCCCGCCACCCCCGCCCCCGGAAACTTCTCTAGCTACCTCTTAAATAGCCGTTCCCCTCTGCTCTACTTCTTAAATTTTTAAATTGTGGTTTTTCCTATTTTAATACTCGTGTGTATGCCGGTTTCTCCGTGTCCTTCTCCCGATTTTCACTTGCCCTAGTTTAGTGCTTTTCCCCTTAGTAACATCACAGAAAACTCCCAAGTTATTGATTTGAATATGCTCATGTGCCCAGAGAAATAAGACAGCTTGGTAGACTGGAACATCTCAAGCCACTAAGAATAAGAATGGTCTTCCATACCGTCACTTTTTCAAGAAAACATTGAGTGCCATGTGTGATTTTGCCTAATAGTGATGGGGAAAACAAATGCATACAGTATTCCTCTATAGAGACCACTTAAAAATATATTCTTAAGTTCATTGAACAAGTAGTTCTAGAGCAGCTATTAAATGCCAGGCTCTGTGGGATGCAGACATGAATAAGGTTAACGTGGTTTCTTCCTTCATGGTGTTTACTGTCATGAAGTAAGCAGGGGGGATGCAGACAATAAATGAGTATAGTTATAGGTTATATTATATAGTACTGTATAAAGGAAGTAAACAGGGTCTTATTATTTCCAGGACACCCATTTTAGGCCTAAAATACTAAGCTCTAAGAGATGAGAAGGAGCCAGCCTATTGGTGAGCAGGAGGAATAGTACTCCACCCAGAGTGAACTTGAGGTGGGAAAGAATCATGCTTGTTACAGGAACTGAATGTTATAGGAACTACAGTTGTGGAGATACAGCAAGTGGTAAATATAGTTAGAAAGGTAGGCAGGGGTCAGTCCTGCCAGGCACTTTAGAAGGCAATAGTAAAAAAATATGATTTGATCTCCAAATGGTTTTTAAGCATTTTCTAAATGACCTGGACTGGTATGTGGCGAATGGGTTGTAGGGGCAAGAGTGGAAGCAGAGAGGTTGGTTAAGAGGCCAGTACAGTAGTCCAGGTGAGAGATATTGGGAACTAAAGACTCACTGAATATTAAAGAGATTTAAGATATATTTTGGAGGAAACATTTGTGACTTACTAATAGACTGGATGTGGGAGATGAAAGAAAAAAAAGATTTGCAAGTGAAACTTTGGGGGATAATGGATATTTTCATTGTCTTGGTTATGGAGATGTGTATACATATATCAAAACATCAAATTTGTACATTTAAAGCATGTACAGTTTATTGCATGTCAATTATAGCTCATTGAAGCTGTTAACATTTTTTGAAGGTTCTGGCTTAGCAAAAAATCATCTATCTTAGGTGGATGGTGGTGCAGTTTATTGAGATGGGGTAGGAGTGGGTTAAGTAGGTGATATAGGTATTTAAAACCATGGAAATAGCCCGTCCAGTGTTGCTCAGTGGTCGAGTGACGACGTATGAATCAGGAGGTCACGGTTCAGTTTGATTCCTGGTCAGGGCACATACCTGGGATGTGGGCTTCTATTCCCAGTGTAGGGCGTGCAGGAGGCGGCTGATCAATGATTGTAATCATGGATGTTTTTATCTCCCTCTCCCTTCCTCTCTGATATTAATAAAAATATATTAAAAAATCCACATGGAAATAGATGAAATTTTGGTTAATGTAACAAATCCTATGACACAGAGTAAGGGAATGTTAGAGAATGGAGGTAGGTAAACAGTTCCTAAGAACAATGGTCTTTAAACTTCAGTTTAACCCTAGATAATTTATCAGCTAAAATAAATCTCATTTCCTGTATCATATGCTGTTTCTGGCTATTTGTCTTAATTTTTTAGAGTTGGGCCTTTGAATTTGGTAAATATCTTTCAATGGCTTTAGTAATTGTTATTTAAATATTGAAACTTTTATTATAAGGGAATGGATTATCTTGTTTTAGGAATAACGTGGCTGCTTAGTCAATATTGTCAACTTTGCATATAAACTTCTTTATACTGTAAGAAGACATAGAAGAGGGAAAATAATTCTTACAGTTTAATATAATTTATAGTTTAGATGTAGTTTAATAAAGAACTTTATAGTTTGCTGTCTGATATACCATCAAAAACACTTGTAGTGTACTCAAGCATATAATTTTAAAAAACTATGAATTGTCACCCTATAGGAGCTAATATTTTTACCAAAGATGGCTCACACTCATCAGGATTTTGAAATCATTGGAAAGGTGTTAGCTGCTCTTATAATTGGCAGCCACATAAAAGGGGAAACCTGTATTTGGGCTTTAAATGACCCCCATTTCCCTCCCTGACAGCATTTTCTAATAGCAGAGCTATTGGAGTGTTAGTTTTGCATGACATGTTTTGCAGACAAAATAAGTCATCAGTCATTCAGGTGATTCAAATCATGCTGATTTCATGTTCTCTTTCTTCCAGATGTCATCATTGCCAAGAAGAGCAAAACTAAAGGTCCAGCCTGCAGTACCCATAGATGAATTTTCTTCCTTCTCTGAGTTGTAAGCATATTGTGTTCTTTTTATGGGGGTAGGGAGGGTGGGAGAATGGTGTATATTTTAGGGAATTAATTCATTCTTTCACTAACTTCTAAGTCATTTGGATTGAAGAAGGCTGTGCTTTTTTTCAATCATTCATGCAACAGATATTTATTAAATTCATGCTTTGTCCCAGGTTCTGTTTCAGTATTCGTACTGTTGAACAAGGAGAAAGAAAGTAATGAACTAAACGTTTAAAAATACATATATTTTTATTGGTTTCAGAGAGGAAGGAAGAAGGAGGAAGGGATAGAAACATCAATGATGAGAGAGAATCATTGATTGGCTGCCGCCTGCACACCCCACACCAGGGAACGAGCTCACAACTGGCCATGTGCCCTGAATCAGAATCAGACCGTAACCTCCTGGTTCATAGGTTAATGTTCAACCACTGAGCCATACCAGACAACAAACTAAGAATTTAACAATATTTACACTATAATGTAAGCTTCATGAGAGCAAGGAATTTTTAAATACAGGTGGGGCAAAAGTAAGTTTACAGTTGCTCATATGGAAAATAATACAATAATTAATAAATAACAATACAAGAATAAACTCTGTGTTTCACATACAACTACAAATCTACTTTTGCCCCACCCTGTATTGCTTTAGAGCAAGGTTTCTCAACCTCTACACCATTGATCAGATAATTCTTTGCTGTGGGGGACCCTCCTGTGAGGACAAAATTGTCCCCAGTTGAGAACTTCTGCTTTAGAGCACCACAGTAGGTGCCCTGAAGAAAGGACCAATTAATGTTAGACATTAATAGTACTGTAAGGAAACATAAAAGAGGACGAGATAAGAGAGCATGGTGAATGGTTGGAGTGGGAGACATTTTGGTTATAGTAGTTGGGAAAGTTCTTTTGGAGTGTGTGGCAAGAGATCTAAAAGATTTGGGAGTGCAATTTGCAAAGATCTGAGGAATAGATGGATGTTCCAAGTTGAGGGGACAGCAAATGTGACAACCCTGAGGCAGGAATGAGCTTGGAGTGTTCAGGGAACAGCAAGACCAGAGTCACCAAGGCAGAGAGGGACTGGAAGTGAGATTAAAATGGGTGAGAAGTGGTTTGATTTGGTGTATATTTTAAAGATAGAATAGACAGGAATTGGGGAAGACTGGAGGAGGATCAGGTGTGAGGGTGGTGAAATCAGGAGATCTGTTTGGGGCTTGGTAAGTTTGAGATGATTGCTAGACAGTGAGTGAAAGTGGGCAATCTCTTGAGTTTAGGTCAAGTTGGAGACATAAAATTGAGATTCCTTTATATTCAGCTATAGGGTGAGATAAGGTCATCTAGTAAAAAGTGTAGAGAGCAGAGAGCTGAGGACTAAGTCTGAGAGGATCCCAACATTGAAAGGTTGTGGAGAGGAGGGTGAGCAAGCAAAGGGTCTAAGGCAGTGGTTGGCAAACTCATTAGTCAACAGAGCCAAACATCAACAGTACAACAATTGAAATTTCTTTTGAGAGTCAATTTTTTTAAACTTAAACTTCTAACACCACTTCTTCAAAATAGACTCGCCCAGGCTGTGGTATTTTGTGGAAGAGCCACACTGAAGGGGCCAAAGAGCCGCATGTGGCTCGCGAGCCGCAGTTTGCCGACCATGGGTCTAAGGAGTAGTTGCCAGGGAAGCAGGAGGAAACTAGAGGAGCAGTGTCCGTTAGGTGTGAAAGACGTGCTCTAAGGAGTGAGTGCCTGGTGCTGCCGAGAGGTCAAGTGTGCGTAGGAATGAGCGTTGACTAGCTGTCTTAGAACTGCCTCATGTATAATAAAATAATACCTGTACTGAGTTTCTCTTCCTAATAAATGAAGTCATTCAGCTCAGTTTGTACTGGCATGAAGAACAGAACCCTGGTTTTCTGATTCCTTGGTTTTCTAAATCTCACTCTTTTAATTCAACTGTTAATGTGCTATGTCACTTTAATGCTTTTCGGTGTTATTTATTTATTTTTGACTGCTCTTAGGCTTTAGTTAGTGTCTGCCTCTGAAGATAACTCACCTAGAGACCATCAGTAGCTTCACCTATCGTAACTATGCTTTCCTAGGGCATAATTTAGCTAAGCAGTCATCCAATCATGCTTTGCCTCTAGGCAGAACTTAAACATTAAAAAAGCCAAACATCTCTATTCACTAATCAGTGAAGGAAGTAGATATCCTTCCTGCCAATATTTACCTTTCACATTGTGGGAAGAAATAAAATTAACTGGATTGACGGAGCATGGTGCTCCTTTACCAAAGTTCACATGCTGCTTTTGCTCTGCTGTTGCTATGAGTTTGATTCTTGAGTTGTTAGAAATGTTCTATAGCTGCACCTGATCCCTTTTCATCAGGAAACAAATCCATTCTGTGAAAGGAAAAAAAGGATTAAGTAAAAATAGTTGGAGCTCTGCCAGCATAGATCAGTGGTTGAGCATTAACCTATGAACCAGGAGGTCATGGTTCGATTTCTGGTCAGGGCACATGCCGGGGTTGTGGGCTCGATCCCCAGTGTGGGGTGTGCAGGAGGCAGCCAATCAATGAGTCTGTCACCATTGATGTTTCTCTTTCTCTCTCCTCCTTTTCTCTCTGAAATCAATTAAGAAAAAAAAAAAGACACATCTTATTGCTTCCCACTCTGGAAGGTCTGGGAGTGCAAAAAACAAAACAACAAAAAACAAACAAACAAAAAAATCACAACAAAAACAAAATAGTTGGAAGGGTCTTGGTAGTGGCTTTTTATGTAATTGAGTGTGCTTCCTAGAGTCATTTCCCACTCCTTATATGGTTTGAATAACCTAATACAATTTAAATGAATACAGTTAATACTTAGGCAATTATTTAAGTGCTTTTCACTGTTAAAATGGAAAACCTCACAGTGACTATGGTGTGACATGCTCCAGTACATTGCTGACTGTAATAAATGACTTCCTGTGTCTTGATTGTATGTGTGTATATAGTTGTCTGTTAGGTGAGAGGTGACTAAAGAGACCTGTGATTTACAGCATTTCGGGGGCTATTTTTACATTGGTCTCTGATTAACTCTTGTTTCAATTTTTAGTAATATCTGTTCATAGCTGGTGCTCATATCACTTTATTTTATATTAAACACCACATACCTTATTCTTTTTTTAAGATGTATGTTTGTCTTTTTGTGGAATTTTTTTTTTTTTTTTTACTTTGACATTTGGCTTCATTTTTCCTGCAACTTTTCTGTCAATTTACTCCTAGATCATCTGCCTCTGAAGAAGATGACAAGGAAGATAGTGCCTGGGAGCCCCAAAAGAAAGTCCCCAGAAACCCTAAACAACCTGTTTGCAAGGAATCCAAACGGAAGAGGGTGCCCCGGGGGAAGAAGAATACCCTAACGACCAGTGATGGCTCGGCAGGCGTGGTTGTTAAGGAGCTGGTAGGTCTGTTAGCTGGACACAGGGCCACTGCAGTGCTTTCCTAACTGGTGATGTTACTATCTCCTTATTTAGTCCCCAAATGAGTGCCAGGTCTCATTCCTTCACACCTGAGCTATCACTTGGGCACATATATGGTGGGGGCTGTGCATCAAGTTGTCTCTGGACGTGTGTGGACTGCTTTGCAAACTCCTGACACTACCCTGCTGTCACACTTTCTTCTGTCCTGTATTCATCTGCATAAATTGGTGGCAGGTGTAGCCTGTTGCCTTTTATCAGTGTGTGTTACTCTTTTCTCTCTAAATGGTTGATTTTTTTCACCCTCCCCCTTGGTCCCCACCTTCTATCCCTCGGACGCTGTGCCGCCACTGCGGCAGGCGGGCGTCTGTCCCCCTTGGGAAGGAAGCGATGCCTGTGAGAGCGAGACAAACCCTTGTGTCGAGGGCTGACTTTCAATAGATCACAACGAGGGAGCTGCTCTGCTACATATGAAACCCCGACCCAGAAGCAGGTTGTCTACGAATGGTTTAGCGCCAGGTTCCCCACGAACGTGCGTTGCGTGAAGGGCGTGGGGGCGGCCCCCTTTCCGGCTGCACCCCATTTCCCAGGACGAAGGGCTCTCTGCACCGGACCCCAGTCCTGACATGCGCGGCGGAGCACGCCATGCCACAGCGGCATGGCGGTTGGGTGCGATGGCCCGCTGGCGGGGACGGCAGGGGACCAGCTATCCGAGGAAATGGTTGATTTTTTATTGCAAATTTTAAATCTTGGTTTTTCTGTCTTTGTTGATGTATCCTTTAGTCATTTTTTAAATTAACCTTTTTATTTCTAGATAATTTCACATACAGTTGTAAAAAATATACAGAGATAATATGTGCCCTTCATCCAGTTTTCCCCAATGGTAACATCTAGGAAAATATTACAATGAGGATTTGACGGTTATAAAACCCACTCAACTTATTTAGACTTCCCCAGTTTTCTTTGTATTCATTTATGTGTGCGAGTATGTGTATATTTAGTTCTGTGAAGTTTAATCATGTGTAGGTGTGTGTATCCACTACACAGATCCTTGTGGTTCCATCACCACAAAGACCTAGTGTTGCTCATTTATAGCCACACCCAGCTTCTTCCCACCCTTCCTTTCCTTCATCTCCTCCCTGCCCCCAATTTCTGACTTCTGGCAACCACTAGTTTGTTTAAGAATGTTATATAAATATAATCATACTAGAGGCCCGGTGCATGAAATTCATGCACAGGAGTGGGGGGGTCCCTCAGCCCGACCTCTGGCTCCTAACCGCTCACCTGCCTGCTTGATCCCCCTAACTGCCCTCCCCTGCTGGCCTGGTCACCCCTAACTGCCCTCCCCTGCCGGCCTGTTCACCCCAATTAACTTTTATTTTAATGTTATCCCCTTCACACACAATTGTATTTGACTTCCTTATTGGCTTCTTCCTCTCACACAACTTTTCTCTCTCCTTTATGTAACACTTTTTCCTACTGACTCATCTTTTATAAACTTTCCTTTCCTCCTTATTTCCTACTTCCGTTCCATCATCCTTTTTGCCATCTTTCTCCTACCCTCCCTCCCTCCCCACATTCCTTCTGTCCTTTATCTTTACTCCTGCCCCCCCTCCCCTTTTCCTTCCTTCCCTCCTTAATTTTTTTCTTTACTTCCTCCCTGGGACCTGCTTTGCTCCCTCCCCCATTTCTTCCTTCTTCCCATTCCTTTTAAGCTCTACTGGCTCCCCTTTAAAAATGTTCTTCCCTCCCTCTTTCTCTCTCATCTTACCTTTCCCATACATTCTTCTTACTTCCACTGTTTTAATATCTATCTACCTGCCTAATTATTCACTATCATTTATCTTTTTTCTTTTCTGACTCCTACTTTTAAAATCTGTCCCCAGTACACAACTATACTTGATTTTCATTATAGCTCCTACAGTTCACTCATACATCCTCTTTCCTTCTTTAACTCTGCTCTCTACTGACTCCTTTATAAAGTTCTTCCCTCCTTTCCTCCCTCCCTTCTTAAAGCTTCCGTTCGGGGGGGCGTTAACCCCTAGCCCAGGGCTCAGCCCCAGCCAGTGTTTGCTGCCTCCCCTTCCCCGGCCTCCCTGCCGCCATCCTGCTCCCATTCCCTGCCCGGGACACCCGGCCCAGTGAGGGTGGCTGAGGCCTGCGCGGCTCAGATGCTGCTGCTGCCATGAAGCAGGAGCGCCTCTGCCCAGAAGGCCTCAGACCGTCCACCACTCCGTCCTGGACCCGTGGGTGCCTCCCCGCCAACAGCCTGCGCGGGGGGTGGGGGGTGGGGGGGGGCACCGCCCTTCTCCATCTGGGCAGGGCTTCTGCCCAGCCCCTCTCTAGGTGCACCTGCTCTCTCCCCCTTCCTCCCCCCCGCACTGTTGCCACCCCTTCCTGCGTGGAGCCCCGCGATTCCTTCCCTTTTCCATTCCTGCATCTTTTTCTTATTCCCTCTCTGTATTTCTGTTTCTCTTCTCGGCCTGTCTGCATGCAGGCCTGCCTTCCTCTCCCTCTCCTTTCTTATGCCCTCCTATCGTATCCTATCCTACCCTGGGCCTTGCAGCTGCCTGAGCAGAGGGCAGGGACGCAGCCTGCTGATCTGGTTGTGACGTGACGTTGTAACGGATAATTTGCATATTTCTCTATTATTAGTATAGATAGTGTCTAACTTTTTGAGATTGCCCCCCCCAACATAATGTTGAGATTCTTCCAAGTTATTGTGTGAATAATTTGTTCCTTTTCATTGCTGAGTAATATTTCATAGTAATTGGTTTTTATCTTCTAATTATCGTGTGTTTTCTTTGTGATTTGATAGAATAGTTCTGTGCTTATTGCTGATGTTGATTTGGAAGACAGAAAAAATAAATTGGATACTATACAGACTATGAAAACAGCAAAGACAAAACGGAAAAATTCAGCTCAGTCACCTTCGGCTCCAAGAACCAAAAAGCTGAAAGTTGATGAAGAAACCAACAAAGCCAGCAACTTCAAGAGTGAGAGTAACAGTACAGAGACACCATCCACAAGTACCCTGTGGGAAGGGGCATGCAAGAAGGAAGAGGATGAAGATGACTGTATATCTGGTCAGTCCCCTTTAAAGAAAATAAAGACTGAATCATGTCCTCAGGGCCAGCCTGTCAGGTTTCCAGCTAATGCCAGCAATGTTATAGAGGAGGCGGAAATGAACTGGGACATAGTACAGGTATGTGCAGCCTTTTTTTTCTATTTTAGTTCAGTTGATTCCTTTCCTTTTGACTAGCATAAGAGTGTCAGTGGCCAAGGGAAGGGTTGGGTGTTTTCTCGTTTTGGTTTGTCAGTAATTTCAGGAGGCTTTGGTCACTGGTTCTTTTCCTGGGTATGCTGCGTTGTATCATAGCTTGTTGTCGTCAGCTCTTTAGCTAAGAGCTGTGACCTCAGGCAAGGGATGTCTCTAGTGAACATTTGCTATATAGAGAGTATACTAACAGATTGGGCCCTTAAAGGTTCATTGTTAAGTTTTTGCTTTGAATTTGGACTGTATTTCTCTATAAAGCCGTGCAAGTGATTGGGTCATTGGCCGTCGTACATCTATTTAATGCAGTGTAATGTTGTAATATACTATGACCAAGACCTAGCAGTTTCAAAAGGAAAATTCTGTTTGAATTCCAACTTGTGGTACCATAATTCAGGGGAAGTCGGATTTATCCCAGTTTCTTTTGCTGCTTTGGGGATGGTAGAGAAGAACTGACCTTAAACAGTGATTCTCAACCTTTTTGTTTGCCCCAACACAGTCTGAGAACATTTCACATAATAATAGCATTGCCCCTCAGGGTACCTTGGGGGTGACCTCCTTCCCTGTTGTCTGTCCTGGGATTCTGATGTGCACTCCTTTCCCGGCTGTGCATTGCTGCTCTAGAGCCAGGACCTCTGCTGGATCCTACTACTACTCAGTCTGGGAAACTTTAGGTGTGATTTACATTTTGGGGTTTAAAAAAATTTAACCAGATGTAGTCATCTTTGTCTAACCTTGAATTAACTTTTACAGACAATTCTTGTGGTATGTGTGGTTTTCCTTTCCTATGCCTTTTTATTCCCCCATAAACAGGAGAAACTCCCCAGTTTTGTGGGAGAGAAAATAATTTCACCATAGCACTGCATTCCTGCTTTCAAAATTGATTGAGAACAGGGTCAAGTGTTGGGGAAATGGCGACTGAGAAGAATGAGAGTCAGTGATGCCATGTTGGTTGGGAAGGCCTGGAACAATTAAATGCCTATAATCTGCGTATTACCTGCTATAAAGCAAAATGTACGTCCAAGGTCTCTGGGGAAATCCTGAAAAGTACCTAGTTAGTTAGGAGTGGTCAGTGGAAATTACTTGTATAGAAATTATTAATTATTACTAACTAGAGGCCCAATGCATTAAATTCGTGCAAGAGTAGGCCTTCCTTCCCCCAGCTGCCGGCACCGGCTTCCCTCTGGCACCTGGGACCCGGGCTTCCTCGCAGCCCTGGCTTCATCCGTCTGGTCTAATTAGCATATGATGCTTTTATTATTATAGATTGAACATGTGAGAAATGGCATTTTTATTCCCTTCATTTTGTGTGATAATCTCCATGAACCCTGACGACCATAACACCTGATCCTCCCCCCCCCACCCCATCTTCAAGGCATGTTTCCCAAATCTGAAAAGTTCACTGTTCTCTCAGGAACATCACTGTTTTGTTTGGGGAGGGAAAACTGCATTGCCTGTACTTGACTTATTTATAGGCTTCACATATAAACATAGTGTCTATTTACTAATCAGGGATTAGAGATCACTGAGCCAGAGAACCTGCTCCTTTTCAGGCCTGTCCCCCAAGCTGCAAATGTGGGGTTGCCACCAGAAACTAGTTTTTGTCAAAGTACATTATATTATTATGCAAATATGTTGTGAATACCCTGAGCATTATAAGAATTTGAAGAGGTGACTAGCTGCAAGCAGTTTCTGAGAAAATCAAATGCTTCAAAGTGGTGATTGATATTATATGTCTCTTTCTTTTGAGGGTGTAGGGGTAGGGGAGTGGAGCAGCCATATGTAATATTTTTGCAAAGTTTGTAAATTAAGAAGGAAGAGCAAGCAAAACCTCTTCATTAGCTATTTACCCCTTTCTTGCAACAGCGGATGTGTGATTATATGGGTGAAGAAGGCTGTGGGATGACAAAATTGGGGAAAGAAGTGGGACAGGAAGGAGGTGAGCTGAGTTGGCTTTCTCTCTGCAGTTCTGCATGTAAGCACAGCATCACTCATTAGGTCAAACTGTTTATTCCAGGATGAATTAAGTAAAACAAAGTTTTTGTTACTAATATATAGCTGGTAGTTTTAAAAAACAATTTTGAAGTATACATACAGAAAATTGTAGTTAATGTATACAGTTTATGAATGTTCAAAAGTGTCATCATATATCCAGCTTCCAGATCAATAAACAGAACATTAACAGCACCCTGGAATCTCCCTTCATAACCTTTTCTAATCCCCAATGCCCTCTCCTGTAACCACTCTGATCTCTAACAGCATAGATTAGTTTTTCCTTTTGCAGTCTTTAAGAAAACTTTCTCTGTCTGATAAGTGATCCAATAAAATGAATACATAAGGGTAAAAAGAATAGCAGGAATTAACAGCTTTCAGAAGGAATGTATTTAATTGCTGGTTTTTGGAATGATGTTGAATAGAACATTATCAATTCTACTCATTAGAGTGTCATTTAATTTCAGTATTCTTTTAAATTGTAGATGCTGCCTAAGGCTGATTAAGGCTCTAGTTTATTAACTGATGCCTAGATTTTATTTATTTTTTAAACTGAAGCAATGAGACTATAGACTTGAAGGAGTAAATCTCTGGACACTGGGAGGATGCCATTTTGTTAAAGGTTTTAGGCACTACAGGGGCAGTATGAAGGCACCATGTCTTACTTCACTGCAGTAGGATTCAGGAAGAGAAGTAAAGGCAATTGATTAATTTGTGTTTTTGCCTGAAAAGAAAATCATCTTGCTTTGTACACAATCAAATTTTTGAAAGGGTACTATACTAGTAGCTTGGAGGACTAGGCAATTAACTTCCTTGGGCCTCAATTTTTGTATTTATAAAATAAGAATAGTAATAGT
The DNA here is from genome assembly GCF_963455305.1 of Plecotus auritus. Lineage (NCBI taxonomy): Eukaryota > Metazoa > Chordata > Mammalia > Chiroptera > Vespertilionidae > Plecotus > Plecotus auritus. The sequence goes on from NC_137782.1 coordinate 150,682,325, forward strand.
ACCGCTTATATAGTTTAAATGACTTCATATTGAATATGTAAAAGTGTTTAGAATATAACAAACCCTATATAGGTGCTAGTTTAGAATATAATAAGTCTTATAATGAAGCATCCATCTTATATAAAAACTGCTGTTTGAAATTTTAACCCTGCTATTTGGCTTCTGTAAATGCTTGTCTGCTTAAATAATAAGGAAAATAAGACTACTCCCACTTCAGAGAGGCCATTAAACCTTCCCCGGATGAAGTTATCAGTGCTGGCACCAGGCCAGCTCTTTGGTTGAGGTCTCAAGTCCCCAGCACATAGGGGCTCTTTAAGAACTTGCAAAGGGGGCCGGAAACACCCCATATTTGGGAGACAAAGAAGGTAAAAACATATAAACAGGGAAAGTTCCTCCATGTTGGGGTCCAGAATTTGAGAGACATTTTCCTCTGGGCCCACGCGTAATAATAAATGTAACTCCATCTCTCTAAGTGTTGCTTGGTTCTTCTCCGGTTTTCTGTAACAATATAGGTGTTAGTTTAAAACACTTCACAAAAAGTACCTCTCTATTTAAATCTTACAGGGGAAAAAAATCTCAAGACTGCCTTCTTTTTTACTTAACTCTCATTCTTATCTACCAGTTAACTATACAAATTATTAAAGTAATAAAAGTATGAATGGTTTAAAAGTAAGAAACTACAGTAGTTCTCTGCCTTACTCCTACCCATCCTTAAGGCTTGCTCTCTACTTTTAACTCTTAAACATTTCTTTGTTGTTAGCCTCATTTTTCCTAAAATATAGATGGATCCAGAGTTTCTGAATCAGTCGATCTGGAGTGGGGCTCAATAATTTTCATTTCTAAGAAGTTCCCAGATGATGCATGTGCTTCTACTTTGGGATCACACATTGTGAACCACTGCTCTAGTCCACAAATCTCATTGACTCGGAGGGGTTACAGGCTATTGATTCAACAGCTGAAACCAAGTAATGAGCAGGTCAGTCATTGAGTGGCTTAATAGTGGCCATAGGCTAAAGTTCAAACTCTTTACAGAATTCACCATTCACCTTTTCATTTTTTCACCTCAAGATCGCCACCACTTGTACATTTTAGCATTGCTGGACGTATAGCAACTTAAAAAATGTGCCCAGGTTTCTCATCAGTGCCTTTTGATATGCTAGTCTCTCATCCTGGAATTCCTGCCCCCATTTGGCTGCCTCATTTTCTTGTTGCTTTTCCATACTTTAGAGGTTTCTACCTTCCCTATGCTCTTAAAACAATCAGTATATGCTTCTGTCAGAGTACAAATCACACTGTAGTTTAGCTGCTACCCTGTCTGCTGTTAGTGTAACCGGACAAACAGTGGGTCCGTGCTGCCTGTCACTATTCAAGCCAATTAAGCAGAGACAGGGTTGACTCATATATGAGCATTTATTCCAATATTGCAGGCAGTATGAGAAGCAGCAGGTCATCCACAAAAATCTGCTCTCTCCAGTCCACCATAAGCTAGCTTCTTATGTAGATAAAAGTACAAAGGAAAGGAGGCAGAAGGGCAAATGGGCAGTTTACAATATGCAAAAGGACTGGGAATCTTCCAAGAACTTAGTGATATGCAAGGGCTGGAGTTACATGGGGAAATAGCCAAAGGGTAGGACAAATGGGCAGTTAACAGGTAAGCAAACTGGAGATTTGCAAAGGCCTGCAGGTATGCAAAAAGGGCTGGGGATCTTCAAAGGGCTGGTGATTCTGACTTCTGGCTCTGGTTCTGCAACAAAGTTGTTAATCTTTCCATGATAATGGGCAGCTCCAAATGCATCTCCAGGTCAGTTCACAGGTCCCCAGTGCGACTGCCAGCCAGGTTAGAATGTGCTGTCTTTAATAAGAATAAAACAATCATAGTTAACAGAGCATGGTTAATATTTCTTACAATTCTAGCTGGTTCCCTAACATTCTATTTCTGCTCCTTTCATTAGCTTGTGAGCTTGTTGGGAAGAGGGACTTGGTTTTTTATATTTTGATTATCACTGGCTTGGTGTGATTATTGGCACATAATATGAATGTTTAACTAAATTAAGAGAAAAAATTGGATGATTTGGAGGCTCAAAAGTGCTGATTGCTTATATGTAGCTTTATTATTCTTAATTTCAAGGAACAAATTTGCCATAAGTTGCAGCATATACATTCTTTAAAAATTAAAAAAAAAATTGATTTCAGAGAGGAAGGGAGAGGTAGAGAGAGATAGAAACATCAATGATGAGAGAGGATCATTGATCAGCTGCCTCCTGCACAACCCCTACTGGGAATCGAGCCCATAACCCAGGCATGTGCTCTGACCGGAAATCCAACCATGACCTCCTGTTTCCTAGGTCGATGCACAACCACTGAGCCATGCCAGCCAGGCAGCATACACACTCTTAATACATGTAAACCCACAGCCAGTGTATGTGCCCTGACTGGGAATTGAATTGGCGATCTTTCGGCGCTTGGGACTATGCTCAAACAACTGAGCCACACCGGCCAGGGTTGCATTAACGTTTTATCTTCACCTCTAGATTGCTAACTCCTTGAGGACAGCGAAGTTTGGGGCCAAGCTTTGGGAAGGAATTTTAAAACTATGCTGTAGTGGTTGGACTTTTACCAGTAGATAGATAAGAGTCATTGAAGGTTATGATCAGAAGAAGAAAACTTAAAAATAAAGGACTTACTATATCTTTGTTTTAGAAATATAGTCATTAGTAATGTAGAGAGGTTGGATGGAAGGTCTAAAGAACATAAAAACCTGATCTCTGGCTCAGACAAAATATACTTGCAGAAAGGGAGTTCCAGGGGAAGGAACAGGCATTTCAGAAGTTTAGTTTGCTTCTTTGGTGATGGAATAGATGGCTGCGATAGAGAACACACTGTGACATTGAGGACATTGATTAGAGGTCTTTTGGTTGCAATAAGAGAAAAACCCAGTTGAACTAGCTTAAGCAATAAAGAAGATTTATTGACCTGTACCAGTATAACAGGTAAGTTTTATTTATTGACCTGTGTAACAGGAAAGTACACTGAAATACTCTCTTCACGGTTTTCTTTGCACTGTCATCCTCAGCTTCAAGGTTCTATATGTATAAATCGTTTTTCTCCAGAGGAAAAATATCTCGGTCCAGAGTTCTAGCCCAGATCTTGAGCTTCTTGATGGCTGGACCAAGATACAATTAGTCTTTTTTTTTTTTTAAATATATTTTATTGATTTTTTACAGAGAGGAAGGGAGAGGATAGCGAGTCAAAAACATCGATGAGAGAGAGACATCGATCAGCTGCCTCCTGCACACCCCCTACTGGGGATGTGCCCGCAACCAAGGTACATGCCCTTGACTGGAATCGAACCTGGGGCCCTTCAGTCCGCAGGCCAATGCTCTATCCACTGAGCCAAACCGGTTAGGGCGAGATACAATTAGTCTTAATAGTCTCTGGAGTTTAGTCATTTATTTCATCTCCAGTTTTGAAATTCAGTCTATTTTATATATTGACTCGATTTTATTAGCTAGTTGATTATGATACTTCTTTAATGATTTTTCTGTTCTTTCATTTTTTTGGCAGATCTTGTGCATCAAGATTAAAATACTAATAAAACTTAAGGCCTTTTATATTTTACTTTGAACAAATCTGCCTAGGTTTTGAGAAGAGTTACTGAAATTGCATTTCATTCTTTTTCTTCTCTAGGCTGACTTCTCTAAACTATTCTGCTTACATGTACATTGTGCTGAAACTTTTACATGTAGACTTGAGTGTGTTTTTAAAACTTAATTACTTTGAATTTGGAGTGCTATATGTGTATGATACAAAATGCAAAGATACAGATATTTCTATTCTAGCTCTCATCCAACCAGTTACCTTTCCTGAAAGTAAGCCATGTTTCCACTTCTTGTTAATCATTCCAAATCAGTCCATATAGGAGTAGTTGTATGGCATCCTACTCTGTGGGCATATCATAATTTACTTACCAGTTCCCCATTGCAGAATTAGGTTTTGTCAAACTTTACTCTGCTTGAAACAATTCTTTCCCCAAAATCTCTATATAAATGTCCTTTTCAAGAGGAATAAATATATCAGGATAAATTTTTAGGAGTGGGATTAATGCATTAAAGCATTTATGTATTATAAATATTGATAGATGTTGTCAAATTGCTCTTCTCTGAGAGGTTATACCATTGTACTTTCTCACTAGCAGTGATTCAAAGTTCCTTTTCTTGTCACTTACGCCAATACAGTGAATTACCAACTCTTTGATCTTTGTGACCAATCATATCTCATTGAGCCTTATAGAATATAAATGATACAGACTGGTTTCAATTGCATTTTATTAAATTAGTGAAATGACTATTTTATGATTGTCAAATTATATACTTATGTATATACATATTTTTTTTAATGAAAAAAATTTAAACCATAGCAAGTAATTTCTAAGCAATCGGAGAACATTATTTGATGCTGTATTTTAAATTACATATTATAATATAGATTTTTAATATTTAGGATTCTAAATCACTAAGTACACTTAATTTACAGGTTTTATCTGAGAGAACTAATATTGAACCTTGGGTTTGTGGCAACATCATTCGTCTCTTTAATGATGATAATACAATTCCCTTCATTGTACGATATCGAAAAGAACTCATTAATAACCTTGATGCTGATTACTTGAGAGAAGTGCAACAAACACTAGAGGAGTTAAGGTAAGAAACCTGGGAAGAGATAAGCCTAGGGTGAGGGGAAAGAGGGCATGTGAGGAGAAACGGTGAGGAAGTGAATGACAATATATTTCAACAGTTTCAGTGTTTTGTTTTGCATCATTATTATTACCTGGTTATAGTCTATTCTGACAGAGTAAGTCAGTTCTAGTTTACTTACTTAGGGCTGTACAGAGTCCCTCTGCTGGTGTGTTTATGCATAGCTTGGGCATGTATCAAAAAGGTGGTTTTCGATGAAAGTGTGTGCCTAAGAGTTTGACTGTCATCTTTCATAGAAATGATTGTGTACTGCATAATGGCAAAATTAGGACTGCCAGCAGGAAACTCAGGAAAATAAAATTTTGTCTAAATCTTCAACAGCTTGTACAAAACTTCCCTCTTAATACTATAAAGACCCTCAGTGGAAAGTTCTTTGGCAGTATAGAGTTTGGTAGGAAATATGCATATTTTCTTTTTCTATTTTTTTTAGAGGGGATGGTAATTTTATATCGGAATTGTAAGTTTTGCACAGTTATAGAATGGAAAGTACACTTTAAAAATATTATGCCTATGGACTTATTGTAATAACTCAGGAATACACATGTAGAAGCTATAAAGAAGACTGTAAGACTTTGTATTATTCAGTAAAGTTTATGAAAACACTCTTCATCATTCATGCATTTATTTCATGTCTTCTACATGCCAGGTGCCATGTTGTTAGCATATGTTCTTCAAGTCTACAAAAAGAATTTGATTAAAATTTGATATACTACCATTAAGCCATTCTGAAAGTATTAAGGGTTATTTGTACAACAAATCTAATAAGCTTCCTGTGATTTTGGGGGAACTTGCAACTCACTAACCTTTCCACCTCTTTTGTTGAAGTTTTTAATGCCAGGAGAATTAAAATGTTAGTATGTGGAGAGTTATTGTACGTTATTGAATAAAGCTCATTAATAAGCTTGATCCTGATTACTTGAGAGGCAAAAATCACTTAGCCAGCCAACTGAGGGAGTCACTATTAAAAAGTAAATTAAAGAATATGAGTAAAGAAAAGCTTTCTGTATTTTCTCTAAATATGCCTCTTTTCCTTCTATGATGGTCAATAGGACATTGGTCTATTGTCAAAATGACTCTGGTAGGCTCCAGCCCCCAGGCTACCAGGACTGTAAAAGGCATATAGAATATAATCTAAGGACTGCATATACTTCATCTTTAATTTGAAATCTACTGCCTTTTTTTTTCTTTCCATAATTAGATTTAATTTTATTTTTTATCATTTTTATTAATTTGTATTATCTCCCTGCCTTTTGCCCATCATTTTAGCAATAGCATTATTAGGCAGATCATGTAAATAGGAATAGGTAATGAAATAGGATGAAAGTAACAGTAGGATTGTATATTCACAGTGAAAAATTATTATAAAGTGGTAGAACAACAGTGCTTTGCCCTTAGGGGCCCCCCCCCCCCCACCTGTGCATTGATCCCTGTACATTGATTTCTGGGATCAGCTTCTCTCTGAAATTCCAGTTCTTTGTAGTGGAAAACAGTATTTAGAAATCAATTATAAGTGTCAGGTGTACTCGTCTTGAGCAGTGATACCCAATAGCAATGAGTACACCTTTCACCCATAAGTTGGTGTCTAAGTAACATCAATAGTAATTAATGGATTTTGATGCTTATATTATGTAGGAGGAGATTCTTGTTCTAGAAATGCACATAAACTACTTGAATGTGATGACAACTTATTCTCAAATGGTTCAGAGGGGGGAAAAGTACTTTTTACTTTACCTGCAACATTTATGTAAGTTGGAGATAGCTTCAAAGAGAAAGTTTTAACCTATAGGTCTTATATATTACAAAAGTTTTTATTTTCAGGGCTGTTGCTAAGAAGGTTCGTGGTACAATCCAGAAAATTAAGAAGGAGGGAAAGATGTCTGAATGCTTGTTAAGCGCTTTGTTAAACTGTAAAACTTTTGAAGAACTAGAACACGTGGTAAGGAGCCCTTTTTATCTTTTAATGAAAACCTGATTATATTATGATTTAGGTCTATATAAAAAGCTAAAGTCATCAGTCATCATTACTTAACTCAACAAAAGATTTATTCTTTGTTAAATAACTATCAGATGCATATTTGTGCTAGGCACTTGTGTTTACAAAGATGAAGAATACATAGTGCTTGGCTTTAAGGAATTCTCAGTCACATAGGGAAAAGGAGATGAGATTATAGTAGTGTGAAGCTTAAGGAGAATCCTGAGATGAAGGCCTAGTTGTGAGTGTCTTCAGCAAGTATTTGGTATTTAAAACCATGAGAATAGAAGATTTCACTCAAGGGGAGTTGGTGAGGAAGGCAGGTCGGGGTGGACCACTGAGGCCTGGGTGGTGGAAGGGAGAGCTTAAGAAGGAGACATGGAAAGAGTAGTGAAGTATGAGGAGAATCAGATGATGATCCTGTGGAAGACTAGGAAAAACAGTTTCAGAAGGAGGTAAAATAATTAACCATTTGTACGCAAGCGGCAGACCTTTTTAATTAAATTCAAAATATCGTGGCAGTTAACTGGTTAAGTGTAGCAGAGAGATTTGGCAAGATACGGAGGGAAAAAGGTATATTTGGTAATTAGGGGATCCTTATGGATCTTTCTGATATCACTTTGAGCATACTGTATGGAAAGAGAAGTGGTAATGGCGGGTTGAGGAGTGACTGTGGGTTATGAAGTAGAAGCATTGAATGTTGACAGCTTTTAGAGGAGCTTGCTGGAGTTGAGAGGACATTACAGTTCTTGCAGTTCAGGCACTGAGTTTTTAAAATGAGTGAATCTAAACAAACTAATTTTAAGCATACATAAAAGTGTATAGAGTCAAATAAAGAACAACTGTCTTCATGTAGCCAGTATTATCTAATTAATATTAATTAGTCTCTGAAGGAAGATGAAAGGGTTGACATAGGATGACTTTAGCATTCTCACCATGTCCTCTAATTTTGTGTCCTAATTTTAACTCGCTTTTTAAAACTGAATGATGTGGTATGCTTTCTGAATTTTTTTTTCTAGTCAGCTCCATATAAAACTGGGAGCAAAGGCACCAAAGCCCAGAGAGCAAGGCAGTTGGGATTAGAGGAAGCAGCCAGGACACTGCTTGAGAATCCAGGGATGCTCAATCTGCTGTCTTACATTCAACCCAGTGTAAAAGGTACCTGCTTTACTTAAAGAGATCAGCCCTGTTTCTTTTTAAATTTGAAAACGTATATTAAAAAGTTGGTTTAAGTAATAATGACTGTACAAAAAACATAGCATATAAAGAATAAGGAATTCTTAACAAATAAATCCCAATACACTTCTTGCTTAGCCATTCAGCTTTTCTTTTTTGATGAAGTATCTGTTCTAGACTTTTGTCCATTTTTTAATTTTGCTTTTCTTTTTTCTTTTTTTAAATAAATCTTTATTGTTCAGATTATTACAGGTGTTCCTCTTTTCTCCCCCCATAGCTCCCCTCCACCTGATTCCCCACCCCACGCCCTTACCCCCTGCCACTGTCTTCATCCATAGGTGTAAGATTTTTGTCCAATCTCTTCCCGCACCCCTCACAAGAGATTTGTTCCCCCTGAGATTTGTCATTCCACTCCGTTTCTATGTCCCTGATTCTATTATATTCATCAGTCCATTTTGTTCATCAGATTTTCCATTCACTTGATTTTTAGATTCACTTGTTGGTAGGTATGTATTTGTTGTCATTTTGTTGTTCATAATTTTTATCTTTACTTTTTTCTTCTTCTTCCCTTAAAGAATACCCTTCAGCATTTTTTATCCTTATCCAAGAATGTGTTTATTGATTTTTTTTATTTTTATTTAGAGAGAGAGGAAGTGGGACAGAGAGAGAAAGAGAGAGAGAGAGAAGAAGAGGAAGAGAGAAAGAGAGAAACATCCATGTGAAAGAGAAATATATATTGGTTGCCTCCTGTATGCACCCCCACCAGGAATTGAACCTGCAAACTAGGTATGTGTCCTGAAAGGGAATCCAACCTACAACCTTTTGCTCCAGCCAACTAAGCCACTTGGCTAGGGCTGTTTCTCTTTTTCTTACTAATTTATAATCATTTTAAGATACTCTTTTTTTGTATGTACTTTTATTTTTTAAAATTTATCTTTATTATTGAAAGTATTATAGACTAGAGGCCTGATGCATGGAGATTCGTACAAGAATGGGCCTTCCTTTCCCTGACTGCCGGCACCGCCTTCGCTTTGGCCGGAGCTGCCTTTCTGCCTTAGCTCTGGCTCGGAGCTGCCTTTCTGCCTTCCCATGCTGCCCAGAGGCCTGGAGCGGCTGGGGCGGTGAGGAATGCCTGGGTCCCGCCCCCTGCTGCTCGGTGCCTGTGTATGCAAATTAACCTTCCATCTTTGTTGGGTTAATTTGCATACCCACACCTGATTGGCTAGTGGGCGTCACAAAGGTACTGTCAATTTGCATCTTTCTCTTTTATTAGTGTAGATGTCTCCTTTGTTTTTTTCCCATTGACCCCCTCCTCCCCACATCCACCCCTCCCAAGCCTTAGCCACCAGGCGTCCTCAAACTACGGCCCACGGGCCACATGTGGCCCGCCGAGGACATTTATCTGGCCCGCCAGGTGCCGCTGCCTGTCCTGCTTAGCAGCCAACTTGTCCCGGGCCTGCAGCGCGCATAGGAATTTGTTCATAGTTTTTTTTAAAACTATAGTCCGGCCCTCCAACGGTCTGAGGGACAGTGAACTGGCCCCCTGTTTAAAAAGTTTGAGGACCCCTGCTTAGCCACACTATTGTCTGTGTCCATGGGCTATGCATATATGCATATAAGTTCGCTGGTTAATCTCTCCCCACCACCACCTCCACACCCCCACCTTCCCTCTGAAATTCATCAGTCTGTTCCATGATTCTATGTCTCTGGATCTATTTTGTTCATCAGTTTCTTTTTTTAGTTATCTGGGATGCAGATCTTTTCTCCCACTTTGTAACTTCTATTTTTACTTTCTTTATGCTTTATCTTGGTAAATAGAAGGTCTTAGTTTTATTATTGTTAATATATAAATTTTTTCAATTTATTGATCTTTTAAGATATAGTAATTGCTTTTTTTCTTTAAAAAAATAATCCCTTTACATCCTAAGGTTATAAGGATAATAAGGATTCTTCACATTATAAAGATTCTCCTATGTTATCTTTTTTTTTTTTTTAATATATTTTATTGATTTTTTTTACAGAGAGGAAGGGAGAGGGATAGAGAGTTAGAAACATCAATGAGAGAGAAACATCTATCAGCTGCCTCCTGCACACCCCCTACTGGGGATGTGCCCGCAACCAAGGTACATGCCCTTGTCCGGAATCGAACCTGGGACCCTTGAGTCCGCAGGCCGACGCTCTATCCACTGAGCCAAACCGGTCTTGGCACTCCTATGTTATCTTTTAAAACTTTGTCCTATTTCTAAAAATTTATTTAATTATAAAGTCATATCTAGTCTTTGGAAAGAATTTCAACAGTTTCAACGTGCATGAAGAATAAAGTGAAGTCCTCCTCTTACACTTGTGCTCTCCAGGAGTAAAGTGTTTGTCTTTTTTTGAAATGTATCTGCCTGTCCTTTTGTGTGTACGTGTGCATGAGAGAGAGAGGAACAGAGTAAGGCAGAACTATTTCTAAGGAAAACCCAAGGAAAGTGACAACTGACATTTTCAAGATGTGTTGGATTCATTGTCAAAATGAGGGCCTTAGATCAAAGTTTGTTGAATAAGTGGCCTTTTCAGGAGTGCTGATAGGATTTAATGGGGAGAATGATGTTCTGGTGATTCCAACAATCATTCTAGTTTATCTTGGCTGTTGATATTTTAGGCTAGGAGACATAAGTATCTGTAGGGGGCAGTATCTGATAACAGAATCTATAGTATGTATAAAACTGTAGAGAATCACAGCATACCATGATCTCGGTTTTTTAAAAAAATCAGCAAATGTGAGTTTGCAGTTTAATAAATTGAGTATGTGTGTCTGTAAAAATATATATCTGTTCATATACAAATGACACATCTCAATATCTGTTTTGAAAAGGATAATAATCACAAGAAGCAAGTTAATATTATTTGAGTATAGAGATGGGTTGAAATGAGTAAAATTCAAGTTTATTTTTTTTAAATGTGTAGTTTTAGTTGGATTTTTAAAGGGTCGGAACATTTAATAATTTAATAGTAGCTGAGACTGTATAGCCATGTATTAATATTGGTCACAGTGGAGATTGTCTATGGCCAATCATAATATGTCTCAGTAAAACTGAATGCCAAAGCTTTCAGAATGTTAGATGCATAAAGGTTTATTGTTTATTTTAATTTTTCTCTTATGGTTGATTTCCTTTCCTTCTATTTTTTATCTCCTGTGCTACAAGGTTTCCTTAGTTCACACTCATTGAGTTCCTACTGGGTAGGTGTGAAAACCATATCTCTCTTGATTGTCATATATGGTGATGCTTCTGAACTATATGTGATGATGGATACTTGGTGATACTTCTGATGATGGGAATTATTCAGGGCCCAGCACAGTTACAGTACTACTAACATGTTTTTCCATAACATGCTTAATCTTTGGAAATACTAGTACTTCATGAAGTAGGTACTATTACTAGTCCTCTTTTATAGGAAACTGAGGCACAGAAAGGTCAAGTAACTGCCCAGACTCACACATTTGGTAAATGGTGGAATGAGGATTAGACCAGGCAGCTGGCTCCAGAGCTGCATTTTTCTTTCTTTAAAAAAAAAAAAAATATTTTATTGATTTTTTACAGAGAGGAAGGGAGAGGGAGAGAGAGTTAGAAACATCGATGAGAGAGAAACATCAATCAGCTGCCTCCTGCACACGCCCTACTGTGGGGATGTGCCCGCAACCAAGGTACATGCCCTTGACCGGAATCGAACCTGGGACCCTTGAGTCCGCAGGCCAATGCTCTATCCACTGAGCCAAACTGGTCAGAGCCAGAGCTGCATTTTTCACCACTAGGTTATATGGTATATGAAGGTCCTTTGTCATTGCTTTTGAAGACTTGTTTTTGTTGGAGAGGGAAGCTAGTCATTGCCATGATACTTTTGTATCTTAACACATTGTGGACCAGTAGTTTTATTGCTAGCTGTACCCAGTGGCCAGATAAGTTTCTATTGAATGAGTACAAAAAGCGTTTTACATAAATGTTAAAGGCACACTTTAAAATTAAATACCCATTGCATTTTGAAGTTATTTATTATATGTTCTTACAAGCCAATATTTTTTAAAGTATGATACTTTGTAAAATATTGTGTAATATGAAGCGAGAATTCTCGTGATCCGTCTGCAATGTGTTAAGTTTGTCAATTTAAGGTTCTTTTTTACTAGAATAAATTTATTGTGATTTAATAACAATTAAAAAACAATCTGTAGTTCTTGCTTTTGTTTTCTCTTTTGTCTAAAGGGCTTTCGACACTCCAGGACATAGAAACAGGAGTGCAGCATATTTTAGCAGACATGATTGCTAAAGATAAAGAGACACTTGACTTCATAAGAAAATTGTGAGTAATTCTTGTACAGAGTTTTTCTGCTTTGTGGATTCATGTTGTTAAGGGGATGCATGGTTAGTGCTAAGACCAGTGTTCATTAAAAACTTTTTTAACCTGGCTAGTATTGCTCAGTGGTTGATTATCGACCTTTGAACCAGGAGGTCATGGTTCAATTCTTGATCAGGGCACATGTCCAGGTTGAGGGCTCAATCCCCAGTGTGGGGTGTGCAGGAGGCAGCCAATCAATGATTCTCTGTCATCATTGATGTTTCTATCTCTCCTTCTAACTTCCTCTCTGAAATCAATAAAAAAAAAATTTGTTTTAAAACAAACTTTATTTTCAGACTTTTTTTTTTTAAAGTAGTAGAACTCTGTTCAAACAACAGAACCCTAATATGTAAAACAGATAAAAGTAAAGTTGCTTTAATTGAATTCTGAGCAGGGAGCCTGAAACTGAATGCTCATCTTCCTAACATTGAAGCACCTCAGTGGAGGACTTTGAGGAACACTGTTTAAAAACCACTAGGTTACACAAACTATGCGAGAGAGAGATTCATTTTCATTTAGAGTGGGTGGCATTGCTTTTAAACATATTATGCTATAGGAATATAATTTTAAAACATTTCATTTCTAGTGTTTACTGTGATTAGGCTAACAAAACTATTTCATGTCAGGTATGGCTGAAAGTACTGACCTCAAAATGAATTTTAGCTGATGGAGAGCAGCTTATCCATGGTATCACAGTCCCAGTTTGTACGAGATTTTTAAGGCCCTTTGACCTAAACCCTACTCAGGCTTATGGATTTTATGCCTCATTAAAATAAGATATTTTTTAAAATTAATTTTTGCTTTTTTAGAGAGAGGAAGGGAGAGAGAGAGAGAGAGAGAGAGACCGAAAATTGATGTGAGAGAGAAACATTGATTGGCTGCCTCTTGCACAAGCCCCAAGACTGGTTATCAAACCCTCAACCTTTTGGTGTACCGAACAACATTCCAACTGATGGAGCCACTTCAGCCAGGGCTTAAATTATTTTATTTTTAAAAATATATTTTTATTGATTTCAGAGAGGAAAGGAGAGGGGGAAAGAAATAGAAACATCAGTAATGAGAGAGAATCAATAATGGGCTGCCTCCTCCACGCCGCCCACTGGGGACCGAGCCTGCAACCCGGGCATGTGCCCTGGACTGGAATTAAACCCAGGACCCTTCAGTCCGCTGGCCAACACTCTATCCCAGGGGTGGGCAAACTTTTTGACTCGAGGGCCACAATGGGTTCTTAAACTGTACCGGAGAGCCGGAACAAAAGCATGGATGGAGTGTTTGTGTGAACTAATATAAATTCAAAGTAAAGGAGTGGAGGGGAGAGCAAGAGAACCCTCCGCTCTTTCGGCTCTGCGGGCCGGATAGAACAGCCGAACGGGCGGGATCCGGCCCGCGGGCCGTAGTTTGTCCACGGCTGCTCTATCCACTGAGCCAAACCGGCCAGGGCTTAAATTATCTTTTAAAGAACAATTTTTTGAAAATTAGATTTTACTTTACTTACTTACTTTATTTATATTTCCCCCCCCCCTTTTTTTTTTCATCACCATTTACCTCCCTTTATCCTCCTCCACCTCACAGTCACCACATTGTTGTCTGTATCCATGAGTTCTTTCTTTTTTTCCCTTAAAAAAGTTAATTTAAAACTGAATTTTGATGTTCCCTGACCCTCCGCTCTTCCTCTCTCTCCACATATGCAGCTGTGTGAGCTGTGTAGAGAAGAGGAAAGGTAGACATGAATCAGTTGACTACTGTAGCTTGTTAGGGTCATGTTAATTCAGAGGAGAGAACTTTGCTATTTTCTCAGTGACCCTAGCAGGAATGAGTTGAAGTAGGAGAATTGCCCAGCTTTTAAAATGTGTTTTTATAGGTTACTAGAGGCCCAGAGCACGAAATTTGTACACGGGTAGGGTCCCTAGGCCTAGCCTGTGATCTGGGCCAATCTTCTCAGGCTGCCAGCAGCTGGCCCCTCCCCCTGCTACCACTGTTGCTGGTTGCCTCTATGTGTGGGGCTACTGGTGGGGCGATAAGGGCCGTGGGGCGATTGGGCCCTGGCGTCGCCTGTGTCTTCCGCCACCCACCCCTGGTTCTTGGTTCCCCATCTGGCAATCGGAGCCTGCTGGCTGCGGGGAGGAACCAAGAGGTTGGTCGGCAGGCCCTGGTCAGGCGTTCTTGTGTTGAGTGTCTGCCCCACCTGGTGGTCAGTGCGCATCATAGCTGACCGGTCATTCCGTGGTCCAGTCGATTTGCATATTATGCTTTTATATATGTGGATTATAGTGCAAAAACTTGGTTGTTTCAATACATTGTTAGTGGGAGCTCTTCTGACACATTTTCTTCTTTTTAGCTTTTAATTGATTCTGTCTGGCTTACTTGGTGGTTAGAGAAGGATGATATTTCGACCAGGGTTATTGGTCTGTTTCATTGTAGATAGTTTTATATAACTGCAGATGGAATCTGAATCATTTAGATATTTTATGGAAGGGGATTGTATTGATACATAAATAGATCTGTAGGACGTATGAATAGGCAAAGAGTCCTCTTTTAAGGGGCCAATAACTCATAGTTGGGTATCATTTAAAAATATTTGGTAGTGGCTTAACTTTTTTTTAATCCCCTCTGAAGATATGTTTTTATTTATTTTAGAGAGAGGAAGAGAGAGGGAGAGAGAGAGAGAAACATCAATGAGAGAGAAACATTGATGGGTTGCCTCCTGTATGTTCCCTTACTGGAATGGAACTTTCAACCTGGGTATGTGTCCTCACTAGGAATTGAACCTGTGACCCTTTGGTCCATGGGATGACGCTCCAACTGGCTGAGCCACACTGGCCAGGGCAGTAGCAGCTTAATTTTTTTTTTTAACCTATTCCATATAACATGTTTCCTTACTACACATATTAATAAACTAGAGGCCTGGTGCATGAAATTTGTGCAGGGGGTGGGGTGTTCCCTCTCAGCTCAGCCTGTGCCCTCTCACAGTCTGGGAGCTCTGTGATGGATCGCCCTGCAGAGGGAGGCCCCGCCCATCCACTGCATTGCCACTGGCCAGGTAGCCCGGGCCTCCCTTTTTGGGGCGATCGATCACAGGGCTCCACAATCGATTGCCCCAAAGAGGTAGGCCCTGCTCACCCGGCCAGGGCTCCATGATGAATTGCCCCCACAGAGGGAGGCCCCACCCTCCTGCTGCAGCACCGCCGCTGGGTAGCCTGGGCCTCCCTCTTTGGGGCAATTGTGGAGCCCCCCTGATTGATCACCCTGCTGGCCGGTGGCCTGGGCCTCCCTCTTGGGGGTGATTGTGGAGCCCCCTGATTGATCACCCTGCCGGCCGGTGGCCTGGGCCTCCCTCTGCGGGGCAATCATGGGGCGATGGCTGGGCCCCTGACCAATCGCATCGCACCCACCTTGGCTGGCCTGGCGCCAGTGGGTGTCAAAGCGTGATAGGATGGACGGTTGTTCCACTATTCGGCTGTTCGGTCTATTTGCATATTACACTTTTATTATTATAGATAACTTGTTTATTTTAAAATTTGTTTATTTGAACAGGTGCCAAAATAGATATATTTCTATTCAGTCATCTCTGGCAAAAGTGTCCTCAAAAAAAGTAAATGAGAAAGATGTTGGTAAGTTTCATCTCTACCAGAATTTTTCATGCAACATAAGAAACATCCAACATCATCAGGTAAATAAGAAAACTGCTTATGCATGCTGGTAGTAGTAATAATGATAATACTTTGGATTTGCCTACTTACTAATGAATTAAAGAATTTTAAGTCAACTATTTTCTTTTTTCTTCACTGAAATTCTTATAATATTGTCATCCTTTCCATGTCATAAATGGGGAACTCAAGACCCAGAGAAGTTACAGGTGACACTAAGAATTATTAGCATAGCTGACAATATAACACCTCAAGTATCATGACTTTCTGACCCGTGACCTTTCTTACTAGACCAGGGGTGGGCAAACTTTTTGACTCGAGGGCCACAATGGGTTCTTAAACTGGACCGGAGGGCCGGAACAAAAGCATGGATGGAGTGTTTGTGTGAACTAATATAAATTCAAAGTAAAGGAGCGGAGGGGAGAGCAAGAGAACCCTCCGCTCTTTCGGCTCTGCGGGCCGGATAGAACAGCCAAACGGGCCGGATCCGGCCCGCGGGCCGTAGTTTGCCCATGGCTGTACTAGACTCTGCTTACAAGTATACTTGGATTTGAGCTCAATTCTGGATCTTTTCCATGTGAAATTAAAATTAAAGATATTATATTTTCTTCTAAGAGTTTTATAGCTTTAGTTCTTATGTTAAAGTCTATGATCAGTTTTGAGTTAATTTTTGTGTATGGTGTGAGGAAGGGTTACAACTTTATTCTTTTGTATGTGGCTATTCATTTGCCTCAGCATTATTTTTTTTAAAAGACTGCATCTTTCCCATTGAATTGTCTTGGCATCATTGTTGGAGATAAGTTGACCTAGATATAGATTTGTTTCTGGACTCTTAATCCTATTCCATTCAGTAGGTCTATTCTTATTAGTATGCCAGTAACACCTGTCTTGAAATTAGAAAGTGGGAGTCCTCCAACTTTGTTCCATTTTTTTCAAGATTGATTTGGCTATTCTGGGTCTCTTGAATTTTTATATGAATCTTAAAATTAGTTTGTCAATTTTCGCAAAGAACCTAGCTGGAACTTAACAGGAATTACATTGAATCTGTAAATCGATATGGAGAGTATTGCCATTTTAGCAATATTAAACCTTCTCACCCATGAACATGGGATGTCTTTCCGTTTATTTAGGTCTTTAGTTTCTTTTTTTAAAAAAATCTATTTTATTGTTTTTTTTACAGAGAGGAAGGGAGAGGGATAGAGAGTTAGAAACATCGATGAGAGAGAAATATCGATCAGCTGCCTCCTGCACACGCCCTACTGGGTATGTGCCCGCAACCAAGGTACATGCCCTTGACTGGAATCGAACCTGGGACCCTTGAGTCCGCAGGCTGACGCTCTATCTACTGAGCCAAACCGGTTAGGGCAGGTCTTTAGTTTCTTTTAACACTGTTTTGTAGCTTCCCGAGTATAAGTTTTGCACTTCTTTTGTTAAAATTGTTCCTAAATATTTTATTTCTTTTGGTGCTTCGGTAAATAAAATTTTAAAAGAATTTCTATTTTCAGAATGCTTATTGCTAGTTTATGTAAATTGATTGTCCTGAAATCTTAATTCTAATAGTTTCTTAGAGGATTCTTTAGGATTTTTTTTATATATAAAATCATACTCTCTGCAAGTGTAGTTTTACTTTTGTCTTTTCAATCTAGGTGCTTTTTATTTCTTTTCTTTATTAATTTTTGCCTAACTTCCTTGACTGGAATTTGCAGTACAGTGTTGAATAGAAGTGGCAAGAGGAGATGGATCTTAGATGGGAAGCATCTAGTCCTTCACCATTAGTATGGTGTTATCTGTCAGGTTTCTGTATGTGCCCTTTACCACCTTGGTGAAATACCTTCTATTCCTAGTTTGTTGAGTATTTTTATCATGAATGACTGCTGGATTTTGTCAAATACGTTTTCTGCACCTGTACAGATGATCATGTACTTTTGTTTCTTATTTCATTGGTCTGATGTATTACATTAAGTGATTTTTGTATGTCAAACCAAACTTGCATTCTTGGAATCAATCCCTCTTGATATGTTTCTAGATTTGGTTTACTCATATTTTATTGAGGTTGTTTACATCTATATTCACAAGATATAATGGTATGTTGTGTGTGTTTTTTCCTTGTGTTTTTTTGTGTGATGTACTTGGTCTGGTTTTGGTGTCAGAGTAAATAGAAAGATTTGGGAAGTTTTCTATTGTATTTTTTTGGAAGAGTTTGTGGAGAATTGGCATTAATTCTTTAAATATTTTGTAGAATTCAGCAATGAAGCCATCTGAGCCTGGACATTTCCTTGTGGGAAATTTTAAAATTACTAATTCAATCTCTTGTTATCGATTGTTTCAGCTTTTCCACTTCTATTGATTCTGTTTTGGCAGTTTGTGTTTTTTAGAATTGTCCACTTTATCTAAGTGATCTAATTTGGCATACAGTTGTTCGTAGTATTCTCTTATTCTTTTAATTTTGTATCATCCACAGTCATGGCCCTTGTTTCATTTCTGATTTTGCTAATTAGAATGTTTCTTCTTTTTTCCTTGGACAGTCTCGTGCAGGGGTGGGGAACCTTTTTTCTGTCGAGGGCCATTTGGATATTTATAACATCATTCGCAGGCCATACAAATTTATCAACTTAAAAATTGTCCTGCTATATTTAGTCAAACATTTAATTAACTCACCCCTAATGCCTTGGCAGGGCCAGACCAATTGATTTCTTGGGCCTTATATGGCCCTAGCCTAGTGAAAAGTTGGTCAATTTTGTTGGTGTCATAAAAGAACCAAGTTTTGGTTTTGTTTATACTTTCTATTGTTTTTCTATTCTCTATTTTGTTACTTTCCCCTGTATTTTTATTATTTTCTTTCTTTTGCTTACTTGAGGTTTGCTCTCCTTTAAGGAAAGTTTTTAATATGTCTTAAAACAATTGCTCTTTTAATGTATTAATGTAAAATCATGAGCAGGCTGATCTGAGTTTAAATTTCTCCTTTACTGCTTATGATTTGGGACAAATTAGTCTTGGAAAATTATATAAAATGAAGATGATAATGCATGTATGTTTGGTGATTTTGGAGATTAAATGAGGTAATGTATTTAAAGTACTTGGATGAGCCTGACAATTACTAAGTACTCAATAAATGGTACAAATTAATAGTGATTAAATATTTTACTCAGGAATTGGTCTATTTGTATTTACCTTAGCAATTTCTTTTCACAAATACAAAAAGTATATCCTATCTCTAGATGATCATTAATTTTCAATTAGTTGAATCTGAAATTAGATTTTAGATCACCAAAGTCTCTTCTGGTGAATGCCATAGGTTCTGTACTTGTGTTTTATTTTTTAAAATCTTATAAACTATATAAAGAAATGATTATTTTTAATACATTTTTGGTAAATAAATGAATAAAAAATAGATATAGTTCTAGGTTGGGTAACCACCTGATTTGTTTTATAAATGATGACTGTTTAAATTGATCATTTATATGTTTTGTGGATCATAGTCTTTGCCATATATGTGTGTACTCAGATTCTGGCAATTAACCGTGGAGAAAATTTGAAGATACTGACGGTCAAGGTCAACATTCCTGATGGAGTTAAGAATGAATTCTGTAGGTGGTGCATCCAAAACAGGTCTGTTTATAGATTTTTATAAAATTTCCTTCCTTTTTTTTTCTAAAATACTATACTGATATCTATTTGTACTAATATGGAAAGATGTCCATTATCTAAAAGAACAAACCAACAATGACAGACAATGGTATAGTATTTTCTTTACATTACAAACGTTATTGGGGTGATGAATACACAATACAATATATAGATGATGTATTTTTAGAATTGTAGCCCTGAAACCTATATAATTTTATTAACTTGTGTCACCCCAATAAATTCCACTTGGAAAAAAAAACCACGAATTATGGTTTAGCATGGAAGACAAAGGAATCAAGGCATCCTTGGGAGAAACCATAGCATATGTAAAAGTTTTTTCCTATAAGCAAATGGCGATACTTTGGTTTGGCCTTGAAAGGAATGACCCCGGCAGACGTCAGATAATAATGCTTTTTTTAAAAAAGCACTCCATTAGGTTATCGCCTTAAAAGACTATCTTCTTAGCATATTGTCCCATGACGCAGGACTGTGTTATCTTTCCTAAATGGCCAAGCTCCATGGCATGGTGTATAATACCCTTTTTTTTTTTTTTTTTTAAATATATTTTATTGATATTTTACAGAGAGGAAAGGAGAGGGATAGAGAGTTAGAAACATCGATGAGAGAGAAACATCGATCAGCTGCCTCCTGCACACCTCCCACCGGGGATGTGCCCGCAACCAAGGCACGTGCCCTTGACCGGAATCGAACCTGGGACCCTTGAGTCCGCAGGCTGACGCTCCATCCACTGAGCCAAACCGGTTTCGGCAGTGTATAATACTCTTAATGGCCTGCTCATTGCCATATTTTCTAGCTTATCTACTAGTATCTAAACCTCCTTCTGTCCCTCAGAAACTAATATTTTATGCCCTAGTAGTACTAATCTACTTGTAGTAATTTTTTTGGTAATTTTCTTATATCTGAAGATTTTGATCATTATTATAATGCTTTGGAGACTCTTCCTTTAGTTTGTATGATCATGGTTACTAGGTTTTTAAAAATAACTCCAGATGCCATAGTTAATAACTTTCCAGGCATCATAATCTCTCTACACAGACTATTACTTTGACTTCAGTAAAGTTATTCCCCCTTTTCTGTTCCACTTCCTCTTTCCTCTTCCAAGAGCCGTTTCCTGGCCTTGTTATTGGTACATCAGTTTTAGTATAGCTTTTTTTTCCCCTCAGGTGGAGACCACGTCGCTTTGCAAGGCCGGAGTTAATGAAGATTTTACACAATTCAATAGATGATTCTTTTAAACGCCTTATTTATCCTCTCCTCTGTAGAGAGTTCAGGTATGCATCTTGTCTAATTTAATTTTGTATACTGTTTATGTCGTAATAAGTATTAGTTGACCCATCAACCAATCCAAAGAACTGAGTTCCAATCACAAAGTCTTAAAATTAAGCTTAGATTTCAGTCTACAGAGGCATTCACATTCAGACCTCACAAAACAGCTATTAATTATGATATACTTATCAAATCTTGACCCCTACTGTGTACCTTTTCCAGTTCTGCAATACAGTCTTGCAGTTTGACAACCAAGCTAAACAAAGGGTGTTATTGATGAGAGATTTGGCTTGGGAGAAACAAACTAAGAAGTTAATGGAGAAGTTAGCTGGAAGCAGTTTTATGGATAAAGAGAGCTAAAAAAAAGCATAAGGGAATCAGTGGAACACATGATGAATTTATTACTATGAAGAGAGAAAGGTAATATAATGTTTTTCACTCCAAATGGGAGTCATTTGGATGAATAATTATCAGCAATGATGAGCAAATATTAAAAGGTTATTAAAGGAATCATGTAGATGGATCAGCAGAAAGACTAAGTTATAAAGAAGAACTGCAAAAAAGGTGAGGTACAGTTTTGTCTCTAGGGGAGGAGATGGAAAGAAAAGTAATGTTAGTAGGCAAACCCCTTTCTCTCTAGCCTTGGTCTTGGTAGGCAATCTTTAGAAACCAGCCTTTTCTGCATTCCTTCCTGTGTGCCACAGATTTTCTTCATTCTCACTTGTTCATAGGTTTCAGCAAGCGTTATCTTGGAACTCTAGATTTCTAGTAGTCATCTCTTCAACCTCATTAATTTATAGTAGCCTTTATGTTTGTTTCTTTTTCTTTTTCTGGACCTGGACATTGAGGTTAGAGGTATTTAGAGCAGAGAGTGAGGAGGTACTATTAAAAACAACACATAATTCCTTTGTCCAGCTTCTTTTTGTCAAAAGTCATTCATTCTCTTGATTCATCCTTTTTAGCCCAGACATCCCTTAAAAATAGTATTTCTTTTGGAAAACTATTTTAAGTTTGTGTGAAGTAACATCTCTTATTATTGAGTGCTGGGGCATCAAATTTAAAAATAAGGAATTCTGTTCTTATTGAAGTAAAATAGAAACTTAACTTATTTAAAGTTTCATTTCCTTTATCTTGTTTTCTCATGTTGCATATAATGCCTAGTGGCACTTTCGACATTTTTGTATATATTCGATTTGTACAGCTTCATTGCTTGTGGAATAATTTCATTGAGAGTTAATGAAAGTAGTTTGGTGTAGAATTCTTTAATGTATAATCCTTCTCTGACTTCCATTAGTGACAAGCAAGAGCACTTTCCTTCTCTTTTTGTAAAATGCCTGTGGTTAAAGAAATATATCTTATTTCATTCCATAAGTTGGTTTTCAGACATTGTCTATAGATGTGTCTCTCAATAGAAATACTTGTAATTACCTGAACAGCAGTTGAGTGGGGAGACTCCCAATGGATTTTTTTTTGAAAAGAAAATTACTTTAATTCTCTAATTAAAAGGAAAATTTTCCTAATGTAGAAAAAAATCAGTAAAACAAAGAAAAAGCACATAATTTCACTACCTAGACATAACCATTGTGTACCAGACTTTTCTCCATTCATGTATGAATTAAGTGAGATCATTTAGACTGTATTATTTTGCAGCCATTTCATTCAGTTGGCTACATATAATTTGTAGTCTACTTCTGCATTTCTTATTTCTGTGATTGTCATGATCATTCATTCATGTGTCATTTTTTACATCCATCTCTTTCTTAAAGCCATCAGTTATTAAGTGCTATTTTACCATCTTTCATTATATTTTGAATTTGGAATTATGTTTATCTCCAGGGTCACTAGGGGATAGTTGGTTCAGGACATCATCATTTTGTCTGAATTATTATAATAGGGTCATAAATGATCTCTGTCTTGTTTCTTTTTCCCATACATATTCCACATTGCCATCCTAAAATTGCCATCTGGTTATTTCATACTCTTCTACTTAAAATCCTTCAATGGATCTTCTTTGTCTCCAGGAAAAAATGCAAAATCTTTAGAAGAATGTGCTTGATTGACCCTTTGTGATCTGGTTTCTTTTTGTCTCTATAGTCTTATGTCTTGATATTTCTTTTTACTTTAGCATATTAAATTATTTGCTTCTTCTATGATGAGCCATGAGCTGCTTCCATTGCCTGGAATATTTTTTCCATGCCTTCTATCTACTTTCCCTACCTTTGTTTGCCTATATCTATTACTTACCCTTCTTTGATTCACCTGAGAAGCTATCTCTTAGAAAGTCTTTCTGATTTAGCTATCCTCCCTATGTGTTCCCATTAGTATAGCACTTACCATTGTTTTGTACTTGTCTGTTTATTTTTCTGTTTCTTCCACTAGATAGTGGTCTTCACGATAGGGATCTTATCTTTTCAGCTTTGTATCTCTCACACCAATCGTGGTACCTTATATAAGACTGACAACAAATGCTCACTCAATAAATAAAGTTAAAAGTGAAGATCTATAATGATACTTTTCATGTTGCATGACTAACGGCAGGGAGAATGACTGAAGTGTTAGGGAAAATGAGAGAAGAGCCTTAGGGAACTGAATTAAGCCAGAAAAGCAAATATTATTAGATCTGTGTGCCTTCAGTTACATAAAACATTCTACCTCAAAACTGATATGAAATGTACTTTGACTTGCTTTTGAACTCTCAGTTTTCTTGTGGCCAGTGGCATGCATTTTTTTAACCTGGTCTAATAAAGAAGAGATACTTTTCATAAAATCTTATAACTTCTTTGGATAAAATTGGGAAGTTATTTATATGAATCATAGTTCTAGACTGGCATTAGTATCGATGGTCATATCAAATCACTGAGAAAGACAAAAGGGGTAGATGCAGGGAATGGAATAGAGTGAGAATATAACATTGAGAGATATAGGTGAAGGAGTAAAACTAAGTATTGTTGGAGGAGGCTACTTATGACTCAATAGTTTATCACTCTAATTATGTGCTTATATTTTTAATTTGCTGATAAACTTTAATTTGACATCCATTTGCTGTCTAAATCTTTATACATCCTGTCTCTCTCATATACACCGATGTTTATACATACAGATTTTGTACATAAAAGAGAGCAGAGAGAGAAGGAGCATAGGTATGATGAACTTGGTAGGTTTGATACCACCAAGTCATTTGTGATACTGTGTTTCTGCATTTAGCAAAAATAGACTCAATATAATTTTGTATATGGTGTTTTCTTTTTAAGTAATTTTGTTAATAAATGCTCTTGTGAGGAATCCTATATAATAAGGAGCTAATATGGAAATGGTTGTCACACCCTCATGCCCTCGCGCCCTTGCACCCTGAGTCCGGGCCTGGGGGACCTGAAGCCGGGCTGGGGGACCTGAGGCTGCACCCCCTGCCCTGGCACCGGGGCCAGAGGACCTGAGGGCGCCCCCCTCGCCTGGCGCCAGGCTGGGGGACGTGAGGCTGCGCCCCTCCACCTGGTGGGGCTTGATGGGGGACCTGAGGCTGCACCCCCTGCCCGGCGCCAGGCTGGAGTACCTGAGGCTGAGACCCCTGCCCTGTGGGGCTTGACGGGGTGGGGTTGGCTGGGTCTGGGTCTCGCGCGATTTGGAGGCGTGGGCGGGTGGGCGGGGACTTGACTAAGTCCCGCAGCGTGCCTCAGACTCTGACAGGAGGGAGATTTTCATATACATTTTACTAATTTTCTTTCATCTCTGACACTTCTATTATAGAGAACGGGCAAATAGCAATATTAAAATATTTCCTCTAATTCCCTTTTAATGTGCACAAATTTCATGCACTGGGCCACTAGTAACTGTATAAAATGAATTCTGTTCTTTTTCTGGAAGAAAATTTGGGTGAATAGAAAAACTGCATTCTCCTTTTTCTTTTTCTTTTTTCTAAAGAGCCAAACTAACATCAGATGCAGAGAAGGAATCAGTGATGATGTTTGGACGGAACCTTCGTCAGCTCCTTTTAACAAACCCTGTTCCAGGGCGCACCTTGATGGGAGTGGATCCTGGTTACAAACATGGTTGCAAATTAGCTATCATTTCTCCTACCAGTAAGCATATCTTTCAGCTTTTATATAAAAGTTGTTTGATTGCTCATACGTTTCACTTCATATATTTCATGAGGACTTAGAAATAATGTTAATTTTTCAAGTCTTAGAAAATAGTTTTCTCATGTACAGGGATGTGGGAATCAGAAAATTAAACTTAATATTCATCTTATTTGTTAACCAACCCCTTCCCCCCAATTCTGTCTTCCTATCACATCTGTTTATTGTGATGCATTTATATGTGATAGATACATTTTATTTTTACAGCACAGGAAGATAATCTTTATTATATTTTAACTAGAGGCCCAGTGCATGAAATTCGTGCAGGGGGGGGGGAAGGGGTAGGGAGGGCCGTGTGTGTCCCTCAGCCCAGCCTGCACACCCTCTCCAATATGGGACCCCTGAGGGATGTCCGACTGCCTGTTTAGACCCAATCCTGGATTGTGCCTAAACCGGCAGTCTGACATTCCTCTCACAATCCAGGACTGCTGGCTCCAACCACTCGCCTGCCTGCCTGCCTTCCTGATTGCCCCTAACTGCTTCTGCCTGCCAGCCTGATGACCCCCTAACCACTCCGCTGCCAGCCTGGTCGATGCCTAACTGCTCCCCTGCCGGCCCAATTGCCCCTAATTGCCCTCCCCTGCCATCTTGGTCACCTCTAATTGCCCACCCCTGCAGGCCTGGTTGCCCCCAACTGCCCTCCCCTACTGGCCTGGTCACCCCTAACTGCCCTCCCTTGCCAGCCTGGTCGCCCTTGACTGCCCTCCCCTGCCGGCCTGGTCATCCCCAACTGCCCTCCCCTGCAGGCCTGGTTGCCCCTAACTGCCATCCCCTGCAGGCCTGGTCGCCCCTAAATGTACTCCCCTGCAGGCCTGGGTCCCCCCCAACTCCCCTCCCCTGCAGGCCTGGGTTCCCCCCAACTGTCCTCCCCTGCTGGCCTGGTCACCCCTAACTGCCCTTTCCTGCAGGCCTGATCGCCCACAACTGCCCTCCCCTGCCTGTCATCTTGTAGTGGCCATCTTTGACCACATGGGGGCGGCCATCTTGTGTGTTGGAGTGATGATCAATTTGTATATTACCTCTTTATTATATAGGACTAGAAGCATCAGATAGTAAGTTCACGAGATATTTTTTATTATTCGTTTAAGATCAGGCTTCAATAACAATAATCAAAATGAGTCTTAACTGCACAGATATTTTGGCCACTATTATAATCTTCAGTGGCACAAAAGCCAGAAGTATAAGGTAACATAAAGGCAGTGACTGAGAATTTTCCACAGGCTGAAAATGTAGATCATTGCATTAAACTCTCCACTTGTGTTTTCTTAATATTCTTCTTAAACATTGAGCAATTATTGTTACTCAGCAAAGTATCAAACATACACACAGTATTCCTACAAGGATACTGTCTTAATATTGTCAGTATTAATACCAAGCTTTTCTTTCTCCCAAAATTCAATGAATCATGATTCCAGTCCCTATATGTATTAGTGTTAGTGGTAGTATGCAAACTTAATTTTGTTTCAAGGTTAAACAGCGGTTTAATTTCACATTTGGTGGCCAGCTGTGTTCTTTAATTTTTCATCTTTTACTTTTTAAATAAATTTAACTACATTTCATAAGTCCTGAGATTTTAATAATCTGCTAGTGATTGTATACTTTTAATTTACACTTCATTCTAATTAATTTGAACCCCACATAAGTATTTAAAATTATTAACAGATGGTTGAAACTAAAGCATTGGTAAAATTTACTACTTGTACAGTTAGACTGCTAATAAGCTTTTTAAGAGCTGCATACTTTATGTGTTTTTTTACTTGCTAGGAGCAGTTCTTAAAATTACAGCTGTGATTCTCTGTCAGCAATTAGTGCTTATCACTTTGGTTCCTTCCACATGGATAACCAGCTTCGCTTTTTCCATCTCTTGTAAAACAACTTTATTTTCTTCCCCAAACATAAATGTTAATTGTCTAACTGAATAGGTGCCAAAAGAAACTTAGGATTTGAACAGCAGGTTGATAACTATGATGAGTAGCAGAGAAATATGCAGTCACAGGCATTCAATACATATTTGTTACACATGGGATACGTGAATTGTAAGGCAACTGTTAGATACTTTTCATTGTACTCTGTAGCTCATTTTGTTCAACAGGGCAATGCAAGGTTACCAGATTTAGTTTGCCCTCAAATATAAATCCAAGATTTCGAAATTTTAAAAACTGTTTTAACAATTCTCAGAAAATGTAAACAAGTTAATAGTAGTTGGTACTCCACTATTAGTTGAGAGAAAAAAGGAACAGTTCCTTTCTACTAAGCCATGTGTACAACTAAGAAGAAATGCAAAATTAAGGAGTGTTAGCTAATTATTATTTTCTCTAGGTTTATCCTTGCAACATGTTTTTTATTTATCCCTGTTAAAACATCTCAGAAGCTGAAAGAGAATTTTATTGTTTAAGTGGATTTCTGTGTCTCATTAGGTACATAATGTTAGTGAAAAGCTGGTCAAAATATAAGATTGTATTTTCACGTCATGCCATCTTTTTTTTTTTTTTGCTGACATTAAACTGTTCCTATTGAAATGATTCTGTAAAGAGTAAAATTAAAAGTTCTTACAATACTTACCTGGAAGGGAGATACCATGATCACGAAGGTGGTTTTCCCAGGGCGAGGCTTATCCATTGCACTCCGGATGTGCTGACCCCTGCGATTTCCCCAAATGTGGGAAACTCGACTGCATAATTTGTGGTAGTGGGGGGACTGCGTTCACGCTAAAACAAACAAACAAACAAAAAAACAACAACAACAAAAACTTCTTACAGTACAAAATTATAAATATGGCATTATTAAAATAATGTAAAATTAGATACAAAGGAAAAGACTTATAAGGAAGTAAGACTAAGATATAACAGTGCTGGGTTTATGGATTTTCATATTTTATCACCAAATGTTCTTTAGTGTGATTACATATGACTTTATAATTAAAAACTGAAAAGGTATTAATGATAACTTTCAATAGCAAAAAAGCATGTTTTGTAAAAATGGGAATGATTCTGTATATAGAATATGAGCTAATCTACAAACTTACTATGTGATTGCTTGCTTATAATATTGTTTTTGTTGATTGCTTTGAAGCATATTGCACACTTGCCACCTAGCATATTAATAAGTAACTTACTTTTTAAAGAAAGGATACACGGACAAATTCTTAAGTTAATGGCTTTGGCTAAATAGTTTTAGTGTGTCACAGACAATAACAGTGGCGAAAACATTGACTATATGGTTCATGGTTTGGTTCTCCCATCTTTCATACAGGCTCCATCAGATGTGGTAACCCCCAAAGCAAGAACTGGCTGCGAAAGCCATCTGCACTCCCCTAGACCACAATAGATTTATAAGCTTTTCCCAACTTAACCAAACGTACTAGGGATTGTTCCACTATCCTTGCAGTCCATTGGTTGATGTTCTGATTGTAATCTTCACTACCCCACCTTGAACAATGTTGTGGCTTTCATTTGCGTTTAGGTCAGCCTTATTGCAGTGGTGATGGTACTTCTCCATGGTGGCACCTGTGTGATTCATTTTAATTCTGTATATATTTTAAATACCACAAGACATTTTTATTGTTTTGGCCAGTAAATTCTTTTTTCTATTACTCTATATTTACCCTTTTTATTACTCCTCACTTTATTCTACATTTCTCTGTTTTCATTTGAGATCATTTTCTTTCTGCCTAACTTCCTAAGTTGGCCACATAGCTCATTATTACTTTTATTCTTTAGGTAGTCACCCCCCAAAATTTAAATGTATATTTTTTCTTTTTTTTTCATTAAATACATTTTTAGCTAAAACATAATGTAGAAAAGCTCACAATTCATAAATATGCAGCTGAAAAAAATTATACAAGGTAAAGAAATTCATGTATCTATAACCCAAATAAGAAATAAAAATATCCCATGTCATATATAGTAAGTATTCAGTAAAGGTTAGCTTTTACTATTATTGATAAATATTATTAAAAATTAGTAATGGTTTTATGTAGCAAAATAGAGTCCTTGTAACTCTGGACGTACCAAAACTTTATAGTGCTTAGGGAGAATCTGATTTATTGAATATGAATGATTCAGGCTGCATTTTAAAAGACAAACCTGTTTCCTTTTCTGTTTCAACTGGCTTAAATCATTGGTGTGTTATGTTTTGAAATGTTTTATAAATTGGCTTCTCTTCATTTTTTTCTAAGGTCAGATACTTCATACTGATGTGGTTTACTTGCATTGTGGACAAGGCTTCCAAGAAGCAGAGAAAATAAAGAGGCTTTTGCTGAATTTCAAGTATGAAAATAAGTAACCTTTTGAGTATTTTCAGTGGCTCAGCCAGTCAGAGACACCTTTGAAGCCCCTAATTTGGAGGGAGGGATTAAGGGGAGTGCCCTGGTAAGAGGGAAGGGACCATGTAAAACAGTGCTGGGACAGATTGCTGCAGAAATCTCCCTTTGGAGACTCCGGAGGAATTCTCCCTTCCTCTGCCACCTTCACTAAATGAAAGGTGGTAATATGAGCAAAGTGAGCATTTAATTTTTATGTTTGGTTCTGTATTTTGCTCCTCCTTTTCTTCCCTCCCTTCTTTTTTCCTTCTACCTTCTTTCCTTTCTTCTTCATAGATCTGAAGGAACGGATATGGTAGTAGTTAGAAGCTTCCTAAATTATTTGACAACATATCACATAATTCAGTCACAATGACTTTATTGTGGCTTAGAATTCACTTAACCATGTCTAAATTTGGTTCCTTCTAGATGGGAATAAAGCTGACTGTTATTGAGGTGTGTGACAGCAAAATAGTCCTCCACTGCCTGCTATGCCAAATGAAAAGGCAGTGTTTTGTTTTTTAAAAATATATTTTATTGACTTTTTACAGAGAGGAAGGGAGAAGGATAGAGAGCCAAATCGATGAGAGAGAAACATCGACCAGCTGCCTCCCGCACACCCCCTACTGTGGATGTGCCCGCAACCAGGGTACATGCCCTTGACTGGAATCGAACCGGGGACCCTCCAGTCCACAGGCCGATGCTCTATCCACTGAGCCAAACCGATTAGGGCAAGGCAGTGTTTTTTAATCTTATTTTATTTATTTAATTAAAAATATATATTTTTATTGATTTCAGAGAGGAAGGGAGAGGCAGTGAGAGATAGAAACATCAATGATGAGAGAGAATCATTGATTGGCTGCCTCTTGCAAGCCCCCCACTGGGGATTGAGCCCACAACCTGGGGCATGTGCCCTGACTGGGAATCGAACCATGACCTCCTGGTTCAAAGGCTGATGCTCAACCACTGAGCCATACTGAGTGGGCTGTTTTTTATTTTACATGTGTTTGTCTCCCTTATGAAACAGTGGAGAAGTTGCTTGGATGTATGAGAGAGCAGGAGCATTGTGCAGTAGCATTTGTGCATTCTGTACATTTTCTTCCGATTGATTTAGAAGCATGCCTTGAGCTCATCCAGTTTCTCCTCCTGTTTCTCCCTTGAAGCTGCAGCACAGTGGTGATTGGAAATGGAACTGCCTGCCGGGAAACAGAAGCTTACTTTGCTGACCTGATAATGAAAAATTACTTTGCTCCACTGGATGTTGTTTACTGGTAAGGATGTTAGGAATGTCTGTTTTCTTTGAGAGGCAAAGGAACTTCTCAGGTTCCTTCTGTGATGTTTTCTCCCTTCTTTTTAAAAGCTATGCATGTTGTTTGCTCCCAAATCACCTCTTGCTGTTCACAAGAGCTTTGCAGGACAATGTACAGTGTCTGCCTCTTGCAGAAATTTGAGTTTCAGTATTCTGAAACTTCTCACAGAAGCAGCAAGTTCGGGCTTACTTGGTTTCATGGTATTTTCCTGGCTTTACATTGTGAGGGCTCTGTTTACGGACTAATAAGTAGAACTGGATAACTTAGTCTTCCTCTCCCAAAGTTTTGATGCCCATAAATCATTGGCCTTCAGAATTAAGAGCCAAGGTAAGAATTACAAATGATGTTTAATATGGTATTTGTAATGACTGAGAAGACAGGGATTTTTTTTCCTTCAGATTTATCACAATTCAATCTGAATTGGGATTCTTAAATTAATAGGGTGATATCTCTTAGATCTTCAAAAATTTTAGCCATTGTTCTTCAAATCTGACCTCTGTCCCATGTTTCTCTCTGATCTCCCTCTGAAATTCTAATTATATACATTCAGCCTTTCACTGTCTTCCATGCTTATTTTTCCTTCATGCTTTTTAACCTATCTCTTTTCATTTCTTATCTCCCTAGCCTACTTTGTGGTCTTTTCTCTAGTTCACTAGCTTTTTCTTTATCTGTCAGACCCATTCATTGAAGTTTTTATTTCAGTTATATTTTTTACTTCTAGAAGTCCTATTTGTTAAGTTTTTCAGTGTTTCTGAGAGATAATGTACATAAATGAATTGCACGTATTTAAAGTTTTCAATTTTATAAATTTTGACACATGTATACTTGAACGAAACTATCACCACAATCAAGATAATGAACATACTCATCCCCCCCATTTCCTTGTGTTCCTTTGTAATTCACCCTTCCTTCACTGCCTCCTCCCTCCCCCAGGCAATCTCTGATTTACTTTCTGTAACTATAGATTACTGTACATTTCTAGACTTTTATGTAATTGGAATCATACAGTACATATCCTTTTGCTAGCTTCTTTCACTCAGTATCATTATTTTGAGATTCATCATGATGTTGCATATATTGATAGTTCTTTTTATTACTGAGTAGTATATCATATGGCTAAATCACAGTTTATTCATTTACCTGTTGATGGACATTTGGATTGTTGCCAGTTTGAGCTGTTACAAATAAAGCTGCATGAATATTCTTGTACTAGTGTTTGCATGGACATATGCTTTCATTTCTCTTGAGTAAATAAGAGTGGGCTGTGCTGTATGGTAGGTGAATGTTTAACTTAAGATACTGCCAAATTTTTTTCTAAGGTGGTTGTATCCAATTACCTTCCCACCTGCAGTGTACCAGAGTTCTGTTTTCTTCATATCCTCATCAATGTGCTTGGTATAGTTGGTCATTTAAATGTAGCTAACCTAGTGGATGTACAGTGATCTCTCATGGTTTTAAATACATTTCCTAGCAATTAATGATATTGAGCATCTTGTTTTCTTTTTTGCTGTTCATATATCTTCTTTGGTAAAATATTTGTCTAGATATTCTTTCTACTTAAAAAAATTAGATTATTTTTCCTCCTCTTATTAAGAGTATTTTGTATTTATGCTGAATACAAGTCTTATATCAGATACCTGTTTTGTAAACATTTCTCCCAGTCTGTAACTTGCCTTTTCGTTTTTTAATCATGGTCTTTTGAAAGTAGACATACTTTATGAAGTCCAGTTTATCAATTTTTTTAAATATAGTTCTTGCATTTTGTGTCCTATTTAAGTAATGTTTGGAAAAACTAAGGTCATTATGATTTTACCATATGTTTTGTTTTAGACATTTTATATTTTAAACTCTTTAATTTAGGCCTATAATCCATTTAAAGCTAATTTTTTCATAAAGGTGCGAAGTTCTTTTTTTTGCACATGGGTCTGGATTATTCTAACACTATTTATTGAAGATTTTCTTTTTCCCATTGAATTGCTTTGGTATCTTTGTTGAAAATCATCTGACTATGTACATACAGATCTATTCCTGGAGTTTATTCTGTTTAATTGATCTATATGTCTTTACACTAATCTGTGTATCTTTATTACCACCCAGTGCTGATTTATATAGCTTAATAAGTCATGAAATGAGATAGTGTAATTCTTTCAATTCTGTTCTTTTTTTTTCAAAATTGTTTTGGCTATTCTAGGTCCCTTGCACTTACATATAAATGTAGAATCAACAACAGTTCCCAGAACATATTAGGATATGTGAGCTGGACTAATGTGCTCTACAAGTAAAATTACAAACTAAAATCCTTTGCAGATTCTCTGGAAAAGTTAAATTAGTGTATAGATTTTCCTCAATTATTTTATCTTCTGGCCCAGATGAAACATTTTCTGGAGTTCTAGGTGGACTTGAAAATAAAATGTTGATACTACTGTTTGTAAAATTCGAAAATTGTTGAACATGGGCAGATGTTATTTTGATGTTCAAAAGAGGAAATAAGATAGGTTATGTAAATGACTGTTGAGTGCAGTTTTGATCAGGCAAGATTATTTAATTTAAATTATAAAAGTATGACTTACGAACACTAGGTTAGGAAGGAACACAGAACAATCATCACTGGGAATCAGCATGCATTTTTTAATTAAACATTTCAGTCTCCTCCCATTTAATTTTTCTTAGGAAAACTAGACTGGTAGACACATAGATTTTAGCACATCTTTTTTTTTTTTTTTTTAATATATTTTTATTGATTTTTTACAGAGAGGAAGGGAGAGGGATAGAGAGTAGAAACATAGATGAGAGAGAAACATCGATCAGCTGCCTCCTGCACACCCCCCACTGGGGATGTGCCCGCAACCAAGGTACATGCCCTTGACCGGAATCGAACCCGGGACCCTTCAGTCCGCAGGCCGACGCTCTATCCACTGAGCCAAACCGGTTTCGGCTTAGCACATCTTTTGATAACCTTATAGAGAAATTAGAGAATTGGAGATTTAGTTAGGTTGTTACCAAAAAGATGTTAGTTATCTAATGGATTGATGACTAGCGTGAGGTCTCTAGGTGCATGCCACAGACACTGTATTAGTTAACGTTTTAATCATTAATTTAGGTTTGGAGGCATGCCTTTCAAGTTTGTGGACATTGAGGTTTATTAGAATTAGGGTCAGAAAATATTTTTAAATACTTGAGTTGTTGGACCTACTCTAACAAGATGAACTGTAACAGGGATAAAGATTTTTGTGATGGTAGAGGCAATTTTCAGTAGTAATTTTGATGGGCTGATTTTCTCAGGTTTCCTTGAAACAGACCGAAAAAAATTCTCTCCGAGTAAGGTGCAGCGGATTTCCCAGGTCCTGAATCACCTGGACCTGATTTGTTTCGTTTTGGTTTAAAGAAATTTACTTAAGCTTAGCTGTACAACTTAAGATGTATTAAGCTATGTAAAGCTTATAATGTTGTGAACTTAAAATTATATGGAGGGAAATTTGTGGTTGCTGTTACTTTTTTCTGACTAGTGCAATAGTTTAAGTTGTACATGTGGAATGTAAAATCAGTTTCTTTATATTTAAACATTTATCTCCTGTAGTTTCTAGTAGTGATGAAGACCATGAATTAACCTTGAAACTTGGGACAGCCTAAGTTATTTTTTGGATGTCACGTTGATTATTATGCTTAATAACAAGTTAAGGTGATATACTATTAGTAGTTGTCTCTCTTCTTTCTACAGTGAAGGCTTGAGACAATGTGTTGTGATGGTCCAAGCTATTGTTTCCTTTCACCTATTGATATTCTTCTCCTTTTCTGTTACTATTATAAACTCGTGTTTGTTTATAAGACTTCCTTTCTGGGATGTTAGTGACAATAAATTTAAAAATAAAATTGTTTTATAATAAATATAATTTATTTTCATTTTGCTGAAACAGCCAGAATATTTTTTAAAACGCGTGTTTAAGTAGACCATAATGAGGTTTGTTAGAAAGGAGGTATAAGAAATGAATAATTATGGGGTGTGTGTGTGTGTGTGTGCGCGTGTGTGTGTGTGTGTGTGTGTGTGTGTGTGTGTGGTTTTAAAATATTATTTGGATTCGGATTTACTTTGACAGTTTTTGCTCAAAATAAAATACGCTTTGCTAGTTATGTAACCCATGTGTTTCTGTATCCCTAAGTCCAACTTAAGTATCTACAGGAGTTCCCTTAACCCACCCCCCAGCCCTCTTTAACTGTAGCCCCTCTTACAGATCTTTGTTTATTGACTTAGATTAGTACTGGCCTTGAGCCCAGTGATGGTCATTTCTTGTCTTAAGGTTTTGGTTACAAATCTGCTTTTGTTGCCAGATCCAATAAAGATTCTTGATTGTTTTTGTTCGTTTTATTACAAGTTCTTGCCAAAGATACAGTATATTATAACCAAAACAGATGTTCTATTTAGACAAGTGTATTTGCTATAAAAGAACTTAAAATATAAATTAAACAACAATATGTTCAGCATTAAGGTAACAATTGATGAACTTTGGGATTTTATGAGTGTTTTTAATGACCTTTATAAAAGGAAGAAACACACCTTATTTTGAGCAATTGTTTCACTTTGTGTATGCACAGTCTTAGCTTGTGTCTGTACAGATTTAGGTCCTCCTAAACCCTCCTACAAACTAACATCTTAATGTGATCTTGAAAGTAGAGTGGAGTTAACCAATTTCATATATATGCCATTCTGTTATTTTTTAAAGCATACATCATAGAGACAACCGTTGAATAAAGAAGAATTGTTTTTCAGATTATAATCTTTAATATAGGTAGGTGAAATAATTGTACATAGACCTTTTTCTAAATGGTGTACTTGTGAATTTAGAAACCGTAGTACAGGGTTGCAGCATAGATCATTTGGGAACTTGAACCATCTGTGATTTGGACCCAGTGCAGTCTTGATTTATGCCGAATTCTGTGTTGTAGTGAACACAGGTGTGTAGTGAATACAAGATGTGTGTATTTATAGGCTATAATTTCAGCTCTTTTTAAAATCATAGTTCCTAGAATAAATTAGATGTGTAAGGGATAAGACTGCATTATCAACAGACTACTAATGGAATGAGTTTTACCTTGAGATTGTTAACTCTTTGGCCTCTTCTTACTCATATTTTCCACTTTTCTTTGGCATTAAATAGCTCACCTTTGGCCAACACCTTAGGAAATGTGATCAATTGATTATTGGGGAACATTTAAGTTCTTGTTTGCGTTTTAGACCTGTTTGGGTTGTACAGAATCACTTTGGTTCTGTCTCTTATTTTATTTGCATTAGAAAAATGCAAAATTGCTAGAATCCTTTGTTGTTGAGATCCTTTTTATTTGGTTATATAAGACTTGAAGATTCTCTGGCCAGAACTTGATATTTGCAAAAAGGAGTTCTTGAATCTACCTTATTTGTGTTTTATATGTGTGTGGGTTTTTTTTTTTTTGAGGAGTAAATCTTTTGATTTCAATATATTTTATGTGGCTAAATCTTTGTATTATGCTCTCCTAACTTATTGAAATAGCACTTTCAAGTTCCCCACATCCGTACATTTCTAAGGTTACACCCAGCTTAATTCCCATTACTTTTCCGCTTCACAGCACTTGCATTTTGAAGGGACCCTAACATTTGGGTTCACATTATGATAATTAAGTTTTAGGGGCATGGGGGATTAAAGATGTCTCAGGTCTAGTTGCAGAAGAAAGTTCAGAAGCACTTGTAAAACTTGACTGATTGGTGAGTAGAGGTGCTTTTATTTATTCACTACTCATGCAGCATTAATCCGTATTTCATCAGGTACCTACAGTGCTGTAATTCTAGATGTGACCTTGGGACTTGATTTACTTCAGCTTCGTTTTCTTTATTAATGTGCCATGAAAGAGGTACATGAAAGATAGCTAACATCAAAGTACCTTTTAAAGTAAAATGGTTGATAGGAATTCCCTGGTATTTAACACTCTCTGTCAAATATTTCAGCTGGTTTGCATCCTTTTACAAGCTATTGCTTGCTGCACTAAAAGAAATTTAAAGCAGTTGTTTCAAGGCAGGGGTTGGGGGAGGAGGGCATGGTTGTGGTTGTGGTGGTGGTGGTGGTGGTTGGGTGCTAATAGTTAGGGAGAATAAATGAGAATTTTAGAATATATTCTTTTTCAACTGTGCTCTTCCTAAGATGGTCTGTTTGTGTTTTCATTTGGGTCGGGTAGTTTTTAGACCAGCGCAGTGCTTATGATTAGAGTGAGGAGGCACTCGTCTTGGTTATAAGACAATTGAAGAGGGTTGGAAAAGAAAATTCATCAAACCTCTGTGAAAGAAAGAATAAAAGTCAGTGTCAATATCTTATTCAGAGATTGTTTAACTACTTTAACTTCACAGCCTGTTTATTCTTTACTGAACCATCTAAGAAAAAGCTTTAAACACAGTAATATGGGAAATTGAGTCTTAAGAACAAAGGAAACGGGACTCAGGGAAAGCTTGCCATATACATTGTGGAGTATTTATTTTCCAGGAAACACGTATTTTAGAGGCAATTATGTTCTAGGCTTAATATATAAGGGTAGAACTTCTTGTAACTCAGTTT
The DNA here is from genome assembly GCF_963455305.1 of Plecotus auritus. Taxonomy (NCBI): domain Eukaryota; kingdom Metazoa; phylum Chordata; class Mammalia; order Chiroptera; family Vespertilionidae; genus Plecotus; species Plecotus auritus. The sequence continues at coordinate 150,719,480 of NC_137782.1, forward strand.
TGAAACTGATTCCTTCTTTGTTTCATAAATATTTGTTGGCTGTTTCTCCCTACCTAAGAGAAATGGTTAAAATTAAAAGTATTTTGCATTTTATCACAATTGTGGATCTGGTCCTAATGTCTTTACCATAGAACTATCTCAGTCTGAATAGTGAAAAGTAGAAATCAGAGAATGTTTTAGAAAATAAAATCAACTGGCTTTCAAATTTATACTTTATTTTCAATTTACTAACATAACTTTACCTTGTAGAAGCTTTTCAAAGTCTGTTGTAATAAAAACTTTCTGTAATTAGTATTTGTTAAAATGCATTTGTAGAACTAAAATGTTTTAAAAATAGCATATCCTCTTGATTCTCTGTAATTTTGTTTACACTTACTGCTTAACTAATTTTTATTCATATATGGTGGGAAAATAAATTTCAGCCTAGACCTGATCTTAGTGATTTACTGAACTCAAGTTTTTGGCCTATAAAGTATAAGAAGTCAACCCTACAACTGACACAGAGGAGTTGGGTAATGGCCTTTTCTTTTCAAGGAAAGTAGATATTAATGACAGGCAATCCGTCAACATGGAATGTGCTGCAGAGATTCCTGAAGCGAGATACCTAGTGTATGTGGGCAGTGAGCAGTGTATGCAATTCATTTGGCATTTGAGTTCTTGATTGAGGAAGGGAGTAGGAGAGCTTCATCGCTCCCATTTGTTGATATAAGAAATGCAGTACTTCTTGCTGCCATTGCCACATGTATGGCTCACTCCAGGCATTAGGAAGATTGACTTGGGGTTGAGAGAGTAGTTGAGTATTAGGAAACAGGTAGTAGAATGAGAGCTGGAGGATGTATACTCTTCCATTCATGCTCTCTTTTTCTTTAATTACTTTCCCCCCTTTTCCCTGCATATTTAACAGCATCCTTTTTTGCATATAAGAAAGGTTCTATTAATAATATATGACCCATAATAGTCATAGGAATTGGGAGACATTGAAGTGTGATACTGCATCAGGAAAAAAAGCATTTTCGCTTTCCTAAGGCAGAGCACTGTGGAGTCCTTTGGTTGACAGAGTGACTCATGCTTTGATTTTATTGTTTTTAAAGTTCTGAAGTTTTGTGTATCCTATCTAATTAGGACCATAGTTAAAACACATGAATTGGTTCGATTTTGTTTATTTAATCATTCAAGCATATTAACTATAAGTTAGTCTAAAGCTTGATTGATAAGGGTCAACATAACCAAGGATCCTAAGTGGTACTTATCAGTTACTTAGTGATAACCAATTTAAGCTTGTTAATGATTCACCAGCTTAGAAATTGATCAGTACTTTCTTTTGACTAGTAATTTCCTGGAATGCAATTTTCCATTCTTTTACTCTTGTACTTTCTGTGTCTCCTGTTTTAGATACATCTTTTTTTTAAATATGAAGGGCAACTTTATGAGTTTGTTGCAAGGATTAAGTGAGTTAACGTGTGAGAGTACTAGAAGAGTGCTCTTGGAAGAAAAAACACTTGAAACATAGGCATGAAAATTTTTCTAGAGTTTCCAGGGAAAATGAATAAACAAATACTATATGTGCCCGAGTTAGCAGAAATCACAAACTTTGCTTTTGAACCAGCAAACATGCAGTTGTTGGAATTATCACATAAAGAATGTAGTACACATATTTTGAATATTTTTAAAGATATAAAAGTATCATTTTTAATCAAATTACCTTGTAAATTCCTTAAGTGATCCCCTGGGCCTTGGAAGTACAACAGGCCACCGGAACATTTTGCTTCTTTTTTTGCTTTGTAAAGCTTTTCCCTGGGCCAGTGAAGGCCAAGGTTTGGTTTGAAAGGGGGGGGGTGTAAGGTGAGGTGATGATGAGGACAGAAGAATACCCATGTTGGAGAGGTGAGGACCCTTGAGTATGGGAGCATGGTAAGGACTATAAGTTGTTCTCTTTATCTTTCATCTTTGTTTGAGGAAACTAAACTTTTGTTTCTTTTTCAGTGCCCTCCTTTAAATCTATCTAGTTCTTACCTCATATTTTTAGCCTTCTTCATTTTCAGGAGCACACATTAAGAAAGCCATAGAGAAAGCGAAGCTCTCCCATTTCTCTGAGCAACATGAGATTTAGATAAACATTTTAGTTGTAAAAACTAAAAAAAATACATGCTTTGGTAGTTTGTAAATTGGCTCATTAATGTAAACAAAATAATCAGATCAGATATTTGTGTTTAAAGAGATTTAGTTGTTTGCATACAGTTGTGTCCTTTATATAGAGAAATTTTAGGTCATTATCCTGAGATCTGTCCTTTTCTAAATGATTGCTTTATAGTCTGTGGAAAACATAAAGAAGATGTTTCCCTGGTTGATTCTGAAGAAAGCCCCAGACATGTTATAAAATGTAAAGTGGAAGATTATTGCCTACCTATCCTTGGCTGTGGTTTCTAAACAAGGTGCTATGGATTAAGGTAATGAGAGGCATGACCTGGGGCTTTGAGGCCTCAGCCAGTTCTTTCTTCCCTCTCCCACTTCACTCACAAACGACTGGGTTGTCAGCCTAGTTTGGAAATTACAATGCTGTTTTGCCATTCATTCTGTTCAAAGTAATCTCATATTAGCAGTGATCAAGTAAGTTGGGAGGGGCTGTGGATAATTACTTAATATCCAGTAGGTTCTTTCAAGAGTCAGGCTGCATAGAAGAGCCAGACGTGGAGAAATAGGTGTCAGCATAATTGGTGAGAGGTGTGGTGGTGACGGACTCACTGCCTCCCTAGTAGGGGCTATGTGTAGTTCTTACCTAGGAGCACAGATTTTAGAGCTGTGCAGTCCTGGGATTGATTCAGCTCTGCTCCTGGCTAGCCATCTGACCTTGGCAAGTTTCCTAATCTCTTGGAGCTTCCGTTTTTTAATTAGTAAAATGAGAATAATAATATCTACCTTTCAGGAATATGAAGATTAATGAGATATCTGTTCTATGCTGAATATAGTACATAGCTCAGAATAATGGTTAAAAATATGGGCTCTTGGGTCAGACTATCTGTGTTCATGTTATAACTCTGTCACTTACTAATTGTATAAACTTGAGCAAATTACCTGACCTCGTACTTGTTATCGTATATAATAAAAGGCTAATATGCAAATTCACCGAACGGCAGAATGACCAGTTGCTATGCCTTGCACTGACCACTGGGGGTAGACGCTCAACACAGGAGCTGCCCCCTGGTGGTCAGTGCGCTCTCACAGGGGGAAGTGCTGCTCAACCAGAAGCCAGGCTCACCGCTGGCAAGCGCTTCTTCCACCTCCACGGCAGCACTAAGCCGTCAGTCGGGCATCCCTCGTGGGCTTCCGGACTGCGAGAGGGCGCAGGCTGGGCTGAGGGACCCCCCCAAAAGCACAGTTTTCGTGCACCGGGCTTCTAGTATGAGATAATAACAAGATTGTGGTGAAGAGTAAAGAAATTAATACATATGTAACACGACAGTGTGTGACCGTATAAGAACTAACACTCAGTAGCTAATAATAAGTCTCCTTTCATTCTGAAGTTTCACACTTTCTGTCCAGTAGTATCTAATTTCATGCACTCTCTCTTGTGCCCAGATTCTCACTGAATTTGCTATTCTTGAGCTTAACGCACTATTAGACCCCAAGTGTCTTAGTCATATTGCTCAGTTGTATGTTTTCTCAAGAGATGCACAAATTCCTTTTAAAATTAAAGAGTGACAACCAGTGATAAAAGGACTGAATAAAGACATTTGATAAAGAATATGATCTGTCATAGCAGTTCAGAATCTAAGACAGACTTGGTTAGAGTTTTTGGTTGAAAATGCTTTGAAAATTGTTAGAGCTATAAAATTTGAAGGTATAAGGAGGTTGTTAATAATTTTATAAGTAGTTTAAATGAGAATTGTAACACTTTGAAAAGCATTTATTCCAGAGAGACTCTGATGAAATAGATATTTCTTTTGGAAACCTAGACTCAGACTATTTATTGATTTCCATAATGTTGGAGCCAGAGGTCTCAGACAGTTCCAACACCCTCCTTCCATTTTATTGCTGAGAAGGGTCCAGAAGTGTGACGTGTATTTGTTTTCACTTCAGTGATGAATTGTTTAAGCATGTAAGAAAATTATTATTCTGCCTGATTTTAGCCTGAAAGCTAGATAAACGAAGTCATAGTTAAATCATTTGTGTTGGGAAGTGTTTCTGAATGGTGTTTTTGCACTTTAGGGAATGATGTGTCCTAGCAAAGTAATGTTTTTTCTTTCATAGGTGAGTTGCCAGATAAATTTTATTTCTCACATTTGATTTTTTTGTGATAATTTATACCCATTGCTGTGAAGTATTTAGTACTTCTGGTTATCCACTATGCTGCCTCACCACACCAAATTATCCTACTGATAGGCAGTGTCAGTAGATCACTGCTTTGTAGAATGTGATTTCATAAACTGGAATGACAATTGGTAAGAATTTCAAATAGTTTATTCTTTTGTTTAAAAGAAAAAAAGGCTACTCCAGTCAAATACTTGCCTCCAAATACTGACTTTAGGAGTTACATGGGAAGTATTTTTACTTTATTACAAATCAGTTTGTGTTATAGTGTGAATATTTTCGATTTAAATTATGATGTTCTTTTCTTATAGGTTGATAAAAATAGATTTTAGTAAGTTGTATAATTCAGACTTTCTTTGTAATAACAGCCTATGGGTTTACTACTGCTTCTCAAGAAGCTTTACACCTTTTACTTGTTTCTCACAGTAAACCCCCGGTTGGAAGTATTATTTGCATTTACAGGTGAGGAAACTGAACTGCAGGCGGATATGCATGAAAGACTTAGCAGAATGGGGACTCAAATCCAGGTTATCTGATTTTAAACCTCACGCTGTTTCCAGTACACATGCTTTTTCATTTCTCTAGTTTTTAAATATGGCAGGTATTTTCAGAAAGTTTGACTTAAGGGAATAAATGCCTATTTTAAACACTCTTAAATTTGCCTTTTACCTTTGATCATTCATTTGGAGATGGTGGAGACAAATGGCAAAAATCTTCTGAACAAGGCTGAGTTTATATTTAGATTAATCCATGTTCATCTGCTTCTTAGCATTAAGAACTTTCTCTAAATTATACATGATATAGTATTAGAGGCAGAATACCCTCAAAGATCTAGACTAACTCCTCATGTCCCAGAAAGGACCTGAGGCAGGCTCTGTGATCAAGCCAGCCAGATTTTGGTCTTGGTGGGTCCTAAAACTCTTTCAGGGTTTATTATTAAGGTAGTGGAATGCAACACCTCTTTTGAACATTTTCCATCTTCTTCAACTTTTAAATGTTTTAGACTTCAGCATGAACTAAACTTGTCTCAGTGCCAAATTGAAACTAATTAACTCTTTTATTAACTGCTCAGTGTTTTTTTAAGGGAGCATTCTCCAGGAGAAAAACTTTCAGGGGGTAAACTAGCCCTTTTTATGTTACTAGATTATGTAGTACTAATATGTTCTTAATAGTACCCAGATAGTTTTTGAGCCTGAAATCTCAGCAGATGACAGGAAATAATCACTGAGGGATTACCTTTGGCCTAGCTTCTTTAAAAAACTGATTTTAGAAAAAGGAAGAGAGAGAGGCATCAAAATGTGAGAGAGATACATCAATCAGTTTCCTCTTGTATGCATCCTGACCAGAGATCGAACCTGCAACCCGAGTATATGCCCTGACCAGGAATTGAACCTGCCACCTTTTGGTGTATGGACAGCGCTCCAACCAACTGAGCCATGCTGGCTAGGGCCTAACAGTTTTATATGATGAAGCATGTAGAGGAAGCATGTGTGCCAACCTGTAGATAACCATTGTTGGAGCAATGGGGTAAATGTAATAGAAAAATAGTGACATGACAGGAAGGAAAGAGTTTGAAGGTAGAGCTTGATTTTTTGCTTTTGTAGGGGAGGAAATACTTTGCCCTTGACTCTGAGGTCCTGGCTGGGCTTGAAAATCACCAGAAAAACAACAAATTTATTTGACATAAGTTTTCCATGACATGAGAGCCTTCATTCTGAAATGAAGACTCAAAGAAATGATTAAGCCTGAGCAGATTTGTACTACATTTGAAGAGTGGAAAGTTGTGAAAAAACGTGATGGGAGACAAAAAGTGTCTGAGCTAAGAGTAATAAACTGGAGGAATCTTAGAAAAGGCCTGTGCGTTTGGATTCCTCTTGGCCACACACCTGTCCTCAGAGATAAGGATGCCCCTCTCCTCCAAGTTCTGGGAGGACACCTCTCATGAGTGACCTAAGACCTGCTTCAGGGCAGAAGGGGGCGGTCAGAGAGCCCTTTCTGTACCTGCTGTTTCTCAGATTCTTTCACCTTAAAGTAATTATTTCTCTCAAAGTGGCATATTTTGGGGTGACATATCCTGATTCCCTTCACTTTCTGATGATGCTTCCTGTTAGCTGAGCCAAGGGTAATTTTAAGTGGTTATTGTGTTCTTGCTTGGTGCTTCTCACCATGAGATTTTTACTTCTTTCCATTTCCATGGGAACATAAACTAGATGTAGTTTCAGGGGTACAGACCTGTCTTTTCTCTCAGAGTAGAGATGGAAGTCCACGTTTCCACAATTAACATAGGTATGGTACAGTCTTAATGAAAAGTATTGTTCACTTATGCAAATTCTGGACAGAAAAGTCCAAGTTAAAAGCTCCTAATGGAAAGGGGGTCATGATGTGGCTTTACCCATGAATTCTTTACACTATGAAATTTTATGTGATAGTTCCTTTAGCTACTAAGCTCTCTTGTTGCATTCGGATGCATTTACAGTGGAATTTGACTTGTGAAAAGTCTGGTTAAGAGCAGATTTTTATGAATTCATCTACAGGTAAAGCAGAATCATCACCTTTTTGTTCAAAGCACAAGTTAGCTGGTTGTCTCTTGGAAATAGTAGAGACTTCAATATATGCTTTTGGTAAAAATGCCTGAATTTGGTGTGCCAGGAAATTGTGTTATTCTTTGAAATTGTAAAATATAACTTCAATGGTAAGCATAATTTGGTATGTTGGTAGGATTGTCCTATGTAGGTTCAGGTTTTCTTTACATTGGGTTAAATGATGGATATTTTCCCTGAGTAGACCAGACTGAAAGTTTTTCAGTCCAGAATTGTGGTTAGCAGTAGGGCTCTGGAAATTAAATATACTCATGTCATGCAAATGTGTGTTAAACTAAGGGAGTATATTCTACAGGTAGAAAACTTGGGGAAATGAGAGTCAATTACGTGGAAATTTTCTTTTCCTTCCTTTAAACAGTCTTCATGTTTAGAAACATACTTAGAAAAACAATGTTTTAACTGTGGGTCTCTGTGCTGCTTTGCATAAGAGATGGATGATAATGATGGGGGAAGAGAGAAGGGATTCTAATGTAGTATTTTAGCCCCTTTGCAGGATAAGGCGACACAAAGAAAACAGCCATGCTGAGTGTCTCAAAGGGCCCTTGTATGGGTATTTCAACTTAAAAAGGGATTAGCGTTGGAAGTCTGTGATCATGTCAAACATTTGTAATTGAAGGTGGCTGTTGGAAATAATTCTTAACATAACTGGATTCTAGCCGTCTTACTGATGATGAGGTAAGTGGAGTGAATAGGAAATCATCTGTTTGTCATCGCTTGAGCCACAAAGCCAAGAAATTTAGTATCTGGGACTGGAGATTTTAAAAAGCAGCAGCACTGGGAAATGTTTGATAATCCAAATCAAAGAGGCTTTTTGTGAAAAGTGCAGAAGGAATACATACATGGGAATATATACCATTGAATCTTTGTTTTTAACCCTGCCCCTTGCCACAGTTAAAAATGAACCTTTGGATTACTTTAGTAGCCACAGGTCATAAGGATAGTAGCCATAGGTCATATAATGAATGATTCTTACCAGACTATAAGCCTAAGTAACTTAAGTCCATGTCTCATGTAAATAGTCTTATTTTGTGAGCTTGTTTGTCCAGTTACCTACCAGTATATTCCTGTCCTTTGAAATCAAGTTTTAGAGCTTTTGGGGTTAGTTCTTGGACAATCAATAGTTTTTTCTAGTAGATGAACATGATGCCCAATTCTGTGGGTAAATTACAGATGTTGTGCTTTATGAATCCATCTGGACTTTCAGGTGAAAAAGATATAGTGTGATTGGCTGCTAAAGAACATCTGTTATATCACTGCTAATGAATGAACACGTCTGCTACAAGGCAGTCTCAGAGTGATATGCAGCTTTTGGAAAACAAAGTGAACAGGAAATGTTTTTCTCAGGGGATTTTACTTGCTCATCCGAGGCCCTAGAGAGGCATTAAATGATTCGTGGTGGATTTGATTTTCCTGAAGCACCTTCTACACCTGAAATTCAATCGGTTATTGTGCCAGGGGATGGGTGCACTGACCTTGTCAAAGGAGTGAGCAGGGATTTCTTTGCCTGTGGTTTGTTAGTTCACAATGAATATCTGGATCTCTAACCTTGGCTTTTTATGACTCTGTAATCCCAGGCAGTCATTCACTATGAAAACGCTTGTGTTTCTCTTTTTTCTTTGTATTTGTTCATTTGAAAAGCCTTTCAAAAGGAATTGCAGCCTGCATGTGATTATAGCTATCAGTAGCACTTTAACTGCTGAGATGAAACTTTTCTCTCTGGACCCTGCTAATTTCAGATATCGATAGAAAAAGAAAAAATTTCCCCGTTACAAGGCCCAACTTGACTAATTGGTTGCTGCTCTTTGGGTTGAGGTAGATTCCTTAGGGACGGCATTTGATAGAATAATTTTTGACATTTTAATTTGACAAAAAACAATTTAGGGAAATGACTTAGACATGCGCCTGAAGTGAAGTCTCCTGCTCTGAGTGTGATACTTGGAACCGGGAGTGCTTTTGAACATCTGCAGCGCTTTGTAAACCCTGGGATCCATTTAACATGATAATTCAAGCTTCTTGGCAGTTGTTCTCATAGGAGCATTACCTAAAATACTTGTATATAGTTGAAAGACTTTATTCCATAGATATTACAGTGTAGGGGCTAATGCAGTAATGTCTAATCTTTGTGACAAAAAAAAACACAGCTTTCCGTAAAGACAATAGATTTAGGTAAAATGTGTAAATTTTATGTTTCCTTATTTGTTAAGTAGAGGCCCGGTGCATGAAAATTCATGCACTGGAGCGGGGGTCCCTCAGCCCAGCCTGCCCCCTCTCATAGTCTGGGAGCCTTCCGGGTCGGGAGGTGACCCGGCAACCAGGGGAAGGCGACGCCCCCATCACATCTCTGCTGCTGCCACTGCCAGCAGCGCAAGCCTCGGCCAGCCCTGGTTACCTGAGCCTCGGCCAGCCCTGGGCGCCTGGGCAGCCGCCATCTGAGGTTTGCCTGCGTCTTGGGCCGGCCCTGGGCATCTGGGCAGCTGTCATCCAAGGCTTGCCTGCGCCTCGGGTGTCGGCTGGGCAGCTGGGCAGCTGCCATCAGAGGCTTGCTTGCACCTTGGGCCGGCCCTGGGCGGCTGGGCAGCCGACATCAGAGGCTTGTCTGCGCCTCAGGCATTGGCTGGGCAGCCGCCATCCGATGTCTGGCCGGCCCTGGGTTGCTGGGGGGCTGACGAGACTGGGGTGCTCCGGAAGCAGGTGCGTGGAGCGGCCGGACCCGCCTGGGGGTGGGCCTGGCCTTGCCACACTCCTGCCGCCCTGGCGGGGCTGAGGGGACTGGGCACTGCCATCTTGTGGCTGTGGGCACCACCATCTTTGTGAGGGCATGATGGTCAATTAGCATACTCCATCTTTATTAGATAAGATTATATTATAGTCTACGTCTTCCAACTTGGAAGTATTATTTGCTTGAAAAGTTTGTCCCTGGAATTGAAAATGGTGGAATAGACTAATTTCAGATACAAGTTATTTTTTTGTGCTATTGTATAACTCTAATGGAAAATTTACATTTTTAAATGAAGTTAAAGCTTGAAGCAAAGATAGAGTATATACACACACATATCATGTATGCTAATCTATTTCTGAAAAAAAAATATCTTATCAATCTTTGTTTTACCAAGTACTTAGGGGAATATTTAAAAGGCCAAATTGGAACTGAAATGGGTGTTTGTAAAATATCTGGTGACGGGTTGACTGGTTTCTAAGTCTGGGAAGTAGGTTGAAAGAAGAAGAAAAGTGATTTTTAATGTCTTCTTTTTGTGTGTATGTGTTTCTAATAAGTGAGGTTTTGCTTTTTAACCACTAGATAAGATTAGAAATGGATACTCTCAAACTTGCTCATAATGGTAGTGATTTATTCCAGGTGAGGGAAATACATTTATTTTACCCTCTGAGATTAGGGTGGGTAGAAGGTTTGGAGAAGCAGATTGCTTAGGGTTGATTGGTTACATTCTGTTACTTTTTCTGCAAGCCATTATTAGATTGTATCCTACATATTTTGGTGAAAAATATATTTTTAAAAATATGTTTTTATTGGTTTTAGTGAGAGAGAGGTAGGGAGAGGGAAAGAAAGATAGAAACATTGATGAGAGACATGGATTGCTGCCTCTTGCCTGCCCCCTGCTGGATCGAGCCCGGAAACCCGCCGGGCATATACCCTAACTGGGAATCAAACCAGTGACCTCTTGATGCATGGAACGATGCTGAATCCACTGAGCCACACTGGCTGGGCTAGTGAAAAATATTTTAATGAAAAAGTTACTTTAATGAATGTGCCAGTCATGTATGTGTATGTGTGTGCTCGCTTGCTCCCTCTCCTGAAAATATTATCTGTTTGCTTCCCTTCTCTCTTCTTTCTTTTTTTTCCTCCCTCCCATTTAAATGTGAGGAAAAGGTTAACATCTTTCATATTATTGTGTATGAATGCCCATGATCATAAATAATTTGTTTCTTGAAGATTTATGCTTTAAATCATAGTTATATCCATTTTTAATAAAATCATCTATTTCATTTAGCAATTCAGTTTATAATTGTTCATAAAGAAGAAATACCACTACCCTATTTTCCTCCAAGGATAAAAAAGTCAGTTACTCTTGGATTTGTATTCTAACATCTTTTTGTTTTTTTTTTAACTTTCAGATGAAAATGATGTTGAAATATGACTCCACATTTGTTGATGTGCTACATTAATATTACTTTAGAGATTGTAATCTTACTTATAATTGTCCTATGTTTGAGTTAGAAAACTTGAAATTAACAGGAAAAATTCCTTGGAGCTCTTTGATATAAAATATATTTTCAGAACAACATCAAGTCATTTAAAATTTATCTTGGAATGGAGATTTCATACTTAAAACAAACTAAGGGGAGATGAAATAATTCTAAAATTTCTTTCAGTCATTGTGCAAAGTTCCTGCTGGAGGTGATTGCCAGCACTGGGGAATCAGGAAGTCTGTAGTTTAAATTCTTCAGGATCAGATTATATCGCGGATTTTCTTTACACATGGTGTTAAGTACATACAAGTGACAGTTATAACTTTCTTTTCCTTTCTTACCTTAGGGAATCTCAAGAGCACAGCTTTAGCTTTCTTCTAATCTGTGTTATTTTCATATTTGTTTTTAATTTTCAGGAGTATACTTGTAAGTTATGTTGTGACTGAATATCTGAACAACCTTCTAACTTTTGTTAATATATCGTGTTTTTAAAATACCATAAGAATCTACTGAGCAAAATTTAAGAACTTGGGACATGAAACTTTTTAATGAAGGGATGGGTAGATGTCATTATAGTACTTTTAGGTAAGAATAGACCAGGAGGTTATGTTTACTTATGTGTTAGTCTTAGGATCTACACCGTCTCCCCCCCACCCTGGCCTGCACACACACCCATGATTTTGTCTTAGTATTAAGCACTGTTGATATAAAATACATTTGTCAAAAAATAAGATTTGACCGTCAAGATTTAAAATTGCCAGGGATGCCATAAGAGATGTTAAAAGATTTGAGAGATCTAGAGGGAGATTTGACTGCATGTGGATTCATTTTTAGGTTTCACAGAATGTTCAGTGACTTTAATAAGCATGGTCTTTTGTACTTTGATTTCATCAAAGAGGTTGTTGCAGAGTGTCATTGGCCTACTTACATTTAGGTGCCCTAGTTTGTACTCTTACTTTGTTGTGGAGTGAAACTGGTGGCTCTTTACAATGACATTGGAAATGATGAGATATCTGTGTCTGGCTTACCCTACTTCTGCTTGTATTTCAGTTGAAATATATACCAAATCCAGTTGCTGTGCAAAGCTTGTCCATTTCATATATCTGTTTACCATTTGCATGATTTTGAGCAATGAATGTTCTTTGACATCAGCATCACGCTTTGTTTTCAGCAACACTCATCTTTATTATACTGTAGACCTGAACACAGAATAGTTTTTATCCATGTTTATGAAAACCCCCCCACAATTTCCTCCATTTGTAAGTAGGTAAAGCATATTCTGGAAAGTCTGGAGTGAAGTTAGCAAATGTGTAAGAAAAAAGACAGTGGACAGCCCTTAGCTGGTTTGGCTCAGTTGGCCTGCAGACTGAAGGGTCCTGTGTTCTATTTTGGTCAAGGGCATGTACCTTGGTTGCAGACTCAACCTTGGCTCTGGTCAGGAGGCAACCAATTAATGTGACTCTCTCACATGGATGTTTCTCTCTCTCTGTCTCTCCCTCTCCCTTCTACTCTTTCTAAAAATCAGTGGAACAATATCCTTGGGTGAGGATTAACAACAAAAAAAGTAGACATGGAAAATTTTAATCTGATCAAAATAACTTGTTTTATGGAAATGGAAACTTACATACTAAACGGTGAACAAGAAATAAATTTAGACAATTTTACTTTTATTTAATATTTATTTTAACTTATTTAATTTTATTTAAAACATTTGATTTTCAGAATGTAGGCTGCGTGAGAGTACTTAGTCGAATGTGGGTCTGTTTAGTATTTACTTTTATAATTTCTATGCTGTATACTTTAGTCGACCTTAAAATAAGATTTGAAAATACAAAGATGAGAAGTTACTTGAGCAACTGCACAGAGTTGAAGAGTAGTACTTGCTGGTTGCTTGGAAGGCAAGACAAGATAATGTAGACTCCAGTGAATTGGTTTAGTGTGAAAATAGGCATAAGTGTATGGTAAATAAATAAATTTGAGTGGGGTAGCCATAGGGACTAAAAGTGTTGTAGAGGAGAAAAAAACAATTTGGGAGAGAATTAGAACATGCTTGTTCTAGATGGTTCAGAGGTCTTTGCATTGACATTATATTATTTTAAAATACTACTAACTTGCATCTAAGCAAGGTCCTATCTTTTTTTGTGTGTGTATGCTCTGCCTTTGAGATATGAGAGGAAATACAGTGTTTTGAAGTGTTCATGTTTGGCCCACTGGTCCCTTTGTATGTTCCAATAAAGTATAAAAATATAAATGATACTGAATTTTCTTTCCCATGGGTGAGTTATGTCATTTATCATGCACTGCTTATCTGAGCGAATTCGAGAGTGTGTCGTTTCTGATGTATCTAATCAGATGACTTGATAGCGAATGCTCCTTAACAAATAACTTATTTTATGCCTCTCCAGCATCTCCTGCTTTGAGTATTCCTCAGAAATCGTTAGTGTTTCTTGGACTCAGATCTGAGGAGAAAAAAGTAGACCATGATGCTATGTAACCTCTGGAACAAAAATGCTTATTGATTGACCTTCATAAACTTTCAAAGGCTCCGAGGCTTTCTTATTATTGGGAAACTCTGAAAAGATGATTGGAAGGAGAGGAGTGAGCAGAGGGTAGGTATCTAAATAGAAAGAAGTCTGACCTACCAGTCCAGAGGCCAAGTTTTTGTTTGTGTTTTGAATATTCTTGGTTTCAGATGATCTCAGTCTAATTTCATTTAACTCTGGTTCTCTCTTACCCCACAGATAAAATGAAGAGGGTACGTATGACCCTGACTCTCTTATAGGAAGGTAGTTTGATTTAGCAGATTGTAAAGCACTTTCATAAAGCTCTAAGTATTAGGCAAATGCAGGAGATTGATATAATTTCCTTTAGAATACCTGAAAATGACTTTGAGAAAATAATACCCACTTTCAAGATGAAGTAAAGCATTGTCTGGCCACTTTATTCTCTGCATCGAAGGAGCTAGTTTGAGCATGTTAATAGACAGGTGCCATTACACTCAGCTCTTTTCCTTTTGTGAAAGCCTTCAGTTGAATGTTTTTCTGGGCAGCTAATCTTTGGCATCACAGCTTTGTTCTGATAGTGGCATCTGGCATGAGATTGATTTAAGCAAGTTTGAGGTTTGCTCTTTTCAGAATGTGCTCTCTAAGCAGCTCCCGTGTGGCTCTGACGTGGCCACATGCTGCTGCTGTTTTTCCTGCCTCCCAGCACCACTTGTGAGGCTAAGGCATTCTGACACCTGCCATTTGGAACCTTTACTTGCTGGAAAATGTCAAGATTTTTGGACAAGCTGAAGACAGATTTAACTGATTATTCTTCCCTTCCTCAGGATTAGGCTGAGGGCACTTGTTCATAGATGGATGAATCGCCGAAGTGGTACAGTCCTGAGTTTTGAGAAGGCCACACAGGCTTTATACAGAAGATTGGGATGTATTAATCTCCTTGATCCCCATTTGGTGTGATAGTAACTTGCTGTTTGTATAAGCAAACGTTTTAGTGATTATCTTTTTGCATTTCACTGGATAAATGGTGAAGGTTTGGGGGTAGTTCTTCTTACTCCTCAATGTTATTAAGAATCTCACAAAGAAATTGCAGGTTTTTGAGGATGGACATTATGATCGTATTGCCATGCAGAGGCACACACTGATGACAGTCAGATCTTAAGTGGTGAGGAGTAAGACCTCCTGTGTGAGGTTCTTGCTGCTGCTTTCCTTTTTTCCACTGAGTCATCTTAGTGTTCTAGGACCAGAGGACTGATTTGTAAATAAAGGGCAGAAAAATGGTCACCTAATGAGGGCGTTCCCCCCGGTAACTGTATGTAGTTGATTAAGGAAGGGACTTGAACTCTGGTTTAAAAGAAGGCCTAAAAATTAATATTTTTTGCTTATTCTTTCCTTTCAGTCTTTCAGAATAATTATAATGATTGTATGCTTTTGCAAAAACTCTTTCCTCTGTTTCACATATCATGATTTTTATCTTCAGTCTCAAGTTCAGTAACATCACAGAGATGGTAATAGCCTAATGTGGTATAATTTGGGAGTGATGTTCCAGTGACTAGTTATTTTGAATTGCAAAAAATGTAAAGAGGTTAGATGAGATTCCCTGTAAGTTACTTTATTGGGAGCCAGACTGTGTTGAGAGACTGGATCACATATGAAACTACATTGAGTTGCCAGATTATTATGATCTCTGATTGCATAATAATCTGGCCACTCAGTGTGTGTGTATTAGAGGCCCGGTGCATGAATGCGTGCATGAGTGGGGTCCAGCCAGCCTGGCCAGGGGGAGGGGACACGGGCGATTGGCCGGCCTGCCTGCTGGTCGAACTCCTGGTCGAGGGGACAATTTGCATATTAGCCTTTTATTATATAGTATATACACTGAGTGGCCAGATTATTATGTGTTCAGAGATCATAATAATCTGGCCACTCAGTGTATATCCTCTCTTCTGGCATCTCTTTGGACAGCTTCTTCTTAAGTGACTTCATGTGGCTCAGAGGGAAAGGGAGAATGAGTATTGGCCAACTAGTTTTTCCTTGTAGTGCAATTTATGAAGACTAGTAGAAATATAAAATATAGGCTGTCCCAAGAAATGTATATACACACTTTGAATAATTATAAAGGTTTATTAAAATACATTTCATTTTAAACTTATCAGCTGTTAAAATGTGTATACATTTTTTGGGGACACCCTGTGTATCTCCAGCAATTTGAAAATAATGAGGACTAATGGCTTGTATGTTATCAACAGAATATATGAATTGGAACATAAATATTTGAAAGCATTTTACAGTGGAATCCTGGTAGTTCTTAAGTAAACAAAGCTTGTTTGGGTCCTAGGTCAACTTGAATTATATAAAGAAGGATTTTTGTTGAACATTTAAATAGATTTTCTTCATCTTTTAACTATCCTATTGTTATAGTTTTTCCAGAGTCACCGAACATGTCTGTGGTCATGGTTATAGAAATAGTATTTATATCAGTTTCTTTATCTTATGATTTGCCTTTTTGATATCAATAATCCTCAAGGAGTAAACATGTAGTATTTTGGGTTTCACCTTGGAAATGAATAATCTTAATATTGCTTCTACCTGAATCAAACATATCCTGTATATTCTTAAAGTATGTTTTATGCATTTGCAAATATGGCCTCATACAAGACTTGAATGTTAGCTGCCAACTTTGATTCCTCTTAACTCAAGGTACATTGAATTTTCAAAGAAAGGGTTGTATTGGTATATGACTTATTTTAAAAGGTCCTGAGATGAAGAAGAAGAAGAAAATTAGATAAAAATATCAAAATAAGTCAAATGTAACTCTCTGGTAGTATGCTCTTTTCTATAATCTCTACCACTGTGTAACATTTATCTTTGTTCCCTTTAATTTGTAAGGTTGACATCTTTCTTATTCTTTAAGCATGGTGTCAATGATTCTGAAAACACTAGCTCAGTAGCCCATGTTTTGTAGTGCCAGTAGGCCACCCCATGTTCCCACCTTAGGTCCATTTGCAGCTGAAGTTGTTCATTCCATAATGTATTAAAGCCAGTTTATTACAAGTTCTCTGTTCTTCCTAAAAAGGGTGAATATGTTTAGGATGATAGTTATGATAGGCTTTGTTAAAGCAAAACAAAACAGAAAAGCAGATACTGTGAGTGACATTTACATATTGTTTATGCAGATGGAAACCACTAAGCTTTTACATTTTTCCAGGGTTTAATTTGTTGTTGCTTTTTTTTTTTTTTTTTAATTTTTGAGGCTTTGCAGCAATGGTTCTCAAAGTATAGTCTAAGACTTCATTAAAATTTAAAATTTTGTGTTCCAAAAGACCATTAAGAGCCCTAACCGGTTTGGCTCAGTGGATAGAGTGTCGGCTGCAGACTCAAGGGTCCCAGGTTTGATTCCGGTCAAGGGCATGTACCTTGGTTGCAGGCACATCCCCAGTAGGGGTTGTGCAGGAGGCAGCTGATTGATGTTTCTCTCTCATCGATGTTTCTGACTCTCTCTTCCTCTCCCTTCCCCTCTGTAAAAAATCAGTAAAATATATTAAAAAAAAAAAAAGAACATTAAGAGAATGCAAGTGCAAGCCAAAGATTGGGAGAAAGTATTTCTAAATCTTGTATCTGATAAAGGACTTGTATTTAGAATACATAAAGAATACTTATAAGTCAGTAACAAGGAGACAAGCCAATTAAAAATGGGCAAAAGATTTGAGTAGATATTTCACTAAAGATTAGAAAAGGCCAACTAATATATTGTGGTTATGCTCAGCATCATCAGTGATTAAAGAAACGTAAATTAAGCTACAAATAAATACCATTTCATAAGTACTAAAATGGCTATTGTAAAAAAGACAGTCAGCGACAAGTATTATCAAGAAAATGAACAAACTGGGACCCTCATTCATTGTCCCTACACAGTTTCTTAAAAAAATTAAACATAAATTTACAATGATGCATTTCCACTCCTGGGAATCTGTCCAAGAGAAATGGAACATATGTCCACATAAAGACTTATAAATTAATATTTTAGCAGCATTATTCGTAATACTAGAAAATTGGAACCAGCCCAAAAGTCCCTCAGAATGGCTAAGCAAAATGTGGTATGTCCAGAACAGTGGAATACTATTTGGCAGTAGAAATGAAGTGTTGATTCTAACAATGCGTATGAATCTTAAAAACATTATGATAAGTGAAGAGGCTGGACAGAAAAGACCACACATTTTATGAGCGCATTTATATGAAATGTAAGGTGAAAGGTAAATATATAGAGACAGAAAGTAGATTAGTGGATTCCTGGGGCTGGCAGAGGAATGAGGGCTGCAAATGGGCATAAAAGGATCTTTTGGGGACAAAAATGTTCTGAAATTGGATTTGGGGCATGGTTGTACAATGCTTATTAAAAACTAGAGGCCTGGTGCATGAAAATTCATGCACGGGGGGGGGGGGGGAGGCAGGGGGGAAGGGTGTCCCTCAGCCTGGGCTGCCCCCTCTCACAGTCCGGGAGCCCTCAGAGGATGGCCTACTGACAGCTTAGACCTGCTTCCCAGCGGGCCTAAGCCGCAGTCTGGCCTCCTCTGTGGGAGGCGACCGGGCTGATCAGGGGAAGGCACCGCCTCCATCACCCTGCCTCTGTTGCCACTGCCGCCTGCCAGGCCCATGGCTGCCTGAGCCCCGGGCCTCGCAGCTGCTGTGGCTTTGTCTGGATGGACTTTAGGAAGACGCCTGTCCTAATTAGCATATTACCCTTTTATTAGTATAGATCGTTGAATTACACATTTAAGATGGGTGACTTTTATAAAATGTAAGTCGTGCCTCAACAAAACCTTAAACTGGTGGTCCTAGGACCAGCAGCATCAGCATCACCAGAGAACTTGTTAGAAATGCAAATTCTCTGTCCCACTGAACCAGAAACTATGGGGGTGGGCCCAGCAATCTGTGTTTCAACAGCCTCCAGCAGGTTCTGACGCAGGATCAAGATTGAGGACCACTGCTCTGAGTCAAGGAAAGTTAAATAGAGACATGAGTAGTTTTGGGTACAGTTTATGTACATTTAGTTGACTCTATTCCTGTAGCTATAGGGAAGGTTTGAATTAAGGGCTGTTGTTGTAGAGTTAAAGAAAATTACAGGGCAGTGGGAGTAAAAATAAACTGGCCTTTCATGTTCTTGCTGTGTCCCCACGAGAAGCTTCACGATTGTGATGTTTGTGTACCACATATGTTAGTAAATTCCTGGATTTTTGTAGGCTTGCTGTTACTTAACGAACATAGCATAAACAGGTTCATTTGCCATAACGACAGTGGAAGTTTAAATCCTTGAAAGGAATTATTTCTTCTAAATATTTACACAGTGTAATATAGCAGAGTCAGAAATGTGTAGTGATCCCAAAAAGTAAAGATCCAACTGTAGATAACAAAGTAAATGAAGCAGCCGGCTGAACAACTCAGCCTCTGAACTGAACAACTCAGCCTCTCCTTCATCTGTTCAGTGTACTTTTAAAATCACGATTAGAAAAGGGGTTGATTAGAGTGGTCTTCTAATGCATGGCATGTACGTTCAGGGCTGTCCCTCTCCCCTCCCCAGCCTGATCTGGATGGCCCAAAGAAATTCTGAAGTTTAAGGCTGTTCCAGAAAAGGGCTAGAGACCCAAACAGGAGGCTGCTGGTTGGTGAATGTATTAAAGTGTGTCTCCCTTCACTGTGGGGTGATGACTTCTGCAGAGGTGTAAGTTCACCTCAGAGAAAAGTAGAGTTGGGTGGGGATGGGGAAGTAGAGTCCCCTGAGGTTATCAACGGTACTGTTTATTAGTGGGTAAACCCCATAGATGTATTTAAGCTAAAAAGAAAAAAAAAGTGAAAATCAAAGTTTGGTAGAAAAGAGGAAATGAAACAAACTTTTCTCTTCGTAAGAAAACTTTACAGTTCTCTATGTACAACTCTTGATTTATATTTGAATAAAATTTCACTTGAAAAAAAATAAATGGATCATAGATGCAAAAAGACAATAGGCTCAGTTAAGTTGATCTTTGTCAGGGTAGATACCCAGCCTGGGACATGACTATCCACCATAGATTGCTTTTTAATTTAAAAAAGTTTTAATTAAAATAAAGAAGAAATGAGCACAATCTGTTGTTATATGAGTAAATACAAATTGAGCACATAACAATTTGACAATTTTGGAGTTCACCTCAAGAATCAGGAGAAACAGCCCTAGCCTCAGTGGATAGGGCGTGGGCCTGCAGACTGAAGGGTCCTGGGTTCGATTCCAGTCAAGGGCATGTACCTTGGTTGCAGGCTGCTCCCCAGCCTGGTCCCTGGTCGGGGTGTGTGCAAGAGGCAGCCAATCGATGTGTCTCCCTCAGATCAATGTTTCTTTCTCTTTTCCTTCCGCTCTCTCTAAAAATCAATGGAAAAATGTCCTTGGGTGAGGATTAAAAATGTAATAATAAAATAAATTTTTAAAAAGCCTATATGAACAATTGCTATATTAAAAAAAAAGAATAAGGAGAAACATTTTTTGATGTGTGTGTGGGGGAGGGTATGGCAGGTGGGTTGGCATCATGTTCTTTAAATCAATACATTTCAAAATGTTGACCAAAGGACCGTTTTAATTACAAAATTAGATTAGTATTTGTTCCCTGCTCTTAGTTTTTGTGTCTTGTTAGTAGTGAGCGTGGCATGTTTACAGTATAGTTGTAAACACCACCTCTTGCCCAGTTAGTGAGTGTTCCTCCCTTAAGCCTGCTTTTCTTGTCCTGGAGTCAGTGGGGCCTTGTCCTTTTGCTTAGTCTAACACCATGTAGGCACCAGGCCTTGTGGTTGCTCCAGTGACTTTTCCTTGAGTTCCCTTGGTGGTATTGGTGGTATTGTGTAATACAACAACCTCATTGTGGAAAAAGAAATAAAGGAAAGCAGAAGAAGGTGAAGGTAAGGGGGAAAAAAATAAAAGGGATGCTAACTATGGAGGGTGGTAGAGACTGACAATTTCTGCTGGTTCCATTCTTTGTCAGAAATTGCTTCTACCCCATTGGAGGGATTCAACCTACAAATAGATATAAGTAAGTTCTGTGTCTTCTTTGTTCTTCAGTTTGATTTGCTTTCCCCTACGATGGCATTAGAAGGTACCAGTGATTTTGTCATTTCTATGGACAGCATTAAAAGTGTAATGTTTTGATACATTGTGGGTACATTAAAGCAGATCAGCATCATTGAACATAAATCTGTGATGCTAATTAGCAGAATCAGATTCTTACATTGGATACTATTGTGTTTATGGCACAGAAGGATAGGTAGGTAGGTAGCAGGTGCTTTGAGGAACCTGAACTCCAAATTAAAGTTCTGCTCGGTAGTTGTGAATTTGTGTCTGTCCTTTTTAGTTTTCTTTGTGGCTGGAAATATTATTTTCATCTGATGAGGTATGAGGCGGTGAAGGGAAAAGTAGCCAAGGGAATTCTGTGCTGTTGAAATACTGCCTTGTGTAGAAGATGTGCTAGGATGTCCATAGGGGTATACACTCACCCTGTGTTTGGTAGGAATGCTAAGTTCTTCCAGGCTTGTTATGGATCCTGCGTGTAATTATTGTAGTATTGGTAGACTTGTTCTCTTTGGAAAATGCTCATCTTTTGAAAGATAGCCTAGAATTTTTTGTTTAAACTGTGGTAGTTGGAGAATTGCTTCTAAGTGGTCTTCCACCAGATGGTGCTGGTGTTACATATCTCAAGGTAAACTCCTTCTGTGCCATTGAGATCATGATGTGTTGTACTTTTCTCTCTCTTTCTGTTTCACCATATTTTTAGCGTTTTTTACACACACTGCTTTTCTGGTACACTACTGTATCACCTCACATCTTTTTTTTTTTAAATATATTTTATTGATATTTTACAGAGAGGAAGGGAGAGGGATAGAGAGCTAGAAACATCGATGAGAGAGAAACATCGGTCAGCTGCCTCCTGCACACCTCCCACTGGGGATGTGCCCGCAACCAAGGTACATGCCCTTGACCGGAATCGAACCCGGGACCCCTCAGTCCGCAGGCTGATGCTCTATCCACTGAGCCAAACTGGTTTTGGCACCTCACATCTTTTTGTTATGAATGGTGAACTGGTTATGCCTTGATGGTCATGAAGGATAACTTGGGGGCCAGGGACTAAGTAAAACTTTAGAATACATGATATGTACTGTCTGGTAAGATTTTTCATCATGTATTTGCTTCTTATGTGACCTGTGTGTACAAATTGAGAACTTCTCTTGACTTTCCTGCTTAATCACCTTTCTTTTATGTTATAACAATATCATAAAACGTTATTGTTTGAGATCTCCGAGAAGCCATGTTTGAAAATTATTAACAATAATTGATATATTTACCCACATTTAAGTTCAAAATAACTTTAATAACTTTAAAAGAAAAAAATGTTGGTCATATGTGGTATCGTATTTCCTGACCCATTAACAATTGTCATCTTAAACTTAAATTTTAAACTTTTTCTGTTTATAAATAAATTATGTTAACATAAGGAAGCATGTAATTACAATTACATGGTTATTGAAAAAGAATTTAAATAAAAATGCAGTTAAAGGACTGGCTTAAGTTCTATTAACATTATGTTACATAAACTATTTTTTCTTTTGTATATGTCTATATTTTTAAAATATCAAAGTTGGACTTAGTTTTGAAACTAATTTTTTGTAACAATAATTTTTTGTTACAATACAAAATGTTTTAATGTTTTGTAACAATTTTTAATGACAATATAGTTTTCCATTTAATGAACCTTTAAAGATAGGCATTTTGTTTTTAGATTCTTTCAGTCAGAGCTGTGCTATGATGAATAGTGCTTCAAATGTTTTGTTATTTTAAAATTTCTCTCATATATATTCTTAAAAATATAATAGCTTGTTCATAAAGAATGCATATTTTTGTGACTTTTGGTCCATATTTTCAAATTACCATCCAAAAGAGTTCTACAGTTTAAACATCTTTAACAGTATACGGTTTTGTTTGTTTCCCTGCATCCTCTTCATCCACAGATTACCTTCGTTTTTAGTGACTAAGTAATGCTTATTCGAGATTCCCTGAAGTGATAATTTGTCACTAAATAAAGGACTTTAAAATTGCTTTGCTATTTTCATAGCGAAGAAAAACAATAAGCATTACTAAACATTAAATCTTAGACCCTTTCTTTATGTGGTTTGGTTTTTGGCCTCGTCTCTTGTTCCTAAGATACAAACAGCTATTCTTTCATACTTCAGAATACATTATCTCATATGCAGAGCAAAGAATTTAGATCTGTGTTTGTTGACTTTTTTTAGCACTTTCTATTACTTATTGAGAAACGTAGGTCATTTAACCTTCTCTTCATATGAATGTTTCTCAGTGTGAAAACTTGGAAAAATGGCTTTTTTAGATAAATAATTTTTAAAACTTTAGTGAAATGATCTATGCATTTAGTAATTATTTAGTATATATATATTTTGTGGAAAGAAGGAAGAAAAGAGCTAGATATTGATAAAGCTTAAGGAATTTTAGTATACTTTGTGAAGAATTAAAAACACATCAGTGTTTTTTTATATCTTACCAAATAGCTGTGTTTTACTTAAGTGGATTACTTTTGAATTAAATTCTCCTATTAACATAAGGAAGCATGTAATTTATTCTAAAATAATAAAAAAACAACAACAAAAGCTCTTTTACTATTTGGGGAGTGGGGAAAGGGCCTGGAGGAGACTCACACAGAGGCTTCATGAAACCTTGTAAATGAATGTGAAAACTATTAGCCCAATAACTTAAAAAGACCGAACAGCTAGTTTTCCTGTCTCCTGAAAAGAATTCCCCATCTCAATTTGCTAAAAGAAATTGCCATTCTCTTACTGTCAGAATGAATAGTTACTGTAAGAAAACTACTTGCAAACCTGGTTTTAAAAGATACATCAACATAATATCTGTCTTGGTAGAAGAGACTTAGAGCTGTGGAGATACTAATTTTGTAGTTTAAACGTATGCTTCTTTAAAAAAAATATATTGATACATGGACAGATTTATGTAACATTGAATTTTACTTAAGATAACAAAAATTAGTATTGTTAACTTACAGTTTTTGTAAAAAAAATTTTAATTTAAAAGTAAATGCATCTATATTGTGGGCATTTTACCTGCTTTTTTGTATGAGTGTGTGTGCTTTTTGTTTTTTTTTAAAATATAAAAATCTAGAAAGTTAGTTCCAATTCAAGAGAGTTAGCACATTAATATATAGGTCTGGTAAAATGAAGTCCAATCATAGCTTCTGAAATACACCTTCATATATTTAAAGTTTGCAATATCATATGTGTCTATTTAGATATTTGCCTGAACCAATAATTTGAAGGGGCTTCGGTGTACTGTAATACTAATCTCAAAACCTTAGTTCAGTTGCAACTGTATCAGGCAGATCCCCTCCATCGAATAAATTCTGCTCAATCTTGTCTGCTTTATGGCACAATATGCAAAATAATCAAATTGCTAAGATTATGAACCTAATTTGTTTACAACAGAGAGAAATTTGTTTTGTGAAATATAAACCTTATTAAATAATTAGATATCTGATTGTTTTACAAAGTTTATTTTTGCTTTCCTCAGAAATTAGAGGTAATTGGAATAATTTTCAAAAAGTTTCCCAATAAACAGAAAGTGGCTTCTAAAATCTAGTATACTTTCTACAGAGTGTCTGTCTTTGAACTCTAAATAGGAATGAAAAAAGGAAGGGAGGAGATATTGTAACTTTTGTTCTTAGCAGCTTCTCCTGGAAGAAATCATCGCCACTCCCAGCTTGATTTGTTTCATTTAATTCTTGCCACATATACTTCTTAGATCGTTACATGTTTTATATTGAAGTAATCAGTGTTGAGGTTTTTCTGTTCATTTAGATTATTGAAGCATTCTGATCTGTGCTTAGTTCTAAATTGTTTATTGGATCCATGCTATCTAATAACTAAAGCATATGAAATTTACTGCATTTTGTATTGATTTAATATTAATGTTAATCTAAAATCTTTGGGTGCAGTGTGTCACATCTGTTTTGTATTCCTCTGTTTAAGAGAGCTGGCAGTATGGTATTTGAAGGAATATTTATTATCTGAGTGTTTTTCTTCACAACAGTTTCCCTTAGTCTACTGAGAATTATAACTTCCAAGAGACAGTGAATCACCCAGCAAATTCTCAGGTACCCAACTGCTGAAGGCCACAGTTAATTGGAATTTTTATTTTTTATTTAAGTTCCCTTTGTTTTAATAGTGGTAATTTTGGAGGCTTCTGGCAAGGACAGAAAATAAATTCGCAGTGAAATAAAAAAAAAAAAATTTTTTTCCTCAATAATAGGTTCAACTTGCACTTGATGAATACTCTCTCTCTCTCTTTTTTTTTTTTTTAAAGAAAAACTTTGTTAGACTGTTAATTTGTGTTTGACACCAAATTTTCCATGGCTAGTGATTGAATATTCTTATCCTATGGTGGTTCTTAAACTTTTTTGGTAGTATAGATTTCTTTAAGTAATTAATAAAAACTATAACCCCCTTTTCTAGAAAACAAATGCATAAGCACAAATGTTTTGCATACAGTTCTGATTAATTTGACCTCTCTGTCCAGAAGTACAAGGGCCCCAGGTTAGGAAATGCTGCTACAATGAAACTGAAAAACCACTGCTAGTATGTTGATTTTATTTTATTTTTTTGTCGTTTTTGTATCCTTTTTTTTTTTTATTAAGGTATTATATGTGTACATATCTTACCATTGCCCCCCCCCACTCCCATACATGCCCTCAAGTATGTTCATTTTAGTATCACATTATGCCACACTAAGAATTTTCTTTACTTCAAGCTTTATTTGACATTACATCTCCTCCATCATTATATAGTAGAAGATAAGCACAATCTAAATCTTATATTGGAGAAAAATCACTTTTAATTTTAAAGTCAGTCTCAGAAATTGTAGAACATACTCGAATGTCTTTATGCTTTGGATTCTTCCTTAGATATATAAAAAACAAACTGACTTTACCTTTTGATCAAAAGTGAAGGCGACAAAATAGAGAAACGAGTTCTTCTGGATCTGTTAAGAACATGGTTCTTAAGACAATGTGACATTTGTTATTTAGCACAAAAATGTAGGTTTTCATTTTAATGTGAAGTTGTGAAGCTAATCAGAAGTTACTTTATGCTAAAGGAAATAAGCCAGTCAGAGAAAGATAAATATCACATGATCTCACTCATTTGTAGAATATAATGGACAATATAAACTGATGACCAAAAATAGAAACAGAGTCATAGAAGCATCGAATAGACTGTCCAACCTATGAGGGAAGCATGGGGTGAGGGGGTAAGAGATCAACCAACGGACTTGTATGCATGCATATGAGTATTACCAATGGACATAGACGAGGGAGGGGGGGTGAGGGCATGTGCTGGGGGTTGGCTGGGGAGAGGTGACTGGGGGGAAAAGGAGACTTATGTAATACATTAAAGAATTTAAATTAAAAAAGAAGAAGTTAATTGTGCTGGTTTAAGAGCTCAGACTTGGGGAATCAAGCAGGTTAGGCTTCAAATCCAGCTCAGTTGCTTACCAGCTGTATGATGTTTGACACATTACTTATCTGTGGGGAAAAAAATTCCCTCGAAGGATCAAATGAGATAATGTCTGTAAAGTGCTTGGTTTTGTGCTTTGTGTATGTTGCATGCTCGGTTACCTCTTAGCATATGATGATGTTGGTGTTGGTGAGGAACAGGGTGAGCCGCCTTGCTTTTCAATTGCTGATGTTCATTTTTCCTATTAAATTTAGGATAGTTGATCTTGGTTGCAAAAATTTAATTAATTAATAAATCTCCTTCCCCACAATAATCTTGCATCTCGGTGGCTTGTAGTTGTCAAAGTTCAGTCAAAAGTTCTTTAGCCCTGACTGGTTTGGCTCAATGGATAGAGTGTCGGCCTGTGGACTGAAGGGTCCCGGGTTTGATTCCAGTCGGAGGTAAGTGCCCAAGTTGCAGGCTTGGTCCCCGGTGAGGGTGTGTGTGGAGGCAGCCAATCGATGATTCTCTCTCATCATTGTTTCTGTCTCTCTCCCTCTCCCTTCCTCTCTGAAATTAAAAAAAAAAATATATATATATATATATATATATATATATATATATAATTATATATATATATATACATGTATATAATATATATATACATATATATGTATATGTATGTATATATATTCTTTAAAGGCAGGGGATAGCAAACTAACCTTTTCACATTTTCTTATCAGTGTTGAATTGTTACAGGGGGGCAACACATTAAAAGTTATCCACTAAACTTGTCTCAGAATTGAAGTGAATATTGATGAGCAGAGAAAGAGGAGGTTCCTAAGAATCTTAAGCACTAAAGTGTTTCTGCTTTTGAATCTTCACACCTAGATGGCCTGTCTCATGGTAGAGAGCTATAGCTGTGAATACTTTAGCTAGTTGAGGTTTCTTTGCATAAAATGTTGTAAAGAAGAACTCTGATTTTTAAAATGTTTGATAAACCGTACAAGAGTCAACCAATCAAATGTCATCTGTAAGACAGTGTTGCCATTGTGGTTTGAAAAGTATTTTTTGGAGCCAAAAAAGAAAGAAGATAATATGTGTGATGCTTTGATTAAATAAATGATGGAATGAAATAGTTTAACATCTGCATGAAGTGAAATGTTTCAAGTTTTCCAAAAAGATGATTTACTGAAAAGAAGTGGGGTAATACCTATCTGATCATTTTGCTTTTTACATTGCAGTGGTTAATGATAACCAGGTAATGACAATGGCAATGTTTATGGCAGTGGTTTTTGTGCTTATTCACATATGCACATATCCACACATGTTCATGTGCTTCCCAACATGTTCTAGAATGATTGATTCAGATGGTAGTTGTAAATGTCAGTCAACAGTGGATTATAGTAAACACAAGAGAAGCTAAGTATATTCTGAAATACACTTAGTTGCATCATGGAGGAGTATCTTTTGTGTTCATCTATAACCTATCTCATTACTACTGACAGAAATCGACTGAATGACTTCATTATGGATTAAAATCTGTGTATTTCCTATATGAAGAGAACAAACATTGCTTAACCACTTTATGTTAATGAAAAATTAAGCGTTATAGATATTATTGACATATAAAGAGAGCACTTTGCCCTACAACTATTTTCTTACCTAGTGTCATTTATTTTCTTTGACCGGACAAAAAGTTTGGAAAATGATATTCCCCCTTTCTTTCTTAGTATTGTCAGTGAAGCAGGAGCATCAATCTATAGTGTCAGCCCTGAAGCTAACAAAGAGATGCCAGGACTGGACCCTAATTTGAGAAGTGCAGGTAAGAAGCTGTGCACCATCACAAACGCATGTGATTTTGACATTTTGGATTTGTATTTGTAGAGAGCAAAATATTTAAATATCCAAGAAAATTTAGAATATATATTCATAAGAATAGGCAGGCATGTTAGAAAGTGGTTCGAATAATAATTATAATTATGGAAAAGGAGGAAAATTACTTTTTCTAAAGAACTCTGCATAGTATTCTAGAGTATACTGAAAAATCAGCTCAAAACATCTCTAATAAAATTAAATGTTAGTGTTCGTAAAAGTAATAAGATACTCTTAGCTTTCTTATTAGAAAAAATATTACTTATTATGGCTTTTTGTTGGCAAAAGTAATATATAAACATAAAAATATTTACAGTCAAGTGTATGAACATGCACAGGCTTTCAATTTATTACTGAATATTTGTCAGATAACCAGTTTCTTTTGTCTTGCTTTGATTTCTGTGATGTGGAATAGTTAAAATCTTATGTGTGAAGAAATTAAGATACTTTATTAGAAATGGATTTTTTATTGATATTAGAGAGAGGAAGGGAGAGGGAGAGAGAAAAACATCATTGTGAGAGAGAGACATTGATCGGTTGCCTCCCGCACACACTCTGACCGGGCATCTAACTAGCAACTTTTCTGTGCATGGGACAACGCTCAACTGAGCCACACTGGTCAGGGCTATTGAATTTTTCTCCTTAAATATGCTCTTCAAATTTCATTGGCTGTTCTTGAAATCTACACCTGGAGATATGCACTTGGCATTTTTTGCATTAATTTAAAGCTATAAACTTCTTTCTTACATCTAGAAGAGCTGGTAGTTTCCCTTCACTTGTTCATTCCAGGGCACAGTTCCCGTCTAAAATGATCTTCTCAAACTCAGATTCCAGCTCAAAATCTTGCCTCTTCTAGGAACCTTTTCCTTATCACACTAGCTCAGCATGGTTTCTGCTTTCTTGCCACATATTGTTTTGGTACTTTCCTTGTAATAATAATAATAGCAATAGCAGTAATAGTAATAATAAAGGGGATTAGATAATAGTACAGGCAGTCCTCGGGTTACGTGGGTTAAGTCGGACTCGACGTATGTACTTAATGTCATTTCGTGGTTACGTTGCTATGTCCCATTTATTTATAAAGAAAAAAAGTTCCGTCATTTCGACATGAGTACATAGGTGCTCTATGTTTGTTGGTTTTTTATTTACCACAAGTAAAGGTCAGGAATTGTTATCTTTCTTTTAAAATTTTTTTACTGTTTCACTTCCTTACTGCTGTGTATGTGCTCCATGTGAGTGACGTAGGTGCTCATGTAGGTGGGTTCCGACTTGTGGCAAAAATCACATTATGTCGCGCTGTAGGAACAGATCTCCGACGTAACCCAGGGACCTACTGTAATCATAGTGGGGGCTGCTAATATTAATCTTTTTAAAACAATATATGTGAAACATTGTATTAAATGCATTACCAGTATTATTTAATTCTCACAGTTGTCCTCTGAGAGTTTTATTATTCCCACTTTATAGATGAGGAAACCAAGGCTGAAAGGGCTTAAAGAGGCCACATAGCCTATAAATGTGCACATAATATTTGTATACTTCTATAACAGAAGGATACTTTTCTTTATAAAAAATAAGATTCAGAACTCCCCAAGTTAGCACTGAAATGTAATATTATTATAGGGTATTGGAAAAAAATATTGTCTAGAGGAGTTGGGAGTCCCTCAGACCTCCCACTGCTAAGGGTACTGTTTCCTTTTCACCACTGGCCCACATAGGTACATAACTATCATACTATTATAGGTGAAACAGAATTGCTACAGTGCAGCACAACTCTGTGAAAATAGGAAGTAAAAAAAGGGAATTGGTATCTGATCCTAATTACTCTGATTTCAAAATCTAGCTGTGCCTTCAGTTTGTAATTCACTGTAGATATGCCTTCCTTCTCTGTCTCAGCTTCTGTCCATATGGCAATGACTGTGTTTGATCCATATCAACTCAGAAAATATATATTTTTAGTCTTCAGAGTCTGGTCCTCCAGGCAAATACTGACAGAAGCTGCGAGTCTTCACTCTGGGTTTTCTAGGGCCCACACACTTCAGTTCTTGTCTCTTTTGTAGTGATTAGTGCCAGGGATGACTTCATACTTCATTTGAGACCTAACCTACCTGTGGCTATGGGTTTTACCTTTCAACTCTCCATAACTTTGCTATATCAGAATATAACAGAACTTCAACATTCATACAAGTGTTAAACATATGTAAGCAAATGACCTTCATATTATTACTACATCTTCTTAACCAGTTTATCAGCTTATTGAAAACAGAAGTTATCTTTATATGTGCTTATATTCCCCCATAATAAATGTAATGTACTTGAGAGGCATTTAAATCAGATGGATAGAATTGTAGATAGATGATTCTAAAATCTCATTAAAATGATAGTAACTTGATAGAATGAAGACATAAACTCACTAGGACAAAGAGAATGGAGAGGAGATAACAGCAACATTAGTTTTGAAGCTGGAAAGCAGATGTCTGAGTAGTAAGTGATCTAGCCAACTTGAGAAAGTGGAATACTAAGACAGCATTGTGGAAAACAGAACTAATCTGTAATAGATCATGGAAACTCCATAGGTTCAGGAAATGTAACAAGCACCTTTAGAAGTATTTTGGGAGGGCAGAGTGGGTGTCAAATAGAG
Organism: Plecotus auritus; assembly: GCF_963455305.1. Classification (NCBI taxonomy): domain Eukaryota; kingdom Metazoa; phylum Chordata; class Mammalia; order Chiroptera; family Vespertilionidae; genus Plecotus; species Plecotus auritus. The sequence goes on from NC_137782.1 coordinate 150,750,136, forward strand.
GATTGATTAAAAGTCTGTTCAAAAAGCAATTAGACCAAGTTAAACATATGGAATACCATGTAACTCAGCAATTCCATTACTAGGTATATACGCAAAAAATTGAAAACAGGTACTCAACAAATACTTGTACACAAATGCAGTGAACTTGATGTTCACAGTAGATTTTATCTCTGATGAGATGTACAAATCAGTGACAGGAGAATCTGGTAATCACTTGTAATAGGTGACTTCCTTTGCCAGACTTGGAACAGTTTAACATGAAAACAAGCAAGGGATTTCCATTGATGGCCTTAATGTTTTCACTTAAGAATTTAACCTTCTATATGAGTATGTGACACTGACTAGTTTTCACGTGCTTATAACATAAAAGCTTTTCATACGTAAGGCTCAATGTAACAATGCTACTTGGGAAAAAAAAGATATGCCTTTAGAAGTATCCTTAAGATTCACATTAAATTTCTTTTCTCTAGCAAAATCTATCTTAAAAGCTAAATTTGATATAAAAATTTGTTAGCATTTGGTTTTAAAAAAGGCAATAAATGATGCCCAAGTAAAATGACACAAGCAAAGGAATGTTTGAAGTTAACTCCAAGTCTCTTGAACATGAATTCTGATGGTTGAGAAAGATGTGATTAGGAGTGTGTGTGACGGGTAATCTAGCAGTCATGTTCAAGGCAATACAAGTGTTCTCACTAGCCAACTGACTTGGTCTCTGGTTGCAAGATATGATCTCATCATTTACTCATCATTATCAGGATCTAGTCCTAATAAGCATATTTGCCATACAAATGTCTACCATGTTTATAATAATACAAGATTGTTTAAAAGTAAAACAAATATCTACTTGTTCTTTAAAGTGTGAGGTACTCTATTCTTTTGTATTTATCTTTAAAGAATGAACAGGTAATTGTGTAAATGTAGCAACTATGTGTTGTATTTGTTTTTTTTTTTTTTTTTTTTAATGTATAACCCTCTTATTTCTGCTCAGAAATGCCTCGGGGTCCTGGTAGCGTAATAAATCCTGAAATTTTATATTCATTCTTTTGTGTGAAATTGTTGGTCTGTTTGAGAGGGGATGGAATTAAGTACTTGCATCATGGGGAACTAACTTAAGTGATTATCTGGATACTCTTTTTACATTAACATACTTGTATTCTGATTCTTTGTGGGTTTTGTTGTGTTTTTTTTTTTTTCAGTTTCCATAGCAAGGCGTGTACAAGATCCATTAGCTGAGCTGGTGAAAATTGAGCCAAAACACATTGGAGTTGGAATGTATCAGGTAAAGCAACATGGATCATTTAATTTATGAAATCCATCAATACAAAGAGCAGTACTCAAACTTGGCATAGTAACTAAGTGTCAGTGGGAATAGATTCCAGTTTTCAAAGGCTAGAAGTTTGTGGGAAGATAGATAGGAGTTTTAAGTTAGTAGGGAAGGAAGAAATTTTTTTCTGGTGTTTATGGTTCTGATTCAGACTTAGAATTGAGTGTAGTCAGATTTAAAGGCTGTTCAAACCTTAGATCTGACCAGTAGCTTAATCTGGAGAGCCTCTGCTTTTAACATTAATTATAGAATTGGAGGAGTTATGGAACATGGGGGATATCTGTTTGTCTAAACCAGTATGAACTATTCATCTTTATTGATCCTTCAGGAAGAAGCCTTTGGTACCTACTGTGACTTTTTCCCCTCTGTTTTCCTTTTCTGTTTGATTATTATACCTGGTAGTTAATTTTTGGTCATTGCCCAGTATGAGATAAAAGCTTTCAGCTGTTACTGTGTAGTAGAAATAGTGCTTCTTGTTGTATTTTTAGTTCTTGAGGTTATAAACATTGGGTACTTGAAGACAGCACTAAATTTTGGCAGAGTGAATCCATAGTTGTCTCTGGAAACCTTGAGTTGAATTATTTTTCCTTTGATGAAAGTCCCTTTTACATAGGAAGTAGAATATTACCTTCTGTATGATTTTCATGGAATTTGAATGATAGGCACTGCACTTAAAAAAATATTTTTATTAATTTCAGAGAGAGGGAGGGAGAGTAAGAAACATCTGTGATGAGAGAGAATCATCGATTGGCTGCCTCCTGCACACACCTTATTGGGCCCACATCATAGGCATGTGCCCTGACCAGGAATCAGACCATGACCTCCTGGTTCATAGGTCAACAGTCAACCACTGAGCCATACCGTTCTGGCAGTACTGAACTTTCTTAAGGAAATATTCGATTAGGTCATGGAATCTGTGACCACTAGAAATGGAAGAAACCTTAGGAATCATCTGACCCTACCCCTCACTTGACAGAAGAAGAAGCTGTGTCCTAGTTAGGATTTCTGCCCAGGACCACACTGGCAAAGCCTGCAGTGACCTGTCATACATTGATAGCAAGTTAGATGCAAAGGCATCCAGACCTTTACCTGGACTTGTTCATTTGGGAAGCATAGTTACCGAAGGGTCTGATTTGTAGCTACAGATACAAATACCTAGTATCTAAAGAGCTGTAGAACTTTTATGATATAGACATTGTAGTTGAGAGAAATTATAGTTGTTCAAAATAAATCAGCAAGGTGGTGGGACAAAGAAAAGAGTCACACTTACAGAAGCCAGGCAGGCTAATACACTACTAGCATCAAGGAAGTCTTTAAGTAAATAGCAGAGGCCTAGTCTCCAGCTTTGTATTCAGAGACAACATTTAATCTGAAAAAGTTTGGACCTCATTCCAACAGTAGTGAGAAGTAATGGAAGTGTTTAGCAGGGGAATGCCACGATCTGATTTGTTTTTTTAAACATTGACTCTGGCTACTCTGAGGAGAATGATTTAGAGGGGAAGAGGAAAAGCAATAGGACCAGTTTCGAGGCTATTTACATAGCCCATGTGAGAGTGATGGCGGCTTGGACAAAGCTAACGGTAGTAGAATTATAAAGAAGTTAAATCTATTTTGTAGGCATTACTTGGTAATAAGTGAGGGAAAGGAGTTGCTAAGAATTTGCTCCAAGGGCCCTGGTATGTGGATGATGCCTGAGTAGAGCAGGTTTGGTAAGTTTAAGGTCAGTAGTTCTGATTTGGACATGTTAAATTTGAGATGTATGTAGGAAATTCACGCAGTGATGTCAAATGGAGTTGGATATGCAAGTGTGAGATTTAGAGAAATAGCCATATTAACATTGGAGTACAGACTAGCAAATAATGACACCTGGCAAGGGATCAAGATGGTAGGCTGAGCTCATGATATTCTTTAACTGCACCACTGTCACCATTGCCATATCCACAGCTCCAAATTCCATAAGAAAAGATGTGCATATGTATCTGTACCTATATAAACACAAACTTATATGAATAAATTGATGATAGCCTGGGTAAACAAGAAAGGGTCCCACCAATGGACGGAAATTTTAGAAATTCCTGAAAGTTATTAAGCACGAGGAATCACATCCATGGAAAAAATCAAACCTGGTGGACCACTCCTCAAAATACATAGATCATTAGTGTTCTCAAACCAGAATCACATTCTGGGGAAGGGGCCTGTAGTGTTAGGTAAGAAGGTACATATAGAGTGGGTAGGCCCATTGTAACCCCTCGCTCAGTTTACTGTAAATCTAAGCTAATGCACTGAGTATAACACAGGGGCCAGAGAGGCTGGGGATTTTCAAGTAGCCTTTGATTGTCAGGAAACCTCATCCTGGCAAGACAAACTTCTGATCTATACTGACACCTGGCATCATATCACACATTTCTCACGTTATCACTTGAGGCAGATGATGGTAAACAGAAACAGCTTGTACAGACAGCCAAATAGGAACACTGAAATGATGTAGCTACCAAGAATCACTAAACATTTGAGGAAAACTTTTAATAGAAAAAATGAGGCACCAAACTTAATAAGGAAAAATAGCACCCAATGAAACAATGAACAGGCAACAGACTTTGAAATAAGTAAAATTAATATTCACAGTGAGACAAGAGGGGTTATTGCGTTTATAAAGCAAACATGGGATAGAATGAAATGAACCAATCTTAGAATTTAAAAATATGAGTGTCAAGATTTAAAAAAAACCAATAAACAGGATAAATAGAGTGGACACAGCTAAAAGTAAATTAATGAATGGGAAGACTGAGCAAAGATTCTTTAGAATGTAGTCTTACACCGAAAAAGGTGGAAAGCATGAACAAAAAAGTCTTATGATTTAGAGGACGTTCTAAAGCTTTAACATTCATCTAATAGAAGATTAAATAAAAAATGAGAATTAAGGGGATTATAATCACAAATAATAAAGAGAAAATTTCTCCCAGCTGAAGATGGAGAAGTCTTTTGAAAAGGCCTAATGAGTACTGAATAAAAGAATAACAAAAGATCTACACTCAGCCTGACTGGTGTGGCTCAGTGGTTGAGCATTTACCTATGAACCAGGAGATCATAGTTCGATTCCTGGTCAAGTCATATGCACAGGTTGTGGGCTCAGTCTCGTGTGGGGCAAGCAGTAGGCAGCTGATCAAAGATTCTCTCTCATCATTGATGTTTCTATCTCGCTCTCCCGCACCCTTCTTCTCTAAAATCAGTAAAATGCTCTACACTCAAATGTCAATAACCTATGAAATTTCAGAATGCTAGTAATAAAGATGAACAGACTAAAAGCTCCCAGAAAGCAGACATAGTTTATTTACAAAGGAAAGAATCAGGTTGATATCATTCCTATTATGGGTAAAAACGGGATAGAAGACATGCAGTGGTTTTGAAGTTGTGGGGAAAAATTATTTTGAACCCATAATTCTATATTCAGGCAAAACAGCAATTCAGTGTGAGAGGAAAATAGAAGCATTTTTGGACTTGCCATGATTCACCTTCTTTGATTGTTACAGACCGCTTTTGAAAGTATTATTTATGGAAGTACTCCTGACCACAGAAGGGGAGGCGTGGTCCCAAAGAAGGGAAAGGCATGTTGTGAGGACACAGAAATGAGGGAGGCAAGGAGACAGTGGATAGCTTCACAGTACACATACTCACAGTAAAATGTACATGGAGTCTCATGATTTTTCAATGTTAATCTTTAAATATCAGTCTAGATCAGCTCAGTTCAACATGGGAGGGTAGAAGAAAAAGAAGTTATAAAATATTAGGATGTTTTTCTCAGGGAAAAGATTTAGATACAATTTGTTAGAAAAACTTAATTTGAAATATATGAATCATAACCACAAATATAAATCATGAGAGTAAGAAATAAAAAGTTTATCATTCTAACCAAAGGCAGAGAAAACAAAGTATAGTAAACAAAATATATGACGACAGGAATAAGTTTAAATAATAGGTAAAGGTAAATGGGTTAAATTGCCCTAGTAATAGAATCTCAGATTTTATAAATAAAATGTAACACTAAGCTACATATGTGCAAGAAAAAAACAACCTTGATATTAGAAATTTGAAGAAAAATATTCTGCATGAGAATATTTTTTAAAGAAAGTCATAGCAATTTAATATCTGATGAAATAGAATTTAAGGCAAAGTGTATTAAACAGGTTAAAGAGGAATATTTCAGATGAATGAGATACAGTTTTCCAAGAAGATACAATTACCCTGACCATTCTTTTATCTAATAACATAGCTTTAAAAAATATGCAGCATTAAAAACCTAAAAATTAGAGCAAGAGACATTTGCTTTTTTTGTAGGCGTCTTAATAGACCATCCTATATTAACACATGCATTTAAAAAAGTTTTATTGAGATATAATCACATTCCTATATGTATAAACATAGATAAATTCACCCACTTAAACTGTACAAGTCAGTGATTTTTAGTATATTCATAGGGTTGTGAAACTATTACTACTAATTTTGAACATTTTTATCACCCCCAAAAGAAACCATTAGCAGTCACTTTCCATCACCCCTCTTCCCCACTGCTAGGCAACTACTAATCTACTTTCTGTTTCTATAGATTTGTCTATTCTGAATATTTCTTATAAATGGAATTATACAGTATGTGGCCTTTTGTGACTGGCTTCTTTTCATTTAGCATAATGTTTTTAAGGCTTATGGATGCTGTAGTGTGTATCAAAACTTCATTTTTATGGGCAAGTAGTATTCCACTGTACATATAGACTACATTTTGTTTATCCATTCATCAGTTAAGTTATTTTCATCTTTTGGATATTACGAATAATGCTACTATGAATGTTTCTGTGATGTATGTTTTCTTTTCTCTTGGATATATGCCTAAGAGTAGATTTGCTAGGTCATTTAATACATAAATTTAAATCAGATGATGAACTAAGGAAACTATTTGCTACAAGTATATATGTGCATATGATAACTACATATTTTATTAGTAAGGTTTTGGTGTTTCCTTATTGATTTGTACACAATTTATATGTAGGTTTACAGTTGTTCGTATGGAAAATTGCAGTAATCATAACCTGCATGTCTTTTTCCATATGAACAACTATTAACCTATTTTTCCCACCCCTGTATTTAAACGGCCTCTACATATCATGTAACATAGATGAAATATGAATATTTCTCTTTATGAAAGAAACCTGAATTAAACAATTGAGTAAATCCTCCTATATAATAAAAGGCTAATATGCAAATCGACTGAATGGCAGAATGACTGGTCGCTATGATGCACACTGACCTCCAGGGAGCAGACACTCAATGCAGGAGCTGCTCTCTAGTGGTCAGTGAGAAGCCAGGCTCATGGCTGGCGAGTGCAGTGGCAGTGGTGGGAGCCTTTCCCGCCTCTGCAGCAATGCTAAGGACCCCTTGGGGGATGTCCTGCTTAGGCCCACTCCTGGGCTTAAGCCAGCAGTCGGACATCCCCCGAGGGGTCCTGGACTGGGAGAGGACGCAAGCCGGGCTAAGGGACTCCCTCCCCCCTCAGTGCACAAATGTCATGCACCGGGCCTCTAGTTTGTAATAAAATGATAAACATCTGTGCAAGTGAGAAGGATACAGTGAAATGAGCATTCACATACTCTGTTAATGAAAGTGCAAATGGTTATTTTTAGCAAATATTCAATACCTATTAAGATGCACTTGAAAAAAATGGATCCTTTGGACCTGGTAGCTCTCCCTTTAGGGAGCTCTTAAGGCAGTAATAAGAACTACTGATAGGACTTATTTACAAGTTTGCTGTTGTAGCAAAATATTGGAAGCAGCTACAATAGAAGAATAGTTAAATGAGTTATGGATTTTCCATCAGTTGAAATATTATACAACCATTAAAAAGTCAGACTTAGGGAGGATTTAATGACCCGAGAAATTACTCTTGATGTAATATTTTTTAATTGCAATAAAGTTATTGATACAGAGTTAAAGATATTTATATCTTTGGTGTGATTAGGGATTTTTATTTTTTTCCTTTTTCAAACTTTCTACAGTGAATGTGTATGAATAAACTTTGTGGTAAAATGCACATCTATTTCTCTATCCCAGCCAATGGGCCACTTAATATTTAAGTCTTAATAGAATAAACATCCAATACAACCAGAGTGGGACTGAATTTCTCTTCATTCGAGACCTCTAAATGCTTTTAGTATAAACTTAGTACTTATATATATTTTGAAGCTGGACAAACATTGTTAATTTTAAAAAATGAAAACTGTTCAAAGAAAGAATGTTAAATGGTTAAATGAAATAATAGAAGCTATAATATTATTTCAGAAGAAACTAACATACTTTTGGTTTAATAACAGCTCAAATGCTAAAGACAGCACTCCAGTCCTTGTCTTAGAAATGGAGAGAACTGATTTTAAAAACACATGCCTGTCATTATTTCTGGAGAGAGAGGCAGCCAGTGCGGTTAAATGACAACATATCCCTAACTGACCCCTATAGACTTTGCTGGAAAGTGGCTTGGTGTTACTCCCAAGAAAACACTCCAGGGTGAGAGCAGGATGATGCAGGGTTGGCTCTGTTGAGTTCTCTGGGACATGGGGAATGGTGGTTTAGCTTGGCCTTGTCATATCCTGAAAGCACAGCTTAAGCAGCTTGGATTTAGTTGCTGCTTATTCTTTCCTTGGATCATTTTTAGATACTTTCATGCTCATTAACACCTCTTTGTTAATGAGCACACACACAGGAAAGTAGGAAAGACAGAACAGTTCTCTTTCTTCCTTTTGTGCCTCTCTGTTAAATCATTTGACGATGTTAGAGAATGAAATGGTTTTCCAAAATGCGGTTTTGGAACCCTTAGTGGATTTTCTCTATCCAGGCCATCTTTATTCCTCATTATTTTGGATAATGAGGAGTCACTGTAAAAGAAAAATCATCTTCCCAACTGAAACTTTTTTATGGTAAAACCTTAAAGGTGGGAATTTGTATTTTATTTCTCTATCTCCTGTGTGGGATCCGTTTTGGGTAAAAACCAAAACAACTCTTTGGTGGTGACAGTAACTATAGTTAACATGTTGAAATTAGGAAATTCAGTTTTAGTTTAGGGCTGTAAAAGGTTAGTAGGTTCCTCATCTGCCCTACATTGTTTGCCCAAATTCTTTCAAACATTTTAACCCTTTAATTATTTGTTATTGTACAGTGGGATATAGAAAAGAGTTTGTCCTATGGATATCCACTTAGATGACTTTTGACTAGATTTTTGCCTCTATACAAAATAAAGCAATATTTTGAAATAGATAAACACAAAGATGGAACACAGAATTGTTCTAAAAATCAGGCATTGTTCATAGAGATGAGTTCCTTGCCAAAAGTTTTTTTTTTCCTTTCTTCCTTTTAATCCTTATCTGAGGAGTGAAGACATTTTTGCCATTGATTTTTAGAGCAAGGGGGAGGTGGAGAGACAGAGACAGAGACAGAGATATGTGACAAAGACACATTGAATGGTTGCCTCCCATGCCGTGAATGGAAATGGACTTGCATCCCAAGACCATAATTGAACCAGAGACACTGGTGGGCAGGCTGGTGCTCTAACCATCTAGCAACACCAGCCTGGGCCCAAAATGTCTTTCTAATATTGCCCCTTAACTGTCCCAGGATATGAGCTGTGCATGAATCTCTGCTTTACTCACTGGGTATTATAAATAAAATTCACACTTAGCTTGTAATTAAGGTAATTCATTGGTGACCATAATTGAACTCTTTCCATAACTGAAAACAAGTAATTGACCTTTAATGGGAGAATGAACTAAATGTATTAGAATTTGCTAATTATTCCTTAAACTTAAAGTTTTAAAATTTCTGTTCTGAATATTTTTTTCACTCCAGATGAATAATGCTTCCTACATTTAAGTATTAAATTTAGTTTTCTCTGATTCTTAGAAATCACTGACAGTGTAATAAGCCATGTATATATACACACACTCTAGTATAACACCATTACTTATCTTTAAAAGAAATGTGAAATGTATGATTTGAAAGAACTTTTACCAATAATGCCCTAAATTACTAACACATATATAATTTTTTAATCTTTTGTTTGCTTACTCTTTTACATCGTTGACCTTGGACAGTGAAACTAGATCAATTTCAGTTTCTACTACAGGTCACCTAGTTTTCATACATCAGCACAAAAAACATACTTAGGATTTCTAAAACTTTAATGTATTTTCAATGTTTAAAATGTTATTATTATGTATTATTTTTAAAATTAAACATGACATTAAAGGTACTACCATAAAGGAAAAGATTAATAAATTCTACTGGTTTAAAATCTAAAATGTCCCTGAATCAGAAAACAATAAATAGAAAATCCACAGGCAAGGAGAAGGTATTTTCTACCAATATAACCTATAAAGGACACAGAATATGTAAAGGTCTTTGACAAAACAAGAGAAAAATAGACAATTTAATAGAAAAATAGGCAGGAGATATGAATAGGCAATTAACAGAAGATGAGACACAAAAAAGTGTAGACATGAAAAAAATTATCATTCTCACTTGTAATTGTGGAAATGCAAACTAAAGCATAATGAGAAATCTTTCAGGTTGTTCATATTTGAAAGAATTGTTGAAAACTCAAATATAAGATTGTACTAGACAATTTAGTAATAGGGAAGATAAATAAAATGTGTAAACATTAGGAGGGTCACTTCAGAGAATTTAAAAACTATATCCTGAATATCTGATATCCATATTATTTAGAAATGTTAATTGTCTCATCCCTTCATGTATATGTGTTGAGGGGGTGGGTGTTTATCATGATTAAGAATAGTACAGGTAAATTTAATTACTTGTGAGATTATATTATATTTTAACTAGAGGCCTGATGCACGAAATTCATGCAAGAGTAGGCCTTCCTTCCCCTGGCTGCTGGCACTGGCTTCCCTCGCAGCCCTGGCTTTGTCCAGAAGGTGTTCTGGAAGGACGTCCGGTCTAATTAGCATATTATGCTTTTATTATTATAGATACATGTCTTTTTTAACAACTTTAGGAGATATCTTTGGTTTGGGGTGAGATAGTAAGCTAGTTGGCTGCCTTCTTAATGTATTGTTAACTCTGGTGATATATTTCCTTTAATAATCCAGATCAGGCTACCCATGCTGTTTATTGTAAAATATTATTTAAAAAGATATATTTTCTTTTCAAAATATAATTGAAGGAGAATTTTCTCCTGACATATACAAGGCTTTTGTTTCATTATTTATTTGGAATAGATGGGGCCAGAGGGTATGCGTGCAGTTAGGTTTTGTTGGAGGGGGCTTGCAGAGACTTTTTGAGGCATGATGTGCAAGTGAGTGTTTTTAAATCTCAGAGGTGTGATTATGTCATAACAGCCATAACCTCTGGGCTTGCTTTATTACTTTTATTAAAACAAATCTGTGTAGGGGTGCTATGTATATTTTGGTGATGAAGGAAATGAGGTGGTTAATTTATTATGTGAACAGCACTTTCAACTAACCACAGCGTGATTCACTGAGAGCAGTGGAAAAGCCTAGCTCTGTAGAAATGACTGCTTTTTGATTTGTGGACCCTAACTTTCAACACTAGAGCATGAAGTTTATCTACAAATTGATTCCTTTTTCCCCCTGTACTAATGTTTTTGTCCAATTTTAAACTTGAAATTTTTCCCCTTCATTTTATTACGGGCATTCACTGACTATGAATGATCTAAACAGTCCTTACCAGCAAGTTAAGGAAGAAAAAAAAGGGGATGGCGGTTGGGATCCATGTTTTAGGGCATTAGGAAAGTGGGTAACATCTTTCTGGTTTCCAAACAGCCCACAGATGCCTCAGAGGAGGACTCCATAAAATGAATCAATATACAAACCTTTAACCAATGGTAATACCTACCTAGTGTCAGGTATGAGTTTCGGAAAAGTGTGGCACCTGTTGTTCCTCCCTTTTGTAGCATGCATTTATAAACAGATGCTATATTGGAAAAGAAAATCAATCTCATGCTAAATAGTCTCTGGTAAATGTTTGCTTGGAAGTGGGAGTTGATTATGAGAAGAGGTGACGATGTAATGCCACATAGAAGTCCACAAACTATAGAATGGAATCAAAAGAAGACCCGTCCTTCTAATGAGTTCTCAGGGCACAAAGCACTTGTTGTGTACTCATAAACTGCCATTGAAAGACCCCAAAAAGGTTGTTTTCTCTGGAGTTGCGCCATACCCAGCATCATGGTGATGTGAACCTGCCTAGAGAGAGTGGAAAATAGGTCATCTTCCTGGCAGTAGTTCTGAAAGACCCCTTCATTTTCCAGATGTCCCAAACACCAACCATTTACAAACTGAAAGACTCAGAAACAAGGCAGGCATTTAATTGATAAGAATTCCTTAAAGTATTTTATATCTGAAATATTATAAGGCTCCATGAAAATAAGGATGACAATCAGTTTTATGTTTTATCTCTACTTTGGAATAGCATAACTCATTTCTCTTTGGAGCCCTAAGTTTGCTCTAAAAATTATGTCATTCCCTCATAGCACTTCCCCAGAGAGTTGGCAAAGGCCAGTAGAAACATTATTTGTGTAGTTTAAAGACAGGGTAGAGGAGGGAGGTCTAGGCCTGTGGTTTGTGTAAACAGGGTGGCTGGGGAGGGGGCTCTGGCACCCCTAGTGAAGTTGTTGCTCAGTCATCATGAGCAGTCAGTCCTGGTAAGAATATGTCCACTTTGAGGCGGTGATTAGTAATGATCATCCACAGTCCCAGATTGTGGTAAAAATTTAATTTCAGAAGGAATTGGATTGTAGGCAAAACTTCATTTTAATGACTTGGTTGAGTCTTTCAAACTTTCAGGTATCCTCACTAGTAGGATGAAACTATGATTTGGGCATTTCCAAGGGACATTATATTCGACACCACGTAAGCTAGCACTTAATTTGTTGAAAGTGTATTGGTCTTCATAATGGTTTGGTTGCTTTTTAAAAGAATGAGATTTAAAAATTGTTATTGGGAATTGGCTTTAAAAAGTCTTATACGCTTTTCCCCTCCTGAATGCCCATCTCAAATCAATGCAGAACATAAACAGTAATTTTAAAAGCCCGGATAATGGAGAAACCCTAAGTCTAAATGTGCCCTGCATTCTTCTCTACCTTGCTTGGCATTTTCTCCTACTATGCCCTCTTTGCTCTGCCACTTTGCTCATCTCCCTTCCAGCCTCCTATTAGCTGCTTTTTGAAGAGGTAGTTTGTTCCCTGCTCCCTTACTCAGGGCCTCTCCCTTCATATGGTGTGAAGTACAACCGGGCTTTTAAAAAAGTGATTCTACCCTTGTTTACGATTTGAAACCTACTCAGATATGTGTTAACAAATTTAGGCAATGGTATGAATTTTTTAAAGAACAAATTTATTCATAGGCATGCTACCAGAGTAACATTAACCGAACACAGACCCAGTGATGGCAGCAGAATGCAGAAGACATCCAGCCCCATCTGCCAGATGGGAAAGGCATGGTTATAAATAAAATGGGCCTTGGCTGGGTGGCTCAGTTGTTTGGAGCATCGTCCTGGACACCAAAAGGTTGTGGGTTCGATTTCCAGTTCGATACCTAGGTTGTGGGTTGGATCCCCAAGTATGGGAGGCAACTGATCCATGTTTCTCTCTCACATTGATGTTTCTCTCTGTCTCTCTTTTCCCCTCTCTCTCTAAAATCAATAAACATAGCCTAAGGTGAGGATAAATAAATAAGTAAAATGGAACACTATAGTTGAGAGTGAGACAGGAGATATGTTCTTTTAAGAAATCCTGAATTTATCGTGAAGTTTACAAAGGAAAGTTGGATTCTAGACTAAAATACTTGGTTAGTCATATCTGGGCACATAACTGTGCTCACTGACTTATGCCCCTCCTTGCAGTTGGGTAGTTATAATTAAGGGTGTGTTTAATCAAAATTTTCCTGAGAGGTGAAGCTCCTGTATGGATAGGGAACTGTCTTAAACTGAAACTGTAGAGACATTTTCACTGGTCCCTTCCTCGTTTCAGTGCAGTTCAGTCAAAAGGAACACAGAGCCTCAGCACCAAAGGGAGCTATGTTCTTACCTTAGTTGAGCTGCATTTGTTGTGTGACCTTGGGAAAGTAATTTCACTTCTTCATGGTTTGTTGGAAAATAAAATATCTATGTGCTTTCTGAAAGAGTATTAAAAGGAAATTTATATTTTTTTACATATATATTTTTAAAGACATGAAAATGCCTGAAGATCTACATGGGAAAGTGATTTTATTTCCTATGATGGGACTATCAAGTACACAGAGTCCATTTACTTTGGTGGGGTTTTATTTATTCCTATTATCTATTCATATGCTAAGCTTATTGAGTATTCCTGAAATCATTTAATTTTAAGTTGCAAGGGACCTTAGAAGTCACTTAGTTCCCACTGGCAGGTATGAGCATGTCCATTGCCTTCTAAACAAGAGGACGGAAGAAGCTGTGGGAGAGCTTTCAGAACAAAGGATCTGCATATTGGCATCGCTGTGGTCATGGTCCAGGAATGAGGAAACAGGCTATTGCCGAGCTGCCTCGGATACTACAGTAATGACAGGATGTGTTACACAGGGAGAGATAGGCATTTGAACTTGCATTGGAAAGTACACTTTGAACTTACGTTAGTTATTATCTACAGGATTTTTTGTAAGTTGATAGTGCTTTACTTGCTATCCTTGTATACCTGATTCTTCTGTTGTGGTTCACATCTAATGTTTCAGTTAACTCAGTATTTTGGAGATGGGAGGGTAAGAGGGTAGAATAGTTAAAAACAAACAACAGCAACATCAGAAACAAACTCCTCAGTTTGTTGGGTTGCGGGATTGAGTTATGGGTTGTCAATATGAAACAGCTGTTTGTTTGTTGACAGCCTGCCTTGCCTCTACCAAAATCAAGCTGTTTCTCATCATATATTACCAACTCTTTAGTATTTGAGGCTTGTTGTAGATTTATAGTTGGTTATGTATAACGTTTGTCTAAACGAGATCGTTTAGATAAAAAATTAGTGATTCCCCCTGTAGTCATTCTACTGAAATATGAATGTGAATTGTATTAAAAGAAAGATGCCTAAAGAGACTTCTGCACTTCATTTAAAAATTAAGAGAATGTAGAGACTGTTTTGTATGTGTTTTCTAAGGGGGAATATAAGTGCAAGTCTTCCCTGTCTTCTAGACTGTATTGCCAGTCAGAACAGCGTTCTGTGTTCTCTTTCTTTCATTTCCCTCCCTATGTCTCTTTTCATCAGTGTAGTTAGGCAGCACTGATGTGGGCAGCAGGATAGAGCTGAGCCAGAAGGACATGATTTTGTTCTTTCATTCTTTTGTTCTTCCCCCTGCCCCCCTTCTTAAAAACCTGTTCTGTGGTCGAAGCCAAGAATGAAAGGAAATAAAGTCAAGTTTAAGTTCTCTGAGAGTGGAAGGTGATGTTTTAGTCTCCTGGGTATCTTTACCAGTTGAAAAAAAGCCAGATGTGCCTCCTACTCTAACGTGAACCTATCTAGGACATTTCTAAACAGACCCCTTTTCAATCTGGGTTATTCTGAGTGAGGTCTATTTTGAAATAAGAGTAACCCTGTGTTTTAGAAAAACAAGTCAGAGAGGGGAGGTTTCTATTGCTTCATTTAGTTTTACTCTTCAAAATAGAGCAAAAATGTTTTCTAATTATGCTTAAGTCACAGCTTCTCTAGGAGGGAAATGTTTCTCAGGAAATCTTTTCACAGTGCAGAGCTACTTCAAAAACTCCTCTGGAAGACTACAGAGTAATGTCACAATTTCTTCTTCCTTTAATAGGTTTAATATTATAATGGAACTTAGAATATTTTTAGTAATTTTTAAAATTTTATCTCAAGTGCAAACATAAATTAATAATTTTTCTCTCTATAAATATATTTCTTAAGAGAGAAGGTAATATGGGGACAGTAAATGCTTTTTTTGTGATAGAGGGTATGATTAGGAAAGGGAATACTTTAGTTTAAAATTTGTAAAAATAAAATTTTGAGGGGAAAATATATTTTGTATGATTATAGTTTTTCTATTACTTGTTCATACTATATCTTTCATCAGAAGTCTACATCAACTTATTTCTAAAAGCATAAGTCATAGAAATATTTTACTTTACTTTAAAAGAACGTGTCAAAATGATTGCTTTCTCATTGCCAAATGATTCCAAATGTTAGTGGGAATTTTACTAACAATAATTTCACCAGGTGGCTAGTGACAGTTTATTACCAGAATGTGAAATGTTTGGATTTTGTGTATTTTTTAATATACCAGGACAAAGACATTTCACATAGCTACTTTAAACTATTTAATTACAATTAGCATTAGGGCAAGATTTAGTTCTTTATCCTAACACATGAGTTATACCATGAAGTTGAAATCCAAAATTGAAAGATTATGTCTGGCTTAATTGGAACAGGTAGGAAGTGATGGAGTATAAAGACGAATATTTTCATATATGCAGCTGTGCATATATTCTTGGGGCTTTATTAATTAGCCAAAATCTGTTGTCTTAGTAGTACCCAGGTGCCCAAAAATGAATCGCAGATGATCCATTTTAGAAGCCCTTTACTATTTGGATGTCTGGGGAAGAGAATTTAGTTGTAATTTTAAGAACGTCATCCCAAATTATTTAATAGTATATTTAATTTTAGCTGCCCCATATCTATTTGGGCAAGAATTATTATTATAAATAAAAGATGTGCAAATCCTCACTCTAGCACTTATTGGGAGGCCAGGGGATGGGGAGATTTAGGAGATGTTACAGGATATTGTTACAGTTTTCTGTTCTGTTTCTCTGTGTTAGACTTTTCTATTTGGTGAAGCTGTCTCAAAAACTCTGCTAAAAATTCATTATTGCAGAACCATTAAAAATATTGGTTTATTATCCAGTAATTAATATCCATGACCTTTATTTTTGGATCAGCTTCATAAATATGTACATTTTTCTGTGTCAGTCATTGTCTAGAATTTCATTTTTGTTCTGCTTTCCATTACATACCATGAATTATATGAAATTAATTTAATCGCTACTACAAACAGAAATTAAATGTGCCCTAATCCCGAGTTACGTTGTTTGCTTTTACAACTGTAAGTCATAAGTAATTAATTTTCCAAGGAAAATTAATTCGCTTACCATTCCCAGTAGCATCATATGTTGACACAGGGTTATAGATAGTTTAATATTTTTCTTCAGCACGCTGGCCTCAACTTTAGAAGACCTTAAATGAAAACAAATTAAATTTACTCAACTGTATATAATTTGGAGTTATTTAAAATAAGTGTTGTTGTTATTGCTATTATCCAGGTGATGACTCGAAAATTATATTCAAACTCTACAAAAACTCCATTAGAATATTAACAAGTCTGAAACAATATATTTTTAAAAGTTGTTCATGTGACAGCCATTAAAATTTTTATTCTTCAGTTCTAAATAAAACAGTTTACAAGACAGCCGTCTGACAGCAGTAGCATGGAGTTTTACCCGCACTGAATTAATAGGGAAGCAAAAGGAGTAACTTACTTGCTGGGCATTTTGACCACCTCGGATAGCAGGTCATCATGTCTGATTCTTACGGCGCTTATTTTCAATATCTAACCTCAGTCAGTAGGAAGATGTCTAGCAAAGTCATCGTAAAAACATAGAATGTGAAAGATATTTTGTTTAAAACCCCAAAATATTTTTATTATATTGATTGCCCTTCTCTAATTCTTCCATCCTTTTCTGTTTAATACTTTTCCCCCATGTTTTACAGAAAGGCTAATGTGGAAAATGAAATAAGCAAAAGTCTTTCAGTTAAATAAGCTAGGTTTCTCCTAGCTGCTGCTTATATTCTGGGAACTCAGAAAATATGGGCAAAGCAAAGTTAGCTTTTCTTCTGCATTTGCCAGGAGGTTATTTTGTAAGGTGATTTTCCCCCCTGGTTCATAGAACTCTATAAAACATATAGTGTTTATTACTTTATTTATATTTATTTAAGTCACTAAGGTGAAACTCTAGTGATGGTGGCAATGTTACAGTTTTAACAAGTGGGGGCTTATTTTATAAATGTGCCTTTGTGGCCATAGCTTTCAAAAACGCAGGGGGTTAGCGATGAAATGCTCTTTATGCCTTTTGGAAAGAAAATTTGCCATTTAATTCCAGTGTAAAAGTACTATTAGAATACAAAATCACTACTGTTATTTTTTGTTAGTATTCATTGTTTTGCTCAGTTTTCTCTATCTGTTCGCACAAGTTTGAAATACATGCATTCTAAAGTTGCATCAGGAAGAACGTGTTTTTATTTGCTGCTGCTTTCATAAGGAGGATGACAGAGCAGACCCCTTCCCTTTGCTTCAGACAGTTTCTCTGAGTGTCCTTCAGAATTATGTAATGACTTCCTTTTTAATCAGACAAAATGCAAAAAAACAGGTATCAAGTCTTGTACATTTATGTTTATGCTCTGATTTAAATATAGATTGTTATACAATTAGTTTTAAGGGAATGCAGTCTTCCAAAAATAATTTATGTAGGCATTCCAGGCAATGATTATTCTAAAAACTTTATTCCTAAATCTGTCACCATGTAGCTATAGTATGGTTACATATAAATATGCATGATAACTCCACATGTGTCCTTACACAGTTTTGAAACTGCCTCTGCCTTTCTGAAATGAACATACAGGTTTGGTTTATCCTTGTTTTGAGATAGAAAAGAAAATGTATGCCTATAGAAATTTAATAGCATCTGTCTATTTTATTTCACAATATATTCTCATAAAATTACATTTAAGTGAGAATTTGGTCTCATCTTTTAACTTATTTTGTGTTAAAATTAATATTTTTTAGAGAAACATTTAATTTTGTATTGAGCTAAGTGTAGAGGGGTTGTGTGCATGGTGTGTGTACAAAAGAAGGTTGCAAGAACGTGGAGAAAAGAAGTGCTGAATTTAAGCTCCAAGGGACTTTACGAAAAGCTGGCAAATGAACATTTTATATTAGAGTATATAAAAATTATGGATTCAAGAAACAGAGTTTGAAGAAGCAAATATTTTTACTTTTTCACAGTTATTTTGTTGAGTCTGATTAGCATAGAAATGACAAGACTTTGTAGTAGAAATATGTATGTTACTTTTAAAAATTGTATAATGTGGAGATAGTGTAAGCAGGGGTCCTCAAACTACGGCCCGCGGGCCACATGCGGCCCGCCGAGGACATTTATCCGGCCCACCGGGTGCCGCTGCCTGTCCTGCCTAGCAGCCGACTCGTCCCGGGCCTGCAGTGCGCATAGGAATTTGTTCATAGTTTTTTTTTAAACTATAGTCCGGCCCTCCAACGGTCTGAGGGACAGTGAACTGGCCCCCTGTTTTAAAAGTTTGAGGACTGCTGGAAGGTGTATTAATTTACTGAATAATAGCAGTGGCATGCGTTAAAAACTGTGTGCTGCAAGTTCATGTGTGTCTTGAGGACGACGAGGAACTTCAGACTCTGGCTTGAGTTTGGTCAATAAGAGTTTACTTTTCATCCATAAGCAGAGTATAAATAACCATAGTTATTTCTGAATAGCTCCCTAAAGCATGGTAAAGGGGGGGGGGGGGTTGCAAACCTCTGATACCTGTAGGAGGACAATATTGATGTTTTGTAACATGTTAACATTCAGTGGAGTCGTTAGCAATGCCACTAGGGTAGAGAAGTTAATTCGTACCTAAAGAAATATACAATTATTAATTTGCATTCTGTTCCACACTGTTCCTTCAAAAGACTAAATTTAAATTAGTTTGCACTTCTATTCACAAAGGTAATAATTAAATTCAGGTGATATGTAGAAAGGTAAAATGGCAGTTTACCACCACCTGAGATCGACAAAACTCTCCCAGGTCCTTCAAAGTAAATCATGCTCCCAGTTATTATCCCATCCGATTTTAATCTTACACATTGACACTGGAGTAAATTAGGTTATATTTCTGCTTTTACTAGAAACTCAAATCAATTCACAGTCAAGATAGGAAATACTGCATTGGACTATCCTGCTTTTATGCCCTGGTAAGCCCTCACGTTAACCTTTGTTCTAAAAAACAACTCACCTAGATATTGCCCTTTTCCGTTGCAGCGCTGTTCAAAGTTTCAGGCCATCTTTGGTCTGATATATATAAGAAGCCTACTTTAGGACTGTGTTTACAGGGGTGGGCCAAATAGGCTTATAGTTGTGAGAATGTGGAAGTAGTTTTATTCTTGTATTATTATTTATTGTATTACAACTGTAAACCTACTTTTGCCCAATCTGTATATAAGCAGGTGAAATAATTTGATGGTTCTCTTTTGATGAGTTTAAATAACTAGAGATTTAACTCAACTGCAGTGGATGGATTTCTACATTTGTCCTGCTAAACCTGCTCATCAGAAGATGAAAGTGGGCAGGGAACCTTTAATAATGTCCTGTCTCCAAATTGTTCTTTCATGTCTGCGTGTTAATCCAGGGCATCTTTCCTCTAGTATATATATTAGAGGAGTCCTTTTTGAATTGTGATTTTTATCAAATTTGCAAAAAACTAAAAAGAACCTCTTCCCATTAAACATTGCTACTACATATAAGTCTATCATTTTTAGAAGAAAGGAACAGTTAGAATCTATTTGATTTTTTTTTAGTTTTAACATCTACCAAATGTATAGGAACTCTCAAAACATAATTGTTTTATCTTTTTTCCCCTCCATATATAAACAGAATGAAGGTAAAATTAATGGGTGATTTCTTCCCTGGAGAGATTAAAAGAAAAATATAATGTACTGTTGTGTTTGCTAATAACAAACTTGGACTCATGTTGAAGTCATTGTACATTTTATATGCTATAAACGTGGAAAAAGTACTCAAGGAATATGGAAAGAAAGGCTGTTCTAGTTAATAAGAGAGCTTAATTCTAGAGAGGCCACCAAGGAGTCTATCATGATTGACAGGCATTCTAGTGGAGTCTTTCTTTTTTTTATCTTTTTTTCCCCTATAGCAGTGTTGAAGTCAGTCAAAGTATATATACAAAGCTGAGTGAATACCAGTTTCCCCAGTACAGCGGCTATTTTTTCAGGAAGTCTAACTCAAACCAGATGTTTTGCCTAGACCCAGAGTTTGTTGCTGCCAAGCATCTCATCAGAGGTCAGAGTTCTGGGCTCCGGGCCCTGCTAGAATTCTTTCACAAATTGCTATTCGGTGAGGTTTTAATCCTAATGGAAAGAATAATGTGCTTGTAAAATCTGCAGTTATTACAAACACAGTATACATATTGTGGACTTCAAATGACTACATATTTCATTCCCATAAACAGGGAATGCAGATGAATGCCTTGTGTGATAGCTTTAGACATTCTAACTAAAATCTAGTATACAGTTTATACCACATTCACCATTTGCATTTGTAATATCCCAATAAAAGTAACTGTTATCTTTGGGTGACAACTGGTAACCAACTCATGCCCACCCTCCCCACCACCAAATTCTTTTTCACAAGCTCTGCAACCTCATACAGCTGTTTGAACACAAGAATTAAAAGCATTTGGAACTAAATACTGGATATTCTATTAGGAAGATGTGTGCATGCTACAGTACTAACTGAAAAGTTCTAAAAATAAAGTAAAAGACACCTTGTGCCAAGGCTTAACCATTTCATATTTGGAAGTAGATATATTAAAACTGAATTTATTTACTCAAATTAGGATGAAGAGTATTTTTCTCTATAATGGAGAATGTGATTGGTATATGTAGCTAAACATGAGTTGTGGCTCTTTCGGAAACATTAAGGGAGATTAGTGAGCTTTATTATATCTGCTTTCTTTATATACAAATAAGCACCTAATAATATTTGTATATTACCCAAGAGAAATTCCCAGATAGATAAAGGTATGTGAAACCAGAGAATCACAATTTGGGCTCGAGATAAGCATGTTAATTAGATCATAACTACTAAAATTAATTAAACCTGCATTTGGGATAGATGTTTGTTAATTTTGTGTCATTAAATCAGAGAAAGTCCAAATTCTGAAAATGCGAGAAATTGAACTTTTTTTGAAAAATAAAAGAAGGCAGACTTTGGTGTCCCTGAATTATCCCATACCATATTACAGCACTTTTTGGATTGAACTGTTTGTAGCATTCATTTGGGGGTAGGAGTCTAAGTTCTAACTACCTTTTTGTTTTCATATTCGAGTGACAACCATATGGGATATAATAAATATATAAACAAGGTTCAATAACTTCTCTACATCTTCCAAATAAATAAAAATTGGTAAACTGTGGGAACCAAAAAAATTCTAATAGAACATTATGGTTTAGATAGTGCCTTTTAAACTACAGTTTTCATTTTACCTTTTACTTCTACAAAAGCAAGTCAACATTGATATCATCTCTACTGCACAGACCATTCCATTGGTGTTGAGAGGAGTCATCATGTCAATGAACATACTTAATTCTCCTATCAGCTGCCAACAAATGAACAAAAGATTTGTTGAAATGTGTAGTGTACGAAGAAAATATTGGGAGGATGTTTGTGTTGTATCACTCTTCAAGTTGTGAACAATTTAAAAAAGCTATTTTCTGATTACTCTTTTTGCTGTTTTATATGTCTGGAGATAAAGTATGGTGGTAGGCCTTCTTGTTTGTTTTCTCACGTATGTCTCTATAAGTCCTATCTCCTTTCCACATAAACTCTTATAGTATATCATATTTACTGCTCTATTATTTAGTTTCACTTTATTATAGCATTGCTTACAAGGGACTTTTTCTTGGAAGAAAGAAGCAATATTGATGCGTAGTATTTTTATTATCTTTGACATTCTGAAAAGTGAAATAATGTTTCTTTTTTATTTGTTCATAAACTGTAGTTGGTGAATCGCCTCCCCTCCTTTTAAAATGAAGTGATACCATCATCAGTTTCTTTAGAGAAGTTGAAAATAAATGTCAAAACTTGAAGCTACATTTCATTCTATATGGCATCATCATTCAAGTGCAATTAAAAGAATAGTCTAAGACTGTGATCAGTTAATGAGAAACAAACAATTTCATATTAATGAGTTCCCATTTGCCAGTAATTCTGTCATTTGTAACTTGAATCAGTCATCACCCCTGCAAATAGCCCTTTCAAGACATTATTTGCAATTTTGTCCTCTGTTTTTTGTCCTTGATGTTGTGAAAATGGCCGTCTACTGTTACAGGAATGAAAAGAGATCCCGTTCAAACATCTTTTGTGTTTCCACTTTCAGTGAAAAATGTTTTTCAAACCTGCAGCTGGTTATTTCTGCAGGAGTTCCCACTTATGCTCAGATTTGATTGACATTTTGAAATGGCAGCTTTTCGTGAAAAGCTGTTAACTTGTAGAATTCAGTTATGGTACTAAGACAGACTGACTTTGTTCTGTGGCTGGGACCTGTCCAAACCAAATAGAACCCTGCATCTGAATTTAATAGTGCTACTCAGCCAAGATAGGGCACTTTTGCTCCCCCCCCCCCCCCCGCCCCTAAAACTCTGATGCTTCTTATGTGTTCTAAAACTAACTTGATGGATATTCATCCCAACATCTTTCTGTTCTGTAATTGCTTTAATTGACATATATAGTCATTTTCTTGTCTCCTCCCTTGAATATCTAATGGACTAAGACAGTGCTTCATTTTAAGATAAGATGCTGATTGAGAATTTATTTTGCAATATATGTTACAGAGCACAAAAATTAGGAATAATGTAATAGTTTGTTTCTAGTATAGAGGATATAAAATTTTTAGAAACATGTTGCTACTAACACTTGTAGATTCATTTGCTATGTGAAAATACTTTGAAAAACATTTTACATATAATACAATTCAAATATAGCTTATTAATTCTGTTTATTTACTCAACAAATAATTATGTCTCCAATTCAAGGGCAGTGTGCTGGAAAACACAGGAATCACAACATACATGATCCTGCCTTAAGGAACTTTGAATTCAGGAGCTTCTTTTTAAACTTAACTGATAATTAATGCTTCAAAAACACACCAGTTTATAACATTATCTAGTGGTAATGATGTTTTATTTTTCAAATGCCTAGCTGTTCTTATATTTGATTTTTATATAACAGTCTCATGAGATAAATAAGAAAATATAGTATCCTAGTCGTGTGGGATTTTTTTATTTTTATTTTTATTTTTTTGTCTCATACTATCAGTTGGGAAATGTAAAACTCTGGTTATTAACCCTCTGAACATCTTATTGATGCCTGCTTTCTTAAGACAGAGGGCTGGGGCAGAGAATCACCATAGAGTCTGATCACCTTTATAAAGCCCTGATCTTCACATCAGCTCACACCCCTGCAAGTTTAATTGAAATAGCTGACTCAGGATGATTATAGAGTTTATATTAAGTGTCGCTGACATACTGGTGCTGCTTTACTCTTAGGTAGATAGACTTTACATTCTGTAGTGTACCCACAAGAGAATGTTGCTGTAAGATACACTGTTTTAATTTTTATTCTTATAATTAGCTCTTATAATTTTTATTCTTATAATTTTTATTCTTATAATAAGCTCTGAAGAAGAGGAATTCAGGATTGACATTGCTTGAAAAAATTGGCTGGAATGACCATTTTATTTATTTATTTATTATTTTTATATATATATATTTTATTGATTTTTTTACAGAGAGGAAGGGAAAGGGATAGAGAATTAGAAACATGGATGAGAGAGAAACATCCATCAGCTGCCTCCTGCACACCCCCTACTGGGGATGTGCCCGCAACCAAGGTACATGGCCTTGACTGGAATCGAACCCGGGACCCTTCAGTCTGCAGGCCCATGCTCTATCCACTGAGCCAAACTGGTTAGGGCTGGAATGACCATTTTAATATTATTCCTGGATTTAATATTTAATATCTCAACCTGGTTTTGCTCCCCAATAACTTAAATAATTGACATCAAATCATACAGATCCATTTGTATTAATATAGAGGATTTCAGAGGATCAATACATTACAACCCACTATTAGTAAAAATAATGTAACTTTGAAGTTATATTGGCATTAATTCAGAATCAAAATCACTTCTTGTGTAAGACTTTAAATCCACTTCCCTGTTTTAATGATGTGTGAAGAGCAATTTTGGAATTTTAATTTGAAATATGTGTTAAAAATACCCACAGACTCATAGTTGCTGAACAAGTAGCCAAAAAGGCATTCTTTCCTCTATCCTTCTGGGAGAATGCCAATTCATAGAACTCTTTCAGTGTGTAAATCAATATGTATCATTGTCCTTTTTTATTTTGATCAATTCATTCTTTTTGGTGGATTGTGTCCTAAGGAAGCAAGTTAATCTTTAAATCTTATGCATAAACTTACTCTTACAGTGTTAACTATAAAATTAAAAAACTGAGAAAGCAAAGGAATATGTTCAATAAAAAAAAGACTGGATTAACTAATGTGTGTCTATATACTTGAATAATTTACAATCATTTAATATGTTTCCAAAGAATCCTAATTAAATTTTTCAAATATTCAGCCAAAAGGTTAGATTCATATTTGTATTGCAGAAGAAAAATATGCCTAGGAAAAGTTGAAGGAAAAATTTCTAAAAGTTAAGAGGAGATGCTCCTAAGTGATAAAATTGTGTGTATTACGTATTTTCTCCTTTACGCACCTGTGCACTTTCCTAATTTGCTATAATAAAATGTGTAACTTTTGTTCTTTGGAAGAAAAACAAATTTATTAAATGAGAAACCTAGAAAAACAGCAGTGATACATTGGAATCTAGGAATCATGTTTTCTAATTTATTTCAGGGCAGCTTGAGGGCTTGAATAATAGTCTCAGTTCACGAGGTGAAAAACAGTTACCTACAGGCCATATTCCATAGGATTTTGTCTGGCTAGCACAGGAATTTTAAAAATAATTGAAGTTTGAATGCCCTTAGGAGAGGGTACAAGCCTCTTCAGTGTACCTCCAGCCCCTACCCTTCTCTCTCTCATTATAACCGGGCCTGATTCATACATTTGTATATACTTCCAGGCCTCTGAAATGCAAATGTTGTATTTGTACAGCGCTGTGCCTAATGCTGAATACTCTGTCTATATTAGAATGGTTCACTCCAGTTTTTGTTTTGTGTGCTTTGTTTTGCTCACCCAGCAGATGATAATGGTGTGGTGGTGATGCTGATTATAACTGTTAGCGTTTGTTGAGCCCTTATGTGCCAGGCTTATAGTAAAACTCAATCATATAATCTCATATTCACCATTCTCTAAAGCTAGTTGCTTTTCCCCCCCATTTGATCAATGGAACAACTGAAGATCAAATAAGTTGGGAATCTGTTAATAGTAGAGCCAAGATTTAAAACCAAGTCTACTTGGATTCAAAGTCTTTGCTCTTAATAGGTGAGCTGTCTGCATAATGTTTATGCTTGGCATCACTAGAGGTCTTTAACCATGATGCTTATGTTATTGAAGAAAACTCGGTGACAGTTGCCATTCTTGTTTATGCATGTCACAAATGAAAGGGGATAGTGTTTTTAGTATTACTCTTTATACTTTTATTAAACAATGAACTTATTTCATTTTTAGTTTGCAATTGTACATTGTGTATTAAGATAGAGGAAATACTGGTGTTTACCATGGAAACTTGACATAAATATTAGTCTCTGTATTAAGGATTAGTGTACCTATTTCTTACATAAAATTATGTTGACTTCAAATATATAATTCTGATATTCCAAGTTCCTTTTACATGCCATATTCAGGAACATAATGTAACCCCTGCAGTAATTGTCTAGGTGTATAAAAACAAATCTCTCTGGTAAATACTTTGATATACAACTTTCATAGCTCTATATACCTAATGCATGCTATCTCAAATATGTTTTGTTTTACTTTTTGGTTTTCTTTTGGCAATAAACCCAATTTGGAGTGTTCTGATTAGACAGAGAAAATTGGTTTCTACATGGGAAAAAATTTTAGTCACCTCATGAGGTTTAAGTCACTTAAACTCATATCTGAATCCCTTTTAGGAAATGTGATATGCTATTTTTAAATTATTTACAAGTGATGGGAAAAGGAAGAAAATCAAAGAAGTAATCTCTGCTTTAAACTCTTTAGGGAAAGGGTGTTCATTAAGGAAATTCAAACCATTTATTACACTAGTACATGGAAAGTCAGAAAAGAAAAAACATTAAATAAAACTCTATTACTAAGGATAACTGTTTGAAGGTATGTGAGAGAGAAATGTTCTGAGTTTATATGTGTTGTAAAGGTATTTTACTCTTCCACATCTATCTATATATATAAAAGCCTAAGCGACCGGCCAACCAGCCAACTTGCTGATAGCTATGACATGCACTGACCACCAGGGGGCAGACACTCAACGCAGGAGCAGAAACCTCAGGCATGGAAACATGGAACAAACTGATAAATCTTGGGGGTAGGGAGGTGGGAAGAGATTAACCAAAGATTTTACATGCATACTAGAGGCCGGGTGCATGGATTTGTGCACCAGTGGGGTCCCTTGGCCTGGCCTGCACCCTCTTGCAATCTGGGACTCCTCGGGGGATGTCGGAGAGCGAGTTTTGGCCCAATCCCCACAGGCCAGGCCGAGGGACCCCACTGGTGCATGAATTTGTGCACCGGGCCTCTAGTGAATAATAATTTCCCCGGGTGTGAAATTTTAGGTGGAAGATTATTTTTTCTCAAAGATTTTATTGCATCTATTCTGTTGTCTTCTATCATCCAGTGCCATTGGTGTTGATCTGACTTGCCTTCCTCATTGTGCTGCTAGCCGTTGAACATTCTAGTAGCAGGTACAGTGAGGCTCAGGCAACGGAAAAAGCTCTGACCTTTTTTCTTTTAAAGCTATCTTTCCATTTTGGTTACACTTTCTGGAGAAAAGTTATAGATCTCAGGTCTTTAAATTTAGTGCTTGTGAAGATGGAAAATTTTTCTAGTGAGTTATCAATAGTTAAAAAGTATGCCTGACATTTAGTAATAGTCATTATTAAAACAAGTATGGGCCCTGGCATGGATTTAAGTCACTGACAGCATGGTTTTTCATGCTGTCTATGTGCTGGTTTCTGTAATGTGTTTCTAACTTCATTCTATGGCTTGACTAACACTAATTCCTTTTCTGCTTTTTCTTTACTTCTGGGAAGGTATTGCTTCTGTAGATTTCACATTATAGAGAGAAACTCACCTCCTTGTGACCCGTAACCTATGTAGTAAATCCTCTGAAATTAATTTTGGTTCTTTCTGATCTGTGCCCCCACATGACTCTCCCCAAGATTTCATTATTAGATTTTGACAGCCTTTTAAATTTGTAAGTGCCACAAATTTGTCACTAGAGATGAATGGGTAAAAAGAAAATTCCTTGCAGTGGAGGATATGGGTAAAATATTTCAAGCGACAGATCTGCATCAATAATGTTAATGTTTATAGGGTGATGAAAACCATATAAGTCTTAAGCCAGAATCTTGTTTCAGCTGAGTCCCAGAAATTTTGACCACAGAAGCCAAGGCACATTCCATTTATTCCAACAAATGTTTTTCTCAAGTCCTTTCCAACTGTCTGAAAGACGATTGTCATTTTAAATGCCTGAATCTTAAATGCTTTTTCTCTATATTAATGAAATGCAATGGAAACTGCCTACTATTCCCATGATGACTTTTGTCTTGCTTGTAATTCCTAAAATGGAGAGTAGAGTTGCCAATGTTATTTTGCCCTCTATTCTTCATGTTCATGCTCTGGCAAGGTTTTAAAAAAGTTTTGCATCATACTTTTATAAATTTAATATTATTCTCATTAAAGTATAGTTGACATACAATAGTATATTAATTTCAGGTGTACAACATAGTGATCTGACATTTATATACCTGCAAAGTGGTCACCACGATATCTAATAGCCATTTGTCACCAAAGCTACTGTGATATTATTGACTATATTCACTGTACTGCACATTACATCCCTGTGATTATTTTATAACTGGAAGTATGTGCCTCTTAATCTCCTTCACCTTTTTTGTCCTTCCCCCCACGTAGCTTACCTCTGGCAACCATCAGTTTGTTCTCTGTATGTATGTGTCTGTTTCTCTTTTGTTTTGTTTTGCTTTTTAGATTCCACATCTGAGTTAAATTAAATGGTATTTGTCATTCTCTGTCTGACTTATTTCACTTAGCATAATGCTCTAGGTCAATTCATGGTGTCACAAATGGCAAGATTTCATTCCTTTGGGGCTGAGTAATATTCCATAGTGTGTGTGTGTGTGTGTGTGTGTGTGTGTGTGTGTGTGTGAGAGAGAGAGAGAGACAGAGAGACAGAGAGACAGAGAGACAGAGACAGAGAGGGGGGGGAGACATCTTCTTTATTCATTTATTGATGAAGACCTAGGTTGCTAGGTTGCTTTCATTTCCTAGCTATTGCGAATAATAATGCTGTAATGAGGATAGGGGTATGCATATCTTTTCAAAGTAGTGTTTTTGTTTTCTTCAGAGAAATACTCAGAAATAGAATTGCTGGATCATATGCTAGTTCTGTCTTTAATTTTTTTGAGGAGCCTCCATAATGTTTTCCCATAGTGGCTGCACCAATTTACAATCCCACTAACAGTGCAGGAGGGTTCTCTTTTCTCCAAATCCTCAGCAAAGCTGTTATTTGTTTTCTTTCTTTTTTTTTTTTTTTACAATAGCCATTCTGACAGGTCTGAGGTGATATCACATTGTGATTTTTTGATTTGCATTCCCCTGATGAGTAGTGATGTTGAGCATCTTTTCATGTGTCTGTTGGCCATCTACATGTCTTCTTTGCAGAAACGTTTACTCAGTTCCTTTGCCCTTCTCTTAATCAGTTTTTTTTTTTAATGTTAAGTTATATGAGATCTTCTTATATTTTGGATATTGACCCCTTATCAGATATATCATTTGAAAATATCTTCTCCCATTCAGTAAATTGGTTTTTCTTTCCTTTTTTGTTCTTTTTTTTTTATGGTTTCCTTCACTATGCAAAAGTTTTTAGTTTGATGTAGTCCCATTTGTTTATTTTTGCTTTGGTTGCCATTGCCTAAGGAGACTCCAAAAAAATATTGCTAAGACCTATGTCAAAGTGTTTACTACCCATGTTTTCTTCTAGGAATTTTATGGTTTCAGAACTTGTATTTGTCTTTAACTCATTTTGAACTTATTTTTGTATATGGTATAAAAAGTGGTCCAGTTTTTTTTTGTCTGTTTGTTTGTTTTTATTGTATTTGGCCAGTTTCCCATCACCAGTTACTGAAGAGACTATCTTTTCCCCATTGTATTTTCTTGCCTCCTTTGTTGTAGATTAGTTGACTATATAACTGTGAGTTTATTTCTAGATCTATGAATCTGTTTTTGTGCTAGTACCATATTGTTTTGAATACTATAACTTTGTAGTATGGTTTAAAATAAGGGAGCGTAATACCTTCAATTTTGTTCTTCTTTCTCAAGATTTCTTTGGCTATTCAGGGTCTTTGTGGTTTCATGTAAACTTTAGGATTATATGATCTAATTTTGTGAAAAATGCCATTGGTATTTTGATAGGGATTGCATTGAAATCTGTAGTTTTCTTTAGGAAGTATGGACATTTTACTAATATTAATTCTTCTAATCCATGCACATGGTATATTCTTTCATTTATGTGTTGTCTTCAATTTCTTTCATCAGTGTATTATACTTTTCAGAGCACATTGGCAGTGAAAGATATTTAAGAGACTAACAGTGATCCTTTATGTCCTTTCTACTACAACAGATTCTAGACTTTTGATGTCATGGACTAGTAAAATAATTTTTTTGAAATTTGTGTTCCTGGTAGCCATTCTCCATAGATGGTCCTCAATAATGCTGCCTCTTGGTATTAACACTTCCCAAGTTGTACTGGTCTTTGTAACTAGTAGAGTATGGCAGAAGTAATTGTGTACCACTTCTGAGATTAAATTATAAAATACATTGTGTTTCTGTCTTGGATGCTTTTGTTCTCCTGGATCACTCACCTTGAAAGCCGTCTTTCATGTCATGAGCATCCCTGGGAGAGACCCATATGGAGAGGAACTGAGGCTTCTGGCCAACAGTGACATGAGTGAGCCATCTTGGAGACAGTTCCTTCAACCCACTCAGGTGTTTGGATGATTTCAGCCCCAGCTGATATCTTGTTTTTGTGTGTGTGTGGTTTTTTTTTTAATTTTATCTTTATTGTTGAAAGTATTATAGATGTCCCCCTTTCTTCCCCAGTGACCCCTGACATCTCGAATGTAGCCTCATGAGAGTCACGCATGAGGGCCAGAGCCATCCAGCTTAGCTCCTACTGGATTCCTGAGCCTCAGAAGCTATGTGACATAATAAAGGTTTATTGTTTTAAGCTGCTAGCTTTGGGAGTAATTTGTTGCAGTGCAGTAGATAACTAATGTAGTAGGGTTATGGAGAACTGACACATTTCCAAATTTTTTTCTTCTCACGCAAAGAAAAAAGAAAGGACCATTTAACATCAAAATAAGAATGCCATGATTATATAGTAAAGTACAGTTGCTTAAATCACATTTATCTTGTTAGAAAACTTTCACATAGTTCTTTTTCTCATTTTGCTATTGACTACTGAGAACTTTGCCATGAACTGACATTTGGGAAGCATTGTACTTCATCATACTATATTTTAATGAGTAATTTTCAACTTGGCCTCTTTTTGTGCCCTCTGTGTTTGGAGATAAAGGAAATGTGTTTTCTTTTGAAATATGGCTGTAGAGAAACCAAACTGGGAAACTCAAGTTGTAGTTCTTATTCATGGTAGAAGATACAATAACACATAAAGACTATCCTAACTTTAATCACTCTGTGTCTCTGTGTTTAGCTTTTTTCATCTATGAATTGAAGGGTTATACTATAGCTGATCTCTTGAAGGCCTTTTCAGTCCTAAAATTTTGAGATTTCATTAGAAAACCTTTGGACAATTTTTTTTCTCCTATATTATTTGTTGCCAACAAAAGGGAGGTAGTGATCATAAAATGTTTGCTTTTTACGTTATTAAAATGCAATTGATTAAAATCGAAATTAGAATGTCATCAGGACAAGTGTAGTTGCCTGGGAGAAAGAGGGAGAACTGCCCGTGGAAAGGCCTTGCTCATTTTCCTCTGGTTCAGACATGTGCACACATAGGTCCTGTCCTCTGTACTTACTGTTCTATTTAGTTTTTGTTTGTTTTTTAATCCTCACTGGAGGATATTTTTCCCATTGATTTTTTTAGAGAGACTGGAAGAAAGGGAGGAGCGAGAGGATTAGAGGGAGAGAGAGGGATTGACTACCTCCCACTTGTGCCCCACCTCCTGGGGATTGAACCTGCTACTGAGGTAGGTGCCCTTGACCGGGAATCGAACCTGTGACCCTTTGGTCTGCAGGCTGATGCTCTAACCACTGAACAAAACCGGCTAGGGCCATATTACTGTTCTACCATTCGACGGAGCCACCAGGAAGGAAATGTTCTCAAGCAGCCATTTTTCCTTTGAGAAAGAAATGTATTTATTATTCGTGGCAGAGCTTGGATAGGTGACAAAATAGATTATTTTCAGACTATCAAATAAAATGCTATAATTGATTCTTCTTAGTGATAGGATAGAAAATTTAGAGGGGAAGGGATCAGGAGAAAGTAAATTATAGTTTTATAATAAAAAAGACTAGTGCCCTGTCAAAGCAAGTTGCCATGTAGTTATTTCAGAAATCTCTCTTTTCTGTTGTTGTTATTGCATAGACACTTACTATTTATGTAAGATTTGTAATGAAAACAATGTAATTAAGAATTTAGAATCATGTCTATTTTTTTCAGAACATTTTTAGTCATGGTAAGCCTTATGAATGAATAGACAATATTACCTTGTAAACAAAAAAACGTGTTCCTGATTGTTACAGAACTTTTCTTTTTTTAAAAGAAAATAGGTAAAGTAAATGGTTTTCTTTGCAACCCAAGCAAGAAGGCTGGAATTTGCATTGCTAGATCAAGTGATACTACTTAACTTATATGAAACAGGGGGACATAGTGTTTAAAAGCTTGGGTTCAAGAGATTGATTCTTTAAATTCAGCTACACCCCAGCAGTATGACCTTGGGCAACTTACTTAACCTCTCTGTGTCTCAATTTCCTCGTCCGTAAAATGGAGAGAATAATAGCAACCTTGGAGACATGAGGATGAATTAAGTTAGCATTATAAAATTCTAGACGCCTCTTACTCCCAATATAATTATTTTCTGGTGTTATTACTATAAAGTGGATTTTTTGTATAGGGACTTTGAAGAACTTTGGTAGCTTAGGATAGCTTCTCAGTAACACATTATATTTTGCCCCTCTATGGTAGTAACAACTGCACCAAATTATGAATTCTCTCTTGAAAGTTCAGCTCTGTCACAGACATTTTAATTACCAATACCTGTCATTAAAGATTAAACACCTCATCCAATTAAAATGGCTAGATGCATATTAAAAGGATTCTGAAGGCAACACTTCTTATAAAACAAGTCGGTAGTTAACACTTCCTCTTTTTAAGATGAATTTCAGAATTAATTGCATATAGCAACTACAAAAGAATTATATTAAACTTTTCATTTATATAACTGCTTTTGAGATGCACATTTCCGCTTCTGCGCCTTGATGCTGCTGGATCCTTCCCCTACACTCTCCCTCCCTCCTGAGGTTTTAGATGTTTTATTATGTTCCTCCTGTTTTCACGCTAGACTGTTCATACTGAGAATGCTTCACACAGATCTCTTCCCCGAACTCCAAAGGCCATATATCCACTTGCCAGCCTAACTTTTGACTTACACACATAACAAACACACCTGTGTGCAGCAGTTGATAGCCAGTACTGTAGATAAAAATAAAATGGGAAGTGGGGCTAAGAGTGGTTTGGGGGCAGCGTTTCAGAGCCCTCCCTGTCTTCACCAGTGCAGGAGGCTAAGTGTGGGACTCCTCCTACGCCCTCTGTTGCCATAGGCATGTGGAGCGGGACATGCAAACAAAAGGGAGCCTTCCCTTCCCCTATTAAAGCTTCAACTCTGTGGGAGCACATTATGTGCATCCTGTGCTGGCAGTGTCAGCCCCAGGTCTAATTGGGAAAAATTTACTGTCTATGTAAGTGGACTGGAAGCCAATTCATATGTGGCTGCGTATGTGGCCACATATGAGTATATGTATGTGAACTGGGGGAGAGAAGATGGATCTTTAGAGCTTAACTCCTGGATATATCAACAAGGAACCTAGTTCCTATAATTGGGGAGGAAAAAAAGCCTTTTTTTTTTTTGGGCATTACTGCGTCCTTCTATCCCTAACTCCTGCCCCCTCCACCTAAATCATCTAACACAAAACGGTCAGAGTTTGTGTGCACAAGACTCAATCTCTCTCATACATACACAGAAGAGTTTCAGATCAGATTATCTACATACTTTTAATTTATTAGAAGGGAAATTTCTCTCTTGTGGCCAAATTTTTGTACTCTTCGTTTTTCTGAAGTCCACTTTTTATGACTAAGCTATAAATCTCTTAAGGATTTAAAATGGAAATGTCGACATCTTTGTATTACATTGGGTCAAAATACCTAGCTAATTGGCATGCATTTGTTCATGTATATGTCATAGGTCAGGAATTGTGTTTTAGCCTAGGCTCTTATACATGACCACACACGGGACAGATTGGTATGGTCCAGTTCAGATGTGTTAATGTTTTTCTTTATATAAGGTAAATTAGGCATTAGTTTGGAAAAGTATGTGAGCAAGACAGGCATTTAAGACTTAGGGACCTTTACTTAGGCAGAATTGCCTCTATCTTTCCTCCACCATATCGACCTGTATCCACTAGGGGACATGAGAGCACCTACTAGAAGACAGAATGAAAGTCAGACTAGATTAAAATGTAAACAGTGTTCTCTTAAGATAGCATAGTAAAAGACTCATTTTGTAGCTTCATGATTCACCGAGAAGTTATATACTTTAAGTTTTAATCATCATGGGAAACCTTTAAAGGCAGGATCAGTATCTTATGTTCATAATTCTGGAATGAGAAGCAAACAAGCAGCTAACTAGCAAGCGTGTGCCATCTAAACTGCACACTCTTTTTCATTAACCAAGTTCCCCTGTAGTCTACTGATGCTATGCTGAGAATGAATCTGGCCTTGAAAATTACTGTCTAGACTGAGGAGAAAAGAATTACCTTTTAGGTTCAGGAAGTGAGACATCTGGGGAGGACATTTTGTACCAGATTCCATAGAACAAAAACCACGAGTGGTCTCTATTTTGTACCCCAGCCGCCTGCTATAGAGCAATGAAGACAGAGAGAGAGAGAGAGAGAGAGAGAGAGATCTCTGTAATTAGGGACATCACTGTTCCCTCCTAAAATGCTTATCTGCCTTAACAGTTCATAAACTAAAACTGGATTTTTGTTTATTTACAATTTTTTAGGTATAAGCGACATGCAGAAAAAGGTGGTGATACAGTGCAATGAGTTTTGACAAATGCATACCCCTCATCTATTAAGATGTAGAACAATTCGACTCCAGGAAGTTCACCCCTGCCCCTTCTTACACACAGGGGAGCACTGTTCGGATTTTTTCACCACACATTAGTTTTGTCCTAAAAATTCACATAAATTAAATACAGTACTTCTATGGTGCTGTATTTAGAGACATTGTCTTAGTCTCTAAAGGGAATATTCTTAAGACCTCTTGTATACTGGATTTGAAGAATTAGCGGAGGAGCTACACTTAAGCCACATGTTCTATTTTCTCAAATGTTTTCCATTCTTCTGTCAGTTCTGTTTTTATAGGTCATTCAACACTCACTCTGCTGGATGACTTTTAAACTGTCACATGTCAGTCAAAGAACGTAGATACAAGATGAGGAAATGAATTGCTTTATCTGAAATTATTACCCTGTAAAGCTTTTTTGCATCTTTAGTTTCTAACTGCATTTTGTATTTTGGCAATGGAAGAGACACGAGTGAGTGATAATTGCTAAAGAAAATAGTCAAGACTGTTACATCAGAAAAACACTTGAGAATAAACTTAAAGTTTAATATGGACTACGCACCGTGAAATTTTGTTGCTATAGCTGTAGTCTGTAGCTATAGTCCATAGACAATGTTTCATCTGAAAGGACATTTTAAAAAATAATTGTGAGATAATTTTAGTGCTTCAGGAAAAAAAGAAGAGCAGTTGGGATCCACAGTTCTTCACAAATTTATGGCAGAGTAACAATTAAAATGTGGCTTCTGACCTCAAAAAGGCTGACTAGCATAAATGACTGTTTATATTCCTTTTTAAAAATCTCATAGATTTTTAGGTAAAAATGTAATGGCCCAAACAATATTCCTTTGAATTCAAAACAGACTGTTTATACAATTCAAATAACTTGCCCAAAAATTCAGAGTTAGGTAACTTTTACAAAACGGAACAATTCATTTTTCCTGGCATCAGGTCGTTGACAATTAGCATAGTCAGTCTTGGGGTTCTCTTGTCTCTTACACTCTGACTGCCAGGTCGGTGATGTGTCACATCTCAGCTTTCAGCAGGTGTAAACTGAGCTTCTTGAAGACATGTAGTTCACTTGCTTTTTCCTGTACTTTCAACACCTAGCACAACTAGCATGGTGTCTGGCACATAATAGTTGCTTCAAAAATGTTTTTAGAATGACAGAATCAATGTGTCTGCTTTAATGTCAAAGACATTATTATGGGGACAATATTGAACTTTGTTCAGTATTTCCTCCTCTAAACATATATGATTTTTATAAATTAGTGTTAACTCTTTAGTACTCTACTAAGCAAAAGTTGGGGAAGAATGTAGGCAACATCCAGGATTACTGATGACAGCAATCCTTGCAGAAATTTTTCTCACATGAGTGTAGCTGTTAGAGGAATTAAATATTTCAAACTCAGTATATTATGTTGGACCTTCTTTCTTGCAAGGTATTTTGGTAAAAATATCTGTTCTATCTTACCTTACACTTTTTAATGACTTCATAATAGTTCATGTTTTGTCTGTTTTATAATTTATTTGTATCATTCCCCTCAATTTTTAGATTGAATACAAACACACACACACACACACACACACACACACACACACACAACTTTTCACATGTCTTACTATATTTCCTTACAATAAATTATTATATATGAAGATGCTATGTGAAATCCTATACATATTTTGTACAATTGTGAGGATTAAATTAGATATGATAAAGCCTTATAATATTGCCTGGCAATAAAGTCTCAAGGGTTTTTTATGATAGTTACTGTTCATTGTTTTTATTGTCATCTTTCTCCTAGGCTTTGAGCCCTAGATAAAACGATTGCTTCAGTTAGATAAAACACCAGAGATCCCAACTCCAAGTAGCTTCAACAATAGGAAACTTACTACTCTTTGTTAAATAATAAGAAAAGATTAGAGGGAGAAACCAAGATGGCGGCATAGGTAAGCACCTAAACTGCTGCCACGCACAACAATTTCAAAACTACAACTAAAAGACAGAACGGACACCATCCAGAACCACAGGAAAGCTGGCTGAGTGAAAATTCTACAACTAGAAGGAAAGAGAAAAGCTCACAGAGAATCGGAGGTACGGCAAAGGGTCTTTGTGCGCGCAGAGAGGAAGGGCGGCTGAGAGCCTGGCTGACTTTCTCTGGCGGAAGGGGGAAGGAAGCCCCCGACCGCACTGAACCCCAGTTCTGACTGCACTGAACCCCAGTTCCAGGCGAGCCCCTGGGGACCCACGCTCTTACGGGGGGAGTCTGAACTCTCGGGTGGAGACTCGGGAGCCGGGGAAGGCGGAGGACTGAAAGCGCGCACGCGCCAGTGCACACAAAGGCTGCAGAGGTTGCCACAGGCTTTCCCTAGTGGAAGGGAGTCAGAGGCTCCTGAATGCACTGAGCCTCAGTTCTGACTGCAGTGAACCCCAGTTCCAGGCGAGCCCCTGGGGACCCACACTCTTGTGGGGGGAGTCTGGACTTTCGGGCGGAGACTCGGGAGCCGGGGAAGGCGGAGGACTGAAGGCGCGCGCGCACGCCAGTGCGCACAAAGGCTGCGGAGGTTGCCACAGGCTTTCCCTAGTGGAAGGGAGTCGGAGGTTCCTGACTGCACTGAACCCCGGTTCCAGGCGAGCCCCTGGGGACCCACACTCTTGTGGGGGGAGTCTGGACTCTCGGGCAGAGACTCAGGAGCCAGGGAAGGTGGAGGTCTGAAGGCGCGCACGTGCGCACAAGGGTAAGGCTGACAGGAAGCCAAGACTGAGACTCCACCCCATCCAAGCTGAGCACAGAGGCTATTGCAATTTGGCAAGTCTAATCCTATAAGGCTGTCTCCAGCACCGAACTTCTCCCAGCATAGACACAGCTGATCCTTGCAGCCAACTGGCCTGGAGGTCAATTCTTCACAGTGATACCAACAACAATCAAGACTTAATTACAACAAGGCTGTACACACAGTCCACAAAGGGGTGCACCAAGAGTGTCCACCTCAGGTTAACTGGGGAGGCAGACCCACTGGGCCATATTGGAAACCTAGCACATAAATCTACCTTACCAACTCAGGGAAGAGTGAAAATGCGGCGTCAAAGAATCAGATCACAAACGAAAGAAATGGAGGAAAACAAACGACTGGATATAGAATTCAAAACCACGGTTATAAGGCTTTTTAAGAATATCCTAGAAAAGGCCGATAAATATAACGAGACCCTCGAAGATATGAAAAAGGACCAACTAGAAATTAAACATACACTGACCGAAATAAAAAATATTATACAGAGACCCAAAAACAGACAAGAGGAACACAAAAATCAAGTCAAAGAATTGAAACACAAAGAAGCAAAAAACACTCAACCGAAAAAGCAAAAAGCAAAAAAAAAAAAATCCAAAAAGTTGAAGATAGTGTAAGAAGACTCTGGGACAACTTCAAGCGTACCAACATCCGAATTATGGGGGTGCCAGAAGAAGAGAGAGAGCAAGATACTGAAAACCTATTAGAAGAAATAATGACAGAAAACTTGCCCCACCTGGTGAAAGAAATAGACTTACAAGTCCAGGAAGCGCACCGAACCCCAAACAAAAGGAATCCAAAGAGGACCACACCAAGACACATTATAATTAAAATGCCAAGAGCAAAAGACAAAG
This sequence comes from Plecotus auritus, assembly GCF_963455305.1. Lineage (NCBI taxonomy): Eukaryota > Metazoa > Chordata > Mammalia > Chiroptera > Vespertilionidae > Plecotus > Plecotus auritus. The sequence continues at coordinate 150,788,609 of NC_137782.1, forward strand.
AGAGAATATTAAAAGCAGCAAGAGAAAAACAGTTAATTACCTACAAGGGAGCACCCATACGACTGTCAGCTGATTTCTCAACAGAAACTATGCAGGCCAGACGGGAGTGGCAAGAAATTTTCAATGTGATGAATAGCAAGAACCTACAACCAAGATTACTCTACCCAGCAAAGCTATCATTCAGAATTGAAGGGAAGATAAAGAGCTTCACAGATAAGAAAAAGCTAAAGGAGTTCATCACCACCAAACCAGTATTATATGAAATGCTGAAAGGTATTCTTAAAGAAGAGGAAGAAGAAAAAAGTAAAGAGAAAAATTATGAACAACAAATATATATCTATCAACAAGTGAACCTAAAAATCAAGTGAATTAAAAACCTGAGGAACAGAATAATCTGGTGAATATAATAGAATCAGGGGCATAGAAAGGGAGTGGACTGATAATTCTCAGGGGGAAAGGGGTATGGGGGGGTTCATGAAGTGACTGGACAAAAATCATACACCTATGGATGAGGACAGTGGTGGGGAGGTAAGGGCAGAAGGTGGGGTGGGAACTGGGTGGAGGGGAGCTATGGGGGGAAAAAGGAGAAATAATTGTAATAATCTGAATAAAGATTTATTAAAAAAAAAAAAAAAAGAAAAGAAAAGATTACAAGGTCAGAGGATGGGTGAGTCCAGAATTGGTTAATGCAGGATCTCAAGAGTATCATGAAGAACTAGAGTCTTTGCATGTGTGCCACCTGCCATCCTCAGAGAGTCAGCTGCAAGTTAGTCCCAATCGCATGAGTAGAGTGCTTATCCTGGTTCCAGGAGTCATATTTGAATGAAAAGAAGAAAAGACCAACTCTTTCATAGAGGTTTGTATTTACGAGCAGTGAAGTCTTTCTGAAGCCCCCAGCAGATTTACACCTTTCATTTGCCATAAGTGAATAAATGGAATGGACCACCATGATTGGTTAAGATTATTATTTTTCATAACTTGTGATCATGACACACAGTAGGAAGAAAATACATTTCATTGAATCTATAGAATGCTTTGGGTAGTATGGACATCTTAATGATGTTGATTCTACCAATCCATTAACATCGTATGTTCTTCCATCTATTTATGTCTTCCTCTATCTCTTTTTTCAGTGTCCTGTCATTTTCTAAGTACAGGTCTTTTACCTCCTTAGTTAAGTTGATTCCTAGGTATCTTCATTTTTTTTGGTGCAGTGGTTAATGGGATTGTTTTTTTAATCTCTCTTTCTGTAAGTTCACTATTGGTGTATAAAAATGCCATAGATTTCTTGGCATTAATTTTATATCCTGCTACATTGCCAGATGCATTTATTAAGTCTAGTAATTTTTTGATCGAGTCTTTAGGGTTTTCTATGTACAGTATCATGTCATCTGCAAATAATGACAGTTTTATGTCTTCTTTTCCAATTTGGATACCTTTTATTTCTTCTTGTCTAATTGCTATGGCTAGCACTTCCAGTACTATATCGAACAGGAGTGGTGAAAGTGGGCATCCCTGTCTCGTTCCTGTTCTTAGGTGAAATGGTTTTAGTTTTTGCCCATTGAGTATGATGCTGCCTGTAGGTTTGTCATATAAGGCTTTTATTATGTTGAGGTAGGATCCCTCTACTCCCATTTTGCTGAGGGCTTTAATCAAGAAAGGGTGTTGGATTTTGTCAAATGCTTTTTCCTGCATCAATTGATATGACTATGTGATTTTTATCTCTTAATTTGTTTATGTGATGTATCACGTTTATTTGTGGATATTGTACCATCCTTGCATCCCCGGGATAAATCCTACTTGGTCATGGTGTATGATCTTTCTGATGTAATGCTATATCTGATTTGCTAGCATTTTGTTGAGGATTTTGGCATCTATGTTCATGAGGGATATTGGCCTGTAATTCTTTCATTGTGTTGTCTTGATCTGGTTTCGGTATAAGGTAATGTTGGCTTCCAAAGCAATCTATAGATTCAATGCACTCCCCATTAAAATACAAACGGCATATTTCACAGATCTAGAACGAACTCTCCAAACATTCATCTGGAATAAAAAAAAAAAAAAAAAAAAAAAAAAAGATCCCAAATAGCTGCAGCAATCCTGAGAAAGAAGAACAAGGTAGGAGGGATCTCAATACCAGATATCAAGCTGTATTACAAAGACACTGTTCTCAAAACAGCCTGGTACTGGCACAAGAACAGACATATAGACCATTGGAATAGAATAGAGAACCCAGAAATTGACCCAAACCACTGTGCTCAGTTAATATTTGACAAAGGAGGCAAGAACATAGAATGGAGTTAAGATAGTCTCTTCAATAAATGGTGTTGGGAAAATTGGAGAGATACATGCAAAAAAATTAAACTAGATCACCAACTTAACTTACATCATACACAAAAATAAACTCAAAATGGATAAAGGACTTAAACATAAGACAGAAAACCATAAAAATATTAGAGGAATCCACTGGCAGCAAAATCTTAGACATATGCCGGAGCAATTTCTTCACTGATACTGCTCCTAGGGCAATGGAAACTAAAGAGAAAATAAACAAATGGGACTACATCAAAATAAAACCTTCTGTACAGCAAAAGAAACCATCAATAAAACAATAAGAAAGCCCACTGCATGGGAGAACATATTTGCCAATGTTATCACCAATAAGGGTTTAATCTCCAACATTCACAGGGAACTCATACAACTTAACAAAAGGAAGACAAACAACCCAATCAAAAAATGGGCAACAGATCTAAATAGATACTTTTCAAAAGAACACATAAGGAAGGCCAAGAGACATATGAAAACATGCTCAAAGTCACTAATCATCCGAGAGATGCAAATCAAAATGACAATGCGGTACCATCTCACACCTGTCAGATGGCTATCAACAAATCAACAAATGACAAGTGCTGGAGAGGATGCTGAGAAAAAGGAACCCTCGTGCACTGCTGGTGGGAATGCAGACTGGTGCAGCCACTGTGGAGAACAGTATGGAGTTTCCTCAAAAAACTAAAAATGGAACTCCCATTTGACCCAGTGATCCCACTTCTAGGAATGTATCCCAAGAAACTAGAAATACCAGTCAGAAAGGATATATGCACCCCTATGTTCATAGCAGCACAATTTACCATAGCTAAGATTTGGAAACAGCCTAAGTGCCCATCAGCAGATGAGTGGATTAAAAAACTGTGGTACATCTACACAATGGAATACTACGCTGCGGTAAAAAAGGAGTTCTTACCATTTGCAACAGCATGGATGGAACTGGAGAGTATTATGCTAAGCGAAATAAGCCAGGCAGAGAAAGATAAATATCACATGATCTCACTCATATATGGAATATAATGAACAGCATAAACTGATGAACAAAAACAGATCCAGAGACAGAAAAGCATCCATCAGACCATCAGAACTCGGAGGGAAGGTAGGGGAGGGTGGGGGTAAGGGGGAGAGATCAACCAAAGGACTTGTATGCATGCATATAAATCTAACCAATGGACACAGACAACAGGGGTGTGAGGGCATGAAATGGGGGGGGGGGCGGGCAATGGAGGGGATAAGGACAGATATGTAATACCTTAATCAATAAAGAAAATAAAAATTTTTAAAAATATACATTTCATACCATGGCTATACCTGTCACATAAATATTTCTGTATAAGTGTATATCTCTTTATACAATTAAACATAATTCAAACCATACTTCTGAAAATACTTATTCTTTATCTGTAATAAAACTAAATACTATTTTATTTATATTTAAATACAAGGTTTTTACAAGAATTAGGAAAGATTTAATTGAAAGTATAGGTATAAGCTGCTCACGAATGTCCCAGTCTAGAACACATGAGGACGCTGAGCACATACAATATACTATTAAGCTTATTTTTTTTACGTTTTGATTGAGTCAAGATTGAAACTACTTTTTCACCCAATTTGACATTTGAATGTAAAATAATCTTAGTGATAATTGATAGAGACAAGAATTGTCAGTGAATTCTAGGTGCAAGGAGACAGGAGAATTACACAAGTGAGGAGTGCCAGGAGTTGGGGATCAATGTGAAACCTCTCGAAAGCTGCCTAGCACAGTATAAAAGGACAAGATAAGTAAATGCGATGTGTGATCGTGGATGAATTCTGGACTGGGAAGGAAATGCTATATAGTAGAATTGGGACAATTGATGGAATTTGAGTAAAGGATGTGCATTAGGTAATATATCAATGATAACTTACCTGATTTTAGTTATTATACAGTGTTACGTAAGACAGTGTCCTTTGTATTTGGAAATACACACTGAAGTATTTATTTGAATGAGGCTATAAGGAAATACTTTTAGTACTCTTAAAAGGTTTTTTTTCCTAAATTTGAGGTTATTGCAAAATTAAAAGTTTAAAAATTCCAAGAGAGATTGTTTTTCAATGGAAAAAAGGGTGTATCTAGATCTTGAGTTCACATATACCGAATGCATAATATGTATGTCATTGTGTTTAATCCTTTTAATATGCTGTTGGATTTGGTTTACTAGTGTTTTGTTGAAGAATTTTGCACCAATATTCATAAGGAATATTGGTCTATACGCAGGGGTCCTCAAACTTTTTAAACAGGGGCCCATTTCACTGTCCCTCAGACCATTGGAGGGCTGGACTATAGTTTTAAAAAAAAACTATGAACAAATTCCTATGCACACTGCGAGCCCGGGACGAGTCAGCTGCTAAGCAGGACAGGCAGCAGCATCCAGCGGGCCGGATAAATGTCCTCGGTGGGCCGCATGTGGCCCGCGGGCCTTAGTTTGAGGACGCCTTGAGGGAGAGAGAGAGAGAGAGAGAGAGAAAGAGAGAGAGAGAGAGAGAGTGAGAGAGAGAGAGTGTGTGTGTGTGTGTGTGTGTGTGTGTGTTTCTGGCATCTTTGTTTGGCTTTGATATCAGGGTTATGCTGGCCTCATAGAGTGAGTTAGCAAGTGTTGTCTGCCCTTTTATTTCCTGGAAGAGTTTGAGAAGAATTAGTGTTAGTTCTTCTTTAAATGTTTGATACAATTTATCAATGAAGGTCTCTCATCCTATACTTTTCTTTGTTGGGAGATTTTTGATTACTGATGAACCTCTTGTTATAGTTCTCTTCAGATTTTCTTATTTCTTCTTGAGTTGGTTTTGACAATCTGTATTTCTGGGAATTCGTTCATTTTTTATTTCTCTACAGTTTATCTAATTTAATTTATATTGAATAATGATGCATTTTAAATATATCTGATTCGATTTTATGTTAAGTTGTATTTTACTATACAAGATAAATCCTTCATCTACCTGCCTTGCAAATCTGACTAAAATTCATTTATCATGTTGATATTTTGAGCATTCCAGTTTCTTCACATTCTTATCAATACTTGGTATTCTTCATCTTTTTCATTTTAGTCATTGTGGTATGGATGTTCCAAGTGTTTTTATTTGGTTTTTAATTTTGAAGGTTTTAGATTGACGTCTAGGAGGACATTATGATCAGTAATATGTCTGGGATCTGTCATTTTTATTGCTTTGTATATTTGTAAAATTTTTAATGTCATGCTTATTTTAAAGACTTACAGATACATATTAAATGTGGCTCAAGTCAAGTGAAAGATTGCTGATTGGAGTCAACATTTTCCCCTCAATTTTGTCTGTCATTATTGACACTTCCAAATCTGGTAGTTTAGCTTACTTCATTTTATTTCCTTCAAAGTTTAAATTGATTTACTTTAAAGACAACTTGTATTAACTCCGTTATAATATTACAATTTCTAATAATTTGAAACATGTTATGCTCAATACATTCTTTCTGAAAAATATACTGAAAGTTTGTAACTAAACTTGATTGAAAGAATCAGCATTTTGTCAAAAGATGGTAAACTTCTCATACTTATTTTTGATAACTTGCTTCATATCTCTGAAATGTACCCTTTAACCTCTCCATCAATCAGTGGTCAAAATAACCATCATTTACCAGAAAATCAAATGAAATATCAGTGAACAAAACACATGTTCCTGGTTCATGTATGTATTCCTTTCAGATGATAGCCTCAATAGACTGCATTATTTATTGTGCTGTTCCTTCCATGTTAAGGATATATACAACATGCTCTATGTGGTCTATTCTATTTCTTTCTGATTTTTTTTTAATGCTGGTGGCAAGCCACCAAATTAACTTTATGACCCACTAATTGCTCACAACCCTCAATTTGAAAACCACTAGTTTTAACCAGTCATCATCTGCTGGAGATGGGGCCAGCTTTTCCAAAGCACATGGCCTCACAGAGGTAGGGTGGATGCGGGAAACACAATCAGGCTTCTGTATGGAAGGAGAAAGGGGGTTAGAGGCTAGAGGTAAGATAGGCACCCAAGATTGTCTGCTACAGGGACTGCTCCTCATTTAGGAATTTCAAGCATCTGTGCTTGGAACTATGTGGAACTGTTTGTCTTTACCCTATTGGCTCCCAACCATTACTCTTGGTTTTTCCTGTTTGTTTAGTTTTGTCTCTTTCCTTGGATAGTTTTTCTTGTTGCTGTTGTTGTCCTTGCCTTTACATTGTCCCTTGCCTTCACTTTTGTTTTTAAATCCCCTTTTCATTTTGCTGTTTCTCATCTATTTAGATAAAGAAAAGACCATCCAGCTTCTTAAAAGCTGTAGCTCAAGAATGATCAGATTCTCAGTGAGATCTTGGGTTTTTCTTTATTACCTTTTTCATAATTATATTTGCTTATTAGATTTTAAAAATAAAGTATTTTAGCTGTGACCTGGATAGTTACCAACTAGGTTATTTCTGCACCCTTCAGTCTTCAGAACAAAAACTTCTGCGGTTACTAAGTGATGATGTAATCACAATTCCTGGGCACCCTGTTTACTATATTGTCTTCCTAAGAGTTTGAGGTTCTCAAGCCTGTCCTTGTTTCCTAGAGATATCTGGAAAAAGACAAGGATGCTAACTCCCAGTTTCTTACCTGGGAACAACAATAGGAAGATCTTCAATTTTAGAATTATGAATAACAGCAAGTATGTTATGAACTATTCATTGTAGTAATCTGGCTTCAATTAGTCAACAAATATGTACTTTCAAATACTGCACTTCATCACTTCTGAATGCACATTTTCTTGCATGTTCACATCTTTGAAATCAGGATGCATCTTATGTTTAGTGGTGTCCAACAGTTGCCGTGGGCCTTACGGCAAATCGTGCTGTATTTTCTGTGTGAGCTTGATTGGTAATCCTGGAGATGTGACTTTTGAAATTCACTGTTTTAGTCAATAAGCCATTTAACGATAAAGCATTTAAGAAACTTTAAGGTAAGAATAGGAATTTTGTTGCTGTCCAGATATCTGCGGTTGATACTTACTGTTAAGATTAAGATGGCACTACTATCGCCCTGGCCCGTGTGGTTCAGTTGGCTGGGTGTCATTCCATCTACTGAATGGTTGCCAGTTTGATTCCTGGTCAGGTCACACATCCCGGTTGGGGGCTCAGTCCCTGATATGGGGTGTGCAGGAAGCACCTGTTGATGTTTTACTCTCAAATCGATGTTTTTCTCTCAAAAAAATTCTTTAAATTTTTTTTAAAAGGATGGGACTATCATCAAAGCTTACAGAATGAACAACTGAAGCTTGAAAGAAAATCCAGATACTATAGAATATTTTTCTTCTAAGAAATGCTACATTATTAAGGCTCTTGATAACATAAAGGAAAATATTGTGTGGAAAACTTGGATATCTCTGAGTAAAGACGTGATTCAGAAGAGTTGAATGTTGAATGTGAAGAAATTTTAGAATTACCTTAACCAGCTTAGATTATTTATATATTTTTTATCTATGCATGATATATGGTTATAAAACTTTCTAAATAAGTCTAAAAGAGCTCTTCTAATATTTAAAAAATAAAAATTGGAATTAATAGGAAAGCATTGTATCTTTGTTAAATAGTAGCATATTTTCTTAGTGGTACATAAAATAATGGTGCTTCTTATAAGCAATGCCAGAGGCCCAGCGCGCAATATAACGCGGGACCCAGACCCGCCGTGCTGGCGGGACCCAGACTGACTCCTGCTGCGCTGGGTGGGATGCGCGGGACCCAGGGTCAAGTCCCCGCCCACCCTCGCGAGTCTCAAGTCCCTGCCCACCCGCGCGTGCCTCACCGCGCATGCAGCCTCCTGGTGACCAGTCTTTGGTCATTCCGCCGTTATGGCATCATGACCACAGGCCTTTTATGATATAGATTACCATTTGATGAAACAGTTTGAATTACTGTCAAACTTGGTATTAGAGTACTGCCTCCTATTATAATTATAAGAAGAACTAAGGGAATACACATGCAAGTGAAGATAACACTGCACCACTAAAGCAGAGAGTGAATGATAGAGTGTGTTGCAAAGTAAGCTCCTGGAACCAGCTTGTTAGAATGCAAATTCTTAGGCCACACCCTAGACCTACTAAATAAAAAATCTCTGGATGTGGGGCTCAGCAACCTGTGTTGTAACAAGCCCCTGCAGGTGATTTTGATGGCATGCTAATGTTTGAGAACCACTGCTCTAAGCAGAATTTTGGAAAAGGGATAAATGCTGGTGCTGTTATATTTGAGGGAAGTGTATGAGTAATTTAGAGAGTAAGAAAACACAGATTCTTTAAGTTCAGCTTAATTACCTCTGCTAACAGTGTGTTTAAAACAAATGAAATTTACTATGCTGTGTCTTAGCCAGCTATACAGGCAAAGAATGGAACAGTCCAAGAATTTCATGTATTTTATTTTCAACTGATACTTGATTTTTGTCTTTTAAGCATGATGTATCCCAGACTTTACTCAAGGCAACACTGGACAGTGTTGTAGAAGAATGTGTCAGCTTTGTGGGAGTTGATATTAACATCTGTTCAGAAGTTTTGTTAAGGTGAGACAAGAAATCTGTGGATGAAGATCACAGAATCTTGAGTTTAACTGGCTATCCAGTTAGACCAAGGGGACACATGTGTAAAGTTGTCAAGTATAGAAAATCTGTGTGTTCATACATTGCTTTAGGTAATCAGTCAGAAGGGAAGACATCATTTAAGAAAAGAATTGTGACAGTTCCCATTATCATTTTTAATACTGCAAATCTAAAGTGAAGAGCATATGGTTACCATTGAGCGCAATAGTTTTGCAATAGAATTTAAATAAGGTTAACATGGAAAGGAGCTGTTTCTCACCACATGAGAGTAGATATTTTTCACTAGTTTAGTTTCTTGCATATATCTGTCAAAGTTGGCAGGAACCAAAGGATAAATTCTGAGGGTTCAAGCTATGGTTACCATATTTTTACCTTGATTCCGCAAGTAACATATCAAAGTCTATATAGCACTAGAATCACATCTTATATACTTCGTCTTTTTTTTTTTCTGGGGTTATGGAAGAGCTGCCTTTTTGTTCATAGTTTGCATTTGTTACACAAGTCTTCTGATGCAGCACAAAATGCTGGACTCTGGAAAAGATCTGGACCCTTTTCATTTGAAACGGATAGAGCAGAAGATATCCCTTCCATTTTGAGGTGTTGCTTTTCTGCCATAACTATAAGCATTTATAATTCCACATATGGAATTCTATAATAGAATTAAGATTCTCTTGAATAGTAATCTTTTAATTAACATGAAGCAAACTACCTAATTATATAGTTTTCATAATAACCATGACATTCATGCATAAGCACCTTTCTATAGTTCAAGTGTTTTACATAAATGAGAAAAGGCTGGAAAAAAAATAGGGCAGTAAATGCAAGTGTAGCTATTATAACTTCTGCTGTTACCTCATCTTGTAGGCTAAACAGGAAGAGGCAAAATTGCAACTTGACTCAGAAATAAAAGGAATATGAATAGTGTATAAATACTGCGGGGAACAGTCCTCTTTCTTGCACAGGTGTTAACCAGTGTACCAGCATCTTTATGTTCCTACTAGTTTTGTCATTGTTTTGCATTCTGTTCTTCTTCCCTCCTCTTGGACAACTCTTTTTTTCCTCTCTCTTTCAATTTAATTCACTCTTTTTATTAATTAAACTTAGAGACATATGACTGTGTAATCAATTGCAATTTTTTAATGATACAAATGTTTTTATATCATTGTCTTTTCAGATGAGAGCTTTTCCTTCAGTACTCTTGGAACTATTATTTCTCATTTTGTTTATTTTTTTAGGCATATTGCAGGACTCAATGCCAACCGAGCCAAAAATATTATTGAATGGCGAGAGAAAAATGGGCCCTTCATCAACCGAGAACAGCTGAAGAAAGTGAAAGGACTGGGGCCAAAATCTTTTCAGCAGTGTGCTGGCTTCATCAGAATTAACCAGGATTATATTCGAAAATTGTGCAGGTGATTATTAATATGTACACTTTAAAAAATATATATATTTTTATTGATATCAGAGAGGAAGGGAGAGAGAGAGAAATATCAATAATGAGAGAGAATCATTGATTGGCTGCCTCCTGCACGCCCCACACACGGGATCAAGCCCACAACCCAGACATGTGCCCTGACTGGGAATTGAACCTGTGACCTCCTGGTTCATAGGTCGACGCTCAACCACTGAGCCACGCAGGCTGGGCTAACGTGTACACTTTTGATTTTGTTATCAACCTCCTTTCTTACTGTTACCCATCCTACTCACTGGCATAAATCCTAGGTGTCTGTTTATTTCTTCATTCAACATGTGTTGACTGTCTAATATTTGCTAGGCACTGGGAATACAGCAGTGGACAAATCAATAAATTCCCTGTTTTTATGGAGTTACATTTTAATATGTGAGACAGACAATAAACTAGAAAAATAAATATCAGCTATAGTAAGTATTATAAAAATTAGAGAGGTACAACATTATCTTGGGGAGCAGTACAACTACTTTATATGAGTTATTCATTGAAAAGTTATATTAGCCAAATTTTGAATAAAATTAAGGAGCCATGTCCTGGCTGGTGTGTTCAGTGGTTAGAGCGTTGGCCTGCACATGAAAGGGTCTCGGTTTGATTCCTGGTCAAGGGCACATACCTCAGTTGCAGGTTGGCTCTCTGCTCCCAGTTGGGGGCGCATGGGGGAGGCAACCAGTTGATGTGTCTCTCTCACATCAATGCTTCTCTCTCTCTCTCTCTCTCTCTCTCTCTCTCTCTCTCTCTTTCTCCTTCTCTCCCTCTCCTTCTTCCTCTCCCTCTCTCTCCCCCTTCTTCCTCTCCCTCACCCTTCTTCCTCTCCCTCTCTCTCCCCCTTCCACTCTCTCTGAAAAGCAATGGAAAAATATCCTCATTTGAGGATTAACAACAAAAAAATTTAAAAAGCAAGAAATTAAGGAGCCAGGAGCCAGCCATACAAGGAAAAGTAAACAGTACGTGCACAGTGTTGGTGTATTCAGGAAACTCAGGCCAGTGTGATTGAAGCATCCTAAGTGGGAAGGACTGCTACAAGGTGAAGTGACAAAGAGGACTTCACAATGGCCAGTTCATATTGGCAGCTGTTGTCCTGAGCATGGTTGGGCTTCCCCATTCCCTCTATCTCTGAAAACTGACCAAAGCATTAATTATCAGTTCTGTTGATAAAGCTAATTTTTGTTAGCATAAAAGCAAAGAAATTGGGTAAACTTCTTAGCATCATTTATGAAATAATAGCTTTTATGTATTTCCTACCTTGGGACTGCCTGGTTCATTTATATTTTTTTTCTTTGGCAAAATTATAACAAAAGTAATATGGACAAATAATCTTGATTTTGGAAAAAACTTAAGAGAAAACCAGCCCCAGTGGATAGTACAATACAGTGTAAATCTATACTAACTAAAGAATTTGTTTTTGTTGTAGAAATACATAGAACAGAATAGAGTCTGAAATCCACAACACGTTACATGGAATTTAGTTTATAATAAAGGTGATGTTTCAAATAGTGGGTAAAATGATTAATTATCAAATAAATGGTTTTATGACAACTGGCAGGAATTTGGTATGTGTGGGGGAAACTATCGTTCCACCTCATACCCTATATCCAGATAAATTCCAGATGGATCATAGACTTAAATGGAAAAAATGAAACTGTAAATGTACCAGAAGAAAACATGCGTAAATTATGCAGAACATTGGAGTGGTGGAAGTTCTTTCTAAGTAGACCACAAAACCTAGAAGCCAGAAATGGGGGGGGGGGGGGGGTGGAAAGAGGATAAAATAATCACATGTTTTTTAGTTTATGTTTTTTGAACACTTGGTTAGAAAATTCATACAGTAAAAATAGAAGAAAATGTAAAGGGCACCTCAATCTCTTATTTTAAAATAGTTTCTTATAATGCTTTCTAAAAATAAAATTTTATATCAGCTTATATATATGTGTTATTTTAAAATGCATATAGAAGAGATCATTATATACAACTACTTGAAACTGGCTTTATTTGTTTCAGTAATATATCTTGGATCTCTTTCCAAATATTACTTATAGATTTATATCATTTTTAATAATGTCTGCATAGTATTTAATTTATGGATGGGCTGTAGTTTTAATCAGTGTCCGGTTGATGAACATTTGTTTTATAATTTTCCATTTTTTCAACTAATTATGAAGTACTCGAAGACTCATGACTGTTGTATCTTTTTTTTTTTTTTTTTAATATGTTTTCATTGATTTCGGAGAGGATGGGAGAGGGAAAGGTAGAAACATCAAAGATGAGAGAGAATCATTGATTGGCTGCCTCCTGCACGCCCCACACTAGGGATTGAGCCCACAACCCAGACATGTGCCCTGACAGGGAATCAAACTGTGACCTCCTGGTTCATAGGTCGATGCTCAACCACTGAGCTACGCTGATTGGGCTGTTGTATCTTCCTGATAGGACATACTTTTATTCAGAATGGACTTTTCTATCTCATTGAATATTTTTTTGCTTGGAAATCTATTTTGTTTGCTGTCTATGTTGCTATATTTGCCTTTTAGAACATGCTTGATATACTTTCAAATTTTCAATGGCTATTAATTTCTGTAACTCTTGTAAACATATATTTCATGGTTTTGCCAATCATTTATTAATGTAATCAAATTTATTGTATTTACTGCTTTGTTTGGACTTAATTTTGCATCCTCTATATTTTCTCTTCATCATGCTTTCTTATTCTTTTCCTTTCATGCTGTTCATCGGATTTCCCAGTTAACATGTTTTCTCCTTGTTTTCCACCTCATTTTTTATCTCCCCTTAGTGATTTCATGTTGTATATATTTTATCCTCCTGGTGATTGTATTTGAAGTTAATTTGGACTGACCTCTGGTGTCTCTGTCCTTCTTCTGAAGAAAACCAGAACCTTAGGGTCCTTCCCAACCTTCTATTTTTCCTCTACATCCCGTGGTGAGGTGACCTGGGATTTTAGTTTCAGACTCTTTTTGTATGTCATTCATGAGAAATTATCTAACTTAGTAAATTTTTATGGTTTTTGTTCTTATTGTTTCTTGTAGCCCACGTTAACATTTTTTAAATTCATTGTTTTTGCTGGAATTCTTTTCAGAGAGGATATATTATGTGGGTTACACTTTATTTCTTACATGTGTGAAAATGATTCTCAATAAATGCTAGTTTGGCTATGATTCTAGATTCAAAATTATTTTCTCTTAGAACTTAAGATAGTGTTCTGTCTTCTGCTGTTTGTCAGTGAGAAATTTTATATTGGTTAGATTCTAGTTCCTATAGAAGAAATCTTTTATTTTTCTCTCTTGATTTATAAAATCATATTTTAAAGCTTCTCTATACTGTGTCAAATATGAGTCTTTTTTCAATTTATCCTATTTTGTACTTAGTAGGTTCTTTTAATTTGAGAATTTGTATTTTTCCTCTGCTCTCGGGAATCATCTTTTCCTTCTCCTTTCCCTCCTTCTTATTCATTTCTCTCCATTTTTCTCTTTTCTCTTCTAGAATGCCAATTATACAGGCTGAATCAGTTAAGAATGTTTTTGGCTTTAAGTAACAGAAAATCCTATTGACAGTTTTTAAACAAATGAGTGGTAATTTCTGTGAAGTGAAGGGTCAGAATCTGGTTGCTGTTTGTGTATGGCAGAGAAATAAGCACATTTTTAATGAAAATTGTTTTCTTTTATACCCAATCCTTACCATGTCCCCCACCCCTTGTTTCACATGTTTACAGTAGTCAGCACACTGAATCTGCAGGCTCAAGTCAGAGAGCTGCCGTGACATCTCCAGCAGGTGTTGAGGTCACAAGTGAGAAGCCGGGCAAGAAGAAGAGCAAAACCGCAGCGAATGTTGTACTGAAGCCAGATCCTTTGGACCAAACTTGTATTCATCCGGAGTCGTATAACATAGCCATGAGGTAAGTCTGAGGCCCATGTGAGAATTCTCCATGCCCAGTATAAGTTCTCTACAGCAAATGGCCTTTGTTTTAGTATAATGGAGACTTTAAATATATGACCATGTTTAACATGACAACATTTTTCAGAAGTTCCGCATTGCTGAGTTATGTGGCACATTATTTTATTTCAGTGAGGAATGAAACCATTATTCCTGGAGCAGTGTCAAGCCAATAAACCCTGGTACTAATGGGGAAGTGTGTGTAATGGAAATTGCATGGCACTCTCCTCTGTTTGTTTTGGAAATTAACAAGACACAAATGACTAGCACCTGGCTTAAAGCTCATGCTTATCTAAAGATAAAGCCCTTTTGAAAGTAAACAGCCAACACTCAGATTTCTTAAGCAATACTGCCCAGCTTGGTTATTACAGACCATAAGAAATGATGTACTTTCAAAGAGCATACATTAACACAGAATGATATGGGGGTGGGGAGCGGCGTAAGGCATTAAAAGAAAAACACTTTTAATATCACATTCAATTAGTTCAACAAATTTTAGTTCAAAAACAGGGACTTGCTACATAACAATAGTTTAAAGTTTTTAGTGAGTTAAGTGACCGTGGGCTTAAAAATAGTGAATATTTTAACTTTGGTTGACTCTAAAGTGAGATTTTTAAACTTATTTTGACATAACTGATATTTGATAAATGTAATTGGTTTGCTTTCTTTAAAAAAACGTTTAAAATTATAGGCTATGTAACACATTATAGAGAATTAGAAAATAGAACAAAAGTAAAAAATAATATTTTAGCATACATCAAATCAGTGGTACTTGTTTTTCTCCCATCATTTTATTATGAATTTTAAACATACACAAAAGTTAAACATTTTTTACAAAGAATTCCTTTATACCCACACCTAGATTTTATAGTTTACCATGCCTGTTTTTCTACTTATCTATCCATCTATTTATCCATCAGTCCATCTTATTCTTTTATTTATTTTAAGAGAAAGTTTCAGATATCAATACACTTTCAACTAATGCTTCAGTATGCATATTATTGACTAGAATTCTATCATTCTTAGCAGTGTGTGTGTGTATGTGTGTGTGTTTGAGGTAAAATTCACAGACAGTTTAATTGCAAGTGGATGTTAGCTGAGTTTTAGCAAATAAATAGTTGTATCTGTGTAACCCAAACCACTATCAAGATAAAAAAAAGTTGCCATTGTCCTAAAAGGTTCCCTTATACCTCTTCCCAGACAATCTCTGCCCCAGCCTGCAAGAGCTAACCACATGTTCTGACTTTTCTCTGCCAGAGATTAGTTTGCCTCTTCTAGAACTTCTTCTAAACAATACCATGAATCTGCCACAGTTTATTCCCCTTATTAAAGGAAATTTGCCCACTTCCGCTGTTGCTATTGACATTTGTTTCCATTTATCTTGGAAAAATACTTAGGGCAGGATTTGCTGAGTCATAAGATAGATGAATGTTTCATTCTCTTTGAAACTTCCAGACTTCACTGCAATGTAGTTGTACCATTTCACACTTCCACCAATAATTCTTAAAGAGTTCTGGTTACTTGGTAGTTTGGCCATCACTTGATGTTGGTCTTTTTAATTTTAGTCATTCTAGTGTGTGTGTAGTAGTATTTCTTTGTGGGTTTAATTTGCAATTCCCTGATGACATTGAGCACTTTCTCATGTACTTGTTGCCATTTGTATATCTTCTTTTGTGAACTGTCTGTTCATATCATTTAGCCATTTTCTAATTGAGTTGTTTTTCTTTTTATTAATGAGTTGTGGGAATTTTTAAAATATTTTTGGAATCAGTCGAATGTATGTTGGGCTTACCTCTTTATTTTCTTGTTGGTATCTTTTTATGAGCAGAAGTTTTTTTTTAATTTTGATGATGTCTTATTTAGCAATTTTTAATAGTTACTGCTTTCTAAGTCCAATGTAAGAAACCTTTGCCTATGTCAAGTCATGAATGTATTTAGTATTTTCCTCTAAAAGCTTGATGGTTTTAAGTTTTACATTTAGATAATCTGAAATTACATTTTGTGTATGCTGAAGTAGGGGTCAAGGCTCATTTCTTCATTATGAACATTGTTATTCCAGCACCATGGTTGAAAAACAAAACTTGGCTTACCCATTGCTTTGGTGACTTTGTTGAAAATCATATGACTGTCTTAAGAGTGGGTGGGCCTGTTTCTGGCTCTCTGTTCTGTTTCATTGATCTGTTTCTCAGTACCACACTATCTTGATTACTGTAGCTTTAAGATAAGTTTTGAAGTCAGATAATATAAGTCATTTAATTTTGTTCTTGTTAAATATTACTCTGAATATTCTAGGTTATTTTGTTTTACTATAAATTTTAGAATGAGATTGTCAATGTTCATTAAAAAACAAATAAAAAAAAAATCTGGTGGGATTATGATTAGGATTCATTGAGTCTGTAGGTGAATTTAGGGATAGTTGATGGCATCCTAATAAGTCTTTTTACGCCGAGTTTATTATGTCTTTCTATTTATTTAGGTCTTCTTTCATTTCTCTCCACGATGTTTTTTAGTTTCCAGTTGCAGGTCTTGCATATAATTTATTAAATATATTTATGTTTTTCAACACTATTGTAAATGGAATTTTTAAATTTTGCTGCTAATAGTAAAAAGAAAATTAATCTTTATAGTAACGTTGTATCCTGCATCCTTGCTTAATTCATTTACTAGTTCTAGTAGATGTTTGTAGATTAAGTTTTCCTATAATAAGCAATTACGTTCTCAGCAAGTAGATACAATCTTTACTTCTTTTTATTTTTAATCATCATGCTTTTTATGTCTTTTTCCTGCCTATTGCAATGGTCAGCACCTTCAGTACTGTGCTGAATAGGAGTGGTGAGAGTGGGCATCCTTGTCATGCTGTCAATCTTTTAGCACATGTTCTCATTTTATTAATGTAAAAAAATTGTGGTCTCACATTATAGTAATTGTATTTTTAGGGTTTGTTGTTTCAGAAGATGGTTTTTTCTATTTTCTTTCTGATATAAGCACAATTTTTTGTTTCTGAATATTTTTTTAAAGGCTAAATCGTGTGATTGAACTGTAATTTAGTAATAGTAGTACTAGTAGTGATCTTTATGGTGGATTCCTAGAAGTGAAATAACTCTGCCAAAGGGTTTGAAAGTTTATGTGACTCTGGCTATACATTGCCAAGTAACATACTGATTTATAATGCCACCAGCCATGTTTAAGCCTGAGAAATCTTTAATTTCTCCAGTCAGACAGGACTTTTCTGCCAATTATCACATGAGCCAGTTTCTGCACGTGGAGCATAAAAGCCCTACCAGTGACTTCATCCCTTTTTATGCTTCCTTTGGGAGTAGCCTTGTCTCTCAGAAGCAGGGTACTTATACCCTGTTTCATGAGAAATGTCATCTACATGGAGACAAAACTGGTAATTTATCTAATTAAGCTTACCATCCTCATTATCCACTTTTGAACTATGATAGTTATTTCTGGCTTTCAGGTATACTTAGTGTAGACATCTCTCAATATAGGTAATTCATACTTCCTGTAGTGTTGCATAAGTATCTTCCTAGAGAACAAAAGGCCACTAGGGATATTAGGTCATTGGTTTGCCTTCAGTATTGTGAAAGTCAGTTCTATTGCAGTAGGTTTCAATTTTAGTTATAACAGAAAGCCAATAGGAACATAAATGACTTTAATGCCATCCTACCTATAGTGTCACTCTCAGAAACACACCAACATCTGAAGCCATTAAGTCTTTTTATTGTTTTATATATGGTCTTCTCTTTTACATTCACATTATAGAAAATTGAGATGATATTTTGTAACTTAAGTTAGTCATTAAAAAAAAGTCTCTCGCTCATTTGACTATTTTTGTTGTTTATAAATGTAGGAATTATCTATTAAATGTTAAAGTGGTTTGTTATATGGGCTGAATTTTTTTCTAGTTTATCTTTTATTTCTACTTGTAATATCGTGTTTTTGAAATATGGATGTTTAATTTTTAAGAAATAAACTTTTTACTCTTTCTCTTGCTTTTATTCAAATTGGTATTCTCTTAAGATCAATTCATTGATCCTCCCCTCTTTTCCCAGATTTTTTATGGTTTTATTTTTTTACTCTATGAATTTTATTTTTTTAATATGATTTTATTGATTTTAGAGAGACAGGAAGAGAGAAATAGAAACATAGATGAGAGATCTATTGGCTGTCTCCTACACGCCCCCTACTGGGGATCAAGCCTGCAACATGGGCATGTGCCCTGACTGGGAATTGATCTGATGATCTCTTGGTTCATGGGTCGATACTCCACCATTGAGCCACACCAGCTGGGCTATGAGTTTTATTGTTTATGATGTTATTCATCACTTAGAATGTACAAAGCACTGTGGTAAGACCTGAAGAATATAACAATGAATAGAGGTGATTTATGTTCTCAAGGGGCTTCCAAAATAGGGTAAAACTTACCGATAATCATAATAGAGGTCAGTAATTAGTAAGTGCTCTTTAAGTGAGCACAAAGATTGTTCAGAGGAGAAAGAGATTATTTCTAGACAAGGGCATGTTATAAGGTTTCATGCAGGAGGGGACATTTGGGTCGGTCTTTTAAAGATTTCAACCAGTAGAAATTGGAAAACAGATGTTTAAAGGGTTAGGGAAAGGAGCCGAAACCGGTTTGGCTCCGTGGATAGAGCGTCGGCCTGGGGACTCAAGGGTCCCAGGTTTGATTCCGGTCAAGGGCATGTACCTTGGTTGCGGGCACATCCCCAGTAGGGGGTGTGCAGGAGGCAGCTGATCGATGTTTCTCTCTCATCGATGTTTCTAGCTCTCTATCCCTCTCCCTTCCTCTCTGTGAAATATCAATAAAATATATTTAAAAAAAATAAATAAAAAATAAAGGGTTAGGGAAAGGAAAATATAGCTCTGGTCAGGTTTGGGGAATAGTTAATAGTCAAATGAAAACAAACACTCATTGAATACTTCCTCATTACCAGGTACTTTAGAAGCATCATCTTGTTTAAACCTCACAGCAATCTTGTAAGATTTGTACTATTTTTATTCCCACTTCTTTAGGTATACTACAGAATCTCAGCTGGTTAGAATAAGTTGTCTAAGATAACTCAGCTGATGGAAACACGATTTGAACCACATCTATGACACTCCAAAGCCTGAGCTTTTAACTAGGTCACAATTAAAAAGCTGTTTTGGAACCAGATTTAGATGTAATCATATTGGTCCTTCAGATTAAGAGTATCACACCCTTAAAGACAGTATGTGTTCAGCACAGAAAAAATGAGAGCATTGTGACTTGTCTTGTGTGTGCCTCTTGAGGAAAAAAAGAGAGGAAGAAAGGACCAAGTATCTGGAATATGTTGGCTTTGAGTGTTATTCTCTCTCATCACATGGCTGAAATTAGACTCTGCCTTTCCTCTGGAGAAAACATTACCTCCTCCAATAAAGGAAGCTTTGACTATTTATTTTATTAAAGGATCTATAGGAAATGGATGCTTCACTTAGAGTATGCAGAACCTTATGCTGTTTTGCTGCAGATGTGATGTTTCCTGAATTTTGCACTAAAAAGAATTCCCTTTCGTTATGTGTTTTAGAATGAGGTGTGTGCATTTCAAAATAAACAGCTTGATGGTGATCGTATTTGGTATCTACTTGTTTTAGGAGAGGAATTAGTAGAGAGCAGGAATAGCATATTCATCCTAGTGATGTGCCCATCCCTGTCAGAAGATGTTTTTAAGTAAGAGAGAGAAAAAGAGAGTTGAGGAATAGTGCAAGGTCCTTAGGAAATGGCAACTTAAAAACATAATCAAAGAATCCATATTATAGAAGGTATAAGGGGAACATGGGATTAAGAAACCTACTTTTACTACACTCAGATTTTCCTTCAATATTCCTTTGAAGCTATTTTGTTCTAAATCTCTTTTACTTGTTTCAGGATCTTCTCACATTTACCTGAGTACTTTACTAAGAAAATTCAAAGCTACCTTATAATCCCCTTCCTTAGATTATCTCCATATCTTTACTCATTCTGTCCCATACTTCCTAAGCTACCCTTCCATCTCGTGAATCTGTCCTCCCCGCGCACCCCCATCTTCTCTCCTCACAGGTTGCTGCTGAGGACTCAACCTTGACATTGTCTTGGTCTCTCTGTGTTGTTGCCTCACCTCAAAATATTTGGGGAAGGGGTAGGAGGTGGTGACAGCTAAGTGAATAAGGTGTTTTAGCTTTGTAAAGTTTTATGACTCTTGTATCTTTAATGTCTCCACCACTTACTCCTTTCATTTTGTCCCACAGACATATTATTGTGGTGGTCTCCCCTTTTCCACTCCCTAAGAGCTAAAAGCAGCACCGCCTTTTATCTCATTTACCCAGAACTCTATCTCATTGCTCCTTCTTTTCATTGCCAAACCTCTCGGAAGAATAAAACGCCTCTAATTCTTACTGCTTGCTTCCTCCCAGTCCCTTACAGATTGGCTTCTCTCTGAACTGCACTTCTGAAAGTACTCTTTCAACTAGTCATCTCCTGTTGTCAAAAGCAGAGGCCTCTTTCTGTCCTTAAACCACTTACTCATTCTGCCACATTTGACACCATCAGCTTACTGACCTTCCATGACTTTTGTTTTCATTTTCTGCCTTCTCTGAGTTCTCTTCTTCTCTGGCCCTTTACATATATATATTCTTTGAGTTATTTACCTTTGCTACCTTCTCCTCTTGTCCCGCAGGCTCTCTGGGATGATTTTATCCACTCACAGGACATCTTTATCTCGCAACTCTCCACTGATAATTCCAACCTTACATTTCAACGTCTCTAGTCCAAATCTATTTGCCTGCAAGAGATTTTTTCATGATTATCTTAGCAACTCAAACTCAATATATCTAAAAGTAAAACTTGTTTCCTCCTTTTATCCCTTCCCTTGTAACTCCCTCTTCTTCTCCCATCAAGTGAAAGATGATGATGACTGAGAGTAAGATGATAGTGGAAGAGTTAGTGAGAAGTGGTCAGATTCACCAGCCCCACACAAAAACAAGGCAAACAAATAAACAAAAGATCTTGGTCTTTCTCTCTCGTCCCATAATGAATGGTTAATAGCACTACTGTCTTTCCATTAACTGGGCTAGAGTGGACAGGATCACTCATTTATTCATTAAGCATATACCTTCTGGGTGCCTGCTGTATTCAAATACTGTTCTGCAACCTTGGAATACATTCAAAGATCCCTACTCTCAAGGACAGAGACAGTATACAGTCAGCATAATAAATCAGCTGTGTAGAATAATAAAGGTGATAAGTGATGTGGGAAAAAGAGAAAGAGCAGATGAATGGAGATCAGAATTTATCAGAATTATGGGTAAGGGCTTGAAAACTTAAATAGAACAATCAGGGTAGGTCTCATTGACAAGGTGACATTTGCGCAAAGTCTTGGTGGAGGTAAAGGAGTTAGCCATGCAGACATCCTGGGGAGAGTGTTCCAGGAAGATGGATCAGACAGTGTAACGGCTGTAATGTGGAAGCAGGACTGCCATGTTCAGGGTATAGCAAGGAGGCCAGTGTGGCTAGAGCCGAGTGAGCAAGGAAGTGAAAAATAAGAAAGTAGGCCAAAAGGGCATTGGGAGGTTATGTTAGGGACTTGGCCTTAATTCTGAGTGATTTGGGAGCGATAGCGGCATTTTATGCTGAAGAGTGACATGTTGTGATGTACATGTCAAAAGGATTCTGTTGTCTGCTGTGTTGAGACTAGATGATAAGGTGCAATAGTAGAAGCAGGGAGACCAGTTAGACTAATTGAGAAAGCAAGTGAAAGATGATGATGACTGAGACTAAGATGATGGCAGAAGAGTTGGTGAGAAGTGGTCAGATTCTGGCTATATTTTAAAAGTAGAGATAATGTGATTTACTGACAGATTGGATGAAAGGTATGAAAGACAGTAACTGTGAGTATAAATGGCAAAAGTAATATGAATACCAGAGACACTGGAAGATGAAGTGAAACTCATTGTAATGGAGGGAAATGGGGGTGAAAGAAGTTAGGGAACTAAACTTTGATCACTCCCCTGGTGATCTCTTCTAGTCTCATGGCTTTAAAGACTTTCATAAGCACTTGACTCTTAAATTCATGTCCTCCGCTCCATCCACTCTTCCACACTCCAGACTGGTGCATCCAGCTGCCTATTTGACATCTCAGACCTAACATGCCTTAAACTAACTCAAGGTCTTCCTCAACATCTTGTTCCAACTATGGCTTTTCTTATCTCAGATGATGACGATTCATTCTTTCTGTGTTTCAATCCAAAAGCCTTGAAGTCATTCTTGACCTTATGAGATTCCCCTGTCTAGAAATGACCCCTTTCTCCTGTGAACAACTCTGTGTTTCACGGAGACACGTACTAATTATTGACCTTATTATGGTTATTGGTAAGTTTTATCCTCCCTATTTTGGAAGGCTCCTTGAGGTCATAAATCACCTCTATTCATTTTTATATTCTTCAGGCCCTATTGCACTGTTTTGCTAATTCTAAGTGATGAATAAAATTGCCAACAACAAAATACATTGACTAAAAAATGAAACCATAAAGAATATAAGAAAATGGGGAACACTGAATTGACCTTAGAAATCAAGGATCTTAAGGGGCAACTTTTAAATATATATATTTAAAAGCCTAAGCAACTGAATGGCCAGTCGACCGTCGAACAGTCGCTATGATGCGCATTGACCACCAGGGGACAGATGCTCAATGTACAGGATCAGGCTCGCCCTTGTTTGGATTGGGCCTGTAGGGATTGGGCTGAAACCAGCTATCCAACATCCACCAAGGGGTCCCGGATTGTGAGAGGGCACAGGCCAGGCCAAGGGACCCCACCAGTGCACGAATACATGCACCGGGCCTCTAGTCTTATATGAAAATGAGAAAAAGAATAATAGATTTAAAATTTTGTAATTAAGAAGTTTCTTTTTTTGTGGGCCTCAGCCCTTCACTTTACCCCACTTATTCATAATAGATTTGGATTATCAAAAGGAATATTGTGGTTAAAGTAAAGCTGTGAGCCTCTCTAACTGTCCTTGTCCCTGTAAAATAAATAATGCACCTGAAATTTTCATACCAGATTTGCTAGGCTAGTTAGTTATAATTGTAGGCTGTAAGCTACAGGAAGGCAGGGACCTTATGAATCTGGTTTATTCTATCCCCATCACCGAACACAGACTGATATGGCAATATTTGTTTAATGAAAGAATAAACAACAGCAGTAGAAAATATAAAGATGGCTACGTAGAAGAACACCGAGGAAAGGGACTACTCAGGAATTGGCAATTTTAAGTGTCAAGGAGCAAAATGAAATGTCTAGCTTTACTTCAAACTAAATATTTTTTTTGTAGTCTAAAATGGCTGAGGTCATTGCAGTTGTGTAAGCAGAACTGTTGATAGAACATCTAGATCATTATTTCTGCTGGTGCCTGTCCCACCTGTTGAGTGAGTAATTCTTTCAGAATCCCTTGTGGATTGAAGGGATTTGAGGACCTCCCCACATTGAATCTCATGCTCCACAGAGTATTATGTTCAGAACCCGGCCTTCCTAGTTTTTATAGACTAGAAAACAGAGACAGACCATGAAAGAGGATCATTTACCATTTGTTGTCATCAACCAGAAATTGTCATGGTGTCCCCATGTGTGAGTGATTTCATTGTGTTGGGTAGTATGGGCTAGGAGTAAAAGTGCTGCTACATTATGAGTAAAATGAAGCCCAGAAACTGCTTAGCGGTTGCTACTCCCCCATGCCTCTTCTGTTTTTGTCCTCCCATCTTGGTTGATCAAGAGATCCAAAAGCAAGTATCCGATTTCCCCTTTTCCTTGAATAAGGTGCCAGGAGGTAATGCTTTGTGCTGCAGATTATGCTGATTTGTTCATGTCACAGTGAGACCTGGCAGTCTCCCAAAGAATCTGCTGCATTGAGAATTTGATTCACTCCAGATAGTTAAGCTTGAAAGTTATGTTCTTGATTCAACTTGAAAAATTCCAGGAAATTTAATGTCAAAACTGTCATTCGGCACTCATTTTGATAAAGCATTAGCTAGTATTTAATTGTTATTTCCATTTCAGCCATTAGGGAGAAATTTTAAGAGACCAGTTTCTAGAATTGGTTAGCAGCCTGTGTAGCAGGAATGTGACATGCAATACCCTTCTAGTGGACTAGGGAAATGTATACCAAGGAGTGATTTGTGTTAGTATCTGTACTATAATAGTAGTACTATGATATTCCCTTTATTACTGATGATGTACCTATTACTGACCCTTATACTCAATGTTGAAAAGTATGTTTTCAGAGAGTAAACAACCATTAATGCAAAATACAGGTCTGGGACAGAAGAATCACATAACCCATCCAAATATTTACTTGGAAAGGTAAGGATCTTCTGTGCAAAAACCAAGCAATGTTTATTCTTAATTTATAAAAATCTTGTGTCAGGTTTTTAAGAGCAGAAGTTGGTCAGAGGGTACAAACTTGCAGTTGTAAGGTGAGTGAGTTCTGAGCATATTATGTACAGCATGGTGATTATAGCTAATAATACTGTATTATATACTTTAAAGTTAGTGAGTAGATCTTAAATGTTCTTACCACAAAAATGGTAATTATGAGGCCTGATGAAAGTGTTTGCTAATGCTGTGGTGGTAATCATTTTGCAGTTACATAAGTGTATTATCTTGAAATTACACTGTCAATTATATCTCAGTAAGGCTGGGGGAGGGAGGAAACCCCCACACACAAAAAGTAGGATTAACGCAACAGATACACAAGGGCTCTGTGATGAGATAGAAGGACTTTATCTGATGCTCATGGATTAAAAGCAGTTGGAGCAATATGGCGGGAGGCCCTGTAGAGGTATTTCCTTGCCCTTTGCCATGCACCTGCAGAAAGTCCAGCCGGATAGGGCTGTTGGGCCCTGCTGAAGTCTCTTTCTTTCCTGTTCAAGGGTTTAGCGTCTCCGAACTCTTCTTTTTGAATCGCTTGCAGCTGTAATCAAGAAGTTTAGATTGTTTTTATTTTAAAACAAAACAGCAGCAGTAGAGCAATGACATTCACAGATTTAATATTAATAGTTTCAACTGTCACCCGGAAGGCCAATGACTTGTAATTTTTTGAGGGGTAAGTCATTTAGCCTACTGTGTGTGTCTAGCTCACCTCCTCCCACATCTAAAATTTACTGCAGCTTCACTCTGCATTCTCACGCCAACTAACTTCTGCAATGGTAAAAACATGCTTCTTTGTGGGAACCTTGCCTGAAAAGAAACCCAACTACAAATGCTGTAAAAGAAATGAAGATTAAGTTAACAGACCTAAGAAATTATTTGCAAATTTGAAAGATCTTAAATTTTTCTGGTCTTGCCTCACAAAAGTTGGCAGCATTCAGACATGAAAATTACAGCAGAATGATTGCTGGCTTTTGATAAGTGATATCTTAGGATGTGTATCAATAGTTACCTACATTAACTTCTATGGAGCTATGATTAGACAATATTAGATTTCCTTTTCATAAAGAAGCATAACATCATAAAAGAGAGGTAAAACCTAAAATCTAAACATGATAAATAGATGAATTATTGAAAGGGATTTTTTTTTCTTGTTATTAGTTAAAACTCAAATATCTTACTGTAATTCCCAGGAAGTTAACATTCATCATATTTTCCAAAGTGCCTTCACAAAGAGAAAAATGATGAAAGAGAATCTACCCACTGGAGACTCAGATGATCAGACTGTGGGTTTCTTAGGAATTGATTGTTATATCAAATGTCTCACACGCCGTTCCCAACATACACCCCACATGAAGTTTGGGGCAGGGCTGATAGAAGATACCAGGAAGAATCCCAAGTCTTTACTATAGATAGATAGAACCCATAGTAAAGGGCTGTTTCACAAGAGAGAAAGCCCTCTATCAGTAGAGTGCCAGCCTGCCTGGGTTCAGATCATGCCTATTTGATCTGGGAGAGTTGTTTAACCTCCCTGTACCTCAGTTTCCTTGTCTGTTAGATGAGGATAGTACATATCTCATGGGATTACATAAGTTAATATCTGTAGAATTCTTAGCACCTGGAATAATAAGCTTATTGGTGTTGCTATAATTATTATTGCTGTTATTTTTGTTGTGGTTGAGAAGGGGCTGTCAAGCTGAGCCATAAAAGAAAAGGAGAGTGGTGGGTGGCTTATGACTGGTAGTCTCCCGGGGGTGGGGGTGGGGTTTATCATGAGATCCGGATATCATTGAGGTCATTTAACATTGTTAATGAACATTAACACTGGGTCTTGGACCTGTCTTTCCTACATGTCTGGAGCAGCCTGTCAGTCAGTTCCCGGGGGAGGAGGAGTGAGGAGTTGCTGGCCAGCCATAAGTTGTGCTTGCCTCAGTCCCTTCCATCTCCAAAGTATCTGCCCTTCTCTTCTCTTCCCCAGGTTTAAATCATTCAGTCTGGAGCCTGAAATGCAGTAGGTTATCGACTTAGTCTCCATTATCTCCCTCCTCCCTGCCTCCTTTCTGCCTGTCTTCTGACTTTCTGTGTGACCATAAGCAACTTACTTTGACCTTAATTGCCTACTCTTTAAATGGAATAAAAATGGCTCTGCCCATTCAGAGGACAACCAGGGCATTTATGGAAATGACAGATGTTAAGCATTTTCCAATTTCGTGAAAGGAGGATCCTTGGCCAGATAGATAGAATCCATAGGAAAAGGGCTGTTTCCAAGGGAGAACGTCCTTTACCCTAAAACATGGACTTTATTCCCTAGTAGTGTCGGAGCTGTTTAATTTTAGCTCTACCATCGGAGCTGTTTAATTTTAGCTCTACCATCTCTAGCCTGTATGTTTTTGAATACTACTTTTTAATTTGCCCTTCTCTTTCAAATATTCACAGGCACTAATACATGTTATGGCTTTACAGCCAGTAAATTAAATTATATGAATTCTAAACAGTGTTTTTGAAATGTTAGAGAGTCTGCAGCCTTTGAAACCACTAACTTAATTTTTTCCAACTCTTATTCAGTAACTCAAACAGAGCCAAACCTTTTCCTTTTGAATTTGGTTTTAAAAATAATAAATTGCTCCCAGGCAGTGGTCCTGGGTGCCAAATTTTAATCTGGGATCTAAATCTTCTGTCTGCATCGAAAATCCCCCACAGTAAAGGGGAAAGGAGTGCTAATGATGATGTGATTATGACAACTTTTATCTTAGCTACAACCCGTGGTCTCAGCTGTGTAACTTTGGGCAGGTCACTTAATCTGAGTTTTGATTCTCTTACCTGAAAACCTACAGCCACAATAATTTTTTGAGAGAATGAAATCATTTTTATGAACACTTTCAAAGTATCTATTTACCTGCATGTAAAATCCTACCTCTAAGAGCAGGTGTAAGTGGGAGATTATTTATTCCAGCATAGTGTCATTGCTTAAAAGTAAACTGCAAGCTCATTTAGGGCAAAGGCTCTGTTACCAAACGTTCAGTCTTCTCCACAGTAAATGATACTTAATGAGGAAGCTGGATGTGCGATTTTTTTTTTTTTTGCCTTTTATTATATAGAATTTTATTGGGGTGACATTAGTCTACATGAACATATAGGTTACATGTGTGGATTACTAATTTATAAAATCTGTATATAGGACCATATGCCCACCATCCAAAGTCAAATCTTCTGTCACCTCATATTAGGACCCCTTTCTTCCCCACCCCCTCCCTCTGGCAACCACCACACTGCTGTTTGTGTACATAAGTTTGTTTTATATTCCACATATGAGTTAAATCATATAGTTTTTAGCTTTCTCTGTTTGACTTTTTCCACTTCGCATAATGTTATCAAGGTCCATCCACATTGTTGTAAATGATGTTATTTCATCATTTCTTATGGCCATGTAGTACTTCATTGTATAATATATACCACATCTTCTTTGTGCAATTCTAAATTATCCTCCAAGGCTTCAGCATTTTGTCACATTCTGTTGAAGAGCCTGAATTTTAGCAAATCTTTTATCATTTGAGGTTGTGTGGTGTGTATTTAAAATGGCCGGACTCAGTGGGAAGAGGATGATCAAACCAAGTGAAGTTGAGTTGTTGGGATACTTTTGGTTCTCTTCATGGGGTAAGGGGGTGTTTTTAAAAATGTGAAAAACTGATTTTCTTTTGTTACTTATAAGTTAATTTCTAAGGCAATTTCTGAAACAGGATTTTAGAAATCTTTAGAGCAACCACAGCATTTCAGCAATGATGCCTTCTCATTTTTATATACTTGACTCATTTGAATGTATATGTATATACATTTGGGTTTTTTAAATGGTAATTTTAATCTACACTAATAAAAGAGAAAGATGCAAATTGACCGTACCTTCACGATGCCCACCAGCCAATCAGGAGTGAGTATGCAAATTAACCCAACAAAAATGGTGGGTTAATTTGCATATGCAGGCACCAAGTGGCCAGGGGTGGGGCAGGATGCAGGCGTTGCACACCGTCCCAGCCGCTCAGGGCCTCTGGGCAGCGTGGGAAGGCAGGGCCGGAGCAGAAAGGGGTGGCTCCGGGGCGGGAGGGGAAAGAGGTGGCTCCAGGGCCGGAGTGGAAAGGCGGTGCTGGCAGCCAGGGAAAGGAAGGCCCATTCTGCACAAATCTTCGTGCATCGGGCTTCTAGTTATAATCACACAGTATATCATACCTGGTTCTGACATAGGAAAAGCTACATCAAAATCAGTGGTACTTATTCTCTGTGATATCAGTTATTTCATTGGTCTTACATATTTTCTTTGATGTAACTATATAAGCAATGTCTTCAACTATGTTTCTAAAGAGAGCATCCTAAATCTTTTAACTAACTTTTTATTTTTACTAATTTAATTTTCTGTTCTAAATTGCTAAAATAAAATAGCTTTCTAAGGATATGTTCTCCTAAATATAACTAATGTAACATGCATCAAGTATCCAGTTTCTGTGCATGCATACCAGACCTTTCAAAAAGAAGGAATAGTAAGTTCTTCCCAAGTTAGAAGCAGGTAACAGTCTGATACTTACAAACTGAGTCTTTTGGAAGACAGACTGCATTCCTTAGTCTTATCCTTTTCAGCTCCTCCTGTTTTGTTGTTTTTGTTTTTATTCTTAGATGCAGGAGGTGCCCCCAAAGTCTCCAAATGTTGCCAAGCCAATAGTGCTGAAAATGCCCCACTGCAGCCCAGGTAGCTGCATACCGTTTGAAACTATACTCTCAGATCAGAATCTGTACGGACTTGTGGAACAGCCTCATTGCCCTTTCTGAAAGGGTTACTTTTTTTTTTTTTAAGTTCATCTGCAATAAGTTTTCAAAAGCCCGTCAGCTGTAAATTCTTGTGGAAAATGACTTGCTGTAACTTTCTGTGGTTGACTAAGTGCTAAGAAAAGCAATTTAAATATTATCCTCACTTACCTACCAGCTTCTACAACACAGTAGGTGTTCTGGGGCCTCTCCATGAATGCACTGTACTTGAATTTACCATTACTCATGGATTTTGTACCAGCAAAGGTTTTTAAGGATTCTGTCTCAGTTCATGGTCTCAGTTTAACAAAGAGGTTAGAAGTTTGAAACGATTCATTGATGATGATTGCAGTGCAATTCACATTGCTGCCCCTTCGATTTGACTGCTGAAAGGTGGGTAAAGCCAGGGCTGCCTTTTATCTAATTGTGTGCTGCTACCTGCTAACCTGTATCAATTCTCCTGTGGGTGCTATACAAGAAATAGCAGGTTTATCTCCTTTGCCATGTTGGAATTTATAGTCAGTCTTTAATATTAAGTGCAGCAGATTTAAAAATATATAGTATCTGTGGTTTTATAACAAACTATCACTAAATTTTCATTTGTGTCCCAACGCTTACTCTACAATCACAGTTAAGACAGCAGGTTTTCTCCTCAAATAAGCTTTCTTTTTATATCATTGAATATCTACCTGTATTACATATTATGACCTGTTTTATCTGTACCTTTTTATTTCTAAAATGACTGTGCTCTTGGAATTTAATGTTTTGTTTATTGATGTAATGACTTTAAAGCTGAGTAAAACTAATGGATAAAAATAAACAAGTACAAAAAGCTCTCTTAAAAGTGTTAAGAGTGGCTAGACAGCTAGAAGATCTTTGCCCTTGCAGCATGTTCTTTGTGGAGTTATAAATCCTGTGAGTTTGGCCTACACATATGGGCTAATATTAGGCCGCTTTTAAAGTGATGGTGTTGCATCACCGCGGTTCTTCTGTGCTCTGTGGGATATCACGTTGCTTTAATGTAATGAGCCAAGCCCTGGGCTCCTAAGCTTTTTTTCTCCATGCTGGAAATGATTACATAAAACTGAATGCCTATATCGGAACTCCTATGAGTCTTGAGAATTTCATATTCTTCAGGAAAAAACCTTACAAAGACTTTTATTCTTTGAGTGCATTTGTAACAAGTTTCTGTTGAAAATGTCAGTGATTTTAGGTTCTATGGCATTCGGTTTGAAAAACAAGCATGCTCTCTGTGGCAAGCTCTGTATTTTAACTTTGTGCAGATGTACGTGAAAAGAACATGATGTGCTCATTTGTTGCACTTATGCTACTTTCTTATTTTAAGTAAGATGGGTGAAATTACATATTAAATAAAAACAGCAGCTCAGACAGCACTCCTTAGCAAACTGAAATGCCTTCCAGAGACAGTGGAGAAAAGAGACTCACTGAATTGTGAGAGATTGTCTACTGAAATGCATTTATATAACAATTTCTTTGTGGGATTTATCAATATAACTGTCTAATGTTTAAAACTAATCTGCCATTTAGTTGTGCCGGTGAAATGTCACCAAAAGTATTGTATTTTATAGCTTAACCAAATATTGCCATTTAATTTTTGACATAACTGCAGTTATAAACAGACACACATGGATGTGTATACTATGAAACTCCGTTTAGTGAAAATAGTTGTGTGTCCTTGGGAAAATTATTTAACCTCCCTGAACCTCAGTTGTCCTTTTCTGAATGACATATCTGTCTTTTAGGGTTATTGTCAGGGCTAAATAAGAACATCTGTCAAGCACTAACATAATGCTTCACGCATAATTATCAGTACATGTCCATTTACATTCTGTGTCCAAGCGTCATAGAGCACATTATGTTTTTATATGGTACTTCTGAGCCAGAAAGGACTTTGTACTGAGTATTACATACTCAGTTCTAAATGAAACTTTGTATTGGATAGTCCTTATCCCGCTCAGTTCTAGGGTGAAGATTCAGAATATGTAGGATAAATTTTTTAGGATATTTAAAGAACACATGTTTGAGAGATTACTGAGCATAAAACATTGTTTTCTGTCATTCACGGTCAAACGTATTTGATATCCAATAAGGTAGAGGTCATTCTGAATGCTATTCCCAGCTCATTCTATAGTTCCTCTCCCTTGTGTTTGCTATGTTTCTTTCTCTGCAATCCTGTTGTAACTTTTAAAAAGTTTCCACATTTAAAAAGCATTTGACTTTGTTCCATAGTCATTTAAAAATAGGTCTGATCAATATGAAGCATTAGCTAGGAGCACAATTTGGTCATTTTTTTATTGATTTCAGTTACTAGTGCCCTCAGGCTTAGTGTGTGAGAATGAAAATGATATATGAAATATGCATTCAGATTAAACAGACCAACCTTCTTTTTACATCTGCAACCACTATAAACGGAATTCTTTCAGTAGAAGTGACTTTGGTAGATGTTAGTTACACACAACAACCTTAAGCCTCCTGAACCAGTATTTCTGTTTTGGTAAGTTTCTGCCATTTAGTTACTTGTACCAGCTATGAGATGCTATTCAAGGTTATAGATTTACAGCTCATGAATATACTTTTTTGGCACTTTAACAGTTGATTGTAGGCCAGAGTCTTGGGGATTTGAAAGATGTTCTGGTAAATACCAGGGAAGCCTGCTCAGCAGGGCATGTATTATTTAGAAAGTTGAGCAAGGAAGTTTGCTATGGGCAGAGGTTGTCATGTATCATCTGCCCCATCAGTCAAAGCTCCAGCAGCTGTTCCATGTCACCAGGGCCCATATATGCTACTGCCCATCCATCAGCACTAATAGACACTGGCTGCCTCTCTGGTGGGCTGGGGAAGCCATGGACACAAATAGTGGGTAGCTCACTGGCCGCCAGTTTGGATGGAAGCTTATTTCTGAAAAAAGGAGACCAGGCCACCAACTCCTTGGTCTTTCATTAGATCATTAACCAAAATACATTGTCAAGAGAATTAATTAGATTTTAGAGAATCTGTTTTTGACCAAAAATATGGCTTTCGAAATGTATGGGGGTTGCACATTTGAGCCCAAAGAGAGACATTAGTGAAATGAGAGATGAGAGAGTTTACTCCAGCAGATATCAGATTATCAATACCAGATTATCACCAAAGAGGCCTTTCTGGTTGAATACAACAATGCAAAAAAGACTTGAAATCACAAGTATTCCTTTTGCAACAACCTGCAAAATGGCATAGATCCCAATTCTGATCATAGACAAGCCTCCAACATTTTCCTTTTTCCCATCTTGTATTCCAGAGACATCCTAAGAGGAAAGGATTTGACGGCATTAGTATCACTGTCTGATTACTGTGTTGACATTTTTAAAGTGCCATTAATCATAGGAAATGAAACTTAATGATGTAGAACAGCAATTTTCAACCGGTGTGCCGCAAGAGACACACTGGTGTGCCACAAAAATTTTTAAGACATGCAATACCTGACTATTTAGTCAGCAGCACTGACCTCTTTTCCCTTAGATTGTCAAATAAAAAAAAAAAAAAGACAACAGCCAACATAATAGCTGGCTGGTGTTAATGAATCAAAGTTATATCTATTTTTTTTGTCAGATCAGCAAAAAATAGAATATATTTTTTGGTGTGCCTGCCGCACAATTTTAGTAACTTGTTTGGGTGTTCTTTGAGATGAAAAGGTTGAAAATCACTGATGTAAAAATATACCCAGCCAAGGAATATCAAGAAAGTGAGCTACAGCCCAGTATTCAGATGAAATTTAAGTGAAACGCAGCTTAACCCTTTATTATATTTTTCTTAACTAATTATTGCAATCCAAAAGCTAAGTAATTGATAGGTCACTATTCAAGCAAGAGAAATGGAAAACATAGCAAAGGGAAATTGAGAAAGGCAGATACTTTTATTTTGTAAATATTGCAGCTATCTACACTAATAAAAGAGAAATATGCAAATTGACCATACCTTCACGATGCCCACTAGCCAATCAGAAGTGAGTATGCAAATCAACCCAACAAAGATGGTAAGTTAATTTGCATACACACAGGCGCCTAGCGGCCGGGGGCGGGATACACCACCCCAGCCGCTCTGGGCCTCTGGGCAGCGTGGTAAGGCAGAATGGCGGCTCCGGGCCAGAGCAAAGGCAGAAAGGCTGCTCCAGGCTGGAGCGAAGGCAGTGCCGGCAGCCAGGGGAAGTAAGGCCCTTTCTTGACGAATCTTCGTGCATCGGGCCTCTACTATAATTATAAAGCTTATAAAGATAATCTTTATCTTAAGGCTATATAATTGCAATCTTACTTTCTATTGCTTCCATTTTTCTCTGTTGATGCTGAATATACTTAGTGTACTGATTATACTTAGTGTCCATGTGAGACTTGCCTGTTGATGGCATTTGAGAATTACTAAGCTGGTGGTATGCTTGCACAGGTGACACAAGTACAAAGCAATGATATGGCACCTGACTAGAGTAATGCATTTGTCAAAAGCTGGCAGTGCTTGTTGGGGATTTTTATATCATCAATTCATTGTTGGTACAAAATAATTTAAATTCAAATAAGTTTTCCTAACTGAAATTTTAGGAATCATGAGGTAAGTATAGGTATCCTTATTTAGCAAACACATATGACACTAAACTCTAATGAACATTACACTGTAAAATATTTCTGACCTGTATGTGCAAGAACCAAAATGCATCCCTTCCTCCCCACCTTTTTTTTTGTTCCAAGACAGATCATGTATTATATCATGGGCACATAGTAGGTTTTCAATAAAGATGAGATATTACTATATGGATCTGAGATGACTGAATTTTAGGGTAGTCTGTATAAGGAAATTGGACAATAAGTAATATTATTAATAAGTGTTGGTCCCCCTTACCTCCCCCCCGCCTTTGTAGGTTTTTATTCTTCATTGGAGGAACACTGTGTGAAATTGGGAAGCCTGAGATGCAACAAAAAATAAAGTCATTCCTTGAAAAGGAAGGAATAGAGAAACTTGCAGAAAGATTACAAACAACAGTGCCCTCTTTACAGATCATCATAGATGGTCTCAGCCAGCCTGAAAGCTTTGACTTTCGAACAGGTAAGCAGTTGAACTTGAACAGTAGCACCTTTCATTTGCATAGCTCACGATAGGTCCTATGGCCCTCACAACAATCCTGTGCGATAGGCCAGTGGTCGGCAAACTCATTAGTCAACAGAGTGACAAACCACAGCTCACGAGCTGCATGTGGCTTGCAAGCCGCAGTTTACTGACCACTGCGATAGGCAAAACAGATGTTATTCTTCCATTCTACACATGAGAAAACTAAGGCATGGTGACCTTCCTTCAAAGTCATTTCAGTTAGGTAGTATCCAGAGCCAAAGCTAGAAGCTAGGTCTCCAGATTCCTCGTTCCCCACTTACTGTCTACATGCATCATACATGTGCTGCTGTGTGCATGCATGGAGGCACACAGTTTTCATCATCCTTTTCTAAACGGTTTTTATCTCATAGGAACCAGAAGTCCAAAGTAAGCATTCAGTTCACAAATTAAAAAGTGAATCTTCCTAAATTAAAGCCTTCCAAGTTCCTGGATTCTGTGTCAATGAACACATTAAACAAATAAGATACTATCTCTCTGTTGA
Source organism: Plecotus auritus (assembly GCF_963455305.1). Taxonomy (NCBI): domain Eukaryota; kingdom Metazoa; phylum Chordata; class Mammalia; order Chiroptera; family Vespertilionidae; genus Plecotus; species Plecotus auritus. The sequence continues at coordinate 150,823,829 of NC_137782.1, forward strand.
TTTTTCCTTCTAATTAAAAGTGTTCTCAGCTTTCAGCACAGATAGATGGTGAGGGAATTATGACAGCCAGAGTTGTTGAGAGAAGTGACATGGTGAGAAAGAATTAAGGTATCAATTTCCCAAGGAAATTTGAATAGGCAGCCCTGAGATTTGAATGAATCTGCACTTGTCTCATAACCAGTTTTATGATACCATGCTGAGGGCTTGGTTCTTTTCATTCTTTGTTAGGCTTTGTTAGGGTGATGGGACATACTTCTTTGAAAAAGTTTAAGGGAATTTAAAAACACTGCCAGCAAGCTCATTATACTTTTACCTCAACTTTTCAGTAAGTTTGAAATTATTTTTTTTTTTAAGTTGGAGAAAAGTAAAATAAAGCATAGAGTAAGATCTATGCCAAAAATGTAGGAGTCGAAGCTTCTGGGCAGTCCGTCCAAAGTGTCGTTCAGTAGGCATACAAAGTAGAGCCATGGTTCTCAAACAGGGCAGGACTTGAAGGTGGTGTGCCTAGAACCACTGCATTAGAAGGTTGGCAAATGTGCTCCAGCTGCAGGCATCCTGAAAGGGTTTTGCTGTCCATCTTTATATTTCTGTCTCAGGGTTGATGATCTGTTATTGCAGTTATACTGTAGGCTCAGGGCAAAGATCAGCTCCTAAATTATATAGTTCAGTTAAATAGCCAGCAGCCAAGTAGAGATCCTCACCTGGTGATGCCCGTAGTTGAGCTGAAACCCGATGCATGTGAGCTCTCGACTGGGCTTATCAATTACTGCAGTTTTTATCATTGTGACAAGTGAAATTTCAAATGAGTCTCATCTCTCTTCTCCATTTTTTCCAAAGGATTTCTCTTCCTGATGCAGCATTCTTTTCTGATACTCATCCTATCTTCTGTGTTCTCAGTGACACAGTTCTATGTCATTAGCACTCTGGTTGCTAGTCGATTTCCATAATTGGGTTCATCCTAAGCAGCCTTATGACAGGACTGAATATATGTACCTTGCCAATCAAAGTGTTAAAGTTTGCTGGTACGTGGTGGATTTTCTGATTTCTCAGTGGCCCAGGCTATCTTCAGGAGCATGTTAGGTAGTTCCTGGCTCTGCTTTTCCGTGCAAAATCAAACTAAGCAGCTGACCAAGAACCTTTGGGGAATCTGTACCAGCTGGACCTCTACAAGAAAAAAGGGGGGAAAGACTTTTCAAGCATAAAAACAATGCCTATGGGGCCTCAGAGACCATCTTACCTCTGACTCTCATCCATGACTTAGTTTCACTCTGCTTTGATACAGTCAGTGCCCAGCATAATATATTACATTATAGTAGGTTTCTGCTTCAGCATCAAGTGAAATTCTACAGAATCAGTTCCCGTGTTAGCATCTTCCTATTTTTATGAGATTTGAGTTTTAAAGAAGGCTTTTGTTTTACAGGAAGAAGGTGAGTTTGTAAAAAAATCTTGATTTCAGTGTGGTTGGGCTGGGGAAGGGGAACAGAGAGGTGACCAGTTGTTAATACAAATGTAAAGGATCGCTTCAACAAGTAATCAGGATAAAGCCAGCAGCTGTGGAGGAAAAGGAAATGGAATGGGTGGGGGGAAAATGAGGTCTCAGTGAAAGGAGATCCAAGCACAGAATGTGTTCTTTGTTACTAGAATCAACATTCAGTAATCCTAGGAAAGGGGGCCAAGAAGAGCGTGGATAAATGGAATCCAGAGATAATCCAAAAGCCCCATTTAAACTGTTGGTTCTAACCTCCTCCCTTATAAAAGCTTTGTTTTTGTTTTGTTTTAATGAGAGCCATTATGATTCCTTGCGTGCTTTCTGCCCATCTTTTGGGGGATAGTATTATTAGTGAACAGAAGGATGCGCACCGGGGTGAGCAAGAAAAGAGGGCTGGGAGTACCTGAGAACAGAGCCTGCAGGTCTTCACCTTTGTGTCCCTAGCACCCAGCAGTGCCTGGCAAGGAGATAATAATAGGAGTTAATAAATGTTTGATGAATTAAGAATCCATAAATTTTGATTGAATAAGTATATTCAAAATGGATAGAAATTGATTCCTGAGCTCCAGATTGGTTGAGGAGAAGTGAGACAAAAGAACATTTGAATTTCATCTATGTTTGACCAAATGTTGGTGTACTTTCTACCACCTTTAAAAAGTGTGAGGATTCAGGCACTGGGTAAAATCTCCAACCTTCAGTCTCTCAGGGTCTGACTTTCTCAGTGTTTGTGATTCATTGGGCAAAATTATTTCCTAATCGCCTCATGAAGAGAAAAATAAGAGTCCTTAAGGGGAGTGCCAGTGTTCACATGTTAACGAGATAAAGTTTGAGGAGAGGAAAGTGTTTGAGTAAATTTTCTCGACTTATTTCTACTGTGTGAATGCTGATCCTCCAACTAGGATGCATTTTCTCCAAAGGCAGGCCAGAGTCCAGCTCCTTTTGTGTCACCCCTGATTGCTTAATATTGGTCTGGGCACATAAGTGAGATGTAGTAAATGCTTACTCATTTGTGTGTGTCTAAGTGCAGAACCTTATTAAACTAGATGTCTTTGTTCCCCTTTCCTTGCAGATTTTAGTCAACCCGATTTCAAGAGAAGCATAGTCTGCTTGCAAGATCTGGAGGTTGGGACAATTCTTACAGGCAAAGTTGAGAATGCCACTTTGTTTGGCATTTTTGTGGATATAGGAGTGGGGATAACAGGGTTGATTCCCATACGAAATGTAACAGAAGCAAAGCTTTCTAAAACGAAGAGGAGAAGGAGTCTTGGACTGGGCCCTGGAGAAAGGGTGGAAGTCCAAGTAATCAACATTGACGTCCCCCGATCTCGGATCACTCTGGACCTCATTCGGGTGTTGTAAGTGTCCCACTGAAGGCCAACCACTTTATTTCCTCATTTCTACTGATTGGCAAGAATAAGTCAGAATGTTTCTGACTTCTAAATAGCAGAAGTCACTTAATATAAGAAGTGTTTTCCATACACTTTCCTAATTTTTTTTTCTGAATAAATAGCAAACCAATAGTTTGATTTCTTTTCACCTTAAAGAAAACCAATAGGTGTCCTTTTGTGGCTTCATATAGTAATGATTTTCTGACCAAAATTTTATTTTTTGTAATTCATCTTTGACTCCTTTTGCATTTTGTATAAGAGATTATTTCAACTTCCAGTTGCCAACTTGCCTTGCTGGACTTGTATGAAATTGTCTTTATTATTTGAATTATGCAGTTTTAACTCTCATTTTTTATGGATTTTTAAAAATCAGACTTTTTGAATTTGATTTGTGGCTTTTCTTTCTTGCCAAGCAAACTAAAAATATACCAATAAAAAAGATCCTTATATGTCTGTAACCATCAAGTGGATGGCTCAGAACATTTCTCAGAAGAATATATGTATTGGTGACTTCAATAAAATTTCGTGTCAGTGACCTGGTTTTTGCAATGTTGTTTCAGTGAATGAAATCGGAGTCATTTTGATTACAGAAGGGGTGGTGCACACTTATACAAATTTCATATAAACCAACTGTGCTTTGGGGGAAGAGGGAAACCTTTGGAAATTTGAAGAATGACTTTCTGTTTGACTTAGCATAGAAGGATACATTTTCTCTAAAGCATTAGGATTAAGCTTCAGATTGGGACAGAAATAGCCTTCCTGAAGATTGAATATAAACCATGTGTGAAAGGGAAGAAAGGCTAGTAGATAAAGCAGGTGACTCTGCACTTTTACTCAGGGGAGATGGGAAGTATTGGCGTGCCCACTTAGGGTAGAAATGACGTAAATGGATTGTGTCAGGCATTCAGGGTGCTGTGGTTGGTTTGCCTGATGGAGTCATTTGCACACCTAAATGGGTTGCTGGTTCTCCATGTGTAAGCAGTAGAGGATGGTCACTAAAGACAGTGATGGATCCTGCTCTTTTGCCTGAAACAGCCCTGGTAAACACTTACTGTCCTGGCATAATTTTTAATAGTGCCTCTTTTTATTTGCGAAGTGCCCCATATTGGATAATAAGTCATATGACCACCTTAGTAAATCCCTTACAAAGTGGTAAATCAGACTGTGTTTATTGGTCATTCTGCCTGAAAAGTCTCTTTGGATTGCTTCTGTTTTTCTCATTGAAATATAAAGGAACATCATCAAATGAGACTAAAGATGGAGGGGGAAAAGAGTTGGAGGTTTGAGAAGAAAGGGAAAGATAAGAAAAGGATAAGAGAGTGAAAAGCCTAAGGAAATAGTGTGTGATTTTTGGACATTGTTAAATGTTCCACTTCAGGTTAGTGACCAATTGAATGTAGGATCAGTCAGCTTGGCTATATATTTTCTTCAGTCACATTAGCTGCATGGGCACAGGTCCTGATTACGTGAAGAGGTAGATCAGATTTGAGAGTTTGCCAAATGAGGTCAATATAGAAGGGCAGGGGAGTTGAGGGCATGTGGACAAAGAAAGTATTGACCATGGAAATTAAGCTCAGTAAGAAGAAAAGCAACAGTAAGGGGAGTGTGGGGGGCAGTGAAAAAGTATAGGATTAATGGATTGTAGGTCCTCGTGGAGTTGGAGGAATGCTAGAGTGGGATTAATACAGTTCATAATGGGTGGAAAAAGTAGTTGTCAAAAGTAGGATGCTGAACTTTGAAATTACAGTTTTTTGGTATTGCAGTTTTGAGTAATTACAAAGGGAATAAGTAGCAGAGGTGGGGGACAAGGATAATATCATTAAAGAAGTGGAAGTCAAATGACAGTTTAAGGAAGGATTATCTATGTGGCTAATGATTTTGGGAAGCTGTCTCAGAAGTGCAGGCGTAAAATAATGGTGGCTTGGACCAGAATGTTAGTGGTTAAAGTGGTGAGAAGTGGTGAGATTGTGGCTATAGTTGGGAGGTGAAGATAGAGTTAAACAGAATTTCCTGGAGTATTGGACATAAGATGTGAGACACTGGTATCTAGGATGGTTTTTAGCCTGAGCAATCAGGAGGATGAAATTGTTGTCTGCTGACATGGAAGGAAAGCTGTGGGAGGACAGTTTTGGGAAAGGAGTTCATTCTGAACAGGTTAAATTGAGATACTCATTAGACATCTAAGTGGAGATGCCAAGTAGACAGTTGGCTATTTCCGTCTGAAGTTCAGGGGAGAGGACTGGGCTGGAAATGTAAGTTGGTAGTCACTATCATGCGACTCCTTGCAGCCCTGGGATAGAATAAGATCACCAATGGAATGAGTAGGACATAAAGTACAGAAGGGACTCAAGTACTGCGTTATTGAAAAGCCAAGACACTTCAGTGTAAATTCTTTGAACATCTCTATACCAGTAGGGGCAGGAATTTTGTCTTATCCTGGCAGGGCCTGCTAGATGCCTGTTCAGAATTCTCCCCTTCTTCCTCACTATGGGAATTCTGATTTGAGGACAGCCATAATGTAACCAATGGACGTGCATGTGGCCATGTGATATAGTTTTGGCCAGTGAGTATACTAGTAAGCAAAAGTCATAGGGTGGGATTCCAGGAAAGCTGGCAAGGGTGGAGAGGTCAGGCTCAGCTCTCATACTTCTCTTATCCTTTGCCCTTGCCCTCCTTCCTGCCTGGAATGCAGACAGAATGCTGGGAGTGTGGGGTCAGTGACCAGCACTCAACAGTGCCTGCTGGGCAGATAGAAAGTTCTTGAGTCCATCTTGGCATTGTGGAGTCGCTAAAGCAGGTCCTGAACTCCCTATTCTGAACTTCACTTTATGGGTGAAAACAAAAGCTTCATTGACTTAAAAGCTATGGGGGGAGGAGGGTGCTACAGCAAAGGATATTTCCTAACAACATGTCTGTGATGCCTGACTGTCCTCCTCTCCCTGCCCCCAGCACATAGCAAAATTTCTAGCATGTGATAGACAGTAAGTGTTGATTCATTAGATGAATAAGTACTGAATAAAAGTTCAATAAAATGGTTGAATATAAAATAAATGTTCAAAAAATGCACAATTATTCTTAATCATGTTAGTCAATATGATGGAATGAAAGTTCCTATTTATTATAACATATTATAAATATTTAAAAATAACCTAACAAGCAATATACAAGATCCATATGCAGAAGAATTATAAAACTTTACTAATGAATGTTAAAGTAACAGCAGAATGCATTAATGTATTCCATGTTCCTGGATTGGAAGACATGGTACCATCCTCCAAAATTAAATACATCTAGTTTTGCCAAAATTCCAGTCATTTCAATTGGCTTTGCTTTTGTTTGTATGTTTATTTATTTTAACTTAAAATTATAAATAAAATTTATTTAGAAGAGTATGTGGAAAAAAGTCAGTACCTTAAAAGAATGATTTAGTTGGATAGTATGGGGGAATTTGTCCTACCAGATAATAAATTATATTCAAAAGCTTAATAGGAATAGACAAACAGAAGAGTGGAATAAACAATTCAAAATCAATAGAAATTTATGTTAAAAGTGGTAAAATCATATTGCCATACTACATACAAAAATAAATTCCAGGTGGGTTAAATATAAATAACATTTTTAAAGAACAACAAGCAAACATAGAAGGGCTTTGAGAAGCAATCAACTAGGCATAGTATGGAATGCAAGAAGAAATAGAGGAGAAGGGCCTATAGACCTAAATTTCCATTTATAAAACATTTATTCCACCTACTGTGAGACCCTATGCCTGCTGCTGAGAATGAAAGATTAATCTGATATCTTTTGAGGACGTCTATAGCCTAGAGCAATGGTCGGCAAACTGCGGCTCGCGAGCCGCGGTTTGCCGCTCTGTTGACTAATGAGTTTGCCGACCACTGGCCTAGAGGAGTTGGAATTTCAGCTGCAGCAAAGGATATTTGAAGTTTAAAATCATGGACATTTTGGGGCTAAACCTGGCTGCTATCTACTTCACAATATGGTGTCATCCCATCTCATTTGACACCACAAGATTCCTTGGAACGCTTGGTTTTAGGTTAATGGAGTGCTCGTGTTGAGTGTCTCTACATCTGACCCTGACCTCAGAATTAGCACTTGTGTTAAAATTGGAGATGGAAAGAAGGGACAGGATGGAAAAACCAAAGATATATTTAGCCAATATTTTCATTTTGGCTTCCTGCCTAAAATCAGTCATAACGAGTTGGATTTAAATAACAGATCATGAAGAACTCCTGAATGACTGGGCTCATTGCCAAGGCTGCCTGTTCCACAGGAAGAAAGATATAGGTTTCTTCCCACTCATTTTATATGGTGAGGATGATTCTGTGCGTGAAGGCTGGGGTTATTATTTAGGGGGAGAGTGGGATAAGCAGACTCTGATCCTGTCATCACGAACAATTACCTTTTTAGAAATTAATTTAAAAACCACTCTAGAAAAGATTTGCTAGCCTCTTGCCTCATATCAAAAATCTAAATAAGGATTCTAATGTTCCCCCAAAATATTTAAGGAGAAAAGTCTAACCCTAAAGAAAGGAAGTAAATTATTAATCTGAACATTACAGAGAGAAACCTCTCAGATACCAGAGAATTTGTCACAACTATATAGCTCATCTAATGTGACATGTCTGAAGTGTTATGTAGCTCAGTCCTAGCAGAAAAATCTAAAGTAAAATTAAAGACATATTAGTAGTGGTGAAGGCACGGGAGTGGGGAGAGCAATGGAAGAGCCCAATGTTGTTGGAGCACGAAGTTTTGAGAGTCTTGTTTTATCCAAGTGATTAGGCCAAATGGATCTCCTAATTTATTGCAGCATTTGGGGAAAGTAACAGATGGATGAAACCCTACTGAAATCTTTCCAGTTCTGACCGACTTTCCACCTACTCATAGGCTGTACTCAGGTTTTCTTGGGATTTATAATCTCAGGGAGGGAAGAGCTAGGGAAAAGAGTACTGAATCCAGGAAGATGAGAAAGCAAAGCTCTATGTACAACCTCATAAGAAAAATGCCAGTTTCTTAGTTGTCCTCAAAGAAACTGTAGAGCAAGATGGTGACTCAGAGTGGAAGGAAGGTAGGGAAGAAAAGTTTATCTGCTGTCTCCCTCCTCCCTCCTGCTTCTTACTGGTCAAAGTTCATCCTACCAGGCATTGATTTCCCACACTTCCAGGTTTTATTACTTGACTTCTGTGGACAGCTGCTAAGAATGTGAGTCCAGTTGGTTCAGACCCTTGTGCTGGAGCTACTTTGGACCCACTGCACAGGTGTGATAGAGGCCATGCTGAATTCTGGACCTTACCCCCACTTCTCAAGCAAGTAGCAGTGACAATAGCAGCCAGGCAGGGATGGGGACCATCGGGCCCACAGGCCAGGTAAGGCCCTCAAAATCATTTGGTCTGACCCCGGCAAGGCATTAGGGGTGAGGTGAGTTAATTAAATGTTTGACCAAATTTAGCAGGTTAATTTTTAAGTTGATAATTTTGTATGGCTGTTGAATGATGTTATGAATGTCCAAATGGCCCTTGGCAGAAAAAAGGTTCCCCACCCCTGGTATAGAGCTTCTGGCTGAGGGTGGGGTGAGAGCCTCATAGGTCCAGTATAGCCTCTGCAGCATTAGAATTGAGTGTCTTCAACACGAAATTAGCTTACCGTATCCACCAGATTGTGAGTGCCCACCATCCCTCCCTTTTCTGCCCTGTTACCCTTACTTTTATTCTGTACTTGTGGAACTCAACTCTAACCTCATAAGAAAGCACTGTCAGTGTCTGAGTCACCAGTTTGTCCTCAAAGAAACTATTAGTGACTCAGAGTGGAAGGAAGATAGGAAAGAAAAGTTTATCTGCTGTCTCCTTCCTCTCTCTTGCTTCTTACTGGTCAAAGTTCCTCCTATCAGGCATTGATTTCCCATTTCTAACCCAGGATACCTACCCAGCTCTCAGTGAAACCAGCCCCAGACCTATGCATCCCTCACCTCCCAATGTTTAACAGGACTGGCTAACCTAGATGCTAAAAACCCTCTATTTCTTCATTGTTTACAAGGCCCTCTTAGATTACTTCCCTCCCACCCAGACCTCTAAGAACACTGAGCAGAGGCTGCACATCCACTAAATAAAGAAAATTAGAAATTCAGAGCAGTGGGGCGATCTCTCTGCCTCATGGAGAGTTTGGCTCCTGTGTGATTGATACTGGAAGCTGTTGGAGTTGAAAATGGACATGAGTCAAGGGCCAAGAAAACTAAAACTGACAATTAATTGGCCCTTAACCCATCACATCTTTCAAAGAGGAAAACATACCGTCCATGTTTCACTCTATCCCCAAGATAAAAACATCAAAAACCCTAGGAAGGGATAGGCAAAACCAGACTGTGTATGTCTAATTTGACAAAGGGTTATTTAAAAATAAATTGCTCAAGGCAAAGCACAGATGAAGAGAGTTCTTTGGGCTTTGGCCAACTTTTCACTAATACAGTCTGCTGGCCCCAGTGAATAGAGCCAGGACCAAAGAAAACAGTCTGCAATAAAAAACTTTGCCTCCAGAAATTTTACCTTGCTCTTGTTTGGGTTTGGGTTTTGGTAACAGCATTATTGAGATGTAATTCACTATTTAAAGGGTACAGATCACTGATTTTGAGTACATTCAGATTTCTACAACCATCACCACAATAAATTGTAGAACATTTTCATTACCCCAACAAGAAGCCCTGTACCCGTTAGCAGTTGCTCCACACTCAGCCCTAGGCAACCACTAATCTGTATGGATTTGCCTCTTCTAGACTTCTCATATGAATGGAATAATATACTATGTGGTCTTTTGTGACTGGCTTCTTTCTCTTAGTATAATGTTTTCAAAGTTCATCCATTTGTAGTATGTATCACTGCTTCATTTCTAATTGCTGCCTAATCTACTATATGTACACTACATTTTCTTTATCCATTTATCATTTGATGGACATTTGGCTTGTCTTCCACTCTTTGGATGTTACAAATTATTCTCCCATGAACATTCATGTACAAGTTTTTGTGTAGGCATAGTTATTTTTTAAATATGTTTTTATTGAACCCGTAACCAGGGCATGTGCCCTGACCGGGAATCAAACCAACGACCCGTTAGTGCACAGGCTGACACTCAACCAGCTGAGCCACCCCAGCCAGGGCTAGACATATGTTTTCATTTCTCTTGGGTATATATATACTGAGGAGTGGAATTGCTGGGTCAAGTGATAACTCTATGTTTAACCTTTTGAGAAATTCCAGCATGTTTTCCAAGGTAGCTGCACCATTTTTCATTCTCACCAGCAATGTATGAGAGTAACACTTCTTCCACATTCTTGTTGACACTTGTTATTATCTGTATTTTTAATTATAGCCATCCTTGTGAGTGTGAAGTGGTTTCACATTGTGGTTTTAATTTGCATTTCCCTCATGGATGATAATGTCAAGCATCTTTTCATGTGCTTATTTGCCATTTGTGTATCTTGTTTGAAGAAATGTCTATTCAGACTCTGACCACTTTTTAATTAGGTAATTTTTCCAAATTGTAGCAGTTCTTTATTCTAGATATAAGCCTCTTATTGGATATATGTCTTAATAAAACTTTCTTCCATTCTGTGGTCTTTCTTTTCACTTTCTTTCTTTTCTCTTTTTTTAAAAAAAACATATTCTATTGATATTTTACAGAGAGAAATAGAGAGCTAGAAACATCGATGAGAGAGAAACATCGATCAGCTGCCTCCTGCACACCTCCCACTGGGGATGTGCCCGCAACCAAGGTACATGCCCTTGACCGAAATCGAACCCGGGACCCTTCAGTCCGCAGGTTGACGCTCTATCCACTGAGCCAAACCAATTTCGGCTCTTTTCACTTTCTTAATAGTGTTCTTTGAAGCACAAAATTTTTAATTGTTCTGATGTCCAATTTATCTATTTTATATTGTATTGCTTATGATTTTGGTGTCATAGTTAAGAAAATATTGCCTAATTCAAGGTTGTGAAGATTTATGCTTATGTTTTCTTCTATGAGTTTAATAATTTTAGGTCTTACATTTAGGTTTTTGATCCAATTTGAGTAAATTTGTATATGGAGTGAGGACGAGCTCTAATTATTCTTTTGAATGTGGATATCTAGTTATTCCAGAACTACTTATTCAAAAGACAAGTCTTTCCACATTTAATTATCCTGTCATCCTATAGACATACAGACAAATTCTATTCCATTGATCTTTGTCTGTTCTTATACTAGTGCCATTCAGTCTTGAGTACTCTAGCTTTGTGGTAAGTTTTAAAATTGTGTGTGTCTTCCAATTTGATTTTTCTTTTTCAAGATTGTTTTGGCTATTTTGGATCCTCAGCATTTGCATATAGATTTTAGGATCAGCTTGTCAGTTTCTGCAAAGAAGCCAGCTGACTCTGTAAATCATTTTGGGGAGTATTGCCATCTTAGCAATATGCAGTGCTCCAGTCCATAAACATGGAATTTCTTTCCATTTATTTAGATCTTCTTTAATTTCTTTCAACAATGTTTCGTTGTTTTCAGAGTTTAAGATTTGCACTTCTTTTGTTAAATTTATTCCTAAGTATTTTATTCTTTTTGATGCAATTATAAATGGAATTGTTCTCTTATATTCATTTTTCTGAATGTTCACTGCAATTAGGGAGAAATACAATTGATTTTTTTTGTTTGATCTTGTACCCTGTAACCTTAACTGAACTAATTTATTAGCTTTAATAATTGTTTAGTGGATTCCTTAGGATTTTTTATATATAAGGTCATACCATCTGTAAATGGAGATAGTTTTACTTCTTTCTTTTCAACCTGAATTCCTTTGATCTAATTTTCTTGCTTAATTGGTGACTAGCACCTTCAGTACAATGTTGAATAGAAGTGATGAGAATGGACATTCTTATCTTGTTCCTAATCTTAAGGGGAAAGTATTCAGTTTTTCATCATGAAGTATGATTTAACTGTGGGTATTTTGACATGCCCTTTATCGGGTTGTATATGCCCTTCTATTCCTAGTTCTTTAAAATGTTTTTTTTTTAAATTATGAAGGGGTGCCCTAGCTGGTTTGGCTCAGTGGATAGAACGTCAGCCTGCAGACTGAAGGGTCCCAGGTTCGATTCCAGTCAAGTGCACAAGCCTGGCTCAATCCCCAGTAGGGAGCATGCAGGAGGCAGCCGATCAATGATTCTCTCTCATCATTGATGTTTCTATCTCTCCCCTCTCCTTTCCTCTCTGAAATTAATAAAATTTTAAAAAAATTATGAAGGGGTATTGAATTTTGCCAAATTATTTTTTGCATATAATGATGATCATGTGGGTTTTATCCTTTATTATATTAATATGGTATATTACATTAATGAACTTTCAGATGTTAAGCCAACCTTGCATTCCTGGAATAAAATCTACTTAGTATGTTATGGGTTGACTTGTGTGTCTGCAAAATTCATATGTTAAAGTTCTAACCCCCAACACCTCAGAATGGGACCTTATTTGCTAGTAGGGTTATTGAAGATAAGTAGTTAAAATGAGGTCATACTGAATTAAGGTGGGCTGTAATCCAGGATGTGTGATGAAGTACATGCTTGAATACACACATGGGAAGAATGTTATCTGAAGATTGGAGTTACGCTGCAATGAACCAAGAAACTACCAGAAGTTAGGGGAGAGGCCTGGAACAGATTCTTCCCTAGCACCCTCAAAAGGAAGCAACCTGCCAACACATTGATCTCAGAGTTCTAGCCTCCAGAACTGTGTGAGACAATAAGTTTTTGTTAAGCTACCCATTGATATGTTGTTACAGCAGCCCTAGAAACTTACACAACATATGATTCTTTTTACATGTTATTGGATTTGGTTTGATAGTATTTTGTTGGGAATTTTTGCATCTGTATTAATAACAGATGTTGGTCTACAATTTTCTTTATTTGGATGTCTTTGGAGTTATTTTCATAGTATTTCTTTAGGCTAACCAGATACATCTTAACCAGAACCTACTTCAGATATATAGTAACTTCCCAGTGAAGTTGGGAAATATTATTCCTATATAACTCTTCCCTGTCCCTTTTTTTGTACTTATGTTATATCATATATAAAATTATAGTATTATTACATCTATATAGGTTTCTAACTCAATAATGCATTGGTATAATTATTACTTTATATAATTTTATCTATTAAAAAGCTAATAAAAAATAAAGCAAGTATACTATATTTATAGAGTTTATTATGTTAACCTTTTTATTCACCATTAGAGGCCTGGTGCATGAAAATTCATGCACTGGAGGGGGCGGGGGTCCCTCAGCCCAGCCTGCCCCCTCTCACAGTCCAGGAGCCTTCAGGGATGGGAGGTGACCCGGCGATCAAGGGAAGGTGACGCCCCCATCACATCTCTGCTGCTGCCACTGCTGGCAGCGCAAGCCTCGGCCGGCCCTGGGCAGCTGGGGGGCTGAGGACAGGTCCAGCCGCACTGTGTGCCTGCCGTGCCCCCTACCCCCCCCTCTGCCCCCCCGGCTGGGCTGAAAGGACTGGGGGACTCAGGCGGGACTGAGAGGACTGGGTGCAGCCATCTTGTGGCTGTGGGCACCACCATCTTTGTGACGACCTGATGGTCAATTTGCATATTCCCTCTTTATTATATAGGATTCCTTGTTCTGTTCATTTGTACATTATTATCTAAGGAAAGAGGATCCACTGAAGATTTTTGGTGGAGGGAGGGAGATGGCCAGCATTTAAGTATGTACAGTGATATTTGAGGACAACTGCTCTGTCAGACATGTGTAAATGCATTGGGTGGTATGAGGGATAGAATTAAAGAAGGTAAGAGGCAGTTGTAGCAATCAAGGTACAAGTTCATGAGAGCCTGGATTTGGCTTGATTTTGGCTCTGTTGCCTTGCATTTTGCCTGCTGGAGCTGGGAATATCTAAGTCAGTGATACGGGCACTGACTCAGAGTAGCCATGGATATAGGTACATTCATCAGGGCTCGTTGATGAACTGAGGTCAATCCAAGGATGAAGCCTCCATGGGAAAACATGCCCTGTCTGGTGATTTAAGGGGGCTCAGAAGGAGAGACTTTCCCAAGGCAAGCCTCTTTGGAGAGCATGATGCCTAGCAAGTACCGTCCATCCCAGGCCATCACAGTTATGTGTGAATGCAAGGGCAGAGCGGGGGGGGGGGGGGGGGGGGAGGGGGAACGGTGAGAGGAGAAGGAGAGATTCTTCACCATGCACGTGCCCCTGCAGCTGTCAGGGATGAGGTTACAGAGAATGGAAGAGAATGCAGAATTCCTCTTCCCTTTCCCAGGGCAGATGACCTTTCAAAATTAAACAGATCAATTCTGTGTCCTCCAAGGAAGCATATCTGACTGCCCTGACTCAATGGGCTCTATTGTTTTAGGTGAAGCCAGGTGACTCAATTCATCATTGATATCCTCGCTAAGAGGTTTTGTCTGTGAATTTTCATCTGGAATAATTTTGTAAGGCGTGGATTAGACATGCCTCTACATACCATTAAAACAAAACAAAAAAGACAAAGCATGCACTCCTGAGTGTAGAGACGACATTGGTACTATTGATAGTGCATAGTGGTTATTCCAGTACAAGTCAAAGGCCTGAATAAGGTAGTAATGATAAAGGTTAATTTGCAAAATGCTCATCAGGTAATCAGGGTAAGCAAAAAAAAAAAACAGTAATAATAAGTGTTTGGAAGTTTTAAAATATTTCTAAATAATTCATGAATCAAAGGAGAAATCAAAGTGAAAGTTAAAAAACTCTTAGAACTGAAAAAGAAGAAAAATACCACCTATCATAAAGAAGAATGCTATTAGCACTGCTAATTCCATACTAACCACATGATCCCCAAATCCTCAAGTCCAGAATAAAGGGCGGGAGGTAATCAACCACAAAGACCTTGTATGCAAGTATGTATAACCCATGGACACAGACAATAGGGTGCTGAAGGCTTGGGGGTCAGGAGGACGAGGGGATCAATGCGGGGGGGGGGGGGGGGAATGGGACATATGTAATACTTTCAACAATGAAGAGTTATAAAAAAAAAAGAAAAGAATATTCAGTTTAAAATGACTGTGCCCCCTTGGCAGCTGCTGAAGGGAATGCAAGTCTTCTCTGGAGGACAATTTTCTCAGAAAAGTTCAAGGAATATGATAGCACAGTCAAAAATTTAAAAGCAAGCAAGCAGAATGAAACCAAAACAAGAAATAAGCCACTATGAGTAAGAGAAAAGCAGAGCTGAATGAGAACCACAAAGCCTTCCCATATTGGAATTATTAGACACAGATTATAAAATAAGCATGTTTAATATAGTTACGGTAAATGAAAGAAGGGATTGGAGACGTGAATCATTTGACTAAGGAGAAAGAACATTTTTAAATGATCAAATAAGTCTGATAAAAGGAACTAAAGTATTTGGGAATGCAAAATAGTATAATGGGAATATTTTGACAAAGAAAAATTTTTGTAAAGTCAAAAGATTTATTTGTTACCTTTATGTTTATTTTTTCTTTTAAATAGTTTTACCTAGAATTTAATTTATTATAGATGAGTGAATCCAATTTTATCTTTCCCGGAGGCTACCCTCATATCCTAATACCCATTCATTTGAAATGCCACCTTTATCAGAATCAAATCCATATAAATATATGTTTGTGTCTATTTCTGGGGTATCCTGTTTCACAGATCTTTCTGTTCACGTGTTGATACTAACAGTTTTAATTAATATAATGTTTATGATACTCTTCAATATCTGGCAGGGCTAGTCCTCCTTCATTACTCTTTTCTTGCTTTATTCCCAAAATAATCGTGTTGGTATTTTTTTTTATTTTTTTAATAAATCTTTATTGTTCAGATTATTACAGGTGTTCCTCTTTTTTTCCCCCATAGCTCCCCTCCACCTGATTCCCCACCCCACCCCATGCCCTTAGCCCCCGCCACTGTTTTCATCCATAGGTGTAAGCTTTTTGTCCAATCTCTTCCCGCACCCCTCAGAGAATTGTCAGTCCACTCCCTTTCTATGTCCCTGATTCTATTATATTCACCAGTCCATTCTGTTCTTCAGATTTTTTATTCACTTGATTTTTAGATTCACTTGTTGGTAGGTATGTATTTGATGTCATTTTGTTGTTCATAATTTTTATCTTTACCTTTTTCTTCTTCTTTCTCTTCTTAAAGAACACCCTTCAGCATTTCATGTCATCCTGGTTTGGTGGTGATGAACTCCTTTAGCTTTTTCTTGTCTGTGAAGCTCTTTATCTGACCTTCAACTCTGAATGATAGCTTTGCTGGGTAGAGTAATCTTGGTTGTAGGTTCTTGCTGTTCATCACTTTGAATATTTCTTGCCACTCCCTTCTGCCCTGCATAGTTTCTGCCGAGAAATCAGCTGACAGTCGTATGGGTGCTCCCTTGTAGGTAACTAACCGTTTTTCTCTTGCTGCTTTCAAGATTCTCTCTTTGTCTTTTGCCCTTGGCATTTTAATTATGATGTGTCTTGGTGTGGTCCTCTTTGGATTCCTCTTGTATGGGGTTCTGTGTGCTTCCTGAACTTGTAAGTCTATTTCTTTCATCAGGTAGGGAAAGTTTTCTGTCATTATTTCTTCTAATAGGTTTTCAATATTTTGCTCTCTCTCTTCTTCTGGCACCCCAAAAATTCGGATGTTGGTACACTTAAAGTTGTCCCAGAGGCTCCTTACACTATCTTCATATTTTTGGATTCTTTTTTCTTTTTGTTTTTCTGGTTGGGTGTTTTATGTTTCCTCATATTTCAAATCTTTGGTTTGATTCTTGGGGTCCTTTGATCTACAGTTGAGTTTCTGTATATTCTTTATTTCAGACAGTGTATGCTTAATTTCTGACTGGTCCTTTTCCATTTTTTTGGCATTCTCATTAAGATCCTTAAAGGTCTCACTGAGCTCCTCAGCGGTTTTTAGAAGATTCTTGAGTAACCTTATAAATGTGGTTCTGAACTCTATGTCGTCCATTAGTTTGCTTTCCTCCATTTCTGTCATTCGTGACATATTTCTTTGTCTCCGCATTTTGCTGCTTCCTTGTGTTGATGGAGTGGCTTTGTGTGGTAGGTGACCTATAGGGGCCAGTAGCTCAGCCTCCCCAATCACCTGAGGTGGACACCTTTGGTACACCCCTTTGTAGGCTGAGTGCAAAGTCTTGGTGTATTTAAGCCTTGATTGCTGTTGGTACACTGGGAGGAATTGACCTCCAGGCCAATTGGCTGTGAGGACCCGCTGTGTCTGTAATGGAAGAGCTGCTGCGCTGGAAACACGCTTATGGTGTAGGACTTGTTTCAGTGGGGCTTTGGTGCTTACTGAGTCTGCCTCTTGAATGTGTCACTTATGGATGTGAGGAGTTGAAATCTGGTGTCTCACACTGACCACTAGGTACACTGGCTTCTGGATCTCCAATGGGGTGCAGGTCAGCTACTGTCTGAGGCCACCCAGCAGGAGCTACAGCGAGAACTACAGTTTTCTCCTCTTTGCTTGGGGTTTGGAGGTTTTGGAGCTGTCTGACCCGGGCTGCAAGTTTGCTAGGTTAAGCTGCGATAGGGCAGGCCATTCATATGCAAAAGCCACTGCTTGGAGCTTGGGTGGGTTTGTAGATTGTGCAGGGCGGGGTCTCAGGGCGTGACCAGGCTAGGGTGTGGCAAACAGCGATGGCTGCCAGTAAGCTGGCTCTGCGTCTCCGACCGTGTTCCCGCGTCCTCAGCTTTTCAGCGCTTGTACACCCCTCAATGCTGTTTGCTCTTTCCTTCTAGTTGTAGAACTTCCACTCAGCCAGCATTCCCGTGGTTCTGGGTGATAGACGTTTTGTCTTATAGTTGTAGTTTTGAAATTGTTGTGCGAGGCAGCAGTTTAGGTGTTTACCTACGCCGCCATCTTGGATCCTCCGGTATTTTTTTTTTTTAATATATTTTTATTTCTTACAGAGAGGAAAGGGAGAGGATAGATAGTTAGAAACATAGATCAGCTGCCTCCTGCACACCTCCCACTGGGGATGTGCCCGCAACCCAGGCACATGCCCTTAACCAGAATCGAACCCGGGACCCTTCAGTCCACAGGCCAACGCTCTATCCACTGAGCCAAACCGGTCAGGGCAATCGTGTTGGTATTTTTGTTGAAGAAGTCAGGTTTATACGTTTATTTGGAGAGGATTACCATCATATTCCATTTCTTTATCTAAAACTGTCTTACTGTTTACTCAAGTCTTTTTTGAATGACCTTTCATAGTGTTTCCAAGTTTTCTTCATATGAGTCTTGCACGTTTCTTAAATGTATTTCTAAGTATTCTATCATATTTCTTCATTTTGTAAATTGGATATTTTGTTATATTTTCTACATTATTGTTGTTTGTATATCAGAGAACTATTGATTGTGTTTTAAGTTTGTTCTCAGCCACCGTACTAAATTATCTTACTATTGGTAATAACGATTTTTAAAGTTGATTTTTCTGAATTTCTGCCATAATATCATCACCTCTACAAATAGTAATGTTTTCTTCTCTTTCCTTTCTGATATTACATCCCTGTTTCCCCGAAAATAAGACAGTGTCTTATATTAATTGTTGCTCCCAAAGAGGCGCTAGGTCTTATTTTCAGGGGATGTCTTATTTTTCCATGAAGAAGAATACGGTACACATTTATTGTTAAATGAAAATAAAGGAAATTTATTACCTGTGTACGGTACGGTAGTACAGTAGTTGTCAACACAAAGCAGACAAACTGTGAATCCTACAGTATCAAGAATTTACTCATTTATTCAATGACAATCATGTCATCATCTTCTGGAACATCATCATAACAATCCAATTCCTGAATTACCTGGTGAATTTCTTGTCACTCCATTTTTTTCAGAATCAGTGGACCAAATCTCTCATGTTTAGCAATAGCACTGTCTTTAAATGAGTACTTCTTGTCAAGGTAGCCTGCTCGCAGTGCATTTGCAATGCAACTGTCAGTGATTTTCTCCCATGAATTCTTCACCCAAGTCACAACTTCTTGCAGTTTAAGTTTCACAAAGTTTCCACGCTGATTTCTCTCCATTCTATTTTCAATGTAGTCATTAATTTCCATGCGCAAATTGTCTTTGAATGGCTTGTTTATTGCAATATCAAGAGTCTGGAGATAGGCCGTCATTCCTGCGGGAATCGTTAACTGATCTATTTTTCTTTCGTGAAGAAATGTCTTCATGTCTTTAGCGTGGTTGAGTGCTGGCTGCATCCCAGACTAGCAGACCTCTTTGGCTCCCTCGCATAACAAGCGGCAGCATTAAATTGACCCACTTCCTTATAACTGCTTGTGTGGCCCAGGCTTTTCCAGTTTCAAGAATAAAAATGCCCAAAACACGTTCCATCTTTTCCTTCATGCCCTTAGAAATGATTACAGGTGGGATTTTAGTGCCATCTAGATGAATTGCCAAAATACAGGAAACACGTGCACTTTCGTAAGCAGTGGAGGGAATGTAGCTAAGGAGGCACCCCGCTGTTCAATTGTTGTTTGAGATGATTGGCCCATAAACACTGCAGTTTCATCCATGGCAATCATGTTGGAAAGATTGTATTTAGAGAAGTCAGCATCATCAATAAAGGACTTGAATGCAAGTGCTCGCTTCATAACTTGAGTATCTTCCAACCTAAACAATGTTGTAGATCTTCTTAAAGACAGTTCACTTCGCTGAAGGAAATTATCCAGCCATTGTTGTGATGCTTTGAAGTCTTTGGGGGCTATGTCAAACTGTGGTGCCATTGCAAGGGCAAATTCTTGAATCTGAGCCCTATTCACAACCAAAGCCTTTGCTCTCCTGTCAACAACCCATTCACAGATCAGGTCTTCCAGCTCGGAAAATAATGGTTGCCGACCTGATCCACACTTGCGCATTTCCCTTGTCCACTTGTTCAATGAGGTTACCATACTCTGCTCGCCATTTTCGGACCAATCGGATATTCAACATCTTCTCTTTACAGAAAGCAGTAAGATTTTGGCCCCAAGAGTCTTCCACGATTCCTTTCTTGTACTCCACGGAGTAGCTTTTTCTTTTTGTGCTCATTTCTAGGGGTAAAAAAAAGGAATTGGGGTATCAAGGTGAGGGGAGGGGGATCACTCAAAATGACACAGGGGGGATCAGAGGGGAGAATCAAAATGGCACAGGAGAATCAGAGGGGGGATTACCATTTTAGTAACCCCTTTTGATCCTCCTGTGTCATTTTGATTGTCCCCTCTGACCCTCCTGTGTCATTTTGATTGTCCCCTCTGATCCTCCTGTGTCATTTTAAGTGATCCCCCTCCCCCCACCCCTGTGCCACTGAACACCTTCACCAGACATCCCCCCTACCCCTTTATCAGACATTTACCCCCTGGGGCCTGCCTGGGGACTGTCACTGGGCTTGCTGGGGCCTGGATCTGGGCTGGAGCAGGGTCTGCCACTGACTGAGAGCCTTCAGTCATCATGAAGGCGGCCGCGAGCATCAGGTAGTGTCACCAGAGACAGACCAGCACTCACCACCTTCGCCGCGTCCCGTTCGCTCTAATCCTCCTGTTCTTCTACACGCATCTGCGAAAGTCTCCTCCTCTCTCCCGCCCCGCACTCACCGCTCACTCCGACCTCCGCTCTGCCTCCACACAGCAGTGACGTCAGGACTCCGCGTAACGTCACTGGTTGCTAGACACCAGTTGGGGTGGCCCTAGCGACCAGTTTACGGTAAATTAATTTTCATTCTGAGACAGAGCCTGGGGACCTTATTTTCGGGGGATGCCTTATATTTCACTCAGAAGGAAACCTGTAAGTAGGTCTTATTTTCGGAGGATGTTTTATTTTCGGGGAAACACGGTATTTATTATTTTTCTTCTCCATTGACAGTGGCTAGTGTTAGCTAAACAAAGTTAACTAATACTGGTAATAATGTACATTCTCGTGCTTCTGATTTTAATAAGACTCAGTGTTTCATCGTATAGTTTCTGGCCTTTGAAATTAATTGTGTATACTTTTTATGTTAATAAACTGTTCATCTATTGCTATTTTATTTATATATATTTTCTAAATCAAAAGGGTTATTGAATGGTAATAGAATCAACAGGAAAGTTCATGTCTCTTTTGATATGTTTAAGTTGTACTATAATAGTAGATTTCTTAATATTGAGCCATCTTTGCATTCTTGGCATGAGTCTTGCTTGATCATGATACATATTTGATTAATGTGCTACTAGAGACTATTGGCCAATATTTTATTTACAATATTTAGGCATTGGACTCTGTCAATGTTATGCTGAGTTGATAAAAAGATTTCGGAAACTTTTAATACTCTGGAACTATTTAAATAATTTAGAATTACCTGTTCTTTAAAGATTAAAAAAAAATTTTTGGAAAATATGTTTTCATTAACTTTTGTTTTTATAGAGAGAAAAAACAAGGGAGAGGGAGAGAGAGGGAGAGAGACACTAATGACAGAAATATCAGTGGGGATTGAGCCTGCAGTCCGGATCTTGTTCTGATCAGGAATCAAACTGGCCACCTCCCAGTGAATGGCATGATGCCCAACCAACTGAGCCACATCGGCCAGGGCATTCCTTAAAGATTTCATAGAATTCACATGTAAAATTTTCTGAAAATTGATCTATTTGTATTTTCTTCCTTTTTTAGGGTCAGTTTTGATCATTTATATTTCTTTAGCTAATTATCTATTACATATATTTGCATAAAGCTGAGCAGTGTACTCTTTTATAATTTATTTAATTTCCTCTGCATCTATGCATATTTCTCCATACTCATTTTTAATATTTATGTACCTCTTCCTTTATTATTTATATTATTTGACTAGCTTTGCTAAATTTTTGCCTAAAATGTTTAATTTCTTTTAGCCAAAACCGGTTTGGCTCAGTGGATAGAGCGTCGGCCTGCGGACTGAAAGGTCCCAGGTTCGATTCCGGTCAAGGGCATGTACCTTGGTTGTGGGCACGTCCCCAGTGGGGGGTGTGCAGGAGGCAGCTGATTGATGTTTCTCTCTCATCGATGTTTCTAGCTCTCTGTCCCTCTCCCTTCCTCTCTGTAAAAAATCAATAAAATATATATTTAAAAAAAATAAAATGTTTAATTTCTTTTAATACCATTCTTTACAATATGTTTATTTGTTCTATAAGTCTTCTCTTTTCTAATTCTTTAATTTTTTTAATCTTTATGGTATCTCCTTTCTTTT
The DNA here is from genome assembly GCF_963455305.1 of Plecotus auritus. Lineage (NCBI taxonomy): Eukaryota > Metazoa > Chordata > Mammalia > Chiroptera > Vespertilionidae > Plecotus > Plecotus auritus. The sequence goes on from NC_137782.1 coordinate 150,845,924, forward strand.
GTTCTTAAGAAAATTGTGTTCTTTTTCTAACTTATTGAATGGGGCACTTAATTATTTTCATTCTCCATTTGTCTTTCAGTTGACAGAGCTATTCATATTAAAAAGAATAAAAGAACAACTTTATGCAAATCTGTTCAACAACTGAGATGAAATGGACAAATTCCTCTAAAAGCACAAACCACCAAAGCTAGAGAAAAAGATAGTTTGAATTGTGCTAATCTATTGAAGAGATTGATTTATAGTTTGTACCTTCCTGCAAAGAAAACTTCAGTCCTAGATGGCTTCACTGGGGAATTTAAACAAACATTTAGTAAAGAAATAATTCCAATTTTACATAAACATGTCCAGAATACTGAAGAGGGGAATGCTTTCCAGCTCATTCTATGAGCCCAACATCACTCTGATACTGAAATCATAAAAATATGTGGATAAGTATTGACTATAAAAAACACATATTACCTTGATGTGTTTAAAACATGTACAAATAAAATTCGTGACAGTAATAGCACAAAAGGCAGGAACAGAGTAAAAGAAATGAAAGTGTGCTATATAATCCTTGCATTGGTGCAAATACAAATTTATGATAGATTCTAGAAAATCATAATGGTTGTTGTAATCTCTAGGGTAACCATGAAAAGAACTGTAAAGTAATGTGTAATTAACAAGCTAATCAAAAGGGAAATGGAATCATAAAAAGTATGTGATTAATTTTTTTCTGAAATGAAAGAAGAGTTAAAGGAGCATAGAACAGATGGGACAAGAAGCAAACAAATAGTAAGTTGATAAATGTAAACCCTAATAGATCAATAATTGCTCTAAATACGAGTACTTTTATTAAACAGCGAAGATTACTCCATGTGGGTTTAACATAAAAACAAAAGCTGTGGAGCTCCAGCAGGGGAGCATGCAGAAAGGAGCAGAGAGGATTCACTGCCTGCAGGGTTCAGGACGGCCTGCCCGGGTGTCTCTCAGAGCTGAGGGGCACATCCTGAAGCGGAGACCCAGTCCTCTGCACAACAGCAGAGGGAAATGCACAGGCCAATAAGCAGAAGTTATCCCGAGACCGAGTTTGGTTTTGAGAAACCAAAGGAGATGGACTAAACCAGGAACCACACATTTCAGTTCAATAGTGTGTGCTGCTGAGAAATGTTTAACAATTGTCTCTCCAGTGTAGTTCTAACTTGAATGCTGATTGATGTTTTTGTTTACATTCACAAGTCAGATCAAACTGAAACAATGAAGAGGTGTGGGAACTTCACCCATTCCCCAGTTGTCAATGGCATGCTTGATGGATGTCTTTGCTGAATGGGATAATACTTTTTGAATACTGGAAGAATAGGGTTTTTTTGTTTTGTTGCTTTTCACAATGCAATGGCTACAGACATGACATTTTTTAAAGTTTCATCTACATTATTAACATTTTCTCCATCACTTTCTTAAATCTAGACCAGGGTTCAGCAAACTATAACGCAAGAGCTACATTAAACTTAGTTTGCATAACTTTTAAATTATCCATTCTTATCTAAATATTACAATGCTTTGATGTGTACCAAATACATGAATATGCTTTTTAATAATCAATTATCATACATCATTTCTTTTTTCCTTGATCTTCTGTTTTCACTTGTTCCATATCCCAGTGAATTATCATTATGCTTAAACATTCTTTATTGATTACCCTATCGTATTTCTCTGCCAAAAAGCTATACAAATTAAAATTTAATTAGTTTTATTTCTTATCTCCCTAAGGCTTATAAATATTAATTTTTTACTGTGATGAAGTTATTGCAATTGTTAGAAGTATACAAGTAGAATAAATCATTTTTCAATTAGTTTGTGTAATCATAGGTAAGTATTTCAGTATGATTTATTTTCAGAATGAGACAGGCTTAGCATCAATTTTATTCCTACTTTTAGTTTTTATAGGTATAAAAGGAATTTTATTTTTTAAAATGTCACCCAAGGGTTGGAAATCCTTTTAAACTGCCCGGCGTGGCTCCGTGGTTGAGGTCAACCTATGAACCAGGAGGTCATAGTTCGATTCCCGGTCAGGGCACATGCCCAGGTTGCAGGCTCAATTCCCAGTGTGGGGCATGCAGGAGGCAGTGGATCAATGATTCTCATCATTGGTGCTTCTATCTTTCCTCCTTACCTCTCTGAAATCAATAAAAAGACATTTTAAAAAATAGAATTCTTTTAAACTACATGCCAAAATCATGTAGTAATCATAAAAAATTATTTTTAATGATCTAGCACTGATAACTTGATTAGATTCTTCCTCAATTTTGTTAAAACCTAGCAATTAGAAACCATTCAATTAAAAAAAAAGTTTCCTAGTCTCTAAATCCATTCACTTTCTCAATTTCTGATAATTTTGCCCCAAACAGCCTAAGATTTACTAAATTACTATTAATTATTCTTATTATTTTAGAGAAATCTCATTTTTGTAGCTTTAGTTAAACAGATTTGCAAAAAGAACTACATCAAATTGGAAATTGCACATCCTTTGTGAGCAAATATAATCGTGCTGAATTTCGGTTTCCTAGAACAGGCAAGACTGGACAGAGTTGGAGACGCGATACCTGTGACATAGAGATAAATAAGTAATTTAATGATTGAACAGGAGCATGTTTATAATTACATCTTTGATATTATTATAAAGACAAATCAAAATCTGAGGGGGAGGGATTATCCCTAATTGAATAAGTTGGTTTTGTAAAGTTCAGGATATTATGTTCTAGGTTATGTTTTGGGAACATTTTATCCTACACACCTGTACGAAGGTAGATGTTCTATCTTTTTAATAGACTTTGTTAGAACAATTATAAGTTCACAACAAAACTGAGCAGAAGGTACAGAAATTTTCCATATACCTCCTGCCCCCACACATGTATAGCTTCCCCTATTGTCAACATCCCCCACCAGAGAGGTCCATTTGTCACAACTGAAGAACCTACATGGATACATCACTATCACCCAAAGTCCATAGTTCTTGGTGTACATTCTTTGGGTTTGGACCAATATGTAAGGACATATATCCACTGTAGTGTCCTACAGGGTAGTTTCTGACCTAAAAAGTGTCTAAGCTCTGCCAATTCATCGCTCCCTCCTCTCTAATCCCTGGCAACCTCTGATCTTCTTACTGTCTCCATAGTTTTACTTTCTCCAGAATATGACCTAATTGGAGTCACACAGTATGCAGCCTTTTCAGATTGGCTTCTTTCACTGGGTAACATGAGTTTAAGTTTCCCCCATGTTTTTTCATGGCTTAATAGTTCATTTCTTTTTGGTGCTGAATAATAACCAATTGTCTGGATATGTCAGTGTATCCATTCACCTACTGAAAGACATCTTACTTGCTTCCAAGTTTGGGCAATTATGAAGAAATCTGTTATAAACATCCATGTGCAGGTTTTTGTGTGGACGTGAGATTTCAGTTTCTTTAGGGGAAATGCTAAAGAGCGGGACTGCTGTATCCCACGGTAAGAGCATGTTTAGTTTTGTAGGAAACTGCCAAACTGCCTTCCAAGGTGCTGTGTGCCATGTCACATTTCCACCAGCAGTGAATGAGAGTTCCTGTTCCATATCCTGGCCAGCATCCCATGTTGTCCGGATTTCAGCCATTCTCACTGGAGTGTAGAGGTATCTGTCTTAATTTGCATTTCCTGTTAGAAATAATGGGCATCTTTTCATATGCTTATTTGCCATCTGTATATCTTTAGTGAGGTGTTTGTTAAGGTCTCTGGCCCATTTTTTAATTGGGTTGTCTTCTTTTTTGTTGTTTTCCTGTACAATCTGGTATTTATTAGTACTTTGGTCAGAGAAATCCAAAGTTCACTATACTGGAGGGACTCTGGAATTCCAGGCTGTTTCTTAGACTGTAGGTTAAATGCCATCAGCTTCTCATACTGGACGAGGGTTGCCCAAACAACAGACCTGAAGCTGCATCACCAAAGATGCTAAGAGAAGCTGGGGCCTGTGGGGGGGAGATACTGATACAGACAGTGGAAAGAACAGCCAGATATTTCCTCCTCACCAGGAAGACCTTACAGTTCCAGGATTTGCTCCATGGTATGGGCATCAGGGAACAAGGCCAGGAACAGGTTGTTTGTTTTCTTATTGTTGAGTTTTAAGTGCCCTTTGTTTATTTTGGGTAATGGTACTTTAACACATGTGTTCTGAAAATATTTTCTCCCTGTCTGTGACTTGTCTTTTCATTCTCTGGATAGATGTTCTCTTCTTAAGAAAGCAACTTACACTACTTAGTGGAAAGTAATAGCAAACAAGTATTAGACCATCAATAAGTGGGGCACTTAAAAAGTTTATTAATGATTGTTGCTTGTGTGTTATTTACATATTCCTATAATATATTCCTGTTAAAACAACAGTAATATAAATATATTTTTATATAATATAAATCTAAAAACTTCATAATGAAAAAGAATAATTGATCTGCAAGTAGAGATATGTACAAATAAGTAGATATTAACTTATCACACCACATAATCAGTTGGCAAAAAGAGTTAATGAAAATATTTTACCCACCAATCTGAATAAATGTTCAAGAAACGTAAGACCCTAACTTAGATGTATGTTCCATTTCTATATGTAACACTAATCTTCTGGAAGCATTGGAAATCAGTATGAAACTTTCACTTCCTTCTTCTCAAAATCATGTAGATCAGCAATTTTCAACCTTTTTCATCTTATGAAACACATAAACTACTAAAATAAAACTATTTTTTGCCGATTTGACAAAAATAGGTATAATTTTGATTGATTTACAAAAAAGTAATATTGATAGTATTTACCTACCCTTTTTGCTCCAAAGTGACTTTAAAAAAGCAGGTGCCCGTTACTTGTTTATAAGGATTGCTGGTACCAAAAATTAACCAATTAGATGCAATCTTATTATGCATATGACCAATAAAATGCAATGCTATTGTGTGATCTATACTAGTATATGTATGGTTCAAGACAGGGCATTCACACTGGAAGGCTATTGTTATGTTGGCTATTGTCATTTTTTTAAATTTGACAATCTAAGGGAAAAGAGGTCAGTGCCCTGACTAGTCAGGTATTGCATGTTTAAAATTTCTGTGTGGCACACTAGTTGAAAATCACTGATGTAAATAGATGGACCAAAGCATGGTCCAGGCCTTGGATGAGAGTATTCTCCAAACTTCATCACTATGAATAGTGAGAATTCAGGAAGAGGGATTTGTGGCAGATTGATATATCATTTTAACACACATTAATACTAAAATTCTTAGATTAATGGATATGTAGATAAGATAGATAAGAGCCAGAGTTTGTCATGAATGTGTCACTTGCATGTTCTCACAAGACTCGCCCTTAGGGGCAATGCATTCTTGACAAGAGTTATGGATGGGAAGGGATAAAATTAATAAGCAAAATTTGTCATGTTTTTTTGCTGCCTCACTCTACAATAAATTCAGAACACTACAACATAGGCAAAATACTCAATTTCTAATACCTTACTTCAAACTTAACAAATGTATTCAAGAGGGAAAAAACCATGAAGTCTTACTGAAGGGTTATGGTGCCTTAATTAAAGGAGGTTTCACTTATATCAGTGATGTTGAGTGATTGTGAAAGAGATGATAGGGTGGGGGGGAACACCTCAACTTCAAGTGTATTTTCTGGCAAATCAATTTCTGGAAAGAGTACGTATGGGAAATTGAGAATATGGAAGTTGATGCTCTTAAAACTATGTATGCTTGCATATCCTTTAATTAGAAAGTCTTTGCCCAGGGGTATACATAGAATAGAAATAAGGAAAGACAGCAAAATGAAATGAAAACAAATTATTAAGTAGAGGCTTAGAGGGGAAATAACAGTTATGGTAGACAAGCCAAGGAGTTGAATGTAGGACCTTCAAAGATGGCAACAGAAATAATGGACAGAAGAAATATTCAAAGACATGCCTCAAAAAATTTTTTCTGAACTAGAAAAAAAAGTATGAATCTGTATATGGAAATGGCACAGCCAGGTAAAATTGAGCCAGAATGATCAATCAAGAAATAAATTGTAAAATTACTGAACCTCGAAGAATTCTTTGGGAAAGCAGGTAAAACAAAATGAATGGGAAACAAGCAAGCCTCAGAGTGACTAAAAGACAAGAGAACATACTTTCTTTTTCTGAGGAACAAAAAGAAAGTATGACTCAAGAATTTTATTCCCAGCCAAACAATCATTAATACTATAGTATAGCAACCAACAAATGACTTTAACATGCAAGAACATGACAGTGGAGGGGGTATTGTTTCATTGTCCTTTTTGATGAATAAGAACATGTACTTCAGTTACCTAAGAGAAGACAGGAAAAACTACCATGAAATAATCTGATGGTAAGCATTGACTCTATTTAACTGACAGTAGAACCAAAAGTAAAACAAATGTGGGTTTGTTTGTTTTTTATTATGGAAGTGAACATAAATATTCTAAACCAAGACACTGTAAAAAAATTAAAGGAACAAAAGTTAGGAAAAGAAGGGATAAAGATAAGGATATTAGTGTAAGTATAACAAAATCTTTAAAAACTAGGAGGTCAAAATATATCATTTAATAATAGAGGAATTTATATCTTTTGTATAATGATATCTAGAATAATAAAAGCATAATATGGTAATTAGACCGGACAGCTGAACAACCTTCTGGACATTCTTCTGGATGACCTTCCGAAGCTGGGGCTGTGAGGGCCGAGCCCTTTGCACAAATTTCATGCATCGGGCCTCTAGTTTTTAAATAAACTTTAAATGGAAGTAAAACATACAGAAAAATACAAAAATTGTAAGTATACATACTGTAGAACTTCACAAAATAAACATGAATACATTCATATTAAAGGGGCCCATATCAAGAAATAGAACATTGTCAGCACTCAGAGCCTCCTCCTGTCTCCTTGTAGTCACTCAAGGGCATCCACTATACTAATTTCTAACTGAATATTGAATTTTGTCTGTTGTATGTTATGTAATTGGATTCTTATACTATAACGTGTCTGGTTTCTTTTGCTCAACTTTATGTTTTTGAGATTCATTCATGTTGCATGTAACAATAGTTTATTCATTATTATATACATAAAGGGTTCAATAATATGAGCATATCACAGTTCATCCATTCTTCTGTTGATAGGCATTTGGATAGGTTTTAGTAAGATATTAAGTAATCTTACTGTGAATATTCTTATACTTGTCTTTTTGTTGAACATATACCTGCTTTTCTGTTGGGAATAATTATTTGATGGGGAAAAATATGTTCATATTTGCAAAAATATTATTCTTGTCATATATAATGAAGACTACTGATTTAGTAAAAATTAAAACATAATTATAAAAAGAAAATGGGAGAGAGAAAGTGGCTAGATTGAAGAGAGCTATAGCTTTGCCTAGTGACATAAGAAATTAGTACATAATGTGTAATATGGATAAATGAACAGAGAATATTATGAAATATTGAATTATAATATTAGTCAATATTTATAATATATAACACCAAATTTAGATATTTGCCTATGCAAAACTAAATCACTTTAAAATAATTTACGTAAGAACATTTTACATGTCCACAAATATTTTTACTTAAAAATTGAAGTATTAGGATATTGTTTAAAAATATGGAGGTAAATGTGAAGTATTTCCAAAATAATTGAAAGTAGTTATTTGGGGCAGGGGACTTTTTTGTTGTTATAAATCCAACTTTTCTCTAAGCCCCCTGAATTATTTGATTTGTTATGTGCATATATTATTTTAGTAAAATGAAAGGTTTTGTTGGTTTGGTTTGGTTTGCACAAGGACAGCGAGCAATAACTTGACATAGAATTGATTGATTGATATCTGATCAAACCCAAGCTAAATGTATCCCCAACTCAGCTTTCATATAGCCAGATGTTACGAATGCTCTGTGTTGCTCAAAGGCCATCCAACACTAGGTAAATGAGTGAGAGAGGAAAGTCAGAATGAAGAGAGAGTGCTCTCTAACTATAGTTCAATATCGCACTTCTGCAGATTTTACAAAAATAGATGGATGTATAAACACAATGTGAGGGCCCCTCCAGGGTCCTGGAAGGAAAGGAGCACGTGTGGGCCTGAAGCTTTAGCTTCACAGTAAATCGGCTCCTGAGAGCAAAGGCAAGAAAATAAACTAAAAGACCCAGATTCAAGCTCAGCTCTGCCTTTCAGGAACTACATAGAAAGTCAAGTACTTACTCAACTTCTTGGCACCTCAGTTTCCCAATCTGTAAAATGGTAACAGTAAATCCCCATGGGTTGTGCTGGGATGCTAATGAGTTACTGGTGACATCATGTTACGGAAATATCAGCTCGCCTCAAAGTCAAAAGCAGCTGTCCCACCCCTTTCACCCCCCAAAAAGCAGTTCTCCCAAATCCCATAGAGACGCCTATGTTCCTCATATCCATGGTGCAGTATGAATTTGGAAACCTCTGGTTCTCAGGCATAGACTTCGTAGCTCTGGTCCAAATTATTTTAGGGAGGAAAATACAAAATTCCAAACAACAGCAATTTTTTTAAATCTTTGGAAAACATATTGAGCCAGTCAGATTACTAGAAATTTAAGTTCCAAAATCAGGCCCATCTAGGGAATGATGTTCCAGCCATCTCCCCAAACCACAGCGAGCGAAGCACGTTCTGAGCGGTATCTCTTCCTCCTATTCGTTACCTAGCCGTCAGAGGGCAGGGCTGCCCTAGCCATCGCTTGGCCTCTTAGAACAAGATGCTGTATAACATTCAGGTGCAGGAAAAGGGGTGACAATGAAAGGTTCTATACCTTCCATTTGGAATTCCTACTGCAGTTTTACCAGGTTTGTAGTCTGCTCACTTTATTATAAACCATTTTGTATTGTTGTCTTTCATGCTTATGGCTTTGTCATTTCAGGGTATGAATCGTATCTTTTTCATTAATTCATGTCAACATATCGAGTCCCTGCTATATCCAGGGTTTGGGGACAGTGCAAGGCAATGAAGCAAGAAAAATGATCAACCCGTTTTTCTATTCTTAAGGAACCTAAAATCTAGTTACAGAGCATTCCAAGTGCTAGGAATTTATCCTAAGATCTACTCACAAAAGTTCGCCAAGTTTTGTTACAAGAATATTCCTTGCGGCACTGCTTTTATGGGGTTAAAGAGGCAGCAGGGATGGGGGAAGAGAGGAGGAAGACCATCTAAAAGTCCACGTAACACTCTATCAGCTTTCCTTAACCAGGGTCCTCATCCAAATTCCAGAAAACAGAAAGTGATCTAAGTGACTATTTCCTCAATGCTGAGGATTGCACACAACTAGTACCATCCTGGCTGCATAGGAGAGACGTTAATTCATGACATGCATTGTGGCTTTTCAGGGCATTAGGGCTCAATTCTTTCATGGGAGCACAATTAATATGGAAATATCTACAAGATATAGGATAAAGTGAGATAAGCAAGATGGATAACAAAATGCAAAGCTAATCCCTTTTGTGTAAATAAAAATGGTATCTCCCCGGTTGCTTATATGTGCAGAGAGTTGGTGAGCAAAGGCTGCCGCTGGGCCCCCTGGAGCACTGAGATGGGCACCAGGAAGGGTCCCCGTCGCAGGAACCCAGCGATGTAGGTCAAAGGGGCAGGGCAGGTCCTCTGTCCTTGGCACAAGCCCGCTCTGGCCTTCTTTCTTGCCTCGGGCCCCTTTCCATCTCTTCGATGGGGCCCCTCTAATTGTCAGTGTGAGGATGAATTTAGTGTATTTTCCACAGGAATGATATCAGTAGGAAAATAAATCGGAGACACTTTCCATTTGGTCCTGACTCCTACTCCGCATGGTCCCTGCCCCGTCAGCCTTTCCCTGGGATTGGGTTTCCGGCCGTTCCTGTGCATTTACAAATAAAAGCAGGCCACTCTGGGCACGCTTCTGAGGGGGGCCTGCAGCCTCGCAAGCTCAGGCCAGAGATTGATACAGTGTGTGCACGCCTGGCCCGATACAACTCTTTTGATCTATTTCTGAAGGAGGCTTTTTTACCTCCCAAATCAAGTGATTGATTAAGTTAGGATCTCTTTTAGGAATTCTCTCCGCTCAGGCCTCCTCACTGGCTCACGGCGAGCCCTGCCAAGTTTGACTTTCCTTTTATGCTACACATTGTTCTGTTCCAAGTGAGTAAATGGAAACTGTGTTCTTAATTCGCAGTCAGTCCCCCAGCCCTTTACATGCAATCAGTTACCTTGGAATTCCTGGTTTGCATTCAGTACTGCACGGGCACCCCCTCATCACATCATCAGTCATGTTTCCAGCAAGGTTCTGGCCTGATCGTTAGGGAGTAGCTTTGCTTCAGAGCTTTCCTGCCCCCATGTGTCCCCCAACCCCATTTTGGTGCGAGAACCATTGGGGGATCAAGGTGATACCATTTGTTTTAAAACAAGCCGATGCACATGTTTGTAGACTTTTAAAGATCCCAGGATGTAAGTGGACTCCTGTGAGGTTCGGAGGCCCCAGCTGGAGAAGGGGACCTTGGTTTGGTGGTTCTGGTGGAATGGAGACACGAGGTGTTTCAGAGCACCAGCTTCCCGGTGCAGACTGATTTCAGCTCCTGCCCCCAGTCGTGGTGTTGCTGGTAAACACTGGGATTACATTTTCTCTCTTGCATGAGTGGCGAGGACGGCTGAGGTGATTGAGTAAAAGTGTGAGCATGTTCCCATCTCCATTCCTCCTTCTACCACCAAACCTTGTACTGCCTTTTCCCAAGTGGCTCATCCACTCATCTCAGCGAGACTGGCCCTCGGTGAAATGTCGCATCCGGAGCACGTTCTTCCCCGTCCTGTGGCCCTCTCACAGCTCCTGGTGCCCGCTCACCGTATACCCAGCCTTCCCTTCAGTTTGCCCGGGCCTTTGGTGAAGCCTTGCTCAGTTCCAGCTCTGCTTCGAGAAATTCGAGCAGGGAGGGAAGAGTAATGGTGCAGAGCCTTTAAGAGGGGAGGGAGGTCCAGCCACACCTCCCAGGTCACCCTTCAACCTGTCACAGCCTGGGTTTTGCTTTGTTAAGGGAGGTAGAGGTTCTCTCTATGCTCTGTGCTGTCCTGTTGTCAACCCCAATATTATTTCTTTCTTTGGGGGACCATATTCCCCCCACAAAGAAACCCAGTTAAATTACTCCATGACAGTTACTGTGTACATATTGTTGTATTAGTTTATCATTTATTTATTTATCCATTCACTAATTTACTCAATAAATACTTACTGAGTATTTTAGTGTGCAAGGACAATCCAGGCACTGGGGATGTAATAGCAAACAACAGTCCAAAGCCCTCCTCTCATGGATCTTATCTCCATGGTGTCAACAAAAACAAAAGACATTGTTCAGGCAGTGAATGTGAAGAGGATGAAGCAGGGAAGGGAGTGAAGAGTGACAAGGCTGTGGAGGTAAGGGATTGCAGGCAGGAGAGAGGTTCTTTGGAAGATGACATCTGGGTGGAGGCTAGAGTGAAATGAGGCAGGGAACTCTACAAAGATTCGGGAGAAGAACACCTTGGATGTGAAAAGGAAACAGGGTGATGGGTTCAAGGAACCCACCTCATCTCTTATTAAGTCTTTAAGAAGCCCCGTGTGGCTGGAGCCCCAGGAGGGGTTGTTAGAAAATGAGGCCCCAGCAGGTAGGGTGTTGTAGACCAGGGTTTTGGATCGTATGTTAGGCATAGTGAAAGCCAGGAGAGGGTTTTGAGTAGTGAAGTGACATGGCTTTGATTTATGATTGTAGAACATCCCTGGGACTGCTCCGTGGAGAACAGGGAGGAGGGAGCAAGTTGGAAGCAAGGAGACCAGCTGGACGGCTGCACAATTCAGGCAAGAGGTGTTGGCTGGCTCCGAGCAGTTATTGTGGAGGAGGTGGTGGGAAGTCGTCAAATTCAGGATAGCTCTTGATTATTTTGCTTTAGAGAGAGGATATGAACATGCTGCAACTTTTTCATGCTATGTTTTGGGAATACGGGCAGGCCATCTAGGAGACAGGGAACGTTGCTTTGCTAACTGGGGCAGAAGGGAGGTATGGCAGGCGAGGGAAGAAGGTTAAACAAATGGAAGACTGAGCCCTACTTGGAGGGGATGAGATTAGCCTGAGAGGAAGGGTGCGTGCATTTGGGGAGTAGCAGATACACACTATGGTGCTCCTTAAAGCCGATTTAGGGCCTGCAGGGGAGGACTCTGCCTGCCCTGCTTTGCTCTGCTGAGGGTTGTCATTCGTAAGGAGAGAAATTGTGATGTCCTTCAGGTTGCAGTGGGAAGAGGGTCAATGTCTGAGGGGGCCTTGAAGGGGCAGCAGATTGGAGAAGAGAAACAGAGGTGGGAAGACACTCTGCCATCCTGGGGCCGCATCCAGTCCCTGGAATCTCGCTGATGTGAGCCGAACCCCATCTTCTGTGGCCTAAGCTGTGGCAGCCCCAGAGCAAAGCAATCAGCCAAGGCAGCTGCCTCCACACCACAGTTGTGAACGGGTTATTAAAAGGTTTGCTAGAATTATTAACAGTAGAATATCCTGTATTTGGGCAGAACGCTCCAGGCGACAGCTTAAACATGCTTCCACTCTCATCTATCACTCAGTTCTCACAGCCCAGCCATAAGCCTTTGAATTCCCACCCAACAGAAGGAGATGGACACTTTCAGAGTGAGCCCAGGTCCACTAATTGGCAAGGCCACAGCAGGGTGTGCCCCGGGCTCTGAAGCATCCACCTGAGTGACTTGGGAAGTCCAAGCACTGGGTGACCTCTGCTCTTGACCCCTAGCCTTTCAGGTTGGAAGGCACAACAGACAGGGAAGGAGGTGTGACAGTCTCCAGGACTGGGGCCCAAATGGGAAGAGGGAAGGGGAGCTGATGGGGTCCTAAGGTTTCCGTGGTTAGCAGAGAAGCAAGCCTGTCATGCAAGACTGGATGGTGTCAAGCTCTGTCCTTTAGACCTCAGACCCCGTGCCTGGTGGGCTGCCACAGAGGGACAGACACAGTTGTCCACGGTGCAGAAGGGAGGACCGCGCCAAGGCTGTTCTTGGCCATGGAGAGCGGAGACCTGGACACTGAGGGAAAATTGCACTTCAGTAGTTTATACGCCCATCCTGGTGCTACGGGGGGCCTTGGCTCTGATCATCTTTATTTCCTGCCTCCCAGGAACTAAATCCCAACTTAAAACAAATGCTCAGCTTACCCAACAGAAAAGGAAAACAGTAGATGACAAGAAAACATAACAAAAAAGAGCATGCTCTGAGCCATCTTTGTTCTGTTATCATATTTTGATTCCAAAGGAAGCATCTTTACATGCAAATCCATTTTTTGTATATTTTGACTGATTGCTGGCAAGATAGAGAGACATAAATATTTCTGGAAATGGACATGGCATAAACATATCATTAGTGGGGCTGCAACTGTGTGTGTGTGTGTGTGTGTGTGTGTGGTTTGAAAACATGTTTATGATGCGCTCAGTGAGCAGATCCTCCTCATCTCTCTCTTATCAAGCCTTTAAGGATTTGGGAGCATCAGGCCCAGAGAGGATAGACAGGAGTGTTTCTGGGCGATAGAGGAACATTCCAGATTTTAAACATTAATTAAGTTAGAAACCCACCATCTGCACGCTTGCTCGCAATCCTCCTGATTATCTTTCTTAATTTTTAAATGTATGAAGCGTGCTTCATTGTCCCCTATGACGCTGATGTTGCTTTAGAAATTCCAGCTGTTGCAAAGCTCTTCTTAATGACATTACTGGGCAACTCAGCCACTGTGAGGGGGAAGGCGTTTGTGACCTCAAACTCCAGCAGAGCCCAGGCCTGTAAAATATGTGTAAAGAGATGGTTGCAAATTTTTCTTTAAAAAAATCAGCCCTGGTCACAGTGAGGCCCTGCTCCAGCAAGGGAGGATGGAGCGGAGAGATGTGAGCAGCCGAGTTGCGATGGCCGTGTCTGCACGTCTGGGATATATTGCTTTGTCTAACAAGGCGCCCCAGCAAGCCTCCAATTGTGGTCTCTCTGCAGACCCTCCCAGCTGCACGGGCTGATTGACAGACTGTGGGCAGATGCGGTGCCAGACTCTAATAAAGAGAGGGCCTTGGGAAAATCTAAGGCAATTATTGATGGGCAGCAATCCACTAATCAGACAATTTCAAAATTAATCCCATATTCCCTCACTGTATTAGCTTTCTTCCTTGTTTGTATTTATATAGCAAATTCATGACTTCAGTGGAAATTCTTCCCTCCAGCCCAATTATATCTCTCCGAGGGCATTAAATTAAAAAACAAGAGATATTGAAAGTGGCTTGCAATTAGTTTTCTTAGTTAAAGGTGCGGTGTGCACTCAGCGACAGTGGGGTTCATAACAGGATGCATAATAATAAAAGTAAACACTTGTATTTTTTTTTCTTGTCTCGACAGGGTGAGGGCTGGTAAGAATAATGTGCCTGGCATTACTTTGGATCGGTGATAATGGGTTAAATAATTGTGATTTGATTTTGGAACTGATAAGATTTGCATAAAATTCTACTCAAATATCTTGACAGGCTCCCAACAGCTTGGGACACTTGCCTTCCTCCTTTGCCATGGCCCATCCTGGTGGGCCCCTCCAACTTCCCTGTGCCTCACTGAGACTGAAGCCGGGCGGGGGGCACGACCTTGAGGTCCCCCATCAATAAGTCATTCAGAGGAAACCAGCCAGTTTCTATTACAGGTTACACATGTAGGATTACCTTCCAAGTTAGTGATATAAGACATTTAAATTTACATAAGGAAGTTTCAAATATTTTGCGAGTTATTATTATAGAAGTCTATCTCTCCATTGCTATTTCCACCCTCATTCCATCTCCCTTCCCCACCCCACCCCCATGTGTTTTTACCTGAAACCGATGGGATTCTCTTCTTGTTCACTGTAAAAATTGCTTCTGCAGAATGCTTCCTGAATGCATAATATTACCACCTAAACTGAGCAAAGTCGAGTATCAGCAGGATTTGCAGGACTTACATGGCTAAAACCTCCTATTGGGGGCCCACAGACTGTGGCTGTCCGGGCCCGCCTGTGTCCCAGCCATGGCACTGCACAGGCTCAGCTAGGCTTCACTCTGCTCCCTCGGTCTTGTGCTCCGGCGGGAGGGGTTGAGGCCGCTCTGGTCCAACAGCCTCAAGTACCATTTGATGCTCTTCCCATTCTGACCCTGGCCTCAGTTCTAGCAACTGACCTTGGACATACTCTGCATTCATGCCCCTACTCTTCCCTCCTATCCCTGGAGTGACATTGATAATCAATTATGAAACTCTTCCCTGCAGACAGTCTTAGAATCTTAGAATCTACATGAATCAGGTGTGGGGCATCCAACCAGCTGGGTCAAGAAGAAAAAGCCAAATGTGAAGAAGCTGAGATGAGAAGGGAGGGCTTTCCATTCCAGATTGTTGGGAAGGGGACTAAGAGAAAAGGAGGAATGGGACACTAAGGAATAGAATGTGTGGAGGGAACCCTGAGGAGCCCAGCCTGCCTGGAGCAAAAAGGGCAGAGATGTGACTGGACAAACAGATGGGAAGCAGAATCTTGTTCGGTATCGTGCCCTTGGATTCACTCCCAAGCAGTCACAGCTGTCATGCAACTGTCCCAGACCAAGCCCTCACCCAGACCCAGATCTGGGGCTCAACTCTGTGCCTGTGCTTTGTACTGATGGCCTTCACAGAATACCAGCCTCCTTAAGACTAGGACCCTGGGCCTGAGGTGTGGCCACTTGCTGCAAAGCTGCCCTAGTGCTATCTGCTGGCTTTTGGGGTATTACTAGTTCCTGGATGTCCATCTCTGGGCCATGGGGAGATCTTCTTTGACCCTCACTATTGGGCTGACTCCTTGGTGGCCACTGCTCATTTTCCCATGCCCTTTAGATGTCACATTCTGCTCTTATATTTGACTTGCTCCCAGATCCTACTATACCCAGCTGATGGGTCCCCATTGTCGCTGTCATCTGTGCATGGTTGTGCCACTAGATGTAACACTTGGTAGTGAGGAGGAGATAAAACCATGCCTATACTAAAGTTTCCTATGCAATGCTCACCAATGGAGGGGAAGTTTAAAAGTGTCTTAGAGGAAAAACAAAATATTAACATTTCCTTCTCTAAAACATAAGAAATGAGAAAAGAGTACAATGACTAGGACAATTTAGAGCTTCAACTCAGTGTCATATAAAAAATACAAAGAAGAGAAGAATCATTGAGTGGGTGTTGAGGGTACAATAGATGCCTTACAATATTGAAGGGTCATCATGGGGAAGAAGGAACATATGTGTTTCTGAATGTCCCTAAGAGGTGGAGTGAGGTCCATGAGTAGAGGCCCCAGAAGTCACGATTTGACTTTATCTAAGAAACTAGTGGCCCTGTGCATGAAAATCGTGCACATTAAATGGGAATTAATTAGAGGAAATATTTTAATATTGCTATTTGCCCTTTCTCTATAATAGAAGTGTCAGAGATGAAAGAAAATTAGTAAAATGCACCTTGAAATCGCATGAGACCCAGATCCGGCAGGCCCCACCCCCATTGGGTGAGACCCAGACCTGGCTGGCCCCACCCCCATCAAGCCCTGCCGGTGGGGGGGTGCAACCTCAGGTTCCCTGGCCCGGCGCCACATGGGGGGGTGTAGCCTCAGATCCCCCATCAAGCCCCGCCAGGCGAGGGGTGAGCCTCAGGTCCCCCAGCCCAGCACTGGGCGGGGAGCATGGCCTGAGGTCCCCTGGCCTGGCACCAGGGTGGAGGGTGCACCCTGAGGTCCCCTGTCAAGCCCCGCCGGGCAGGGGGCATGGCCTCAGGTCCCCTGGCCCAGCGCTGGGGCAGGGGGCATGGCCTGAGATCCCCCGTCAAGCCCTACTGGGCGGGGGGCATGGCCTGAGGTACCCCAGCCTGGCACCGGGATGGGGGTGTGGCTTGAGGTCCCCTGTCAAGTACCACAAGGTGGGAGGCACAGCCTCAGGTCCCTGCTGATTGCTCGTTAAGGATGGTTATGGGAACTCGGCCTCCACTGTGGGTGCAGCCAGCTTGTTATGATGTGATGGTCAATTTGCATATTCTCTCTTTATTGGATTGGATAGTTTCTAAAAACCAGACATTTCTAAAGGTAGAGGGGATCACCCAGTCTTCAGAGGCTTGTCAACAGTTTGGAAAAGACTTTACTTCAGAACTTCCACTGCACATGGACGTGTCAACGACTTCAAGGTCACTTTCAGCAGTAAGAAGAAATGACTTGGTGTGACTCAGAAAAAAAGTGATGAGACCATTGTCTTTGCACCTATTGAATCCAACCAGTGCTGAAGGGAATCAGCTTCTATTCTGATGAGGTAGTAGGGGGATCAAATGAAAACAAGAACATGGGGATTTCATGACCTTTCCCCAACATCTCAGAGTTAGTTTCTGTTCAAAAGTCTTACACTCCTTTAGTTCCATTCCTCACAAAGCAACCTCCACCTTGGTTATTTAAACCTTTCTTGGCCACCCACAGAAACTAAATCTGAGGCCCACGAGCAGGTGTTTTTCTTTTTAATGGCTTTTCCATCTGGATAATTTATACTGTGGAGACTTATACGAACTCTCATGTCAGGCCCCTACTCCAGAAGTTCCAATGGCTCCCTCCTGCCCGTTGGAGTGGCCTCCCGCCTTAGCCTGGCAGCCTTGGCCTTTTAAATCTGGTTCCCACCTGCTTGTTCAGCCACGTATCTGATCTTTTTGCTCTAGGCAGGCTGGGCTCCTCAGGATTCCCTCCACATGCTCTGCATAGTCTCCACACTATTCCTTGGTTTCCCCTCTCTCCCTTTTGCTCACTCCCCATCCCAAAAATCTGGAATGGGAAGCCCTTCTTTCTCTTCTCAGCCTCTTCACATCTGGCCTTTTCTTCTTGACCCGCTGATTGGATGCTCCCAACACCTAGTTCATCTGTTTGTAAAAGCCTCTGAACTGCGTGAGAAGCCTTCTTCCAAATGGTGTGGGACTTCCATGGGGCAGAAAGGAAACAGGAACAACTGAAAACAGGGACTTCCTTACCGCCCTTGTCATTGTGAGATGTCTAGTTGATGCCAAAAGCAGCGGGATCCTGAAAGTCTTCCTTTGTGTAGTGGGCAAGAATGAGAAGCATCTTCTAATCCAGGTGGTGGGTGCATAAGTGACTGGTGCTGTGGGGCAACTCTGTGCTTGGGAGGGACAGGAGTTGGATGACTGGTGTGAGGCTCTGTGTCTCTGACCTGTGGGATGTGAAATGTGGAGGCCCAAAACTGGATACAGTCAGGGATGCTGCCCACAGAGATGAAGCAGAGGGCTGACGATGAAGGTAAGTCAGGACCGTTTGGAAGTGGCTCGCTGTGGTGAAGACCTAAACATATTGTTGGCTGAATTGTGTGTCATTGGTAGGGAAAAAGAGGTGTTGGCATTCAAGGGCTTGAGTTCAGTTCCAACTCTTCCACTTATTAGCTGGGTGATCTTTGCCAAGTTGCTTCATGTTTCTGAATTTCAGTTTCCACATCTGGATAACAGCCATGATAATCCCCGTCTTCATGGCTGTAAGATGTAAGGATCAATTAAAAGGTAACTTGAAAATTGTGAAGTGTCAGAAAAAGTGTTATACTAGAGAGGCTTCCCCTTGAAAACAGTCCTGCTCTCAGGCAGCAAGGTGATGACAAGGCCTCCTGCAGGGCACACACATGTGGATGCAGTGGGAGTGAGTGCTCAGTATAGTCTGTTGTTGTTTCTATTGAGATATAGTTCACATAATACAATATTCACTATATACTATGATGTTCAGCAATCATCACTAATTCCAGAACATCCCCATCACCCCAAAAAGAAATCTGTACCCATTAGCACTATCTTCCTATACCCCACAGCTGTGTGTGGGAAAGTGGGTAACCATAGCAACCACTAATGTACTTTCGGTCTCTATGAAGTTCCCTGATCTGGATATTTCATTTCAATAGAATAATACAGTATATGGCCTTTTGTGTCTGGCATCTTTCACTCAGCATAATGTTTTTAGGGTTCATCTATTTTGTAGAATGTTGTAAATTTTATTCCTTTTTATGGCTGAACTAGAGGCCCAGTGCACAAAATTCATGCACAGGTAGGGTCCCTAGGCCTGGTCAGCAATCAGGGCCAATCTCTGGAGCAACCAGCAGGGTAATCGGGGGGGCCCCCACTGGCACCTGCCTTGGCCAGCCTGGCTCTGCCCACTCACTGGCCCTGCCCCCTGCCACTACCGCCAGTTGCCTCCCTCTGTGGGGCACTCTGCGGGGTGATCGGGGGGCCCCCACTGGCACCCACCTTGGCCAGCCTGGCACTGCCTGCTTGCCGGTCCCGCCACCCCACTGCCACTGCCAGTCACCTCCCTCTGCGGGGCGATTGGCTGGGCAATCGGGTGGGGGGGGCCCTGCTGGTACCCTCCTTGACTGGCCTGGGGTCTGCAGGCTGGAGGAAGCTCCTGCATTGAGCATCTTCCCCCTGGTGGTAAGTGCACGTCATAGCGACCAGTTGTTCCACCGGTTATTCCACCATTCGGTTGATTTGCATATTAGGCTTTTATTTTATAGGATAATATTCCATTGTATGGATATACCTTATTTGTTTTTCCATTTATTAGGTAACTAGAGGCCCGGGGCACTGATTTGTGCACCAGTAGGGTCCCCCAGAGTAACCTGTGGGGATCAGGCCAAAACCAGCAGTCCAATGCCACCTGTTGCTCCTGCTCATCCTGGCCCTGCTGCATGTGCTGCTGCTGCTTGGTAGGCTCGCTGCCACTCCATTGTGGTCTCTGGGCTGCGGCAGCCAGCTGTGAGCCCTGTGTCTGGCGCCCACCGTCAGCCGGCTTCTGGCTGAGCAGTGCTCCCACTGTGGGAGCGCACTGACCACCAGGGGGTAGCTCTTGCATTGAGTGTCTGCCCCCTGGTGGTCAGTGTGTGTCATAGCGACCGGTTGACTGGTTGTTTGGTTGTTTGGTCATTAGGTCACTTAGGCTTTTATATACATAGATAGACATTTGGGTGGTTTCCACTTTTTGGCTGATGTGAATAATGCTGCTATAAACATTGGCCTACAGTATCTGTTTTTGGTCCCTGTTTTCAATTCTTTGGGATATATATACCTAAGAGTGGAATTGCTGCATCATATGGTAACTCTGTGTTTAACTTTCAAAAATATATTTTTTAATTGATTTCAGAGAGGGAGGGAAAGGGAAAGAGAGAGACAGAAACATCAGTGATGAGAGAGAATCACCATTTGGCTGCCCTCTGCATGCCTTACACTGGGGAACAAGCCCACAACCCGGGCATGTGCCCCGACCAGGAATCAAACTGCAATGTTTAACTTTTTAAAGAGCCACCAAACCGTTTTCCGCAGTGGCTGCAGCACTGAACATACCCACCAGCAATGTCTGAAGGTTTTGATTTCTCTAATCTTCACTGGAACTTGTTATTTGCTGTTTGTTTGTTTTTTTTTTGTAGCCATACTGGTGGGTGTAAAGTGGTATCTCATTGTGGTTGTGATTTCCACTTCCCTAATGAGAGCGCCTAATGCGTTCTTAGGAGAATTGAACAGTCTATGGAATAAGAGAGCTTTACAAGCTTCCCAGGAGACCTTCCTATAGCAACAGAGGCTCTGAGGTTTATTTGTCATCTCCACCTTTACCACCACCATCTTTACCCCTAGTAGCTAATGCTAAAAGTGCTTCTAGGTGCAAAGACTATGCTACAGGCTTTAAGGATAACAGCTCTGTAAATTAAGTATTATTGTCCCATTTTATAGCCAAGAAAACGGAGGCTCAGAGACTTTAAACCCAAGCTTGGATGCTGAGTGGTGAGGCTGCTAGGATTCCAGTCTGTCTGACTCCTTATCCAAGCTCTTAACCACAATGCCATAGTGATCCCTGGTAGAGAAGAAAACCAACAAACAGACTTTCTACTCTTTCAAAATTCAACACATATTTTCCGAGTGCCCCCTGTGTGCCAAAATCTATGCTGGGCAATATGTCCACGAACGAGGCTGCTCTGTGGGACACCTCACAGTCTGGAGAGTTCTGAGTTTGCCAGTGGTTTTTGTAGAGTGGAGAAATGAGCTTTATAATTTTTATTTGATTTAGCCCTCAAGTTGTTGATATCTCCAGTGCGGGGGCTGGGGAGAGGATTGTCTATAAATATTAGCTCCCAAAGTAAAAAGGACTCTTTCATCTCGGGAGACCTAATGAAGCTGTTGATTGGACCAGGCTCAACACCTCCGTCTGTAACAAAAGGCACTGTCTGTCAGCAGGAGGGTCTGTCAGGGCCATTTCTCCTGCAATTTAGAACATTACAGAGGACAGAACCCAGGCAACTCGGAGTGTCAAAAAGGACAGGGCTTACTTCACACAACTCCCCCCCCCCCCCCGCCCCGCTGCACCCCCTCCTACACACACACACACACACACACACACACACACACACACACACACATGCACTGCTCTCCTGGAAACTCTGTAGCCTGCCACCTGGGAGGCATTTAACATCTCTTTAATAGAAATAGAAGCTCCAAGCAATAGACAAATTTACTGACAGAATTGGTACAGCTCATGGGGCACAAATGGAGCCTGGCAGCTGTGGAATACCTGCATTTGTGTGGGCGCTGAGGCCAGCCCCGGATGAGTGGCAGGCCAAGGCTCTGATCTTCCTGGCGGGGTGACCAGGGAAGCCAGCCCAGCCTTCCACGCCCCCTCTCGTCAGGCGTCAGGCTCACTGGTTATCCCCGAGGGTCACGGGAAACCCTTTCGTGGGAGTGGTTGTGAGAAATTAACTTCCCTTACGCATTGCATCGGCCAGGCTTTTTCTGTGGGGACCCTGCGAGTGGGCCTTTGTGTAACAGACAGGAGCGAGACATCTTCTTGCAAGAAAGCCTGCCTCCCCATGTGTGGGGATCCACCAGGTCAGCCAGCAGCAAGGATTTCTTGACCTCCATCCAGTCCCCATTCCAAGGCCACTAAGCTTCACCGAATGGGCCTCCCTGGGCTCAACAGCGAGTGACAACAGCCACCCACGGGAGCAGCGTACGTTGCTTAGGGATGAAGGGGAGCAACTGTCTGTGTGGGAGGTGGAGAAGGTCACTCTGCGCTTACAATAATAGTGGTTGACCTTTATGGAGCACTTGCTATGTGCCAGGCTGTTATAGGCACTTTCCATGTATTCACTCATGCAGTAGGTATCACTAACCCCAAGTTACAGATGAACACACTGAGGCACAGAAAGACTAAGGAACTTGCCTGCGGCACACAGCTGACTAGTGGGCACAGGCTGCGCTCATTGCTGTGTCTCTAACCACCAAGCTGTGGGCTGTGGGCACTGGTCTGGGCATTTTCAGTCATCACATAAATGGCTCAGATGCATCTGATTCCCTTTGTCTGCTTATCAGCATCCTCAGGATGATATGGGAGGGAAGGTTGCTGAAAGCGGGGGAATTCTCATGAAGGGGAGGAAGCTAAGGAATAATCTATCCCTTCATTAAACACATTTTTATCGAGCAACTACTATGTGCCAGTTACAGTCTCTGAGTTCCTTGAGCCAAACAAATGGACAAAGAAGTTTTAAAAATTGCACATGTGAGCCATGGAGGTAGCAAAGGGGACCGAGATAGGGGATGGTGAGGCTGGACGGGGAAACCAGTGTTAGAGAGGGGACCAGAGCAGGTGACGATAAAGGGGAGGCTGGCGTCAGCCCTGTGGTGAGCGGAGGGAAGGGCATTCCAGGGGGGCTGGTATTGCAGTCTCTGAGGGAGAAAAGGCTGGAGGACGAAGTCTCTGACAGACCCAGGTGCCCGAGAACTCAGCTCGGGGAAGGGCGATGCGAGAAGCTAGAGAGCCGAGACAGGACCCGACCATGCAAAGGTGAGACTATTGATTTGGTTCTGAAAGCAGTTAATGGGTTTTCATCAGAAGAATAATTTACAAAAAGGACTGTGGCCTCTGTGAGAAGAATGGATTAGAGAGGGCGACTAGGAGCAGGACCCACAGCAGTATCACCTAAGGGCACAGGGGGACAGAGAAGGACCGGAGGCCTGGGGGCCGCAAAAGGGGAGTTAGCCAAAAAGCCAAGAGCTCCTGAAGATGGGCGGCCCCTGAGGAGGTGGTATTTCCTCTGTCTCTGAGGGTTGTTGCCAAGATGGACAACTAACAAAAGTCCCAGAATTGCCTGCACTTATCAGTGACAGCAAATACCTTTGAGACCTCAGAGAGCAAAATTCGGACAAAGCCAGAGGTGTGTGGCAGGGTCCTAGGGGATGCCTGGAGGGAGAGTGGGGGTGGCTTCAGGAAAGGCCAGAACTCAGGCGCCCATGGAGAAGAGGACGTGGAATCCGTGCTGGGGAACCAGAAGGCCAGCAGGGTGCCATTCACTCACAGACACAGTGGGAAGCAGGCTTTTGGGAAGCAGGGAAGGCTTCATGGTGGAGGTGACCTTGCAGGTGAGCCTGGAAGGCTGTGTAGGAGCCTTGCAGGTGGAGGGCAGAGTAGAAGCGAGGAGAGTGCTGCCTTCTAGATCCCAGCAGACAACGCACAGGAGACAGTTCCCTGTGTGGGCAGCCCAGCTGGGGAGGGAAGCGGGAGGCGGGGGGGCCAGACTGTCAAGGGTTTCCCACTGACAGAGCCCTGAGCCACCCCCCCACCAGGAAGGAGTCGCCTAATTGGGGAGGATGGCTCAGCCTGGGCAGTGGATGTGGGCTCCGTACCTGCCCTGCCCACATGCCTAGGGCAGAGCGCTGTGCCACTCACGCCCCACAGCCTGCCCGTGTGGCCGCCTCACGCACAGTGCATCTGCGAAGAGAAGCCGTCACGCTGCATCTAAATGTTAATAAAAACGAAATCCCTAAGCAGTCACTGAAATTAGCCCGGGCATGATTGAAATGCCAAGGCAGGTCTTGTTATTTTTATGAAGCCGTGAATAATATAAGTATCCAATTGATAAAATGTTATTAAAGCTGACAGCCCTTAAGTGATCTAAGTGGTAAATATTGAAATGAGGTCTCTGCCACACTGTGCCCGGGGGCCCGTGGCGGTAATAAGCATTGAACAATGATTCCGTGGGCTCTGGGGAGTTTCGAGTGTGGGGGCAGCAAAAGCGCTCTTCCTAAATAATTAAACCGGGATTCCGGGGATGGATCGCAGACCCTTGTAGTGGTTTGTTCAAGTCCAAAGGAGCTGGCTTCAGGCAAAGCCCCTGTCGGGCCATCCCTCTCCCAACAGTCGAGAGAGGGGTTGGAGGGAGCAGGGAGGGGCTGGCTCCATGCCTCCTTGGCCCCCAAGGAGCCTGCACTGAGCAAGCAGCTTATTTCAGCCTTTATTTATAATATAAACTGACTGGTGCAGCCGGAGGGCAGCTACAATTGATGAGCACTGGGGCTGCCACGTGGGTTAGAGATTTTATTAGCACTGTTTAGGGACACACACACACACACACACACACACACACACACACACACACACCATGGAGGGAAATGTAAAATGCAGTACCTTCCTGATAATCAGATCGTTTAAGATGTGGCAGGGAGGCTCCTTCTCTTCCCTGCTTTTGGGAAAAGGAGCCAGAGGACCCCTAAAAGTTGGTGTGTATTCCATCTTCGGCTAAAGGCGCTGTGCTGGGAAAGGCTGGGTCTCCTGAGTCTGGCCAGGGAGCAGTGAGACTGTTTGCAGCCTCTTCTAGGGCTTTGGGAGTAGGATGCTTCTCTGGTGGCCCGTGGGCTCACCTGTGCCATCCATCCACCCCTGACCCCTGTCAGGTGCTGTGTGCCTCTGGGAGTGGGGATGGGATGGGAAGCCTGGCCACAGCCTGTGGAGCTGGCCCACGCCTCTCCCGCTCTGGAGCTAATTCCAATAGAGGGTGACAGCAGAAGGCAGGCCTTGAGGCTTGTCCTGCTTGCTCAGTGCCCCTGGCAAGAGCCGTGAGAGCTGCAGGGGCACAGGCGGAGACAGCTCTCTGCCGATCAGGGAGGTCCAGAAGCTGTTCCTGGAGGAGATGCTCTGGAGGCTGACCCGTGACAGACAGAGGGCAGAGGCAGGGCGGTGGGCTGTGGACAGAGCTCTGTGCGACCCCTACTATGACTGAAGGTCAAACAGAGGTGACTGAGCCACAGACTCAGGTTCTGGCCTGGTTGTGTTGAGCACTTGCCAGGGCCTGTCTGGGACTCCACAGGACTGGGAAGGATGGGGCAGTAAGTCTGGAAAAGGCACATGAGGCCCCTGTGATCCCGGGAGCCGTAAGAACATGATGCCAGGGGTCAGGATGCGGGACAGATGGGGAGATTCTTCTTTAATCCATCCCTTGTGAGTCCAGGGCATTCACACCAAGAGCCTGGGGAACAAAATTGAAAAATAAACCCACTTGGCCCAGGGAGCCAGGGCTGGGAGCCTGGCTGGGTGTGCACTGTCTCTGAGTGGCTCCAGCCTGCCCTTTCACACCCTTCCTTAAGGCCAGAGCGGGCCACATGAACCCTTTCGTTCATTCGATCCTCCAGGCTTCCAGGTGCAAAGGGGCCGGAAGGATAATGGCACAATAATGGTTTACATAAGACTTTTCACTTTAGAAACCTATGTCCTTATTCAGACTCTGTATTACAGACAAGGAAGCTGAGGCTCAGAGAAGTCAAGCAACGTTTCCCAGTGACACAGTGGCCTGGAGTCCTGGCTCCACAAAGGAACACTGCTGACGCCAGCCCAGGGGGGAAGCTTTTTAAAAGTTGAAGCTCTGCTCCCCCATCCCGATTTTGTCCTTTATATGCAACCAACTGCTGCTTCTGTAGTCTCTTCTCTCTGTCTCGGGGTGCTGCTCACGGCGTTCATCTCCAAGTTCCATGGAGATAGAAATTGCTCCTTCCCCACCCTCTGGTCCTCCCACTCCAGGCAATACAGTAACATCATACGTACTAATCGGCAAGCGCAACGCCTCCTTGCGTTGGCCAGGTTTCTCATGCTCGTTATCACAGGTATGCTTGCCCCAACCATGGGAGTAGACGGGGCAGGTTTTCTTACGTCGCACTTGGGGAAATTGAAGATTAGAGCAGCAGAGGTGAACTTGGCCTAGCTCACTTAAATTTCCTGGCGCCGAAATGCTCTTTCTACCATGACCCACTGCTGGCCCAGGCTTTGGGGTAAAGGCAGTCTGGATGTCTTGATGAAGAGGCAAGGAGCCCCAGAAAACAAGCTTTTCTCTGGGAGAGAGGAGCCCTTCGGATGAGGATGAGCTAATGGGGTGGGGCTTGCCTTGGCATCCATTTGGAAAGATTATGGGATATTTTTTAGGAACAGGTGCAAGAGCTCTTGGGGTGGGCAGTGGCTTTGAATCTAGCTGAGGAAGGGGCGCGGCGGACAGATGCATTAAAGACTATGTAAACTTCCCAAAGCTTCGCTGCTATGCCTCGGCGCCTCGTTGGGCCTCTGTAAACAGCAAATCGATGGAGTGTCAGGCTTGTTTTCATAGCCGTCCTGCACACTGGGAGTATTAGATGAAGCAAAGCTTTTATTTAGTTTCTGACAGGTAATTAAATTTGCCTGTGCATTGATGTGTGATCCAGCCAAGGGCCAGGAGTCGCATTCTGAATGGCTGTAGCGATTTGCTGAAATAGTACAGCTTAATTTTGTCTCTCCAGTTGCAAGGAGGGATCTTGGTTCAGTGGAAAGTTTGACTCAGGCTTGGGGCTTCAGGTTGCAGATTTCATTTTTTCCAACAGGAGTTTGCTCTCTGTCTCAAACATGTGAAAGCCCCATTTCCACATTTTTTCCAGAGTGACACACTGTGAGAAAAACTGAAAGTTACCAAGTAAAGAAAAACAGCACTTGGCAATAGCGAGGGGAGGAATCCAATACCTTCCAAAAGACCCGCTTCTTTGGAACCAGAAAGACATTATTTCAGCAACAGAAAGTTCTGGATTCCATGTTCATCTCAAATGCCAGAAAGAGCTACCGTGGTTCTGAAAGTTTTCATAAAGCACTTGTTGGACTGGGATGTGTGGGAGGAAGCGGGTAGGCTCAGTTTCCTCGGTGCTGCCAGTGTACGGGGGCATCTCTGTGCCAGGCTGACTGCAAGGAAGCGGGCAACAGCTCCTTGGTGTCGGGGCCAATCTTGCTCCTTGTTCCGTGATGGTACCACTTCTAGGCCTGAGCCTCCTTCAATGTTCCTTCTCTGAGAGCTAGTGGGGCAGGAAATAATGTGTCCTTCCTGCTCTGCTGTTTCCCTATGATGTGTCAGGCATTTTCCTTTATTCCCAGTACCCTGTGCTCAGTGAGGATTTTTAATCTGAGGAGTCCTATCTCTTTGATTTTGGAAAATTCCCATCATAATCTCTTTGAGTGCTGCTTCTGTTATTCCTTCTATTCTTTTTTTTTTTTTTTTTTTTGATGGAGCTTCTATTAAATATATACTGAGTGGCCAGATTTTATATATATATCTGGTGCATGAATTCGTGCATGGGTGGGGTCCGGCCAGCCTGGCCAAGGGGAGGGGACATGGGCAGTTGGCTGGCCTGCCTGGTGGTTGAACTCCTGGTCGAGGGGACAATTTGCATATTAGCCTTTTATTATATAGGCTATACACTGAGTGGTCAGATTATTATGTGTTCAGAGATCATAATAATCTGGTCACTCAGTGTATGTTTGAACCTCTCCATCTATCCTCAGGTCTTTTCAATTGCATATCTATCTATCTATCTATCTACCTACCAACCTACCTACCTATCTACCTATTTTCTCTCCCTATGCTACATTATGAACAAATGCCTCAATACCATCTTCCAAATTATTATTTCTCTAACTGAATCCATGTAGAATTTACTCTAGTACTTTGTATTTCATCAACTATATTTTTATTTCTAAGATTTCATTTTTATTTTATTTGTTTTTATTTCTTCTCTATTTTATAACTTAAAAAATATAATTGCTATTTTTTCCTTTACTTCTTCTATCTCCTTTCCCTAAACATACTTATTTTAAATCTGTTTTCAGATTTCTCTTTTATTTTCATTTCATTTGGAGTAAATTCATTTCCTGATTGTTGATTCTTTTAGGCTTTTTCTCAGAGGGTTGGTTTTCCTCATATGTTTGGAATTTTGTTTGCAAGCTTATCTGGAATGGAGTTTCTCTCTCTCTCTGCTTCTCCTCTCTGTCAGCTTTGCAGGGATCCCAACAGTGTCCAATAATCATGTCTAGGCCCAGGCCTAGTGTGTGTTGCTCAGGTCTCCCGTGCTGAGCCAGTGGCAGCTGGGCCCAGGCCCTGGCTGTGAGGCTGCACTGCTTCACCCTATTCCTCCAAATAAACCAGAGCCTTGAGCAGCAGTCAGAGCTGTTTTCCGCGTCCCAGCCCCTAGTTTCCGCCCATGAGCCTGGATCCAACTCTTTGCCGCTATGCGACACTTTTAGGCCCTGCTCTGCTTCAAGAGCCAAGCCGACCCCTGTT
The DNA here is from genome assembly GCF_963455305.1 of Plecotus auritus. Taxonomy (NCBI): domain Eukaryota; kingdom Metazoa; phylum Chordata; class Mammalia; order Chiroptera; family Vespertilionidae; genus Plecotus; species Plecotus auritus. The sequence goes on from NC_137782.1 coordinate 150,874,361, forward strand.
TGCTGGCTTGCTGTTTGGCTTCAGGTCCTCCGAGGTGTTTATCTGGTTTTGGGCTATTGGGACTATGTCCTTGTAACTTTCTCATCTTATGTTTGATCGAAAGCACTAGCAGGAACTAATAACACCATGTCGATGGGAAGTTCTAGGGCATGGCCTTGACCTGTGTGGGGAGATATAGAGGAAAGAGGGCCTCAGTCCCTGCCCCTCCAGGAGCTTCTGGACACAGCATTTGCCAAGAAAAGCTGGAGACTGCCAGCAAGTGTTAGTTTGAAGGATGGAAGAAAGGTGGCATGCGACCAAAACACAGAAGCAGAAACCTCTCCATTGGAAAGGGCATTCAAAACCTTCACATCTCACCCTCTGTTCCCCTATTCCATAACTCTCTCTCATCACAGCAGGACTGAACACCCTGCGTTTGAACACCGCCCAGGATGAGGCGCTGCTGGGCAGCGAGGCAGCCTTTTGTATCTCTGCAAGCTGTGTTCTCCCCTTGACAACCTGAGATGGGTCTCCCATTAGCTTCTTCCCAGTGGGCCTCATCCCTTCCCTGGGAAACATGAAAAAGTTCAATGACCCGCCCGCCTGGCACATGCAAATGCTCAGTAACTGCTCACTGCAATGATTACTTCTGAACATCCCACACCCAGCCAGGGTCCCTGTGCACTGCTTGCCCTGTCGAGTCACAGCTCACCCCAGGCACAATGTGGGTTGGCAGTCTGGTCCTACTGCCTGGAGCTTCCTGACACTGGAGGAATACCACTGTTATGTTTGACAAAATGTACAGCCCTCCTCCTGCCCACGCAATGGCATGTGCCCCCTGCGTACAGAGGATACAAAAGGCTCCTAATGCCATGGGCAGGGACAGCTCCTTCTCTGAGCCAGTGCAGGGAGGAAATCCTGGGGCTCCGGGAAGCGTCCTGGGAGGAGCAAGTAGAGCCTACAGTCCTGGTGACGGGGCAGGGACTGAGAGGAGATGGCCTGACATTGCATCTGCAAGTACTAGTGTCCCCAGAACCCTGAGTTCAGGCCTCAGGGCTGAGTTGGACTAGGGTAGGTCATGAGGAACTATTCTCAGGTTGAGTTTGGAGTTCAGATCGGGCCATTCTAGGGTTCTCCTGGTTCATTCCTCTGCTTCCAAAAATAAGTCCTGAGCACCAGGCCATCAGCCAATCAGGAAAGCTATTTCTTTAAGAGTTATGCCCCTATCATACTTTGGTTCACAAAACTATAGTGGGAATGTTTTGAGAATATGGAGTCAGAAGTCCTGGGTTGAAAGCCCAGTTCATTCCATCTCTTGCCATGGTACCTTGGTATGTCTTGCAACCTAACCTCCCTCATTCTTTTTCCGTTTTGAGTCGTCATTCCTGATCTGTAAGGTGGGGCTAATTAATTATACATGCTACCTTCTTCAGGGTTGTCCTGAAGAGTAAATGATCTCACATTTGAAAAGTGTTTAGCATGGTGCCATGCACATCATTCATGAAATGCTGTTCATCATCATCATTGTTATTTTCAGAGGGATATCAGGGGTCCTCAAACTTTTTAAACAGAGGGCCAGTTCACTGTCCCTCAGACCATTGGAGGGCCGGACTATAGTTTAAAAAAAAAACTATGAACAAATTCCTATGCGCACTGTGGGCCCGGGACAAGTCGGCTGCTAAGCAGGACAGGCAGCGGCACCCGGCGGGCCACATGTGGCCCGCGGGCCGTAGTTTGAGGACCCCTGCATTAAGTGATTCTAGTAGGGACCAGATATATTGGTTGGGCTATCTTTCTGCCCCAATTTGGGGCCAAAGAACAATGACTGTCACCTTACTCCAGAGGCTAGTGAGGGAGATATCACCAGACAGCAGTATCAGCGTGTCCTGTAGGGAAGACAGGTGGTTTGGTGGACAACCTTGGATACGCGTTCTTTTGTTTATACATTTATTCAGAACATATTTACTGAGTGCCCTGAAATACTGTGTGAGGCATGGTGGCAAAGTCTTTTGGATATTGAGAAAGAAAACTCACCCTAGAGCAGGGGTGGGCAAACTTTTTGACTCGAGGGCCACAATGGGTTCTTCAACTGGACCGGAGGGCCGGAACAAAAGCATGGATGGAGTGTTTGTGTGAACTAATATAAATTCAAAGTAAAGGAGCGGAGGGGAGAGCAAGAGAACCCTCCGCTCTTTCGGCTCCGCGGGCTAGATAGAACAGCCGAACGGGCCAGATCCGGCCCGCGGGCCGTAGTTTACCCACGGCTGCCCTAGAGTCAGCTCAATGTGGTGGGTGAGTATAGAAGTTCCATAGATCTGGTCCTTTTCTGACCAAACTCTATAGAAATTTTCTCCTTTAATGTTTGAAGGTTAGAAGGAAAGGAAGAAGGAGAAAAGGAAGGAAGGGGGAGGACAGGAAGTAAAAAAGGAAAGAAAAGAAGCAGGAAATGGCCATGTTGGAGAGACTCAAAGAAATTCAAGGACCGATGCATTCTCAGAAAGTTATAGCCTGACTGGCTGTGAGGGCCAATAAAAATCTCAAAGCCAGCCCTGAGTGTGGCTATCAGCAGGACTCAGGGTCCCTGAGGATGGCAAGGGGCTTTGAGGGCCAGTGGGTGTGGGGCCACAGGTCTTCTGGGATCCCGCAAGAATAGTGCTTCATTGGGTGCCAATCTGTGATTCTCCACAGGCAGGAGGGACTGGTGCTGCCATTTCTCCAGGACTGGAGGTGCTAGGGCTGCTTATTGCATTCGCAGGTTCGAAGGGAATGTATGTGTTTTATAAACGGAGCAAATGCCTTATGTTTCTGATTGATGGGCCATCAGTTGCACAGTTGTTGGGCAGTGATTGATTTTCCAACCCAGCTGCTCCAGCTGAGCCACAGATGCTCCTTGTCTGAAGTCAGAGGGCTGGTATTGTAAGCCATGGAGAAGATCCCAACTGGAGTGATCCCTGAGAAATTGGCCATTGCAATGGCTAACAGCCATTGATTTGGGGCTTTGCTTGGGGTGCTAAACCACTGGTAGTAATTGCCATTCCAACGGGATGGGTGCCATTTTGAAACTCACGATGACGCTGGTGGGGCCCAGATGAAGTTTACTCTTGTGAAGTCTTATCTCCATGCCCCTGTTCTGTGGCTGAATAGGATGGCATCCGTGGCCCTGGGAAGGAGCCACGACTTGGCAGAGACACTTAGAGGAGATGTGGGGAGGGGGGAGCAGGCCCTGCTGACCTGCAGGATGCGGTGGGGGCTGGACAGCAAAGAAGCTGAGAGTGAGAGCACCTTTTCCCAACTCCTTGGAGTGCAATGTTCCCCCTTTTCCCAACTGCAACACGATGGCCCCTTTTTATAGTCTGAAGTGGACAACGTGCTTTCAGGAACCTTTCCCTCTGGTCCTCACAGTGGAGCTATGTGCAAGGAGCTGGAGGCTTTACCTCCACTTTGCAGATGGAGCAAAATGCTGGGAAACTCCACAGCCTTCACCACAGGGTGAGAACATCTTGGAGTCTGCCTCCAGCCCTCTAGTATTTTCTGGAAGTTTCCTAGGGGGACCTTGTGTGAGCCCAAAAACCAGTCTGTTGGTTTCAGGCTCCAAGCACCACTAACTCACTGTCCTCCCTGCCCAGCTTCGGCAGGTGTTCCTCAGCCCCGCAGTGCCAGTGCTGAGGGCTCCTCGCCCGGATGGGGAACACCCTCCCCCACCCCAGCCACCCAGCACCCTTTACCCCCCAGGCGCCCCGCACCCTTCCCCACCCCAGTCGCCCCACTTGAAGAGGTCTGTTTGGTCCTGTTTTCCCAGTTACTTCTGACCCCCCTAGTCACCCAGTCTCAGCGCTTGGGTGTTCCTCCCCAACCAGCCTTCCCTGGGCTGGTGCCCACCTTGGCCTTGAGAGTTTCTGAGAGTGGTAAGCGCGGGGGGTGGGGAGGCGCGTTGGGGGCGGGGCCTCGCGCACAGGGCTGGTGAGGAAGCCGCTCCAGGTCGGTGAGGAGTGAGCTGAGCGGGAGGAGGGAGCCTCCGCCTTCTGAACCAGGTGGGTGCACGTGGTGATAACCGCACAGGTCCTGTCCTGAGCCCAGCTGGAGACAGGGCCGGCGGGCGCCCCAGGCCCCCGGCGTCCTGGGCCCAGGGCGTCGCAGGCCCGGGGCGGCGGGTGGAGGCCCGCGTCTCGCTCCGGCCTGCGGGGCGCAGGTGTGGTTCTGTCGCCAGGTCCGGTCCGGGCCGCGCCGTTAACAAGGCCCCGCGCCCCGGCGGCCTCCCGGAGGCGGGCGTCCTTTGAAGCGCACAGCCTGGATTATTTAATATAATGGAACAGTGTTAAACTCGACCCATCAGAGACATAAATTTCCAGGTGTTTTACATTTGTTTTCCCGTCAGAATGGTAAACGGCGGATAGTAAAATTCGGCACCGGGTTGTGGCTGTTGGGGGGGGGGGGGGGGCGCAGAGTGGGCCCCTCTGGGCTCGAGTGGGAGGCGCCCTGCAGCCCGGGTCCACCAGACACTGCGGGCCCGGGGCTCCCCAAGACGGGGCTCCCGAGCCCGGAGAGGGACATGTGCCAGGCTGGGCCTGGGTTCTGGGCACCGAAATCTCCTGCCCAAGAGGGTCTCTCACCCAGACATCTGCGTGGAGAGCCCACAGTCCCTCCATTACCTCTCTCCCCACCCCCCAGGTTAATTGGGGTGCGAGGGCCTGTAACACCTATAACGAGGTTTCTGTTGCCCTTGCCAAGTTCAATTATGGGTGCATCTGCTTTCTGATTTTTCCAAGATGGTTTGATTTAAAGGGGGAAAAAACACCCCAAACTACAAAGGAACAGACTGCACAGTAGCTTTTTGCAGAAGGTAAGAAATCCTGACCACTTTTTCCAGACTCCTGCTTTTTCGAGATGTGTCAGAATTCATAGGGTGGCTGCTGAGGATAGATATCACTCTGAGTAATTCTAGAGAAATCCGACCCTTCGGCCCACTCCCCACAAGGCCCTTCACCCTTCTCCCTTCAAAGTAATAAAGGATGTCTCCCTTTTATAAGGCCGGCTCCCCTGCCTGCTACCCAGAAACCTACTGTGATCCGTCACTTTGAATGGAGAAATCATTTGACATTTATTTCCCGAACAGGAAGCACTGGCTCAGAGAAGGTGGAAACCTCAGAAATTAGTTCAATTTAGGAGATGAAAGTAGGAAAGACCATTGCTCCTTACCCATAAAGAGATTATCATTCTCTCTTTGCTTGTGGGCAGGGCCTTAAACACGGGTCTGGGGGAGGCAAACCCACTAATGAAAGTTACAGTAGCACGGAGCAGGGTACCCTCTGTCGGGAGCATTGCATGTGTGCATGTGAGTGCACGTGTGTGTTGGTAGGGGAGTGAGTGTGAGGAGAGGGGATGCAGAGCTGTGCAGACATGTAAGGCTGCCTTGTCCTCAAAGAACCTACCCCTTAGTTTCTAGCAGAAACGCACAGTTCACACGGTTGTGTGTGAAGGGTGCCAACGGGACAGAGCAGAGATGATCATTGGGACTGAAGAGTTCAAAAGCCGGAGATGGGACCATCCTTCTTTGGCTTACTTGGTCAGGGGAGGCTTTCTAGAGGAGCTGGAAAAGCTGGGGCTGGGGAACGGCAGTGGGAGGGGCAAGTAGGAGCCAAGTGAACAGATGGGGGCAGGAGGGAGGACAATGAGAGATGACTGGTCAAGCCCAGATTCAGTGGGGACAGGGTCCCAGGTGTCCTCAGAGAGCTGGGAGCCCCCTATTTGCCCTGCTGTTTTGTTTTCAGCCCTTAGTTTCTTCCTGATGACATTCCCTCAAGAGCAAGAGGGTCCTTCAGAGGTCAACTTCTGGAAACAGGAAACAGTGATTAACAAATCAATTCATTAAGGCCCAGTGATCCATAGGATTACAAAGAGCAGTGAGTTGGTAAGTGAAGACAGACCTTGGGCCCTGATGAGAGCTGATTCTTGGAGAAGGCTGACCAAGACAGCATACCTAAGATGCACACAGGCCCTACCTGTGTGTGAAAGTCCAGCAGCCCAGCTCTGCTGATGACAGAAATGGCTGTAATAAAGCGGGGAGGCCACAAGTCAAACAAATAATTTGGTTGACAAATAGGAGTATAAACAAGATCTTGATTAATGCATTTCTTAATAGTTCTCTGTTTATTGACATTAGCTCAGCTTGGTCATTAGGCCTGACATTGCCCATATATGTTATAATATCTTCCAGTCATTCTGAGATTGCTTTGTAGCTTTTATGTTGGATAAGTCCTGTCTCCCTGACTGGACCATGAGCTCCCACTTCTGAGAACCCGTGTACTTATTGAATAAAGAGTGAGGTCACAGAAGTTCCTATGAGGGATAAGTAGAGAAGTGAGAGCTTGAAATTCCCTTTCACTGTGACTTTTGCTGTCTTTTTAACTAGTCGCCGGATCCCGTTCTGCTGATTGCTCTGCCTTTTGAAGGAGGGAATCATTCCAGCAGGCTTCTCCTTCTCAGGTGTTGCAGATCTTACAAAGAGTGCAGCACAGTTGGGTTCCCAGTCAGGGCACATGCCCAGGTTGTGGGCTCCATTCCCAGTGTAGGGTGTGCAGGAGACATCTCTCTCACCATTGATGTTTCAACTCTTTCTCCCTCTCCCTTCCTCTCTGAAATTAATGCAAATATATTTTAAAAAGGGAGAGCACAGAATGAGGCAGTAGATGGGAGGACACACTAGAGTGAAGGAATCCCATAAAACAAGGGCTTCCCATGGCTCCTCTTGGCCATGATTTAGACTGCTTCTAACAGCGCTGACCTTACTAACGTGTTTTGGGGGACTTCAGCCATGGCCTCTGATGTCCAGAACCCAAGACAGGGTTGTCCTGGAAGGTGCCAGCATGCCTAGAGTGAATTACCGATCCCTAGCCAGGGCATGCCAGGAGCCATGTCCTTCTCAACATTCCGGCCTTGGCGACCCTGGCTGCAGCTTTAGAAACTCGGTGAAAAGCAAAGGCGGGAGGATTTGGAGCTGTAAATGCCAGCTGTATTTTTATTGGTCATCTGCAACTTCAAAGGGTTCTCTGCTTTAAAGGAGGCACAAGCAGGTATCCAGTTGGCTCTCCGAGCTCTCAGCCTTGATGCCTTATTGATTTTCAATGTGGCTTGACTCCCAGATGGGCAGACTTCAAACCCGTCTGTATTTTTCTGCTGTCATGTTTTCATCCCTGTTACTTTCCATCTCCAGCGAGATCCCGGATATGTTTGAGGGCAGCATTTCCTTCTTCAGCTTTCTCTCATTAATTTTCTTCTGGACAGGATTTCAGACAGCCAGGGCCACTTCTGCTGGGGTGTGTCTTGCATTGTTTGTACCGAGCTGGACCAGCTGCTGGCAAGTGTGAGGGAGAAGATGCAGTCCTTGCCCTTAAAGGGGTCAATCCTATCAGTCCACCTAATACACTTAGAGTCTGTGTTCTAAATGTGGCACTGTGGAAGGTATGACCGATGGTGAGGGTGGAACCTGTGACTTGATGGGGTTTCACACATATTCTTCATAACTGACCTCATGCCAGCTCTGTAGTGTGTTGAGCTATTGTGTATTGGCCTACTGCAAGCCAGGTAAGTGCCTACTATAAGCCAGGCACTGAACTTCACTGACATTTATTGGTAGCTTTCCTTATATTTCATTTAAATTCTCTACTGCTCTGGGAAACTACTTTTCATAACCTGCCCAAGTTCACTGAGCAAATGAAAGGCAGAGCAGGATCTGACCCCTGGGCTGTTCTTGCTACCACACAGGCTGGGCTGGGTGTGTGCCTGTGTGTCCCATGTGTTGTAGGGAGCAGGACAGAACACTGGGAGTTTGTTCTCTCATTGGCAGACAAACCTATCCATATGGAACAAATGGGCAAGAGGAGGTTTATGTGTGGTGATGACAACAGCAAATACTTCTATAGCATCTACTGAGTACAGGGACTAGTCAAATATTTCACCAATATTAATTTATCCCTATGAGGAACCTGAGGCACAAAGAGGTTGGGTAATTCTCCCAAGGTAACACAGCTGAAAAACGTCAGAGTTGAGATTCAACCCCAAAACCCAGAGTCTGTCTTACACACTTGATTGAGTTTCAGGGCTGCCAGAGAGGGATGCCAGCATTGTGGACCAAGCAACGGGAGGGAGTTTCTGCTTTCTCCCCACATCTGATCTCTTTCAAGCCCCCAAAGTACAATGAGGCAGGCGGCCAGGCCTTCATGTCACCCCCCTGAATATACGCGGCACAGACATGTCAAGTGGATGCCCAGGGTTAGCCAGGCCTCAGCCCAGCCTCCCGTCTACAGAGTTTTCTATAGGAAAAAATGTTGGGACATTGAACAGGTGTTTGGTCACGGTGTCATGCCTGTAAACTAGGACATACAGGCCCATGAAAGCAGCTCCTAAACAAGCAGCTCTCCATCTGCTGTGGTCACAGAGTGGTGGCAAAGTGATATTTGTGAATACAAAGATGGAGGTAGGGCAGGCTGGGGAGAGGCTGGGTCCAAGTCCAAGGGGATTCCCCGGTGCCCTGGGCACAAGGCCCTCTGCTCTGCAGCCTGCTTGGCTCAGCCACGCAGGAGAGAGGCCTTTGAAGTCACAGACCACCAATAAAACTGCAGCTGGCACCAGGGCTTACGGGGCTCCAGGCGTGAGATTTTACACCACTAAGGGGCTGAGCCAGCGCTGACAGGGTTGGAATGTGCCCTGGACTCCCCTTTCCTCGGCGAGAGCCACCAGGGTGCCTCAGCCCCTGGCCACCCTGTCACCCAATCAATCAAGGCTGCAGTGAGAGCCCATTAGGCACCACAGGGAAGCAAGAGAAGGAGCAGTTTGTAATGGAGGTGTGGACCCGGGGCCAGGGCACATGCAGCAAACAGCCAATTCAGGCAGGCTGTGTGAGGCCGGGCTGATTGAGCGCACAGGCAATTCTCTGCTAAGTGATGGTGGCCAGACGGCGAGGCCACAGACAGAGAGAGGGGTGAGGGCTGGAGTGGTCATGGGCGACCTCCTCAGGTTTCAGCATGAAAGATGGCACAGAGGCTAGAATAAGAGGGCACTCTTCTTCTTCCCCCTCTTCTTCCTCCCTCTTCCCTTGTCCATCTCTCTGTTCCCTTGGTCATCTTTAGGAGAGATCAACCAAAGGACTTATATGCATGCATATAAGCCTAATCAATGGACACAGACATCAGGGGGGTGGGGGCATGAATGGGAGGTGGGGGGTAATGGGGGGATAAGGACACATATATAATACCTTAATCAATAAAGAAATTTAAAAAAGAAAAGGGTAGAATCCCATCTATGTAGTATTAGCCACATAGTTTGTCAGTATCCTATATAATAAAAGCCTAATAGGCTAAAAAAAAAAATTACTGTTATGCCTGGCCCTGTGCTGGGAGTGGCCCCATTTCTCCTCTTCTGGAGCTCCTATCGGAGATGGGCAGCATCCTTGAGAATGGACTTTGGGTCAGGACCTGGAGGAAGAAAGTTAAGGACAAGGGGAACCTGGCCAGGCACTGATACAGCCCTTTTAGCCTTGAGCACAGAGGGCGGCACTCTCCTCACCCCTGCTCAGAGTTTTCTAGTGCCTTTCCCCCTTCTTCTTGGGAAGCAGCTGTTGATTCAGCCCTTCGGAGGTGTTTGGTGATGAGTGGGTTAACTCCCCTCAACAATGGTGAATGGGTGGAAGAGCTATTATCTGGAAGTTGTAGCTGAGATAGAGACCATACATACATAGGGAATGAGCAAAGGGATGAGCAGGAAGGATGGAGGAGGAATTCAGAGGTGCCACATCTACACTGTGGGTGCTCCCAGAGCATAGCAGCTGTCCAGCTTGGGCATAGGTACTTAAAAGAGAAAACTGGCCCTGGCTGGTATGCTCAGTGGTTAGAGTGTCAGCCTGCACTCAATTTCCAGTCAAGGGCACGTACCTGGGTTGTAGGTTCGATACCTGGCCCTGGTTGGGGTGAATGCTGGAGTCAACCAATCAATGTGTCTCACATCAATGTTTCTCTCTCTTCTTCTCCTTCCTTCCCTTCCACTCTCTCTAAAAATATCAATGGAAAAAATATCCTCCGGTGAGGATTAACCAAACAAACAAAAAATGAGGAAACCAATTAATCCAAAGGAACAGAAACCTTCATGGGAGATCCTAGAGCAGGGGTGGGCAAACTTTTTGACTCGAGAGCCACAATGGGTTCTTAAACTGGACCAGAGGGCTGGAACAAAAGCATGGATGGAGTGTTTGTGTGAACTAATATAAATTCAAAGTAAAGGAGCGGAGGGGAGAGCAAGAGAACCGGATAGAACAGCCAGATTCAGCCCGCAGTCCGTAGTTTGCCCAAGGCTGGGCTAGAGAGTCTTGAAGAGCAGAGCAAGGAAGCATTTTGATGTTCCTGCCCTCAGATTCCACAGGTGGCTGGCCCAGCCGCCCTCCTCCTCACCCACCCCACCCCCTTGGTCTTTTAGGAAAATTGACCAGGGAGATGGCAATGCTAAGGGAACTCTGAGTATTAGGGGTTGGTTCCTCCAACAGGGCAAGGCTTTTGTCCCTGATGTCATCACCTGACTCCTCTCTGCAGCTGTGTGATGAATGAGGGCCAGCACCAATGAGGGGAGGGTGGAGTACAGAAGGGATGATAGATTGGATCACACACACAGACACAGTACCACCTTTGCATCACCCAACAGCATGATGCCTGACTTGCCACATCATGTCTGGGGTCATGGGGATATAAAACATCATCATTTTGGTCAGGAAAGTGGGGAGTTGGGTGACATTTTTTTACTTTATCCTGAGCGTTGAGCCACTATATTCACCATCAAATCAGCCTTAGACATTTCATTGGACTCTATGAGGAATTCATGGGCCTACCTGCTGTGTGCAGACACCTTAATGCACCATATGATCAATATCATGTGTGATTAACCCCTAAGTCCATCCACTTAATTGTTGACAGGCATTTAAATGTGGAGAAAAATCTCTCTCTAGGAACATTAAATAGGAAATTATTCAGTGTGACTAATAAGAGAATGAGAGTGGCAGTTTAAACACTAAGTTTACAGAAGGTACACAGCCAGGTGAGGCTTGTTCCTTGCAAAGCAGTCTCCTAGCAAAGCCGGCGTTCCTTGGGATGTGTGTGTTTTGCTACATACCCTGCCTTGGTCCAAAAGGAAAGTGAAGTCCCAGTCAGTGAGGACTCAGATATTGCTAAGTGACCCTTGTCTGTGGCAAAACATTTGACCCTGCTGTACCTGATTTCAGGAGAGAATGTGCTGCCTGAGGTGTAGCATTCGGCGAGAGAGGCTCTGAGTGTTATGTGTCTTGTTGCTTTGACTGCATCTGGGAAGGGTGGGGTGACATCGGGCAGGCATTAGCTGGTCGTTGGGAACAGATGGAAGGAACCATGGCCTTCCTATGGTGCTGCTCCGCTGCCTGGAGGCTGAAATCTAAATTGACCGAAAGTTCAGTAATTTGGAGTCTTGCTGGATTGAAAAAGTGTGATATTGTGATGCATAATAAGAAATAGGTATTTCCTGGCACACAGCCCCTAGAACTCTTGGAATTTTCTAAGTGGTGAGAACTATGAAGGTGTCTTTTATGTTAATGAGTGACTTTAGGAATGCCAATAGGTCACCCCAGGGGAACAAACCAACTGATTAGAGTTGAATTTTCATTCTCAGCCCCCCTCTGGGGAGGGGAGAAGGGCTGGAGGTTGAATCTATTACCAATCTACCAAGCATGCCTATGTAATAATATGAAGTTGCATAAGCCCCCAAAGAACAGTTTGGAGAGCTTCCAGGTTGGTGAACAGGAGGAGGAGATTCAAGAGAGTGGGGTGCTTGCAGAAGGTGTGGAAACTGTGCTCTTTCCCCAAACCTCAACCCATATGGCTCTTAATTTGGCTGTTGATTCATCTCCTTTACTATCCTTTGTAATAAACTGGTAATCTAGTGAATAAACTGGTTTCCTGAGTTCTGTGAACTGCTCTAGCAGATTAATCAAACCCAAGGGGAGGGGGTCATGGAAACCTCTGATTTATAGCCAGTTGGTCAAAAGCACAAGTGATAACCTGGTCTTGCAATTGGACTCTGAAGTAGGGGGCGGGGGTGGGGTGGAAGGAGGCAGTTTTGTGGGACCCAGCCCTCCATCTGAGTTATCAGATGCTGTCTCCAGGTAGATAGTGTCACAATAGTGTGGAATTGTAGGCCACCCAGCTGGGTTGGGGAATTCCTTGGACATGTGGAAAATCCCCCAAACACATTGGAATTGGTGATCAGAATCATTAAAAAGCCAATTGTTTCTTTGCCTCAAACTGAAGTAGAGGTAAGCGGCATTTGAGAAGCCATAGACTTGGCAGAGGATGCAGGTAGTATTCTGCCTACAGCGGTGGTGAGCCTGCTGGCCTAGGTGGGTACAGAGATGTTGCCTTCCCACCCAAGCCTATTGTTTCCCATGGGCTCAAGACAGTGCCGTTAAACGGCGAGCTCTGGCAGAGCCCAGCATCTGTAAGTGGAAGAACAGCATGCAGGCTTAGAAATTATGAATAGGCAAGAGCTTTGGTGGTAGTTTCTTGCACATGGAATGAGCAGAAGCAAAAGTATTTTAGAAGCATTTGAAGAAATGATTTTACCAAAGGAACCATAATCCTGGCTTTTAAAACCATTCCTGGGTACCCAGTCCTGAACCAGCAGGAAGGAGCCTGCAAAACCTGTGGCTTCTGAAAGTTCTTTTTTCCCAGTGACCATGTAGGTGTGGCCATGAGGGACAGGACAAGGGCGTCCTTTCAGGGAGAACAAGGTTCCATCAGCAGAATCTACTTTGGAATGACAATTTTGGAAGCAAAAAGCTCTGTGTTAAGAGTAACCCACTTAATGCAGAAAATCTGAAAAACAATGATAAGCTCTTCCCATGGTAACCTCCCCCCCATCCCTGCAAATAACCTTTTTTTTCTTCCACATTATAAGATTTTTGTGTGAGTCAGGCATTTTTCTAGGAACATCTATTTTTTTTTTAAAATCCTTGTTCAAGGAGTTAGGATATTTTTCCATTGCCTTTTTATTTTCCTAAGAGAGAGTGGAAGGGAGGGGGAGGGAGAGAGAGAGAAAGAGAGAGAAACATCAAAGTGAGAGACATCGATTGATTGTCTTCCCCCCACCCCCGTACCCCTCCACAACATGCCCCAACCCTGGGGTTGGGGAGTGTGGATCAAACCTGCAACCAGGTATGTGTCCTTGATCCGAACCGTGACCCTGAGCAATGCCAGCCAGGGCTAGGAACATTTGTTTATATATTTACTTGAACACATATTTATTTGCTATGAAGGATTATGTTGTGTTTACTGTTTTACTAGTATATTCTGCTTTTTAACCCTTTGTACGCCATAAGCATCTGTAGACGAAAGTGGCAGACCTTCCCCACATGCCATGTGCGTCTATAGCCGAAAACCTCTACGTGGAGAAGGTGTTTGGTATACTCTTCTACTAGTGTTGGTACAAAACAGCGAAAAGAAACCAAATGCTTTGTAAACAATGTAATGTTCCGTTATATTCAAAATATCGTGGCGTGTGGGGATGGGTTTGGACGCATGGCAGTTTTAAATTTAGCACTATGAGTATCATTCCCTTTTCTTATTCTTCTCAAACATGATTTTTTAATGGCTGCAAAGTATTCCATTGGGTAAATAACATAATTTTGGACATTTAGATTATTATTTTTCCTACCTTAGGATAAAATTTTTCACAGGGAAATACCTGAGCCACAGGATACAGACAGTTTTACAGCTTGATACAGACTACGGTGGTTTTTACCAGTTTGCACTTCCTCTGGCGCTGTTTGAACGTGCCCCTCTGCCACACTGGCTGCCAGTCATTTTCATCTTAGGGATGACGAGGACCCAGACTGGCACTGCTTCTGTGCAGTGAAATTCCTGCTTGAGTTTTTGTTTTTGTGTTTTACCTTGGCTCCGGCCACTTGGGAGGATGGTGCACTTTTTCATATTCATACTGAGCACCTTCCTCTGATCATCTCCTTGCTGAGCTGTGCAAAAGCCTGTGGGTATCCATCAGTGTGACATCTCTAGCCTCGTACTCTGTATCTCATCTGGATGGCCCCGTGGGTCCCTGTACCTTCTGCAAATCCTAGCTGCTCCCTCAAGGTAAATATCCAGCAAAAAGAATGCGCATGGAAGCAGGAACCGCGCAGCCACACATGCTCAGGTGCTTACAGAAAGGGTGCAGCACCGTCCTCACAAGTTGTGGCTCTCCGTGACTGCCAGGTCGCTCCTGTCCAGCCTGGTGACATGCACTTATCACCAAGAGAGATTTCTGATTTCAAAAGTAGTCCTTGTTTTTTGTGGACGTTTTTTAAAAAACAGAAGAAAATAAGTCATATATGACCTCCAAAAGAAACCAAAAAATCCCTCCAAAAAACCCCAAAGCACTGTCGACATTTTGGTGTATACATTTTCAGAATTTTCTCCTCTACATGTTTTTCTCAGAATTGAGATTATATAAATGTGCAACTTGCTTTAAACATTATAGTTTCAAGTTTGTCATAAACATTTATAATGGCTGCATAATACCCAAACATGGGGTGTTCTAGAGTTTCTTTGCACATCCCCCTATTGTTAAACATTTAGGTATTCCAGTTCTTTTATAACAAAATCTGCAATGGTTCCTAATATCTTTGTGCATAAAGCTTATATTTATTTGGATCATATCCCCATAATCCATTCCCATATGTGCAACTGTATGAGTTTTAGAGAAGATGTATGGCTATAGGCGATATGGGGGAATATTATTTGGGGAAAGCCACCTGACTGCCAACCAGATCCCATCAGATTGGGATAAGGATCAGCCAGATAAGTAAATGTGCTGGTCACCGTGAAAGGCTGAATAATGGCCCACAAAAGATGTCCACGATGTATTCCCCTGAACCTGTGACTGTTACCTTACATGGTAAAAGGAATTTTACAGATGTGATTTGGTTAAGAATTTTGAGATGGGAGATTGTCCTGGATTATTTGGCTGGGCAATATAATCTCTTGGGTCCTTATAAGGGGGAGGCAGGAGGGTCAGAGTTATAGAAGGAGGTATGATGATAGAAGCAGAGGTCAGAGAGATCTGAAGATGCGACAGTGTTGGCTTTGAGGATAGAGGAAGGAGCCAAGAGCCAAAGAATATAGGTGGCCTCTAAAAGCTTGGAAAGGTCAAGGAAAGGATTCTCCCTTAGACCCTTGATTTTAATCATTGTGACTGATTTGGGACCTCCCACCTCTGGAGCTGGAAGATAATAAAGTTGTACTATGTTAAGAATACCAAGTTTGTGGTAATTTGTTTCAGCAGCAATAGGAAATTAATATAGTCACCAATCTATTATAGGAGCTAAAATGTCACTGAAATAAATGAAAAAAAAATGTGGTATGGGTCACATGTTCATATACAGACTTCAAATATCAGTGTTTAACACACAAGGTTTACTTCTCATTCATACTAGTCCTGGCAACTCTGCAAAGCGAACATCCTCCGTGTAAAAACTCAGGGATCCATGAGGGTCATATGTCTGTGACATATGGCCTCCTTAATCAGTGAGGTAGAGGAAGAGAGAGGGAAGCCCATGCATGAACTTGGCCCTGCCTCAGGCTGGGAGTCCCTTCCTCTCAGTTTCACTCTTTCCCTTGACTTCACATCCAGTCACCCCCTAAATCCCACTGCTTCTCGTTGGCAGTTCTCTGGTCTCAGCCTCCTCCTGTCCCTGCCTTCCACACTGCCCTCTGCCTTCTCCTTTCTCTTCGGAAGAATTGCAGCTGCCTCCTAACTGATCATCCTGCCCCAACCTGGCAGCTGATTAACACTTAATGGTTAACATGAGTGTAGCTCTCATTGATCACTTTTCTGCTCACAGCCCTCCAGCATCTCCCTGCTGCCTTGGGGACTTACTCCAAACACCTGAGTGCCATTTCCTGCTCTTTTGCTGTGACTCCAGTCCTCCTCTGTATCTTATATAGCAGCCAAGCTGGATTCTAGATGCTCCTCCAGCATGTCCCAGGCGCCTCTATCTCTGGGCCTTCGATGTCACTGCATTGATAAGAAGATTCCCTCTTGTTTCCCTCACCTCTTGGCCTGTTGAGTCCTACCTGGTCTAAGGTCTGCCCAATGGTCTTTCCTCCACAAGGCCTCTCAGTCTCATTTGGAAATGGGTTCTTCTATGCGTTTCCTATTCCTTTCAAATTATCTTAAAACTTTATCAAATTTGCCTTGTATTGTGCTTATTAATGTAGAAGTCTTACCTTATCACACTAAACTACCAGCCCCTTGAGGGCAAGGAAGGCAAGCCCCTTGTGGTTTTCATCTCTGCAAACACTAAGATAGCCTAGCAGAGTCCTTTTACACACAATTCTAGCCTAATGCACATTTGCTGAATTGAGCTGGTTCCCCATCCAGCATGCAGACAGGCTGAGAGTCAGAGGAATTAAACTGCTTGCACCAGGTCACACGCTACGCCCACAGCCTCAACAGACAATGCAGTCTTACTTTCAGGACTCCAATATTGACTGGAGAGTCAGAAGTCCCATTGGCCATTAAACAAACATTCATTGGGTGGTCACTA
The DNA here is from genome assembly GCF_963455305.1 of Plecotus auritus. Taxonomy (NCBI): domain Eukaryota; kingdom Metazoa; phylum Chordata; class Mammalia; order Chiroptera; family Vespertilionidae; genus Plecotus; species Plecotus auritus. The sequence continues at coordinate 150,890,946 of NC_137782.1, forward strand.
TGTGTCCGGCATTGGGTGCTGGGGGTACACTAGTGAAGGAGACGGTGGTAGACCCTGCCCTCATTGGAGGCTTAGCCCACTTAGGGAAGCCAAACCTAAATACATGGTAATTAAGTGCTAGTGGGGAGCAGCAAAGAGTGCCAGACAAGCATAGAGAAGAGGGACCTGCCTGCACTTGAGGGGCTGCAGGTAGTAAGGAAAGTTTTCCTGATACACTGATGTTTAAACGAGCCACTGATGTTTTAACTCGAGGACCAAGTAAAGAATGGCTTTCCTGCAGGGACAACAGAATATTTAAAGGCCCGGAGGAAGGAAGTATGAAGAACTAAAAGAAGGCCAGGTGGCTAAAGCATGGAGCGGGAGAGAGACGTTGACAAGAAATAAGCCTGGTCAGGGGAGGGTGCTGCGAGACGCACGGGCCATTTAAGGGCCACTTACAGGGTACTTGAAATATCGGGGGTATCACTCTGTAATGTATGTGATAGTCTAACCACAAGGCTGTGCACCTGAACCTAATACAAAATAATATTAAATGTCAACTGAACTGAAAAAAAAAAATTAAAGTAAATAAAGGCCATTTACAAGACAGGTTGGTTGGAAGTGGGGTATGGAGAATAGGGTGGATGTGAGTAGAGGAAGGAGATTAGTGGGGCGATCATGGGAGCCTCTTTGGTTTTCATTTTCTGAACCGTACGGTGAAATCGGGTAAGCCCTTCAGTTGATGCCAGTAAAACACTTCAGATTCTCTATCAGAATGGTTTTCTAAACATCCTCTAAAGAATGACTGTCATTTACACTCTCCTAGTTACTGTTTTCCTTTGGGGAGGAGGTCCATGTACACAAGAAAATGCTAAAATAAAAATAATAAAAATAAAGCAATTGGCAGCTGTAGGAATTTCTCATTGCAGACTGGCCTTTGCAAGGTGGACAAACCCTTGCTGTTGGAAAAAAAAAAAATGTAGCCAGCACTCATTGGATTAAGAGTGTAGAAAAGCAAACGTGTTCAAATCTTAAACACATCATAATTTTAAGCATCCACAAGTGTTTAAAAAGTGTTAGCTGCTATGAGCACATACATCCATTCACTAGTTAAACATCATAACCTGTTTCTTTTCTAAACACGTGGGTTGGAGAACAGAGGACGGTTAACATGTTAAACACACTGACATGTTTACAATGTGTCGCAAGAAGGTGTTTAACTTTTTGTGTTCCAAAGCTAAACACTTTGGAATTAGAGGGTTGGCTAATTCCACCTCCAGTTAGTATGACTATCACCTAGCGGTCCCCTTGGCTTTGGGCAGAGGCCCCTTTGGAAACACAGACAATCCCAGTAGTAACCTATATTTCATAAATAGCAGGACGAGGCTGCTTACTGCAGGACCTTGGGTGCAGATGAAACATTTGTTCTGGAAGCAAATCATAAAAGGAATTCGTCCTGAATGTATGCATTGCTGGACCCAGCCCATGCTCTGGGTTAGCGTGATTGGTTTCTCCTCTCAGGTGTTCCTTCTATCCTGCTGTTGGGAGCTTTTAAGAAGGCCCCAGACATGGGCCAGCCGGGGCCTTGGTCTCTGCTCCACACTGGCTCAGACTTTCGTGGAGAATAAACAGAGCCCTGGAAGCTAAATTGGAAAGAGGGATAGAGGGAAGAAGGAGAAAGGAAGAAAGGGCGACTATTTGTTTTCCGTGGCTTCTGTAACAAATCACTACACACTTGGTGCTTAAAACAACACAGATTTATTATCTTACAGTTCTGGAGGTCAGAAGTCCTAAATGGGTCTCTTAAGGCTAAAGCCATGTGTCAGCAGGGCTGTGTTCCTTCTGGAGACTCGAGGAAAGAATTCGTTTCCTTGCCTTTCCAGCTTCTAGAGGCCGCCTGCATTTCTTGGCTTGTGGCATTTCTTCACCTGCAAAGCCCGCCGAAGGAGGAGATGGAGTCTTTCCCACACTGCATTACTGACGCTACTCCTCTCTCATCTCCCTCTTTTACTTAGATAGGCTTACCTCACCGATAATGCGGGTTTGGTTGCAGATCACCACAATAAAGCAAGTCATAATGATTTTGTTGATGTTGGAGTGGGTGGGGCCTTGCCTTCGGTTTGTAAAAATCGCAGCTACTGTGAAATGCAACAAAGCGAAGCGCAATAAAACAAGGCATGCCTATAACGTCCGTTGTGATTACGTTGGGCTCACAGGGACAATCCAGGAGAACCTTTTAGTTTAAAGTCAGCTAATTAGCAACCTTAACTTCCCCTTGCCTTGTAACAACATTCATGGGTTCCCGAGATTAGGACGTAGGCCTCTTTGGGGAGGCATTATTCTACCTACCACAGGGAGTTATAGCAAGAAAGGGAAGGAGAGAGAGAGAGGATAGGAGAGCAGGAATTACACTGAACTGAAATCCTGTTTATTCTGGGATTAGAGACCATCTCAGACAACCACTAGATGGTGGTCTGGGAGTGTGGGCCAAAGAGCAAGAACTGGTGCGTGGCAGCTGTTAAGCTGTTTCAGGGGATCCAGGTCCCTCTGAAAATTCATTGTATCAGTTAGGGTATTGGCTAAGCTGCTATAACAAAAGAAGGTTAGTTCTTTTTCATGGTAATAGGAGGTGGGCAGTCCAGGGCTGTTATGATGACTCGACCATTCCTTAGGTCCAAGAAATTGCTCCAATTTTCCTCAACTCGTAGCCTTGGAGAAAGGAGTAAAGAAGGAAAGGACCAGAGGAGGATATGCATATTCCCTTTAAGGGCATAATGTAAAATAGAATTTCTCAACTTTGACACTGTTGACATTTTGGGATGGATAATTCTTTTTTTGGTATGAGGGGCTGTTTTGTGCATTATAAGATGTTTAGCAGTATCCCTGACCTCTACCCACTAGATACCAGTAGCACCACCCATTAGTGACAACCAGAAATTTCTGTGGGGGTTAAAAGTCACTGTTCTAGAAAAAGCATATGGTCATAATAAGCTGGGCATCATATCCCATCTAAAACTTAGGAGTTTTATTGTACAGAAAGAGTGGGTGAACGCTTGGAGACAACTGCATCCATTTCAGGTATCTGGACCACCAAATTACTAAAGTCCCACCTCATATCTGAGATTCTGGCCCAGCCTTCACAATGGGAGGGAAGGGATTAAGGGTGGTCCCTGTAGGAGGAAGGTCTGGGGTCCTTGGCAGGAGCTCGGGATGGTCATCTGGCACCCCCTGGGCAGAGCTGCCTGAAGAGGCTGGGCCATCATTGGAGCCTGGCTTCCTAGAGCTGGGGGTGGGGAACCAAAGACATTTCTGGGAGTCAGGAGAATGGCATTCCTATACCATGCATCATGACATGTGACTTGACGGGTGAGGGCTCTCATCTGGGCGCTCTCAACCTTTTGTTGTCCTGGGGGGTGAGGGCAGGATGATCTTGGGGACTCACTGGGCTAGAGCCATCTGAGGTAGAGACAGAATGGGTTCTAGTTTTGTTTCTGCCATATTAGCTATGTGACTCCTTATCACCCTATTTTTCCTTGTCCATAAAATCAGGACAGTGTCATCTGCACTGAAGGAGGTTATTGAGAGGGTTAAAATTAGATCATGTGTGGAAAAGACTTAGTGCCATCCCTGGGACTTAACAGGCACTTGATAAATGGTGCTCATTTATTCTTTTATTCCCCAGATATTTACTGAGCACAGTAGCCTTTCTTCGTTATCTGCAGTTTTGCTTTTCATGGTTTCAGTTACCCACAGTCAACTGTGGACTGAAAATATTAAATGGAAAATTTCAGAAAGAAACAATCTATACATTTTAAATTGCGCAACATTCTATGTAGTGTGATGAAATCTCCCACTGTCCTTTTCCAGCCCATAGGGAAGTGAATCATCCCTTTGTTCAGCAAATTCACACTGTATCAACTATCCCTGCCCTTAGTCATTTAGTAGCCATCGTGCTTATTAGATCAACTGTCGCAGGATCACAAACTTGTGTTCAAGTAACCCTTATTTCACTTAATAATGGCCCCAAGTGCAAGAGTAGTGATGCTGTCAATTTGGACATGCCAAAGAGAAGCCATAAAGTGAAAAGGTGAAATTCTCGACTTAAGGAAAGAAAAAAAAAAAATTATACGCTGAGGTTGCTAAGATCTATGGTAAGAATGAATCTTCTATCTATGAAATTGCCTAGTTTATAAATATGTATAGGAGAAAATGTAGAATATATAGGATTTGGTACTGTCTGTGGTTTCAGGCATCCACTGGGGATCTTGGAACATATGCCCTGCTGATAAGGCGGAACTACTGTACCTACTATCTTACCTAATAATAGAGAAACTTGTAAACTGACTGTACCTCCGGTACACCCACAGCCAATCAGAGTGAGTATGCAAATTAACCCAACAAAGATGGCGGTTAATTTGCATACATACCTGGGTCCCGGGAACCTCCTCGGCACCCAGGTCACTCCCAGCCAGCCATCGGAGGGGTGGGGGGGAGGGTCCCCCTTCCCAAGCCTAAAGCCTGGGACGGAGGCTTTAGGCTTTGGAAGGGGCAGAGCCTGCAATTGGAGGTGCCAGGTGGGGGTGGTGAACCCCTTCCCAAACCCAAGCCGAGCCTGTGATCGGAGGGAAGGGGAGAAAATCAATGGAAACATATCCTCAAGTGAGGATAAAAAGAAAAATAAAGAAAGAAATGTCATATCCTATGAAAGACACATCTTGAAAATGCCTAAAGAAAGTTGTCATTTTTTCATGGTGAAGGGACTGGAGTCCGTGTTGATGAAAATACCTTGGCAGTTGCAGCAGCGGGGTGATGGGGCTGTCGCCTTCCCCTGATCAGCCTGGTTGCCTCCCACAAAGGGAGGCCTGACTGCGGCTTAGGTCTGCTCCCAATGGGGAGTGGGCCTAAGCCAGGGGTGGGCAAACTTTTTGACTTGAGGGCCACAATGGGTTCTTAAACTGGACCGGAGGGCCGGAACAAAAGCATGGATGGAGTGTTTGTGTGAACTAATATAAATTCAAAGTAAAGGAGTGGAGGGGAGAGCAAGAGAACCCTCCGCTCTTTCAGCTCCGCGGGCCGGATCCGGCCCGCGGGCCGTAGTTTGCCCACGGCTGGCCTAAGCCATCAGTAGGACATTCCCTAAGGGCTCCCAGTATGTGAGAGGGGGCAGGCTGGACTGAGGGACCCCTCCCCAGTGCACGAATTTCGTGCATTGGGCCCCTAGTACATAATAAGGCTCTGTGCTAGACTCTGAGAGCAGAGTAGATTGGGTTCTTATCTCCTTAGTAGTTACATCATGGTAGTTACTGTTATTATTGTGATCATGATTCTGGAAACAGGCCTAGAGCTTGACTATCTGCCAGCGGATGGGTGAGGCTGAGCTGACAAACTCTAGGGCTGAGTAAGTAGGAAAAAGGCTGGCTGGTGGGGTGGGTGTGCAGAGGCCCAGCCTGTGTGTTTAATAAGACCAGTTGGGTGGAAAAGAGTGGAGAGCTGACTAAGTTTGAATAGCAAAGACTTGGTCATATGAGCCAGAAGCAGAGACTCAGAAATCCCTGTGAATTCAGAGGACATGAATTGAGGTGGGGCTGCCATCTCAGGAATAACAAATGGGGCAGGGAAAGATCAGCCATAGAAGGGAGGCAGGAGGGTAGGGAAGGCAGCTGCATGGTGGAGCTCCTTTGGCCCAATTGGAGGAACTGAGAGATCTGAGTGAGGTCTGAGGGACTGCTGGGGCCACATTAGTGAAGCCAGGCTTGCTGATAAGGCAGGGAGGTCTGTGTCTTTGGGGTGAATAGGATGCTCTACAGGCAGCGTAAGGACAAGTTTGGTATAAATAGGATGGCCCCTTACATCCCTGTTCCACTGCCACTCCCTGCACTATATCACACTTGTTTTTTTTAAAATTTCTTTATTGATTAAGGTATTACATATGTGTCCTTACTCCCCCATTACCCCCACCTCCCATTCATGACCCCACCCCCCTGTTGTCTGTGTCCATTGATTAGGCTTATATGCATGCATATAAGTCCTTTGGTTGATCTCTCCCCCTTACCCCCACCCTCCCCTACCTTCCCTGAGGTTTGACGTTCTGATTGATGTTTCTCTGTCTCTGGATCTATTTTTGTTCATCAGTTTATGTTGTTCATTATATTCCACAAATGAGTGAGATCATGTGATATTTATCCTTCTCTGCCTGGCTTATTTCACTTAGCATAATGCTCTCCATCACTATCCATGTTGTTGCAAATGGTAAGAACTCCTTTTTTACTGCAGTGTAGTATTCCATTGTGTAGATGTACCACAGTTTTTTAATCCACTCATCTGCTGATGGGCACTTAGGCTGTTTCCAAATCTTAGCTATGGTGAATTGTGCTTCTATGAACATAGGGGTGCATATATCCTTTCTGATTCCTGTTTCTAGTTTCTTGGGATATATTCCTAGAAGTGGGATCACTGGGTCAAATGGGAGTTCCATTTTTAGTTTTTTGAGGAAACTCCATACTGTTCTCCACAGTGGCTGCACCAGTCTGCATTCCCACCAGCAGTGCACGAGGGTTCCTTTTTCTCCGCATCCTCTCCAGCATTTGTCATTTGTTGATTTGTTGATAATAGCCATTCTGACAGGTGTGAGATGGTACCGCATTGTTGTTTTGATTTGCATCTTTCTGATGATTAGTGACTTTGAGCATGTTTTCATATGTCTCTTGGCCTTCCTTCTGTCTTCTTTCAAAAGTGTCTATTTAGATCAGTTGCCCATTTTTTGATTGGGTTGTTTATCTTCTTTTTGTTAAGCTGCATGAGTTCCCTGTAAATGTTGGAGATTAAACCCTTATGGTTGATATCATTGGCAAATACGTTCTCCCATGCAGTGGGCTTTCTTGTAGTTTTATTGATGGTCTCCTTTGCTGTGCAAAAGCTTTTTATTTTGATGTAGTCCCATTTGTTTATTTTCTCTTTAGTTTCCATTGCCCTAGGAGCAGTATCAGTGAAGAAATTGCTTCGGCATATGTCAGAGATATTTCTGGCTGTGGATTCCTCTAGTATTTTTATGATTTCTTGTCATATGTTTAAGTCCTTGATCCATTTTGAGTTTATTTTTGTGTATGGTGTAAGTTGGTGGTCTAGTTTCATTTTTTTGCATCTATCTGTCCAATTTTCCCAACACATTTATTGAAGAGACTGTCTTGACTCCATTGTATGTTCATGCCTCCTTTGTCAAATATTAATTGATCATAGTGATTTGGGTCGATTTCTGGGTTCTCTATTCTATTCCATTGATCTATATGTCTGTTCTTTTGCCAGTACCAGGCAGTTTTGAGAACAGTGGCTTTGTAATACAGCTTGAAATCTGGTATTGAGATCCCACCTACTTTGTTCTTCTTTCTCAGAATTGCTATGGCTATTCAGGGTCTTTTTTTATTCCAGATGAATTTTTGGAGAGTTCTTTCTAGGTCTGTGAAATATGCCGTTGGTATTTTAATGGGGAGTGCATTTAATCTATAGATTGCTTTGGGTAGTATGGACATTTTAATGATGTTGATTCTACCAATCCATGAACATGGTATGTTCTTCCATCTGTTTACTTCTTCCTCTATCTCTTTTTTCAGTTTTCCGCATATAGGTCTTTTACCTCCTTGGTTAAGTTTATTCCTAGGTATCTTAATTTTTTTGGTGCGATGGTAAATGGGATTGCTTTTTTAGTCTCTCTTTCTGTAAGTTCACTATTGGTGTATAGAAATGCCATAGATTTCTTGGCATTAATTTTGTATCCTGCTACATTGCCAAATTCATTTATTAAGTCTATCAGTTTTTTGATGGAGTCTTTTGGGTTTTTTATGTACAATATCATGTCATCTGCAAATAAGGACAGCTTTACTTTTTCTTTTCCAATTTGGATGCCTTTTATTTCTTCTTCTTGTCTAATTGCAGTGGCTAATACTTCCAGTACTATGTCAAACAGGAGTGGTGAGAGTGGGCATCTCTGTCTTGTTCCTGTTCTTAGGGGAAATGGTTTTAGTTTTTGCCCATTGAGTATGATGTTAGCTGTGGGTTTATCATATATAGCTTTATTATGTTGAGGTATGATCCTTCTATTCCCACCTTGTTGAGAGTTTTTAATCAAGAAAGGGTGTTGGATTTTGTCAAATGCTTTTTCTGCATCAATTGATATGACTATGTGATTTTTCTCCCTCAATTTGTTTATGTGATGTATCATGTTTATTGATTTGCAGATATTGTACCATCCTTGCATCCCTGGGATATATCCTACTTGGTCATGGGTATGATCTTTCTGATGTACTGCTGGATCCGATTTGCTAGAATTTTGTTGAGGATTTTGGCATCTATGTTCATGAGGGATATTGGCCTGTAATTCTCTTTCATTGTGTTGTCTTTATCTGGTTTTGGTATTAGGGTGATGCTGGCTTCATAGAAGGAGCTTGGAAGTGTTCCTTCCTCTTGAATTTTTTGGAATAGTCTGAGGAGGATAGGTTTTAGTTCTTCCTTGAATGTTTGGTAAAACTCCCCTGTGAAGCCGTCTGGTCCCGGGCTTTTGTTTGCTGGAAGCTTTTTGATGACTGCTTCAATTTCTTCCATAGTTATTGGCCTATTGAGATGTTTAGATTTGTCCTGATTGAGTTTTGGAAGGTTATATTTTTGTAGGAATATGTCCATTTCCTCCAGGTTGTCCAGTTTGTTGGAATACAGTTGTTCATAGCATTTTTTAACAACCCTTTGTATTTTGGTGAGGTCTGTTGTTATTTCACCTCTTTCATTTCTGATTTTGTTTATTTGGGTCCTTTCTCTTTGTTTCTTGTGAGCCTGGCTAGAGGTTCATCAATCTTGTTTATCCTTTCAAAGAACCAGCTCTTGGTCTTGTTGATCTTTTGTATTGTATTTTTGGTCTCAATGTCATTTATCTCTGCTCTGATCTTTATTATTTCCTTCCTTCTGCTTACACTGCGCTTTTCTTGTTGCTGTCTTTCTAACTCTTTGAGTTGTAGGGTTAGGCAATTTATTACCATTGTTTCTTGTTTTTTGCAGTAGGCTTGTAGAGCTATGAACTTCTCTCTCAAGACTGCTTTCGCTGTGTCCCATAGATTTTGGATTGTTGTGTTTTCATTGTCATTTGTTGCCATGATGTTTTTTATTTCTTCCTTGATCTCTCTGGTAACCCAGTCATTGTTTAATAGCATGCTGTTTATTCTCCATGTGTTTGATTTTTTTGGATTGTTTTTATTGTAGTTGATTTCCAGTTTTATGCCACTGTGATCTGAGAAGATGCTTGACATGATTTCTATCTTCTTGAATTTGAAGAGACTTTGCCTATGACCCAACATATGGTCTATCTTTGAAAATGACCCATGTGCACTTGAGAAGAATGTATATTCTGTGGCTTTGGGGTGAAATGTTCTGAAGATGTCAATTAATTCCATCTGGTCTAGTGAGTCATTTAGGATTGATGTTTCTTTGCTGATTTTTTGTTTAGAGGATTTGTCCAATGGTGATAGTGGGGTATTAAAGTCTCCTACTATGATTGTATTGCTGTCATTCTCTCCTTCGATATCCTCCAGGAGTTTTTTTATGTATTTGGGTGCTCCTGTATTGGGTGCGTATATGTTTACCAGAGTTATTTCTTCTTGTTGGATTGCTTCCTTTAGTATTATGAAGTGACCTCCCTTATCTCTTGTTATGTCCTTCACTTTGAGATCTAATTTGTCAGATATAAGTATTGTTACCCCAACTTTTTTTCATTTCCATCCGCCTGAAAAACCTTTTTCCATCCCTTCACCCTCAGTCTGTGTGCGTCTTTTTTTTCTGAGGTGGATTTCTTGTAGACAGCAGATATATGGATTGTGTTTTCTTATCCAATCCGTTACCCTATGTCTTTTGATTGAGGCATTTAATCCATTTACATTTAAAGTTATTATTGATAGGTACTTATTTGTCACCATTTTTATTCTTTACCCCTGTGTTCCTTCTTCGCTTCCTATTTCTTTTTTTTACAGCAGACCATTTAGCATTTCTTGCATTGCTGGTTTGGTGGTAATAAATTCCCTTAGTCCTTTTTTGTCTGTGAAGCTCCTGATTTCACCTTCAATTTTGATTGATAGCCTTGCTGGGTATAGTATTCTTGGATTAAGACCCTTCCTTTGCATGACTTTGTATATTTCATTCCATACCCTTCTGGCCTGATGAGTTTCTGTTGAGAAATCAGTTGCTAGTCTGATGGGGGTTCCTTTGTAGGTAACTTTCTGTCTCTCTCTGGCCGCTTTTAAGATTCTTACTTTGTCATTGGTGTTCGCCAATTTAATTATAATGTGCCTTGGTGTCGGTCTTTTGGGGTTCATTTTGCTTAGGTCTCTGTGAGCTTCTTGGATTTGTGTGGGTTTTTTCTTCCCTATAGCAGGGAAGTTTTCTTTTTTTTTTCTTTTAAATTTTTTTTTAAATTGTTTGAAGTATTACAAATAGTAGTACATATGTCTCTTTTTTCCCCCCATTGACCTCCCCCCAGCCTCCCCTTCCCCCCAGTACATGCCTTTACCTGTCCCCCCACAGTGTCTTTTATCCATTGGTTATGCTTATATGCATGCGTACAAGTCCTTCAGTTGATCTCTTACAGCACCCCCCCCCCCAAAAAACCTCCTCTGCCTTCCCGCTGTAGTTTGACAGTCTGTTCAATGCTTCTTTGCCTCTGTATCTATTTTTTCCCCTTTTTTTTCCTTTAAAAAATCTTGCCTCTGCAGACTAGAAATAAACATATAATAACAAAAAATGTTTGAGTCCCAATTTCAATGTCCAACAGTTCCGAGTCCCCGTTTCAATGTCAAATAGTTCCTTATGTGTACATGTCAGCAATTATATCTGGATGGTAGGCACATGGTGGCAATGCAGGTCCAACCCTCTCTGGTTTGGTCCTGGGCAACCTGCTGCGATGCACAGCTTCTGACTGCTAGCGTGTCAAGGCGTCGTCAGCGTCTCCCATCTCTGGACTGTTTCTCCTCTTGTCTTCGTGGTTGGAGCAGACCTGTCAATTCCTCTCTGCTGCAGGAATCCACATGGTCTTGGAGTTGTTTTCTGAAAATATACAAACATATTCTCGACCAAAAGTTAATAAAGGAATCTTTTCTATATAATTGATTTGGGATCCTTTTTATTTTTGCCCAAACAATTTTCCTTTGTCTTATTTAGACACCATGTGTGTTTTTCATGGGTGTCTTGCTGTTAGCATTACAAATAAAAATTAATTTTGTAAAGTAAAATTTTTCTAAATGTAATTTACTTATAGGATATTTTTCCTTACATGATATTACCCTACTATCCCCCCTTTTTTGATTAATGGAGGCTTTTGTAAATTTTATAATGCAGTCTTGATAACTTTAAATTTTAATTTTTTGCACAAAAATATGGCTGCTTTAGTTTCATTGCATGTTCAGGAATTTTACCATGAGATGAACTACCAATAGAAATTTTAGTTAACACTTTAGGAACAGCTTTTTGTCCAGTACAATTAAATTTTCTTGAATATTCACTTATTTGAATTAGCCTATTTAATTTAATCTGAAAACTTGATTATTATTTTACTGTCAAATTTAATACTCTACCAACAATCTTAGTTTACCCTGTAAATATTAGTGGAAAGGATTATTTGCATTCTTGAGTAGGCCCTGAGCATTCCTGGTGCTAGGCTGGATTTAGATCTAGGGCAGCTGCTGTCAGCCAAGTCTCTGTCTGTTACCTGGGTCCCAATCTGAGCTGGGCCAAGTCACACTGTCTGTCACCTGTGTCCCAATCTGAGCTGGGCATGGGAAGCAAAGCAGCCATGGGAGCAGGAGACCTCCCTCAGACGGGGCGAGGGTTCAGGCCCCTGCAAGGTTAAGAGGGTGGGGGTCTGTGCCCCACCTCTGATGAACCCCAAGTTCTCTCATGATGGCCCCTCTGCGACTGTGCCTGTCTTAGGTTGTTCCTTCAGCAGGGAAGTTTTCTGTAATTATTTCTTCAAACAGGTTTTCAATTCCTTGCTCAGTTTCCTCTCCTTCTGGAATTCCTATTATGCGGATGTTGTTTTGTTTCGTGTTGTCCCAAAGTTCCCTTAGGCTCTCCTCCTGCTTTTTAATTTTTTTTTTCTAGAAGCTGCTCTACTTTGGTATTTTTTCCTACCTTGTCTTCTAGCTCACTGATGCAGTCCTCTTCTTCTTCTAGTCTACTCTTGATGCTTTCTATTGAGTTCTTTCCAGCAGCGATGTCATTTTTCATTTCTTCTTGGTTCTTCATTTCCTCTTGGTTCTTACTCATATTGTCGAATTTGTCTTCCATTCTTTTCAGCCACCTTATGACCATTTCTCTGAATTCTTTCTCTGGAAGGTTGCTTGCCTCCATTTCGTTTACTTCCTTTTCTGGTGATGCCTGCTTTTCTTTCATATGCAGGCTGTTTCTTTGTCTCCCCATGGTCTCTCTTCTCCGGGTGTCTGGTTATGTAGTTCTCTCTCTCCTGCGTTGATTTAAAGGCACAAAATACAACACAATCAGGTACGACACACAAGGCACTGAACAGAAATGTATTCACGATATTAATAACCCCAAATAAAGGTGACCACCAGAGAAAGGCAAATTAGGGGATAGGAGAGAAAGAAGAAGAGAGAAAAAAAAAGAAAAGAAAGGAGTGCCAAAATGAAATTGGGAAAAGAAAAAAAAAAGTAAGAGAGAAAAGAAAGAGAATAAGAAAGATAAGGGGAACAAACTATATATATGGGGTAAAACTCCAATAGAACAGCCACTAATCCCAGCAAATGCCAGCAACAAGTACTTGGTGATGAATACAAACTATAAACAACAACTAATATCAAGCGAGGTGAGGGAAAACAGAAGCAAAAAACAAACAAAAACAAACCAAACAAAACAAAAAAAATAAGCAAAACAATCTCACAAACAAGCATAAAAAATCTATGTAATCAACATTCAAGCAAACAACAACAAAAGGACAGAGAGAAAAACAATTTTTTGGGTAGTGAAGACAGAGAAGAGAGAGGTGTGTATGAACTGGGAGCAGGGGATTGAAAATTAGATATATAAGTAGGGTGAAATTTTATCAGGGGGTAAAAAGAAAGAATAGGGAGAATCTAAAGCAAGGTAAGAGAAACAGGACAACAAAAGGGGAAAAGTTAGGAAGGGAGTGATGGCATAAAGGTAGAGTTGAGATAGAGTAGAATGATGCTAAAGGAAAGATGAAAATAGAATGTAGAACACTAATCTCAAAGTCAAATAAAGAGGAAATAAAATGACACTTTTTAAAAAGTAAAATAGTAGTAGTAATAATACTGATTGAAAATAAAAATATAATAATTAAAAAGGTAAAATCAAGTGAGGAAAAAAGAAAAAAATTAGTTTCTTAAGTAAAAGATGAAAAAAAGTAATAAAATAATAAAAAAAATAAATAAAAATAAAATGTGCAGTAGTGAAGGTCAGTCACTTCCTCTATTGTTCTGTTTGGCACGCTTGTTTCCAAGTCAGGACAGTATTGCAGTTCCCTGCGTTCCACTGCTCCTCAGTGTTGTAAGCCAGTCCTGATTTTTAAGCAGGCAGTGTGTCTTACTCTCTTGTATTCCTTTATTTGTGATTACACAAGAGTCAGTTTGTGATTCAACCTCTGTGTGGCAGTGTTTCAGGATTGACCTCTGGGTCTATAGGTCCTCTCTAGCCTGTGCTTAGATCCTGCTTTCCCTGTGGCACTCAATACCAGTTTGTGGGAGTGGGCTGCCCCAGAGCTGGTTCTCCAACGATCACTCCCCACTCCGATCCCCAGGTTCCAGGAAAACAGTTTTCCCCTGCAGTCTTCTAGGGTGTCCCCAACTGGTTGATCCCATGCACTGGGCTCAGCAATCAGAAACAAGGATTTAAAGAGGAGAAAGTGCAAGTGTGTGAACTCTGGGGCTGCACGCAAGTCTGCGCAGTCCTTCCTTCCCCCTCCCCCCCCCCCCCACCGTGTCCAAGCAGCCAGCACACTTCTAAAATTTTTAGGCTGTCCTTCTGTGTCAGATCAAAATGGGTTGCTTTTTAGAGATCCCCTCTGTTAGCAGCTCTGAGGACCCCCTTCCACATTCATGGATCACGCCAGCCCCAACAGCCACGGATTTTCCTAGGCGCAGACTTCCCCCGGTCCTCTACCTCCACAGTGCACGTGTTTCTCTGTCCTGCCGGGACCAGAGACCTCACCTTATCCCAGATGAAATCTGACCTTTCCGTGGTGGAGTGTAGAGCTCCGCTGAATCTGTGTGTTTGCGCCAATTGGGGACCGGTGCTCTGGGGTTCGCAGCTATTGGGTGGGTGCCGCAGTTGTAGATTTTCAGGCTTCCAATAACATCCACTTTCCCCTTCAAGATGGCGCGGTCTCCACATCCGAGCTGGTGGCTCTGGGAGGGAACCCAGCAGCAGTGGGGGTTGTCCGGTCAGGGGACCCCTGTCCAGCAGTCCCCCATCTTCTCCTGGAGTATAGCTGTCCCTCAACTCACCAACAAACACTCCTCGTGTGACCCTCAGCTGTTCTTTCTATCTGCTCCAGGACAAGGCTCAGAACATGTCTGTCTATTCCGCTGCCATTTTTTTTTTTTTTATATCACACTTCTTGGCAAGCAGATCATGAGGGCAAGTTTGGGAGGCAGCTCACCTCCATCAAATCCTCCTCAGTTAATGATGGCTCCAGGGCAGTGAGTCTCAGACTTTTTCCATCTACAGCTCACTCTTGGCTAAGTAAAAGACCTCACGTGTTCCCACTTACTAAAATGGAAACCTTTCTTTCTAGAATGCCACTTAAATTCCATGGTCAATCATTGTAATCACTTTCTTGAATCTCTCAGTTCATTGTTACTATCTTGGCAAAACCACAATCAAAGCTAACGTCAACTCTCCATTTACTTCATGTCTGTTGGGGGAAGAATTACAACTGTGCTGAGTGGTCTCACTTTAAATGCATGACCATAATTTTCAAGGATGCCTTCATTTGCTGCCAGCTCATTATTCTCTATTCCCCTTGTCCATACCCTCTCCTACTGTCCTAGGTGGCAACTTTACACCAGACCACTGATGCCTTCCTACCATGTTCCTCTCCATCCCTGCTGATGACCTTGTTTCCCTCTTTACCAACAAAAGTTGAAGTTATCAGAAGAGAATTTCCATAGACTTCCCCATCACATCTCCCTGTCTTCCTGCATCTGCTCTCACATCCTCACATCCTTGGCTGTAAGTTGATGAACTTTCCACACACTTCTTAAGGGCCAACCTCTCCACCCGCACATCAGATCCCCTCCCCTCCCATTTACCCAAGGACATTGCTCCAGTCATGTTGCCCACATCTCTCCTCCACCTTCAAGTGTTCATTTTTCTCCTGAATCATTTCCATCAGCATACAAGTCTGATTATTTCTTCCATTTTATGAAACCTTCTCTTGAACCTACTTCTGCAACTTTTTGTTTGCTCCCCATTTGCAGCAAAATTGCTTCAGAAAGTTGTCTTTATTCACTGTCTCCAATTTGTTTCCACCTACTCTCTCTCGTAAACAACTTTATTGAGATCTTTGGCATGTAAAATCATATTTAAGATGTACAACTTGATGTTTGATATATATAGTGAGAGGATCACTGTAATCATGCTCCGTAACTTGTCCATCACCTCTACATAGTTATCATTATATGTGTGTTGAGAAGATTTAATTTAAGATTTATCCTCTTAGCAAATTTCAGGTATATAATACAGTATTGTCACTAAGCTATTCATTAGATATCCACAACTCATTCATCTTATATAAGTGAAATTTTCTACTCTTTGACCAACATCTCATATTCCTCCCCATCCTCCCACTGCTCCTGGCAACCATTTTTCTACTCTGTTTCCAGAGTTTGACTATTTTAGATTCCTCATGTAAATGAGATCATGCAGTATTTGTCTTTCTGTATCTGGCTTATTTCACTAGCATAATTTCCTCCAGGTCCATCTATGCTGTCAAAAATGGGAGGATTTTCTTTTTTAAAAGGCTACATAATCTCAATCTCTCTCTCTCTCTCTCTCTCTCTCTCTCTCTCTCTCTCTCTCTCTCTCTCTCTCTTCTCCCCTCCCCCCGTGTGTGTGTGTGTGTGTGTGTGTGTGTGTGTGTGTTTGTGTGTGTGTATCCACTTTCATTCTTCTGCATGTGGATATTCCATTTTCCCAGCACCATTTATTGAAGAGACAGAATATCCTTTCTCCATTATTTGTTCTTGGCATAAATGTGAGGATTCCTCCCAATCTCTCTTAAAGCCACTCTGATCAGTTTTTTGCCCTTAATACTCAATATGAGTGCTCTTGTCAACCTTCATATTGCTGAATCCAGTGGTCAAATCTCAGTTTTGACCACTTAGTTGATCAGCTGCATTTGACACAAGTTGATCACTTTTTTCTCCTCAACATGTATTCTTTACCCTACGTCCAGAACAGCACATCTCTTTGTTTTCTTCTTGTCTTGCAAGTTGCTCCTTCTCGGTGTTCTTTGCTGGTTCCTCCTCATCTCCTGATCTTTTAGGGTTGATGTACCATAGAGCTGAGTCCTTGCTCCTCTTCTTTATCTACATTAATTCTTTTGATGATATCACAGCTTTGTGTAGCAAATATCCCTGATGATGCCCAAATTTAAACTTCCTGCCTTTAGATCTTTACTTGGATGACAGCTCAAGCTCAACATGCTTTCCTGATCTGCCCCATGTCCCCTCCCCCACCTCACAAACCTGCCCCACCCACAGTCATCTCCATTTCACTTGATGGCAACTCCAGACTTCCAGTGGTTTAAGTTCACCATTTCCATGGCTACCATCCTCATAGAAGCGTCTATCATTTCTCTCCTGAATTACTATAATAACCTCCTAATTTCTTCCACCTTGACCCTCTTCAGTCTATTCTCAAAACAGCAGCTAGAGGGAGTCTTAAAATTTAAATCAAATCATGTCATTCCTCTTCGCAAAACCATTCAATGGCTTCCCTTTCCATAGGCCCCACAGGATCTGCCAACCCATCTCACCTCTACCTCTCTGAACTCATCTCCTACTATTTTCCTCTTGTTTACTCCGTTCTAGCCTACTGACATCATGGCAGTTCCTCAAACATGCTAAGCATGCTCCACTTTACAAACTGCACTATCTGTTCACTCTCCTGGAAGGCTCCTTACCTACTCCCTCAATTCCCTCAAATCTTTGCTCAGATGTCACCATCTCAATGAGATCTCTGATTCCCTTATACATGGCCACCTGCTCTGCTCAGTCCCAATCCTCCTTACCCTGTTCTTCATTTTTTGTTTCCACAGTGGTTATCACTTTAGGACATACTATGAAGTTACTTATTTTTTTAAATATGTTTTTATTGATTTTATACAGAGAGGAAGAGAGAGCAAGAGAGAGAGAGAGAAACATCAATGAGAGAGAATCATTGACTGGCTGCCTCCTGCATGTCCCACACTGGGGTTTGAGCCTGAAACCGGAGCATGTGCCCTGACCAGGAATCAAACTGGTGACCTCTTGATGCATGAGTTGATGCTCAACCACTGAGCAACACTGACTGGGCTGAAATTACTTATTTTTAAACATTTATTGCTTATAGGTCTCCCCCAGATAAAATATAAGCTTTCTGAAGGCAGTTTTTGTGTGTTTTTGTTCACTGATGAATCCCAAGTGCCTAGAATAATGGCTGGCATTTAGTACGTGCACAGTAAATATTTGTTGGATGAATGCACAGAAGAACTGTTCCTGCTGTGGGACATGAAGGATGTCTGCCATTCATCCATCTGTATGTCTGTCTATCTACCCATCCAGCCTAATCATTCCACAAGTGTGTTTTGGGCACCTGGTCATTTTTTACCTAACGTTTTGGCCTGTGGACAAAACTGTGTCTGCCCTAAAAGAACTGCAATAAAGTTAGGGGGGCGGGGGGAGTCCAGACACAAGGAATCGTGAAATAGACCTTGTTAATCTAAGCCAGATTTTAAAGCATAGATATTGTCACTCTGGAGGGCTGGTGACAGGGGTGGCAGCACAATATTTATGGCCTGGATTTGAGGATCTAAAGCTCAAAGAGCCTTTGAGGACCCCACATACTGCATGTCCAGGAGATGCTGAGAATCTGCTGGGAAGGAGAGTGGGAGGGGAAGGCGGAGAGTGGGGGGAACAGGCTTTGACAGTCCTGGGAGCAGGCAGCCTACACTGGGAGCCCCAAGGATGAGGCTATAAGTTGAGCTTCTGCCTGTCTATTTCCTTCAGGCTTTCTCCCCAGGAGAGAGTGGAGAGTGTTAGCTCCTGGGACAGGGGTGACATCCAGCTGCCTGTGTTCAGGGAGGGGCCCCTACCTGAGAGGCACTTGTTGGGGGAGCTACAGTTCCCAGCAGCAGCAGTAACAGATGAGAGCTGAGAGGCCAGGCCTGGGCATCCTCAACCTGGGATCCTTCTTCTCACCCCTGACTGCACCAAACTGAGAAGGGAAAACAGTCCTAATCATATAGCCCCAAACCAAACAGCTCACAGCAGGCCAGCTCACCAAAACAAATAATCCAGGTCCCCTGTGATCTGGAGAACCGGAATGGGTGACACCCAGCCCCCTTGCTCCTCTTCTTTTTCCTGTGGCCCAATGTAGCCTGTGGGGAGAGAAGGGGAGGTGGTGAAACACATAAACACATCTGGAGGTTCGGCTGCAGCTGAGGGAAGGCTGCACTGAATGGGGACTCAGGAAAGGAGGCAGCTTGGAAAATTCCACAGCCCATCCCCACCCCCCACTGCCTGGCATAAGCAGCACTACTCGGGCCTTGCAGTCCTGGTGGAAGAGTGGACCCGGGATAGTTCACCCCACTCTTGACTTCTCCACAAAGAGCTCTGAGTGGGCCTCCTGCGCCACGTAGCTATTTACACGTGGACAGAAGACCACAATCCTCAGAGTGTGCACTAGAGTTGAAATGACTCGGACCACATTCATTTTGCTCACAGGGTGGCTGGTTCCATTGCCATTGCTTTTAGCTTCCTCTTGTGTCAGAAACTCTTGTCCTCCAGGCCTCTAAATGCATCCTAACTTCCTTATCCAATGCTTCCTTCAAACTGTACAATGTTCGATACAATTGATTCCTATTTATTGTAGAAAGTACAGAGAACTTAAAAAGGAGAAAATTCCAGTCACCCGTAATTCCCTCTCACTCTCCCACCCTGAGATAACTACATTCAGGTACGCACTGGCAAGATTGTCTCTGTGCACATATGTACACATGTAGTCAAATAATTTGCTGTGCTGGTGATTGTGTGGGTTCTCCCTGGCTCCTTTGTCAGCTGTTCTCAGTCCTTGCATTCCTATTGTGGGGATCTTCTGGAAGAGGAGGAAGCAGAAGCTGTCTCTGAGTCTCTCCAGAAAGCCCAAGCTCATCGGGGCCCCATATTATGGCAAGTGTGCATGGGGGCATGGAAGAGGCGACAAGACAGTGCCCAGCCCTGGTCAGGGATGGAAGCTGATGGACCCCAAGTTTCAGGGAACCTGACCTGTCTTGGCAGCACCTGAAGAGGGGGCAGGACACTTGAGGGAAATGATGCCCAAGGGGACAGGCAGAAGACACCTGAGCTGCCAGCCTTGCTGAGGAGCACCATTGCACACCCCCATCTCATGGACAGTCTCATGTCCACATGGGGCCGATGGACTTGACTATGACGATGTCAGTGCAGCCGTGAGGGAAGGGAGGCTAGAGGCTGGCTCTGTTTTCTGGGCACTATGGTAGCATACTGGGCTTTGGTGTGACACTGGGTAGGGGAAGAAACCCCAGTGATGCCTGAGTGAATTTCCTGCCAGCCCAGCAGGGTGGAGTCAGATTTGAATTGACTTAAATAAAATAACAACATGTGATACTTCTTGCATCTCTGAGCTTGTGAAGTATGATTTATACATGCTGCATGTATAGACTTTGAACATAAATGGGACCATCCCATGCTGCTACCTTTTGCCTTCACTCAGCACTGTATCACAAACATCCCTTCACGTGTGTTCATGTGCACTCACCATTATTTTTAATGGTCACATCACATTCTATCACACAAATGTATCACAATTTACTTAACCAACTCGTCTAAATAGTTTCTAACCCAGTCTCTCTCTAAGACCCAAATCCCTAAAGGGCTGGTGGAGGGGGCAGTCTTCATCTTGCTGCTGCCACCAGGAGCACTGAGATGGCTCTTCAGATCTTGATTTTCAGGGCTTGGCACTCAAGAATGACTGGCAAGAGTTGTGAGGACATTGCACCCAATAATAACAGTAATTAACATTGATGCAGCACTTTGAGCCAGGCCCTATTCTAGGCACTCTACACATATTATCTCACTTAATCTTTACCATGCCCTCTGAGGTAGTGCTATTTTTATCCCCATTTTATAGATGGGGAAGTTGAGGGGCAGAGAGGGAGAGTGACTTGTGGAGGTTGCACAGTAAGTGGCTGTGCTGGGATTTGAACCCAGCTTTCTGGCATCAGCATTATGCTTCAGCCACCAAACGACCTGCCTGGTTGAAGGGTTTTGGCTAGTTATTGGGAAGAAGCAGCAGGGTTTGTTTGTTTATTTTTTACCTTTCCCTCTAAGTTTTGGCAAATTATATTTTGAGGCTTGGATTTTGTTAAAAACCAAAATAATATTTTTAGTTTTTCTCTATAGAGTTCAAGAGCCCATACCCTCTGGGCCAATCATTCCTAGGCTAAAGATCAGTATTTTGAACTGTGCCTCCATAGCATGGCCTGACACTCCTCTCTCCAGCCTCCCAGGATCGAAATGACAAGGTGTGGAGACCCTATTCAGAGTACGCCGGATGCTCAAGGCCAATTAGAGAGTGTAGAGGCCTTGTTCAGAGTACACCAGATGTTCAAAGTCACTCTGAGAATCTTAATCAGGGGGGTCCAAGGACTATACACAGGTGCAGGGGCAAGGCCACAGTAATCTGTATGTACACTGCGCAAGCATGCCCTTCTATAACCCAAAAGACTGAGGTCACTAGTTTGGAAGAAGCCTCCTTTGTCTAAGTAGTATAGAGTTGTTACTGACCAGCCAGTGCGGCTGCTTGCTGAGGCTGCTCCTATGTAGGGTTGTATTATGGGGAAGATGTATTACTGATCAGCAGGCTGCTGCTGTGGGTACAGAGGCTGCTGCTGCTGTGTGGGAAAGATGTATTGTTACCAAACCGATGTGTGGCTACTGTATGGGACTTTGCTTTGAAGAGCTGTTTTGTCTAGTGGCTCCTTGTTAGCAATGGTTACTTGGGCTCCTACAATAAAGACTCTCTTATATACCCACAACTTCTCATGACTTCTCCATCTAACACCCAACATCCAAGAAGGTCCAGCCCTAGCAGAGGGGCTTGGACCCAACAGTTGGCTTAGTGGAGCAGGATGAAGGAACTGAGTTCCAACATAAGGATTTCCCACTACTAGCAAAGGGTCACCTTGCCAGCCTTCTTCATCCTGGACAAGTTTGTTTCTAGGTAGAAGCTGGCTGCCTTGCTGGGTCAAATCTAGTGGTTCTAACAAGGGCAGGCCTACAGGTCTGTTATGTACTATTTAGCTGTGTATGGTGACCCTGGGTATACACCAGAATCACTGAGCCGCTTTTGCAAAGTGCAGGTGCCTTGGGTTCAGACCTATAACAGGAACCCCTGGGGGTGGAGTCTGGGATTGTACCTTTTGAAAATGGCCACCAGTGAATCTGCTGCCAGCCTGGCCCAGGGCTCCTGGGGCTCTGACCAGCTTCAGCCCTGGTTTTTCTTTGCCTGTAATGGAACAGTCTCCCATCCATCTCTAGGAGGTTTGATGCCAAGGTTGAGGCTATGTGGGTGGCAGCCCTCTGCAGCCTGTGGTCTAAAACCTGAAGTAATTTTGAGTTGACGCCCTCCCTCCCTGCTGGGAGCCAGAGCTTGGAATTGATTAGTGTCAAGGGTTCTGTGATTGTGAACAATCTTAGAAATACTACTAATTGCCACTGGCACCATGGCAGATGGAGAGAAGCTGCCTCTTATCTGCTGCTTAGGGAAACCACCCATATGGACATATTTTATAAATGTGCAGCTGAAGAATCAAAGCCTTGGGCCACTCTTTAGCTTAAGAGAACATTGATTTTTGTTTTTCTTTCTCTTTTCCGTTTTTCATAAGGTGGATCAGAAAAACACAAAACAACACAAACAAAAACAATGAATTTTATTGATTTAAAAGAATTGAGCCACTCTTTAATGTAAGAGTTACCGCCAGGGGAAACAGAGTGAAGGAGATGGTAAAGGAACTCTTTACTATCTTTGCAACTTCTAAAAATCTAATTTTTTTCTAAAATAAAAGGCTTATTTTAAAGTATTAGTTGGTCAAACTTCCTCAGCTCTGGTTGTCTCTAATTCATCTGCCTAAACCTGGTTCTCCCTCTGCCTCGTCACTTGTTTCCCGAGAGAAGAACAGGTGAGAGGTTTCTATTGTGCTGCATTGGCATTTTCTCTCCCAAAATTGCTCCAACAAGAAGAGGGATGTAGCCCGGCCAGTGTGGCTCAGTGGTTGAGTATCGACCTATGAACCAGGAGGTCAAGGCTTGAATCCAGGTCAGGGCACATGCCCGAGTTGTTGTGAGCTTGATCCCCAGTGGGGGCATGCAAGAGGCAGCGGATGAATAATTCTCTCATCACTAGAAGCCTGGTGCATGAAATTCATGCACCGGGGACGGGGGTGTCCCTCAGCCCAGTCTGTACCCTCTCCAATCTGGGACCCCTTGAGGGATGTCTGACCGCCCATTTAGGTGGGATCGAGCCTAAACAGGCGGTCAGACATCCCTCTCACAATCCAGGACTGCTGGCTCCAAACTGCCCTCCCCTGCAGACCTGGTCCCCCACAACTGTCCTCCACTGCAGGCCTGGTCCCCCTCCAGCTGCCCTCCCCTGAAGGCCTGCCCCCCCAGCTTCCCTCCCCTGCTGGCCTGGTACCCCCCAATTGCCCTCCCCTGCTGACCTGGTCCCCCCCAACTGCCCTCCCTTGCTGGCCTGGTCTCCCCCAACTGCCCTCCTCTGCTGGCCTTGTCACCCCCAACTGCCCTCCTCTGCTGGCCTGGTCACCCCTAACTTCCCACAACTGCCCTCCCCTGCAGGCCATCTTGTGGCGGTCATCTTGTGCCCACATGGGGGCAGCCATCTTTGACCACATGGGGGTGGCCATCTTGTGTCTCGGAGTGACAGTCAATTTGCATATTACTCTTTTATTAGATAGGATTAATGTTTCTATCTCTTTCTCTCTCTTCCTTACTCTCTGAAATCAATAAAAAAGGAGGGGGGAGAGGGATGTAGACCCTGTTGGAGACAGAGCAAGAATCTACAGTTATAGTCATCACAAAAGAGGACTGAATCCATGGGGTCTGCAGGTAGAAGCCTGGGGCGGGGGCAGGGGGGGGGAGCAAATGACAGAGTCACATTTCAATAGAAGACTCAGGGGTTTTCTTTCCAGGTTGGGCAGATGTGATAGAGACAGTATGTTGGTAGAAGTTATATTCTCCAAGGGGCTGTTGAGCCTGTATCTCAAACAGAGAGGAGCCCTAAATCTCACCACTGGTCATGGGGGTGCCTTGTCATGGTCAAAGATATTTTAGGAGTGAAACGAAAAAACTGGAAACTAGGAAAATGCATATGAAAAGCAGCAGCAGAGGAGAAGGAGGTAAAAGGAGAAGAAAAAGAAGGAGTGGAAGGAGGAATAAAAGGCTGAAAAAGTTTGGTGGGTTGTGCTCTATCTCTGGGATCAGAACGCCCTGCCTGCCCCACCCTCTCCACCTAGGGCTCCTTCTGTCGTGGGGACAGTTAATAATGTGAGATTCTAGTGGTGACAGGCAGCTATGTAGGACCCGTGCAGGGCATAGCAGGGGTGGAAACTGCACACATGGGTGTGGGCTACCCTCTGGCTCTGTTGGGGGCACTATGAAGTGGTTCAGGGGCCGAGTGGTCTCCCCAGCTGCCTGAGGAGGTCAGAACATATGATTCTCAAACTAGCATGTGGCTACCCTGAGCCCAGGGCAGTGTGCTCGCCAATCAAAGAATAAGCGAGGTACATGCAAAACATCCAGTGGTAACTAAACAGCTGCTTTGTGTCAGGAACATGCTGGGTGCTAGGGATGCAGAGTTGACAAAGTGGAAGAGTGCCTGCCTTCAGCGTCCTAAAGCAGTGGTTCTCAAAGTGTGGTTCCTGGGCCTCAGCCTCCGCATCACTGGGAACCTGTGAGAATGCATATTTAATCAGAAACTCTCAGGGAGTGACCTGGTGTTTTGTGCTTCAGCAAGGTCTTTAGGAAGTTCTTAGGTGTGCTAACGTTTGGGAAGTCCTGTCTGGATGCCATCCCCTGCGTGGAGTGGGTGCTCAGTGTCCAGGAATTGGCAACAGTGGTGCCAGCAGCAATAAGTAGGACTCTATGACCCCAGCCCCTACCTCCCCTCGAGCTACAGGTCAGTAAGGCCCACGATGGCACATAAAAGGCAACTGACATGGAAAACCCAGAGCTCTCCCAGGCACAATAACAATGATCAAACTAATAATACCAACTTAACAGCTAATATTAAATGAGCACGTGCAATGTGTCAGCCACTGCTGCAGCTTCACGTTGGACTCAATCCTCATAATCCTAAAGCAGCACTACTATTATCATCTCCATTTACTGACGAGGAAACAGAGGCTTAGAGAGTTACAGATCCTAGAGGGTGTGCAGCAAGTGAGTAGTGTGGACAGGGATGTATTGATCTGAAGTAAGAATCATCTGGTGGGTGGGAAGGGTTGGGCTGGGCATCATGGCAGCAGAAGGGAAGCCCTGGGGTGAGTTCAGGTAACATCCTATATCAGTTGTTGGCAAACTCATTAGTCAACAGAATGGCAAACAGCGGCTGACCACTGTCCTATATAATAACAGCCTAATATGCAAATTGACTGTCACTCCAACACACAAGATGGCTGCCCCCATGTGGTCAAAGATGGCTGCCCCCATGTGGACACAAGATGACTGCCACAAGATGGCAGCAGAAGAGGGAAGTTGGGGTCCCAGATTGGAGAGGGTGCAGGCTGGGCTGAGGGGCTCACCCTCCCCCCATGCACAAATTTCGTGCACCGGGCCTCTAGTTCAAGATGAAAAAGCCAAAAGCCATGGGAAGCCTTCTTGCTTCCCCTTGATTTCCCAGAAGGCATTGCCCAAAGGCTTCCACCATTAAGACCCATTCTCCTGAATATTGGTGTCTGTGGACTCCTCCCATGTTATCTGGGAGCTCAGGGGAAAGTTCCAGGCCAAACCAGGAATCTCTAGTTTAATAGTAAACCACAGTCCTTAAAATATGGGGTGTTATTCCCCCAACTCTTGGCTTGGTCCAAGTGGCCATGAGAGCCAGAGTTCTGTCTGAGGAGTGGTGGGTGGAAGGTGAGGATATCTTAGTTAGGTCTGTCCTGGATCCCAGGGCTTCCCCATCCTCTGTAACCAGGGGCTGCCCATTCCCCACCACATCATTGCCCACGCCCCTCAGTCTGACCAGCCTTTACTGCTGGGGTTGGGAGGTGAGCTGAGTCCTCTGAGGGCCCTCAGTTATTCCCCATGCTGCCTTAGCGCCGGAGCAACCAAGAGAAGGCCCAGACTCCGTTGTTTGGAATCACACCTTCAGGTTGGGCACGGAAACTGCAGCTTCCTCACTTGATCCCTGCACCCTCCCAGCTCTCAGAGTTCTCCAACTGTGTGAAACCACAGAGAGATGCAGAGCACCAGGTGTGTGTGCAGAGTGAGGGGGTTGGTGGCAAGAGGAGAGAGGACAGACAGCTGAGTGTCCTAAGTTAAGCTCTGAAGACCTCACAGCTTTTTTTTTTTTTTTTTAATTTGAAAGTTCACAGCTTTTTCGAGGCTGACTTTGCTCCCTTGAGTGTCTCCATTGGGATAATAACAGGAGGGGGGCCTTAATATGAATTTGTTTGCATGTTCAGAAAAGAGTACTTTTGGAAGGAAGGGGGGAGTAGTTTGAGAGTAAATCACAGGAGGCAGTAGGTACCTAACTGTTCACTGCGGTAGCTAACAAGAGCCCAGTGAAATATCTGAGGGAGCAGTGTGTGTCTTGCTACTAGGCCAGGAGTGCTCCTCACTGTCCTAGCACCCTGGACAGTAAGCCCAGGAGGAACCAGCATATCCTGAGCAGAGAGGAGGGGAGACATTAAAAGGCAGTCTTGCCCAGCCACGGTGGCTCAGTGGTTGAGGGTTGACCTATGAACCAGGAGGTCCCGGTTCAAATTCTGATCAGGACATATGCCTAGGGTGTGGGCTCGATCCAGTAGGGGGCGTGCAGGAGGCAGTCAATTAATGATTCTCTTTCATCATTGATGTTTCTATCTCTCCCTTACCCATCCTTCCTGAAATCAATGAAAAAATATAAAAAATAATCTTAAAAAAAATAAAGGCAGTCTCTCTCCTGGAGGAAAGAGGTCTGACTAAGCCTGGGAGATTCCGAGCTGGCAGGGGTTCCAACAGGTGAACACCCTGGGGGGTATGCTTTCCAGGCAGGGACATCACTGGGGGAAATGTGTAGGTAAGAAGGGACCTCAGGAATGAGGGAGCCACCTTGAGGCTCTCTGGTCCCCTGGGGCCCTGGGCTGGGGGTGCCTGCACATGTTCCTGTTGTGCAGTAGGCTCCCACAGGGTACCTAATGCAGCAGGGGAAACACCTGCCCCTGGTCCGTGCCAGGATTTTTATGCCGTCTTCATTGCTTCGTGCTTATCACATTTATGATTGTAGAAAAGATTCCTGACAGCTATCATCAAATCCTAACAGTGCCTTTAATGTCCCTCATATATCCTGGACGTGTCAGTAATTCCACACTGTACATGTATGCATTTCTTTCACCTGCACTAAAGGATTCAAAAAATGTAACTTCAATGGAAATGCCTGCGAGGACAATAAAGAATATAAAGGCTTACTCTTGTAATGCTTGATGGAGGTGGGTGCACACACCTGCCAGGAGTGTGGACTGAAGTGGCCAGGGCCTAGGAGAAATCGGGGGCTTGAGAGAGACATCAGGCTGCAGGCATGTGGAGATTTTACACACGTGGGAAAGTAAGGCAGTTTGTGTGATGGCTGGGGAGCCTGGGATTCCTCAGGGTTATCTTCCAAGGACATCACCAGTGGTGTATTTACTTTCTCACCTCTCTGGAATTAGGATGGTTCTTTGGCTTTGACTGTTGGAATGATATGCAGAGGCCCTGGCCCCATGTGTTGGGACCACGCACAGAGTCGTAAGCACAGGCCTACCTGTGAATCTCCTCTTTTGGACCCTGAATGACTAAGTCCTAGTAGGTAGGACTTTTATTCTTTGAGTCCTGGGATACCCAGCAGGTACCCGTTTTTGTATGTGAGATAACTTCTGATGACCTTGTTTGTCCCTGGAGGCCACATGTAGGGAAGAGGTTCTAGGCTCTCATGACCTAAACAGGTTCAGCCCTTCTGAGATCTCTTGCTGTCTGCTGAATAAGAATTTGGAGGCTGTTTCTGATTTGGAAATTACAGCCAGAGTGTTTTAGGTGCCGTTTTCCAAAGTCAACATTCCCAAGCATAACTCGGGGGAAGAGGAAACAGTGCCCTGGACCTTGGAAGAAAGGATCAGTGTGGTTCCATTATTTAATTAGGCTGAAGAATGCTCAGGGGCTTGTCCTGAACAAGAGGCAATGGGGGCACAGGCAAGGGGGACAATACATGCTACTAGACCAACCTCTGGACCTAGAGAGGGATCCTGTGGTAGAAAGGAGAGAATGAGGTGAAGGGTCAGGATGCTGGCCTCCAAGATGCCACCAATTGTATATATTTACATACAATGTATACATACTATATATATATATATATATATGTAATATATATACATGCAATATATATATATAATATATATACACACACACGCACACAATATATATATATATATATATATATATATATATATATATATATATATATATATATATAAATCATTTAGGGCCTCAGTTTTTGCATTCACCAAATGTGAATATGTTGTTTCTTAGAATTATTGTGCAATTCAATTTAGGCAATCATTATTTAAAAAAAAAAAAGCTTAAAAAACCCCACAGTGGTGTAATGAAAAATATACTGGGTCATCCATGAGCTATGTGGTCTTGTTTAAAATCCCAACCTTCTCTGGACCTCAGATTCTTAATTTTTTAAAAAATAGACTTTGGATTGGATTGTCCTACAGGTCATTTTGAGTTCCAAAAGTTTGCTCTTCTGATCAGTGGAGCTCCAGATCTCTCTCTCTCTCTCTCTCTCTCTCTCTCTCTCTCTCTCTCTCTCACACACACACACACACACACACACAATTAGTTGGCATTTCAAGATACACTGGTTAGTCACTCTTTTTGTATTAATAAATTACTGCCATTGTCAGGCAATACCTCATAAAGTATTGAGTACCCTTCATGTTCTTGTGCCTCTTGACATTTTATTGTTTGCTTCTTGTGTTGACTTCATGTGTACACATGTCTTGTGGTCGATTTAGATCAACACTCCCTGCTGTCTATTTTATATTTACAGCCTGTGTCCATTTTCATAAGTGCTCATTGGCCACATGGCTAATAGCTACCATATTGGACAGTGCAGGTCTAGACTGTAAGCTGCTTAAAGGTAGGGATTGTATTTTGCAGTATTTAGTACTTGGTAATAACACTGGGGTTCACAAGCCGTTTATGACATGTCATCTCCTTTGATCCTTACCGTTATCTGGAGAGGTGCATACAGTTATTAATGCCAGTTTATAGTTGAGGAAACTGAAGTTTTGGAGAGATGAAGTGCTTGCTCAAGGCCATAGCACAATAACAGAGCTGGGATTTGAACCCAGATATTCTGCTTTCAAATGTAGAGGGAGTTGTAAGAGAGCAACTACCTTCATTTACTTGTCAATTCACTTGTTAGATAATCTGGTGGACGTTCTGTGACTCATGCTGACATTAACCAGGCACTATCCTCCTCCTTTTTAAGAGGAAACAAAAGTAAAGATGGTTTCTTGTTATTCTTGTTATTTTTCTTCCTCCCTCCCTCCTTTCTTTCCTTTTTTTTTTTTTTTTTTAGGTTTGAGAGAAAGATGAGTTTGGCAGATGACTAGCATTATTGTCAACATCTTTATCTTTTTATCTGCATATCTGTTTGAATGTGTCTGTTGAACCAGGGCCGGGCACATTCCTGTGTTTGTACCTCGTCAGACTGTGTTTCGCATCATCTGTTATCTCCCAGTTCCATGAGTCCCCTGCCCAGCTCCTCTTTCCTCCTTGGTCTGTATCCCCTGGCCAAGCCTGGAGATGGTTATCACACACACTCTCCATTAGACCCCACTTTAGCCAAACTAAATACATTCTCTCTCTCTGATGTGGTGATCTCAGCTCATTGCTTTTAAGAAGGGACACCCTCGTTTGCTTTCCTGACAAGGAATCTCACTCAGGAAGCCTGAAGTCCTCCTGCTGCAAGGAAAGGTTGGTCTATGCTGCTCTGAGAGGAGCCTAATGACCTGGCAAAGCCCATGGCTACACGCTCCTCACCAGAGGTGTTGGTGATGGTTCTAGAAAACACTGAGGGTACCACATTGAAGGCAGGTAAAGGAGATGCTGGAGGCAGAGCCAAACCCACAATCAAGTTCGGTGCTCATTCGGAAATTCCCAGCTGAGGAGGGAACAGGGGGCAGAACAACGTCTGCGCTGAAGTAGACGCTACCACAGACAGAGCCCTCCCTAGGCAGGAGCTGAACTTAAGATGGAGGACCCCTCTGTAGGCAGGGACCATGACCCATGTTCTGTGCGCTCCCCCTTGGTGTGTTGGTATATTAGGAATCGCAGAATCTTCAGGAAGAATGAATCTTAAGGTCAACTATTCTGATCCCCTACTTGAAGCCAACATGGCCCACAGCAGTGGGTCCAGTCAATGCTCTGGGGAATCCTGGTAGTCCTTGCAGGTATCTCAGGGGTAGGGTTGTTCCATGCAATATTTGGGATACTAAAAACTTACTGTTTATCTGAAATTCAAATTTAACTGGGTGTCCTATATTTTTATTTGCTAAATTTGGGAACCTTATTTAGGAGCTCGGCCAAGAGAGGAAGGGGGATTTCTACCACCTCTGCTTTTATCTCTGTATGGGTGATAGTTAAAACTAACAAAACAAATCCCTCCCCTTTTGTGGTCTATGATCAAGGAAGACGTCTAGGAAGAGATTTGGGTATAATGGCCAAGGTTATTAACTCTCCCCAAATAGGTCAAAGTCATGTTAAAGGAGGATTATAAATTTCTCCTGAAGATCAGCCATCGGATTTTGTTGTTTGTTTTTCTAAGGAATTGATCCACATGGTGACAAGTTATGGAAGAGGAGAAGACAAGTGCCTCGAGGGAAGGGTGACTCCACTGTCCTCCTGTCCTCAAGTTGCCCAGAGTGCACCCTCCCTTACTTCATAGAGTGGCAGATACTAGGTGGGAAAGGTGCCGGGACAGTCATATGATGCTGCTAGTGTGTGCAATTTGCAAGATATGGGGAGGGACCTCAGCGGTTAGGAATTAATACTTGAATGCAGAGGGGGAGGGCCACCAGGCAAAAGGATGGAGATGGTTATGGTTCTCACTCTTCAAGGGGGAAAGGGTTAGAGGAAAGTGAGGGGAGAAGAGGAGAGTTGGGGAATGAGGAAGCATCTCCATCACCCTTTCTGTATATACACTCACCAACACTTGTTATTGTGTGTGTGTGTGTGTGTGTGTGTGTGTGTGTGTGTGTGTGTGTGTGTGTGTTTTGTTGTTGATAGCAGCCATGGGTATGAGATAGTATCTCATTGTGGTTTTGATTTGCATTTCCCTAATGATTAATGGTGTTGAACATCTTTTCAAGTGCTTATTAGCTATTTGTATATCTTCTTTGGAGAAATGCCTATGTAAGCCCTATGTCCATTTTTAAATTGGGTTATTTTTTGTTTTGAGTTATAGGAGTTCTTTATTTATATGGATATTAACCCTTGTATCAGATACATGATTTGCAAATATTTCCTCCTGTTCTGTGGGTTGAATTTTCACTCTGTTGATTGTATCCTTTGATGCATAGAAGTTTTTCATTTTGAGAAAAACCAAGAGATTGTGTTTTTCTACATGACCATGAGTTGGTGACCACAGCCTTGGCGACAGGAGTCAGTGTCTAAGGCAGGAAGCATAACATCCAGAAAGGAGGCACCAATCAAGGCCTTTTGGGTTCCAGGCAATACCAGCATTTTGAAGAGCTTTAGTGTTTGGAACCTGTGGCGGGGAAGCAGACTGGGCACTGGGCACAGAAGGTCCAGACATGGTTTGAGGGGTCGCCCCTGGCAGCTCTACCAATTGCAGTAGCTGATTCCTGAGGGCAAATCATTTTTTTTCCTCCCGGAGAAGAGGGAAGTTCAGGAAGGGAAAAATGCAAACCTCTGTTCTATGTTCTGGATTGATTATCTCTGGGATCCTCGGGATGGGCACAGTGGTAGGTCCTCTCTGTCGTGGTCTGCATTTGAGAGAAGTTCAGAAAGACCCAGAGCTAGTACCCAAGCTGGGGCTGGAGGTGTGGGCTTCCAGGGGCAAGGGTGTGACCTGGTCATTGCAAGCTGCCAGCAAATGGAGGGAATCTAACCGAAGATGCTCTGGGGATTGCTCTGACCTGGCCGAGGAACACTTTCAAAGGCCCAAATGACGGCTCTTCTCCCGAGGGGTGTGCTTCTGAGTAGAGCTCTCAATACAGTGGTGGCCAGCAAGCAGGTCCTTGTCTCTTTCCAAGAGCAGAAGAGAATGGCCTGGCCCAGTGTAGCCAGTTGTTGGGAGAGGGAGGGGCAGAGGCCCCTGTTTCTTTCAGCAGGGCCACAGTTAGAGACAGTAGGTACATTGGGCAGGCTCACAACATTGGTACCATTTCCAATGGATTCTCTTTAAATGTGTTCCCTTTGCATTTGGAGGAGAGGTGGAGTGCTTTGGGGAAAGGACAGGAGACTCTTTCAGCTGCAGTTTCTCCTCTGTCTTAGCATTTCTGTTCTGGCTCTAACTTAGGTTCCCCTCTCAGTAGAACAAAAGTCCTCAAGTTCATTGTGCCTTTAAGTGCAGTTTAGAGACTGCCCATTATTACATGCCCCCTCCCCACCCCCTTCTATTGTTGTGGGAGAATGCATGGGAGAATGATCAGCCAGTACTCTGTGGGAGGGAAGTTTAACCTTTATTTCGCAGATCTGCTAGTCCAAGGGAATTCCGGATCCAAATCCTGAACTGAACTCGTGGGGAGGCTCTGGCCTCTATATCTCCTCCTGTGGTGGGCCCCTAAGGGTCTCCGCAGCTCCCCCCAAGTCAGATGTGGTGGGGCCAGGGGGTTAGGCTCTGCAGCTCCGCCCAAATCAGTCAGAGTGGGGAAGTAAGACTACAGTTTTAACCAGATACTGAACTAGGTTGCAAGCCCCCCGCCCCCACCCCCATTTTCCTTTTCACTATCAAA
Organism: Plecotus auritus; assembly: GCF_963455305.1. NCBI lineage: Eukaryota > Metazoa > Chordata > Mammalia > Chiroptera > Vespertilionidae > Plecotus > Plecotus auritus. The sequence goes on from NC_137782.1 coordinate 150,923,446, forward strand.
ATATTCATTCCAGACACCGAGCCCTGAGGAAAGTTCAAGTAAATGCAGTTTTCTCCACTCAACACATGACGGCTCAGTTTTTCAGTCCTAATAGGTTGGGCCACTCAGTTGCCTGGCTGGCCACCCCCAAATATGGCGCTGCCTCAAGAGAAAGATGTCTGAACCCCAAAGACCTGGAGGGTGAGCCTTGACAGAGTCCTGTGAGAGGAGATTCCAGTCTCACGTGCGTGATGGTGGGCAGCCTTGTTTCTCCCTGTGTTCGAAATAAGGTGGGCGGTGCAGGTGAGGAGATCCAGCTACACAGAGGAGTTCTTCCGAGGTGCTGCTGGGGAGCCTGCTGTAGGGAGTGGGCAGGAGGTCACCCTGCAGTGGGTCTTGAAGCCTGAGAGTCTGGATCAGTGAAAAAAGGGGAGAAAGTTGTTCCATGGTAGAAGAGTTTCTTGTAGACCGGGAATAGGTTTGGAGGTGAAGATGGTGGGAAAAGAGGATGGCAAGGCCTAGAGTTTAGAGAGCTTTGAATGTCATGCTGAGTATCCTTGGAGCTAATATTTTAAACTATTTCTTGCTACTGATGCCTCTTACTAGATTTACCTCACAATGCCAAAAAGACAGCATTCCACATTTGCCTGTCTACTGCCCTTTCTCACTCAAAGCTCCTCAAGTACCTGCAAAACCTGCCTTCTGTCTTGGGCTGGAAGAGGCTCTGACATTGCTCCTTGACCCTGGGAATCCAGATGTTCTCCCTGCTGGGAAGGAGCTCATTTAAAAAACCCCAATAGTTTGTAATGAGATAAAATTTTATCTTGGAAGCAGTTATGCCTGCTAATTTGTTTGCACACAATTGCTTTCAAGATTAAATTCCAGATTCCTTACAATATCTCATAAATCATCTCAAAAGATGTCTTTCTCCTTGTGAATTTTATTTTTAAACAGGTTCAGAGAAAGATCCCAAAGTACATACAAACTCCCTTCTCAAGATGTGAGTTTATATATGAGATTCCAGATTGATTAGAATCCACTTTATGTTGTTGATGGACGAGTCAGTTTTGCTAGCAGCAAACTCTGCTGTCATTTCCAGGTGAGAGGCAAGTGCTGGTGCTGTTGGATCATCTGGGATTCTAGATGGAGTATGAGAAATCGTTAAAGTGAAACAAAATAGGGTCAGCTACAGGAAGCCCACCGTGTAGGGCTGGCCTGTCTATGTGTGGGAGAGGGAATAGAGGGGAGAAGAAAGCGGGGAGGAGAGAGAAATAATTTTAGAGCGTGGAGCACCTTGATGGTGGAGGAGATGGGAGGGGACATAGGGTTCATTCCAAAGTGGGAAAGCCAGGGACCTGAAAAGGAGCCCTGGAAGTGTTTGTGTGTAACAGCGGTTATTTCAAAATTCTGTTTAAACCAATCCTGCATCAGAAAGGAGGGTTGCCCTACCTCTACAACCCTAAACTCAAATATTACCCTTTGCCTATATTGTGGGGTACAAAGGTTAGCCAGAGAATAGACCAGCAAACATAATAGGACTTTGCTGGGGAGGTTTCTTCTCAATTAACTGACTTCTAGAGCAAGAGGACTTGTAACCAGGGCTCCCCAAACCTGGTTCGTCTATATTCAGGCAGACCCTTCGTGGAACATGATGTTGAGATAGGAAAGTAATTTTCTCAGGACTTAAATTCAAACATCCAAAATTATTCTCCTTAGTGCAACTATTGAACACAGGAGATTTCCAGATACACTCAAAGGCTTATCTTCAAGATATTCGTACATCCATATTCATAGAAACATTATTCACAATAGCTAAAACATGGAAGCAACCCAAGTGTCATGGGTAGATGGATGGATGGATAAATAAAATATATACATACAATGGAATGTTATTCAGCCTTTTAAAGGAAGGAAATTCTGGCATATGCTATAACATGGATGAACCTTGAGGACTTTAGGTTGAGTGAAATAAGCCAGTGACAATCACACTGACAAATACTGTTGGATTTTACTTATATGAGGTACAAATCAGGCAGAAAGTAGAATGGAGATTGCCAGGGGGGCTGGAGGGAGGAGAGAATGGGGAGTTGCTGTTTAATGGGTACAGGGTTTTAGTTTTACAAGAAAAGAAGTTATACAACATTATGAATGTAATTAGCACCACTGAACTGTACACTTAAAATGATTAAGATAGCTAAGTTTGTTATGTGTATTTTATCCCAATAAAAAATACACACAAAATTTTTTATCTTCAAACCACTCACACCTGACCAGAGGTGAGGGTCTCTGAGCCAGAGGAATAGAGAACCTTGCAAGTGGCTACCTGGGTCCCTTGAAGAGTTTTCAAGTGTAAAGATGGAGTAATTCTTAAATAAGAAGCAGTGGCAAAATCAGATTCTATTTATGAAAATGCCATGTAGATAAAATTTTTCATGTCTGTGCTGTGCCTTTTGTAAGAAGTGAAGCCCAACTAAGCAGACCTTCTCCACTGGACTGGAGGTTTTCCCACTTCCCTCAAAATGGGATGGTGACAGTGACTGTGGAGGAGTCAGCATTCCTCAGGAGATTTGTCCCAAGGAGTCCCCTGCACAGGCTAGCATGATGGAGGGGAACTCAGGTAATTCAGTGCACTGAGCCCAGCCTGGGGTTCAGTTCCTCTTTGCTACTTATTAATTGAGGAGTCTTAGATAAATTACTTAAGCATCCTGAGCCTCAGACTCCTTATCTGTAACGTGGGATGTATCAGGTCGCTTTTACTAAATAACAAACTATAGTCATGCCACTTAAAGACGGGATGTGTTGTGATAAATGCATCATTAGGCAATTTCGTTGTTGTATGGGCATCACAGAGTACACTTACGTAAGACTAGATGGTCTAGCCCAGTGGTCGGCAAACTCATTAGTCAACAGAGCCAATATTAATATCAACAGTACAACAATTGAAATTTCTTTTGAGAGCCAAATTTTTAAAACTTAAACCTTCTCTAACGCCACTTCTTCAAAATAGACTCGCCCAGGCCATGGTATTTTGTGGAAGAGCCACACTCAAGGGGCCAAAGAGCTGCATGTGGCTCGCGAGCCGCAGTTTGCCGACCACTGGTCTAGCCTACTGCACACCTATGCTATATGGGATAGCCTGTACAGCATGTTACTGTGCTGAATACCGTAGGGAATTGTAACACAATGGTAGGTATTTGTGCATCTAAACATTTGTTCATAGTAAAGAAACAGTAAAAATATGATATAAAAGATAAATAATGGTACATTTGTATAGGGCACTTACCATGAATGGAGCTTGTAAGATGGGCAATTGCTCTGGGTGCGTCAGTGAGTGAATGGTGAGTGAATGTAAAGGCCTAGGTCATCACTGTGCACGACTGTAGGCTTTATAAACACTGTTCACTTAGGCTACACTAAACTTATAAAACAGCATGAGATGAAATTAAACACAAGAGAAGATGATGCAGTCAAAAGACACAGTAAACATGAGATGTATGAGGCTGCTGCTGGTGTAACAGCGTACTGTTTTTTTTTTTTTTTCTCTTTTTTTATTTTTTTATTTTAATAAATCTTTATTCAGATTATTACAATTGTTTCTCCTTTTTCCCCCCATAGCTCCCCTCCACCCAGTTCCCACCCCACCTTCTGCCCTTACCTCCCCCCCACTGTCCTCATCCATAGGTGTATGATTTTTGTCCAGTCTCTTCATGAACCCCCCATACCCCTTTCCCCCTGAGAAGAATTATCAGTCCACTCCCTTTCTATGCCCCTGATTCTATTATATTCACCAGATTATTCTGTTCCTCAGGTTTTTAATTCACTTGATTTTTAGGTTCACTTGTTGATAGATATGTATTTGTTGTTCATAATTTTTCTCTTTACTTTTTTCTTCTTCCTCTTCTTTAAGAATACCTTTCAGCGTTTCATATAATACTGGTTTGGTGGTGATGAACTCCTTCAGCTTTTTCTTATCTGTGAAGCTCTTTATCTTCCCTTCAATTCTGAATGATAGCTTTGCTGGGTAGAGTAATCTTGGTTGTAGGTTCTTGCTATTCATCACATTGAAAATTTCTTGCCACTCCCGTCTGGCCTGCATAGTTTCTGTTGAGAAATCAGCTGACAGTCGTATGGGTGCTCCCTTGTAGGTAACTAACTGTTTTTCTCTTGCTGCTTTTAATATTCTCTCTTTGTCTTTTGCTCTTGGCATTTTAATTATGATGTGCCTTGGTGTGGTCCTGTTTGGATTCCGTTTGTTTGGGGTTCTGTGTGCTTCCTGGACTTGTAAGTCTATTTCTTTCACCAGGTGGGGGAAGTTTTCGGTCATTATTTCTTCAAATAGGTTTTCAGTATCTTGCTCTCTCTCTTCTTCTGGCACCCCCATAATTCGGATGTTGGTACGCTTGAAGTTGTCCCAGAGTCTTCTTACACTATCTTCAACTTTTTGTATTTTTTTTTTTGCTTTTTGCTTTTTCGGTTGAGTGTTTTTTGCTTCTTTGTATTTCAATTCTTTGACTTGATTTTTGTGTTCTTCTAGTCTGTTTTTGGGTCTCTGTATAATATTTTTTATTTCAGTCAGTGTATGTTTAATTTCTAGTTGGTCCTTTTTCATATCTTCGAGAGACTCGTTATATTTATCGGCCTTTTCTAGGATATTCTTGAAAAGCCTTATAACCGTGGTTTTGAATTCTATATCCAGTCGTTTGTTTTCCTCCATTTCTTTCGTTTGTGATCTGTTTCTTTGACGCCGCATTTTCACTGCTTCCCTGAGTTGGTAGGGTAAATTTGTGTGCTAGGTTTCCTATATGGCCCAGTGGGTCGGCCTCCCCAGTTAACCTGAGGTGGACACTCTTGGTGCACCCCTTTGTGGACTGTGTGTACAGCCTTGTTGTAGTTAAGTCTTGATTGTTGTTGGTATCACTGGGAGGAATTGACCTCCAGGCCAGTTGGCTGTAAGGATCAGCTGCGTCTATGCTGGGAGAAGTTCGGTGCTGGAGACAGCCTTATAGGATTAGACTTGCCAAATTGCAATAGCCTCTGTGCTCGGCTTGGATGGGGTGGAGTCTCAGGGCGGAGCAGACAGTCTTGGCTTCCCGGCAGCCTTGCCCTTGCGTGCACGCGCAGACCTCTGCCTTCCCCGGCTCCTGAGTCTCCGCCCGAGAGTCCAGACTCCCCCCACAAGAGCATGGGTCCCCAGGGGCTCGCCTGGAACTGGGGTCCAGTGCAGTCAGAACTGGGGCTCAGTGCAGTCAGGAGCCTCTGACTCCCTTCCACTAGGGAAAGCCTGTGGCAACCTCCGCAGCCTTTGTGCGCACTGGCACGCGCGCGCCTTCAGACTTCTGCCTTCCCGGCTTCCGAGTCTCCGCCCGAGAGTCCAGACTCCCCCCACAAGAGCGTGGGTCCCCAGGGGCTTGCCCGGAACTGGGGTTCACTGCAGTCAGAACTGGGGTTCAGTGCGGTCGGGGGCTTCCTTCCCCCTTCCGCCAGAGAAAGTCAGCCAGGCTCTTAGCCGCCCTTCCTCTCTGCGCGCACAAAGACCCTTTGCCGTACCTCCAATTCTCTGTGAGCTTTTCTCTTTCCTTCTAGTTGTAGAATTTTCACTCAGCCAGCTTTCCTGTGGTTCTGGATGGTGTCCATTCTGTCTTTTAGTTGTAGTTTTGAAATTGTTGTGCGAGGCAGCAGTTTAGGTGCTTACCTATGCCGCCATCTTGGTTTCTCCTAACAGCGTACTGTTTTACCAAAAACATGTTTATTATAAGTAGAAAGAGCACCAAAGTATGATGAAAATTATAGTATGGTAAATACATAAACTAGTAATATAGTTGTTTATTATCATTATCAAGTATTATGCACTGTATATAATTATATGTGCTATATTTTTATACAGTAGTAGGTTCATTTGCACCAGCATCACCACAAACACATGAGTAGACCACAAACACATGTAGTAAGTTGTGCATGATGTTAAGATGGCCACAATGTCACTAGGTGATAGGAATTTTTAAGCTTATATTGTTACTAGAGGCCCGGTGCATGAATTTGTGCACAGGTGGGGTCCCTTGGTCTGGCCGGCGATCAAGTCCCATCGGGGCTGTCTCCCGCCCCGATTGGGGCTCGGGGCTGATCGGGGTGGGCCAGCCGGGGTTGGGGGGAGGGACCGCGGGAGGTTGGCTGTGGGAGTGCACTGACCACCAGGGGGCAGCTCCTGCATTGAGCATCTGCCCCCTGGTGGTCAGGGTGCATCATAGCGACCGGTAGTTTGGTCGTTCGGTCGCTTAAGCTTTTATGTATATAGATGGGACCACGAATACATGCAGTTCGCCATTTACCAAAATGTTGTTATGCATCACATGACCTTAACCAAAAACGTGATGGCTTACAACAAGCACTTAATACTTCTGATTCTCTAGGTTAGCTGGACAGCTCTTCCAGTCAGGGCAATCTCTGCTGAAGCTGGATAGTCTAGCACGACCTCACTTCTATGCCTGTGACCTCATTTGGGATGGCTGGAACATCTGGGATCTTGCTCCATATGGTCTCTCATCCTCCAGGAGGCTAGACTGTGCTTGTTCACACAGCGGTGAAATGGTTCAGAGCAGCAAGAGAGGGCAAATCCTGATGCACAAGCACTTTTGAAGCCTCTGCTTGCATTGTTTGCTAATGCTCCATTGGCCAAAGGAAGAAAACGGTCAATACCAGATTCAAAGGATGGAGAAATGGACCCCACCTGTTCATGGCATAAGGAACAAAATCTGGGAGTTTTCTGTGCCAAAAACAATATGCAAAAATTCTACTTCTTTGCAATCTACCTTAAAGAATAATAATAAAACCTACCTTGGTGGGTTATTGTGAGGCTCATATGAGACACCACATAGAAATAAAGCTCTTGGCATGGTCCTGCCACATAGTAGACCTTCCAGGAATGGGAGTTTTCTTTCCTTCTTCTCCTTCTTGATTAAGAACAACGTCTCTATGAAAGACATGATGGATCTGTTGACTCTAATTTCATTCTCTTTCAGAGCACTTGGAAATTGAAGCCATGTGGGACTTAACAAGAGATCAAATATGCCTTCAACGTCCCAGGGCAGCAGCCCTGCCCCTAGAGCCTGAGGCGGACCCTGTGATGGAGCCTGCCCTGCCTGGTGCTCTGGGCCCCTCTTCTCCCAGCCTGCTACAGGTCAGTCTTTTTTTCACTACAAATTGTTCATAAGCACACACATCCCCAGATGTCCGCGTAAAAGCTGGTATTAAAGTGTGTAATGGTGGTGTGGGCCTTGTTATGATTAAGGCAGCGGTAAGCTATTCCCCAGTGCTTAGGGTTCTAGTGTGAGAAGCCCTGGGAAGTTGCACACACTTCCCAGTACATTCTGACACTCTTCCCTTCTCCCAGAAATCTGGAGGGAGGAAGATACTGGGCTATGCAAGGTGATTGTGAATCATTTATCAAGGAAGTAAGAATTTGTGGGGACAGAGGTAGACCCCAATGGAAGCATTTGAGATCTTTAAAGGACTCGGCTGATGAGTTTTTCTGAGGCAGATACTATGGCACTTGGCACCTGTCAGAGGATAGTATGCCTTGCATTTCGATGGTACTTAACAAGGAACCAGGCTTCTTGCTCTTACTGGGTCCTTCAATAGCCCGGTGATCTTGGCAGGAGCATTAGCCCCATTTTATAGATGTGGACACTGGGGTTTTTAACCCAGTGTTGTCATTTGTTTCCCAGGAATGCTCTTTCCTCTGTATTTGGTGGCCCCTCCTGCTCCTTGATCTTGAACCAGCTGTATGCACCAATGATAATAGTGCTGATGAAACATTAATTAATGACCTCTGGAATATGCACTCTTTAACACACATGAGTGTGTGGTATGTTGTGATTATATGTTGGATGATAAATTATCCTTGGCTTCTTGCCATTATAGCATCTGGAGTTCTTATAATGGCTGATGCCGATCTCGTGATGAATAGTGGGGTTGGTGGAAAGGAGAACCTACAAAAACCCGAGCTTGGAGGGCAAACGAAGTTGTAAGCCAGGTAATAGGCCACTGATTCTCAGAACACTGGTTAGAACCAGAATGGAAGAGAAGGCAAGATACCAGGCTGAGGCCAGCATTTGGAAGGCCAGCATAATAACATTGAACATTTATTAAATATTTCCTGTATGCCAGAAACTATGCTGAAGGTTTACATGGCTTATTTCCTTTCCTTATCACCAGCACCCCATTAGGTCCTAGTATTACCACCATGTTTTGTGCTCCTTCATATCTGGAACAGGTTGGTTATGCTTCCCCTTGCTGGAGGCAGGGCCATGTGACAGTTTTGACCAATGATTAATGAATGAAAGTGATGTGCATCACTTCTGAGCCAAAGCATTTAATAGTCTCTGCAAGGCCCTCCAGAATCTCACTCTAATCATGGAGGTATGTGATAGGCAGATGTGGCACTTGGTTGAAACAGTCTGGACCATTGAGCCTGGATCATTTGGGGACAGCTGCCTCAGGAGGTCTCTATACCTGTAGATGACTTTGCTTAAGAAATAAACCTTTGTTGTTTTAATTTAATTTGGGGGTTGTTTGTTATTGCAGCACACCTAGCATGTTTTGCCTAGTGGACACTCTCATGTTATAGACGAGGAAACCAGGGCTCTGAAAAGGTCAGAAACTTGCCCAGGGCACACAGATCATAAGTGGGAACACTGGGATTTGAACCCAGATATGGCTCCAGAGACCAGATTTGTAACTGCCATGATATGATTCCACACACAAAAGACATTTTATAGTGAGTCATGAAAAGACTTTTCAGATTGGAAGTGACCTATTAATGGCAAGGTTTATGGGAGCCTAACCTGGCTTAGACATGGAGGTGGACTGAATAGGGAGACAAAGCACATGTCCATGGCCTGTCACCTGCGGGTTGTGCTTCTCCAACTTCTGCACCGGAGGGGCAGCCTTATCACCCACCACGCATTGTCACCACTGATATTTTCATGTCTCTGAGGAGAGGACAGCAAGAACTGCTTCACCTTGGGAGCTTGGGGGTGGGGAGGGGCAGCTGTTGTAGAGGTCGGGGAGATCCTGCCAGGGAGGGCAGAAAAATTATCCATCCTACTCCAAGGTCAGTCACTGCAGCCCATGACCCTGCTGGCTTACTCAGTGCCATCTTACCCTGATGTTCTCCTGGCAAAGACCTCCTCTGGAACCTCACCATACAATGAATGCTGCATATCCAGGGATGGGGCTTGCATTCTAATGGAGTTTTATTGTCTAGTTCAGCCAGACGGTTGTGATGTTGGTTTATGGTAGTGTTTCCAAAGCTTGCCTCGACAGAACATCACCTGGGCCGCCCTGTATACCCCCCTCCCAGGTTCTGATGCAGTCAGTTTGCTGTGGGGCCTTGGGCTCCATGCACTTACAAGCCCTCCAGGAGACTCAGATCTGGCAAGGTTTGGAAACAGTGACTCACGCAGTGCCCTGTCTGACTGAGCTGTTAGGGCAGGAAGGTTATGGGATGCTTTGGCCTCCTGCATGTAGCATGGAGCCCTTGTCCCTAAACCCCTCTTCAGCCAGAGCAATTCTTTTGTCTGTTTTATTTCTTTATGTTGTAAAAAATAATCTTTAGTTTGGAAAAAAAAGAGTTACCCAGTTTTCTGTTTTTAAAGACGAAAACCACTGGTTTACTATGTATCTCTATATTCCCTTTGAGAACCTATGTGAGAAACTGCTTTCAAGTCTCACTCCTGGGAATGTCTGCTCTGTGATTCTTCTGTAATGGTGTTTTTCTTTTTATTTGTTTTGTTTATTTTGTAGTAGACAGTATTATCCTCTTTGCTCTGACACCTGGGAAACCCACAGCCAAATTTATAGTTCTCCTTAACAAAGATTTTATGTAGCGACTAGGATTTATCTTATTTTTCTACCTTCATTTCTCAGTCATTTGCTAGAATATCATTTTTTCTTCATCTTATGTGCACTTCTAGAAACTTCCACAAGTCCTATTTGGAATGAGCTAGGATGGACAGAAATAAAGGTAATTTTCCGGAAATAATTTCACAGAATCATTGGCTCAGAGGCTTAGCTTGTAGGAACTACAGGAGCTCAGAGAAAGGAGATACAGAGAGGGGACATGAATCTCCTGGGTCATGGGGTAGAAGGAGGCAGGTTGAGAGGGAACCCAGGCATTCCGACAAAGCAGGGCAAGTTCTGGAGCATGCTGCAGGCAGGGCTGTGTGCGTGGTGGGGTGCAGAGTCCTCTCTTACCCAGAAACAGCTTTGTTAGCACCCAAGACATTCAACAGCTGGAAGTTAATTCCTTTGGGTTGATAACTCTTAATGGCTCAGGGTGTCAATGAAAGTGCAGATATCCCTGGAAAGGAGCCAGCCTCAGGAGTCTCAGAGTTCCAGGGGACTGTCCAAAGCGGGTGAGGAGCTCAATACCTGGGAAAATGAGGGAGCCAGGCTGGCCCAATGTCTGAAGGGTTAAGCTGACAAGAATATGTGAATGCTCTGGAGGGAGGAAGCAAAAACTGTGGCTTTTCCCTCAGGCCCTGGGCCCTCTGGGGGCCTCCTTCAGCTAGGACTGTAATAAGAAAAGAGAAGAACAATGGAAAAAGGCCTAGTTGGCAGCTTTGCCAAAGGCTGACCTGGCAGAGTCCCAGGTACGTCTGTGTGCCTTTGGGAAGGACTGTGCCTGCTCAGTTTTAAGTCCTGCTCCTGTCCCCTGTGGAGGCAGAGAAGCCAGAGAGCTCAGATGAGCCTCTCACCTCCACCCTGTGGGGCTCTGAGGAGGCCCGGAGAGCAAGGACAACGCACGTGGAGGGAAATGTTCAGAGCAAGAGCTCAGAGCGAAGAAACCCCCTAATTACAGTTTCAGGCCTCGTTACCACTCCTGCTTCCTGCCTCAAAGGTCCCATGACTGTAGGGACTAGAGCCTTGCGGCCCATGGGACACGACCCTGCCCTGGCCCTTCATGAGACACACGTGTGCGTGCGTGTGCCTGAGTGTGAGTGCTAGGCCTGGTGGGCACACAGAGGCCCACCGACGTCTATTACATGGAGAAACATCTGTTTTCTGCAGAACATCCACAGTATCAGATGTTTTACTGCTAGGAACCCATTTTTTTAATAAAATGAAAATGAGACATGGAAATCAAGGTAACCACATTTTAAATGTTTATGGAAGATAAAGGTTTAACCACAAGTCTTTCATCAAACGGAGGACAGTAGAAAAAAGTTTGGAGAATGCCCTTTGGCTGTCCTCGCCTGTGCGGTGAAACCTCACAGCGTCTCACCTCATACAGTCCAGGGCCCTTGGGCAGCTGGAAATATTTAGCAACGTGTCTAAATGTTGTTGCACAGCAGCCTCGCCATTGGGTCTGTCCGGCCATGACTATTAGGAGGGAAATATTTGCTCAAATGAAAAGCCCAGACTCAAGTGTGATGGGCAAATGGCACCCCAGGGTATAGAGCAGCAAAAGGCATGAGGCGTCGGCTGGGAGGATGGGCTGATCCCTGGGCTGGAGGGTGTGAGTAGATGGAGAGATGAGGGCCCCGCCAACTTGCCCCTTTGTTTCTGGCTTCCTGGGGTTAGGGCACTGGCTCTGAGCAGGAAGGCCCCTCCATCGCCTCCCTGTGGAAACAGAAGGCACTTTCTGAAGGCGTGGCGGAGGACTCTGTCCTCTTAGCTGTCCACCGCATTCACCTTTAGTGAAAATGACAGTCCTACCATCATTCCGCTCCACAGTGTCACTGCTAGTGAGCAAAGTAAAGCATTTTCTCTCCAATTGCCTGGTCACCAGGATGGAAAATGACCTCTTGCTCATTTCAAGGATTCTTCCTCCCAAAGACAGTGTGTGTTCATGTTTTATCTTATTTTCTCAGCAGAAAGCCATTCCTGTGTTACAGAGGAGAAAGGGGGCATGGGAAACCTCCTGACACAGTTCTGAGCTTGTGTGGAGCACAAAGAGAAAGGCCAAGTTTCCAGACGGGGTTCAGAGAGGAAAATGGGCACTCATGATGGACTCCCCCCGGGCAGCCCCCTGTACCTCTGCCCCTCAACAAGGTCTTGAGCAGGTCGCTCCTGTTTGGATCTGAAGTAACTTTTCCATTTTAGAGCAATCCCTCATCTCGTAGCCCCATCTGCAGGGACTTATCTCTCTCACCATCAGCCACGTGTCCCCCGGAGCACGTAAATTGTAGGATGGAGCGAGGGTTCAAGTTGAATTATGTGACCTGCAGTTTATGGTGGGGGCCCTCTGGACATCCGATCCAGTGTCTGAGCTCAGTTACCTCGGCTCTGGCCGCCGGTGATTTGACTTTCCTCAAGGGGTGTGGATCTTGAGGGAGAATATGCTAAGGATGAGGAGGTGCGGGGAGGGCTGTGAGTGCCATATGGCAGCTGATTCTGGGCGCACTTTGAGTCTTTGTGGCCTCGTTGCTGCTTAGATCCCTGAACAGTTCCAGTGGGGGTAGCGGGCGTAGGAATGAAGTGAGATGGAGGCCATGGTTGGGGGGTGGGGAGGTTGCTGCTGCTTTGGTGTACCAGCGAACTGGATTTAGGGACAAGATGCATCTTCTTCCCCACCAGCACGAACCCTGGCTGTGTTCATCTTGCTGAGTTAGCAGAAACTAAGACGTAAAAGGGTTTCCAATTGGGGTAGTGCAGTGGTTGGCAAACCGTGGCTCGCGAGCCGCATGTGGCTCTGTTTGCCGCTCTGTTGACTAATGAGTTTGCCGACCACTGGGGTAGTGAAACTGGGGTAGAGATATTTCCTAGACTCACAAACCCCTTAATCTATCAAATTAACTAGAGGATTCTGCTTGGCCTCAAGCTTGGTCTTTTGAGAACTGCCATGGTCCGCTATTTGGCAAAGAGTCACCCACAGAACGATGTTCTGTTTTCTTAGCATATGGTATAGAATATTTGCAAGACCTGAGACATGCCATTCCGGCCAGGGTCCTTTTCAAGAGTCCTTGCAGCCTGAGGCTCTGATTCTGGAAATCCCAGGGTGCATTAGGCCAACATGGAAAGGCTGAGGAACTCTGAAAGCTTTGGACCCAGGTGTTAGAACAAACCAGTCCCGAGGTAGCATCTCAAGAAATATTTGTTGAGTGAATAACTTAAATAGGAATCAAGAGACCCAGATCCTGGTCCTGGTTCATTTGCTAACTGGTTTAAATGAAACGTGGAATTTCTGAGCCTCAGTTTGCCCATCTGTGAAATGGCCTGCAACCCCCTGTCCCTGACACTTCTGAGGACTGCTTTGAGGATCAAATGAGGAGTGAATGTTCAAGTGTGTGTCCTATAGGGTCTTCAAATAGACACCCATGTTGCCCTGTTCCTTTTGCTCTCAGAGGCTCCTCTTGGTAATTAGCCAAGACCCTTGTTCACCCAAAGGCACCCAGCCCTCCTGGGACTGGTTTCTGTTCAGGCCAGTGCCGACTCTTCTGGTAAACTGCTCTCCTAGTTTTTCCGAAGGCATGATGTAGGGCAGTCTTTCCTGTGAGCCTTTCTACTGCTGTCTTGGGTGTGTGTGTGTGTGTGTGTGTGTGTGTGTAAGAGAGAGAGAGAGAGGAGAGAGGGGGGGAAGAAAGAGAGAGAGATGTGGGTAAAAATAGGATGAAGTGTGATTGAAGAGGAGCCTTTTCTTTTCAAGATCTTGGTTCTGTCAACATTTAGACCTCAGGTCTGCAGCACAGTCCCAGATACCCTGGTCTATCTCCACACCACCCTCTGCTGCCAGCCAGCTTGAATCAGTTTCAGTTCTTCAGTAAGGTGAAGTTCCTCTGCTTTAGTCCAGTCTTGTCCTTGTTGGTAAAAAAATATATATATATGAAAGGCTAAGTGGCCGTCCGACTGTCCGGTAGGTATGACGTGCACTGACCACCAGGAGGCAGATGCTCAACGCAGGAGCTGCCAAGCTGTGGTGACTTGGCAGTGGTGGTTCTCGGGTGACGCACCACAGAACCAGAGAGGAGGAAGCCCGATTCCTCGCACTCCGGGACCCCTCAGGGGATGTTGGAGAGCTGGTTTCGACTGATCCCCGCAGGCTAGGTCAAGGGACTCCACCTGCCAGAAGGACCCCACTCACCCCACAGATGCCTTTCGAGCCAAGGTGCTGCCCCAGGTGTGGCCGGCTGGGAAGGGACTGTGGGGAGGTTGGCTCCAGGGCGTGTCTGACCCTGTCTCTCCCAGTCCCTCCCTGCCGGCCACCTTCTAATTAATTTCCTTTCAATGTGCATGAATCTGTGCACCATGTCACTAGTAAAATAATGATGGCTTGTCTTATTCTAGAACTTTCCACTTAGGAACCATCCTATATAGTAAAAGAGTAATATGCAAATTGACCATACCTCTGCTATACCCACAAGCCACGCCCACCAGCCAATAAGGAGCGAGTATGCAAATTTACCCAACCAAGATGGCTGCAGCCACAGAGAGAGCAGGAGGCTTGGGTTTCCCCAGCGATGGAGGAAGCCAAGCTTTCTGCCTGCCCTGGCCTGCCTTGGCCTCTCCTCAAGGCTACAAAGTTTCAATTATAGAAGATAAATAAATCCCAGATAACAGGGCCTCCACTTGGGTTGCCAGGGGGCGTGGCTGGCCTGCAAACCACCACAGGCCCCTCACCCAGGCTGCCCCACACCCCAAGGGAACCCCCACCCTGATCCGGGACACCCTTCAGGGCAAACCAGCTGGCCCCCACCCGTGCACCAGACCTCTATCCTATCTAATAAAAGAGTAAAATGCAAATTGACCATCACTCCAACACATAAGATGGCTGCCCCCATGTGGACACAAGATGGCCACCACAAGATGGCCAGCAGGGGAGGGCAGTTGGGAGGGACCAGGTCTGCAAGGGAGGGCAGTTGTGGGCGATCAGGCCAGCAGGGGAGGGAAGTTGGGGGGGACCAGGCCTGCAGGGGAGGGCAGTTAGGGGCAAACAGGCTGGCAGGGGAGCAGTTAGGCATCAATCAGGCTGGCAGGGGAGTGGCTAGGGGGTGATCAGGCTGGCAGGCAGAAGCGGTTAGGGGCAATCAGGAAGGCAGGCAGGCAAGCAGTTGGGAGCCAGCAGTGCTGGATTGTGAGAGGGATGTCCGACTGCCCGTTTAGGCCCGATCCTACCGGGATCAGGCCTAAATGGGCAGTCGGACATCTTTTGAGGGGTCCCAGATTGGAGAGGGTGCAGGCTGGGCTGAGGGACACCCTCCCCACCGTGCACGAATTTTGTGCACTGGGCCTCTAGTTTCTCAATAAAATTGTTGACAATGTCATACATACCATTCTAAGCACTTTACGTGCCACAAATAAATGACAAACAAAAAAATGTGACATTTATAAGGAAGGGTTCCAAATCAATAAAAGATAAGTGTCCCAAAAGAAAAGCGGACAAAGGACAAGAATTAGCAGTTTGCAAAAGAAGAACTACATTGATCTCATTACTTCTCTCCAATGGCCAATCCCCATTTAATGGATGTGGAAACTGGGGCCAGGAAAGGTTAAGTAACCACAGTTATACAACTGGGGATCCTGAGCAAGAATGAACCCAGATGGGTTCAGAACCCAGGTAGGGGTTCTTATTCTCATTTTACAGATGAAAGGCTAAATTCTGTCCATTTGAATCCACACTACTTAAAGATAGGATTGTCTACTTTTGACATCCTCTTAGCCCAGTGGTCGGCAAACTGCGGCTCGCGAGCCTCGGTTTGCCACTCTGTTGACTAATGAGTTTGCTGACCACTGTCTTAGCCAATTGTTCACAATGTCTGAAAAGGTGGTGGGTATACGAATTTGGAAACTGAACTTGGGGGTTGGGGAAGGTAAGGGCTGGGGGTGCTTGGACAGACTCAAGTTAAAAATGGTCACATGTGAGTTCTTCCTTCCCAGTAATTGCCCAAGTGGTGAGTGGCTGAGCCAGGCCTCCAACCCAGGCCTTCTGAAGGCAGAGCTGGGGCTCTCGGTGCTATGCCTTGTAACCCGGCCCTCCCCTGACTCTGGCCTCTGCCTCACCACTGCACCCTGAGATGGGCACAGGGGACGCAGTGAAGAGCAAGCACAGCTTGGTTTTTGTAGCCTGCTGAGCTATGGTAGCTACCTAACCTGGGGAGATCCCTGATTCCTTGACTCGGAAATTAGCATGAAAGTGCAGAAACCTAATAGCTAACTCGAGACAAAGACTCTAATGAACCTAATAAGCTTTCATTGTTTCTGTTTGTAATCTGAAATGACCTGGCTAGGTTTCTGGGGCTTGGGCCAGGACCCCTTCTTTCTTTAATATATGCTTGCTACCAACTGCTGAGGGAGCCTCTCTGTCTGTATTATTAATATGATATAGGCCTTTGGTTTTCATTATCATCTCTTTGGAATTTTGGTCTCAGATCCTGTGCAAATGAACATGATCCCGTGGCAGGAATGCCTTTTGGAGTCCTGGTACCAGGCTGTCAGATGCCAGCAGCCTTGGCCCTCCTCCTGGGTCAGCATCTGCACACTGGAGGAAATCACCTCCGCCCATCCCCTCACCATCAGGGTCTGAGTTTAAATCTGGAAGTCTTGGAGTGTTCTTGCTGGAAGGGAGGGGGATGCTGGCTCATAAGGACTGTCATCCAGTGACTCTCCCAAGACAGAGGATAAAGAGCAATTTTCCAAATATCTCAGGATAACTAGAAAGGATTGGGGTGGGGTCACAGGCCACCTTCTAAGCTTTTGATGAGCAGGACAAATCTCCTTTCTAAATGAGACCGTGATGTACTTCCCACACTTTCCCACATCATACTTCATGGAGAACAGAGTAATTGTTGGATGTCCTAAGGAAAGTCAGCATGGAACTGCTGGCCCAAGGGCTCTGGCTGCCCCTGTGGCTGAGAGGATCTGTATCTCAGACCTCGGGTAACACATCAGGGCCCGCTGAGGTGCAACACGTGGCTGGCTGGGAAGCTCTGGTGGGGCTATGTGAAATGGCCTAGCCCAGTGGTCGGCAAACTCATTAGTCAACAGAGCGGCAAACCGCGGCTCGCGAGCCGCAGGTTGCCCACCACTGGCCTAGCCTAAGACAGTCAGGCTGCCATTCATTTATTTTACACTCACCTCACAAACATTTTTGAGCAGCTGCCCTGTGTCAGGTATCATGCTCAGTGTTAGGGATGGATACTGGATGGGCAGAAGCAGGGATGTATTATCCCTGGCCTCATGGAACTGAGGGAGACAGACAAACAACTAGGTGATTCTGTCACTGACTGGTTAAGTGACCTCGGTCAAGTTAGTTAACCTCTCTGAGCTTCACTTTGTTCATCTGTCAAATGAGAATAAAAAGCATGTACCTCTTGGGACTGTTGTGAGGATGGGAGGAGGCTTATTAAATAGAATGTTTGTTAAATAGTCGAGCTCAGTGGCCAGCTGGTAGGAAGCACTTCGAGAGCAGGGAAGCACTTGATATGTGGTAAAAGATGGTGCAGGGCTGTGAGATTGTTGTTCCTCATGTCTCACTCTGCAGCACCTGATGGTATTTCACCGGTTCTTCAAAAGGGATCTTTAAATGGTTGCTTAGAATCATTTGGGAAGAAGTAGAGATGGGAGAGGAGGAAGCTATTGCTAAGTGTACTATTCGTCCTTTCCTACTCCTAAAACTTCCTAGGGAAAGTAGACAAGGTTGCTGGCAGCTGGAGGCCACTGGCCCAAGGCCTCTGGGCTAGTGTAGGCTTGAGGAGTCTGTATTTTTTCCAAGTTTTCCAGGTGATGTGGATGCAGAGTAGGCTTGACAAACACTGGTGTGATTGACAATTTTGGGGGTGACTTCCTGTCTCCATCCTACAGCCATGATCACAAAGGTCTATAGCCATAGGTCCTCTGCCAGTCATATGGGAGCTACTCAGCCCCCTGCCACAGCTGATGATTGGATAAGAAGTGCCCTGGCTGAAACCTGGACGATCAGAATTTTCCCCAAAAAAATCTCGAGTAAGGACCAAGAGATTCTATTCTTGCCTAGAATAGAATTACTCCTTAGAACAGAGGAAAAATATAAATTTAGCACCAGCAGGAGGCTTTTAACCACTGTGTTGACTGAATTAGCAGAGAGACAGGAATGAAGTCATTGGGAGAGGAAGAAAGAGTGTCCCTGGGTTTGTGAGGACCTTCCATTTTCTGATTTCAGTCCCCTCTTTAGGCTCAGCTGCTCTTGTCCGCAGGTTCTGTGAGACCCACATTCATGCATTTAAGTTAGCGTGATGTGATTTCTGCCTGGCCAGTGTGGCTTAGTGATTGAGCGTTGACCTATGAACCAGGATGTCATGGTTCAATTCCCAGTAAGGGCACATGCCTGGGTTGCAGGCTTGATCCCCAGTAGGGGGCATGCAGGAAGTAGCTGATCAATGATTCTCTCCCATCATTGATGTTTCTATCTCTCTCCCCCCCTTCCTTCCTCTCTGAAATCAATAAAAATATTTTAAAAAATAAATAAGTAAATAAATAAATAAATGGTGAAGTTGTCATGTGAGAACATGATCCCTATGCACTGACTCTGAGTGATCAGTTTACACTGCAGTGGTCCAGTTTTGGTTCCTGTTATCTCTAAAGCTGTTTCCTCACCCATTAAGTGAGGTTGATAACACTATTGGTTCTCCAAAGAAATGGAACCAACGTGATCTATCTGTCTACCTATTGTATCTAACTATATATCTTTCTATCATATATGATATCTATCATATAATCATATATATATGGAAGGGGGGGAGATTTGAAGAAATTGGCTCACATGACTGTGGAGGTCCAAGTCCAAAATTTCTAGGGGAGGCCTGCAGGCTGGAGACCCAGAGAAAAATTGCAGTCGGAGTCCAAGGCAGTCTGCTGAGAGAATCCTTCTTGCTCAGGGGCGGTTATTCCATGCTGTATTAAGGCCTTCAGCAGATTGGATGAGGCCCACTTACATTATGGAGGATAATCTGCTTTACCTGAAGTCCATTGATTTGATTGTTAATCTCATTCTCCCTTTCCCCCTAAAAAAAAAAATACTACAGAAACATCTGGAATAATGTTTGACCAAATATCTAGGCACCATGGGCCAGCCCAGTTGACACAAAAAATGAACCATCACAGCTGGTCTCTATAAGGACAGGCCCGAAGAGTGAATTAGTTAGGAAATGGGAGGAGTGTTTCATAAATGGTAAACTATTCTATACTCTAAGAGAAGGAGGAGCTCTGCCAGCCTCCCCCTCCCCAAAGCAAGAAGGGTCCTGGCACATGGAGGGTTAAGGAGCCCCTGCCTCCACTGCTTTTCCACCTGCTGTCTGAACTGTCACTACCCCCTCCCTGACCCTGGGGTGAGGAGGGACTGCAAAGGGGCTTGAAGTTGCCTGACACCTGATACTTCCTTCCTGCCTGGATTAAAGTCATATTGTCAATATCATGTCAGTGCTTACCAAATTAACAAATGGACTTCAAGTTAAACACTGGGCGATTTGTGAGATGGATTTTTTTTTTTTTTAAATGTGACCAGTCTCAGGGGATTACTCACAGGTGAGGGACTGTTTGCCTGTTTTGGACTCCTGGCCTTTAACTTCATGTCACTTTAAATTGCTTTTCATGGAAAACTGCCTCCCTGCCCTTCCTCAGCCTCCACTGAGAGCCTCAGGGCAGGCATTTCTGTGCACAGCTGGAGCCTTGCCTTGCTGTGGGGCAAACTTCTTTCTTCTGGGCCCAACAGAGACAGATCTCCTCTGGTAGTGGTTCCAGAATGGAAAATAAAGTGTATTGAAACACTTCACTCCCCACCAGGAATTTCTACCAACAGAGCAGGGCTGAGCAGGGCCAAGCAGGGCAGAGAAGTTGTAGCCAGTCCTTCACAGCCTGCTAATGAGTGACAAGGAACACAGGGGTTTCTCTGTGAGCTGGGCATGACATTGGTCTGGGTGCTCCTTTTGCATCCGGATGTTGGCTTCAGGTCCACAGTAAATCCCAAGTAATGTGACTGCATCTTCTCCAGGGACTTGAGAGGCTGCTGCCACAGGTCAAGCCTGTTCTGCCAGAAGGATGCGCTGACTTTAGGGCATGGGAGACACTCAATGATTGGCGACACCTTGACCCCAAGGAGACAGGCTGCTGAGAGAAGCGGGCCTTTGGTAGACAAAGTGATGAATATCTTCTGCAGATTTTCCTACTGAGCTTCATTTTGTAGTCTATTAATTTTTAAATGCTATTTATTTTGGAAAGACGTTAAAAGGAAAGAAAGAAGTAGATTTCAGCAGCTTTACCATGTGCCATTCTGCAGTTATTTCTGTAAGGCAGCAAAGCTGCCATTTGAAAAGTGAAAGACTTAGGTCAATTATTTTTCTTTCCTTGGCTTACCGGACAGCAAAAAGCTGGTTGAACTGAATTGACCAGTTGTTTGATGAATCAATCAATCAGCAAATATTTGTTCTGTGAGGCCTGTGAGCAAGGCACTCACTGTTTGATTAAGTTGTTTGATGAAACAGAACAAATAGACCTGTCTTCTAGGCCCCTGGTAGACACAATCTAGCTGTGTGTAGCTAATTACCTTACCACCTCTAATTACAGATACATGCTCAAACCGAACTCTTTTCCTTGAACCAAAAGTTAATCCTGGAAATCTGGTAATGCAATTAGTATGCTTGTTTCAACAAGTGAGAGAAAGAGGGCCTGGAAGGGAAGGAGAGGAAGGGGGTAGGGAGGGGAGGGGAGAAAGGAGAGAGAGACACACACAGAGAGAATATGAATATGCCCCATTTATTCAGCCGCACATGAGGGAGAGTTACAAAAAGACTTTTATATCCAAGGTCTGTAATTGAGCATGATTTGGTGTCTAAGAGTTGGCTTTGAGAAGGAGCCGGAACCAACTTTCCTAAGTGGCATTTAATGTACTCCCCATGGGCTTAGCTTTTTCATTAGCCTAGTTTTTAATTGATGTCACAGCTCAAAGTCAGGACCATATTTCAGGGAGGAAAGAATGAAACACTTGGGAAGCACACAAAACAATAAAAAAAGCTCTAAACCACAACAGTGAAAAAATGTCTTTCTTCTAAACATCATCTTAGTATGAAGCAAACTGATCTGTCAGATATGCTTGTCACATCCACATATTTTATAATCCAATATGTTCAGGCAAGAATTTTGGCACAACCTGCCAAAAACACCTGAACTTTTCTTGACACTTTAAACAGCACGTAATATGTTGGGAGGGGGGGTGTCAGATTTTGGGGAGGCCTTAACCCTTTCATTCATCCTCTAAGAGTTCTTTGGAGTAAGAGCAGCTCCAGGAACCACCACAGGCATAGGTGTTGAGCAGCCTTGAGCTCTGACAGTGGCTATTGCCACAGCCCCTGCTTGTGGCCACTCCCCTATCTGGGAGTCAGGAGGAACTTTAAACCTAACCCTCTCTCAGGGATGACCTCACTTAGAATACCATCCAGTTTAGTTCAATTCACCGAACCACAGGGTTGCACAGGACTGGTTTTGATGATCTAATCCAGTGGGTCTCAGTCTTGGCTGCACAGTGGAATCTCCTGGAATACTTAAAAAAGGACAAAGACTGATGCTAGCCCCATCCCAACACTATTCAAACAGAAGCCCTTGGGTAGGCCCTGGCTACTGAGACTTTTTCTAAGACCCCAGGTGACTCTAACGTGATATCAGGGTTGAGATGCACAGTCCAGCCTCTCACTTTACAAATGAGGAAACTGAGACCCCAAGACAGTGATGACTGCCGGTGTCAGGGCCAGGACCCATGTCCAGGCCCACATCAATTTGGTTTGCTAGGTGGTTGATGAACACCTGCGCAGCACTCAGTCCTGCCCTGGGCACAGTGAGGTTACAAGACGAACTGGAAGCCTGCTCCCTGTCCTTGAGCAACAGTCTCGGTGGGTGGCTGAACTGATGGGGGAAGCTGTCAAGCCACAGTAAAGGCAGGTTTGATCACCAAATCAAGGGAGGACATAACTACTAAGAGAAGATAAGGGTAGGGGAGACTCCGTGAGAAGATGTGTGCAAGGAGGGAGAGGCCCCGCAAGTCTCATAGTCCATAGACTGCTGTGGATGGCAGCAGGGGTACAGGCAATGTGCAGTCAATAGTGGAGTCATAATATCCAATGCCAAGTCCAGATTGAAGTGTCCTGGAAGACATGCAAACAATGTTGTTTATAGTAGGAGAGCATTAATGGAATCAGAAAGCCATTGGCAGAGCTCAGGATGAGGAGATGTGGCCAGTGAGGGGAGGAAAGGGCACTTTCCAGGAGGCAGAGCCTGGGTGACAATGTGGAGGTTGGAATGAGTGATGTGCTTTGGTGGTCTTCGCTGGAGAAAGCCTAGGACTTGAGGGAAGCATGTGGGGTATGAAGAGTCGGGGCAGAGAGGTTGGTGCTGACAACAGGAGAAATCCACAGCAGATAAGGTAAAAAAGGTAATTACCTGTCCCACATAGAGGGACGTCACTGAAGGTTAAAACTGAAAGACAGAAGGGACTTAAAATGAAAGAAGGTGTCTGGTGAGAACCCTGTTCTGATTGTTGGTGCCCAAGTCGTACCAATATCATGAAGACCTCTCCTGTATCACATCCTTGGCAACACGGACCCAAGTTCTTGGGAAGCATTATCTTGAGCTGTGTACTTTGGGGAGTCCTGTGCTGCTGCACAGAAGAGGCAGCCGGAGCTCAGTAACTGTTCATGGGAGTGGGGGATGAGGGGTGGGCATTCAGAGATAAGCGAGTGAAGGGAGGCTTCAAAGCAATGCCAACAAAGTTCTGTGTTCTCAACTATTCAGCCTGTGGCCATCCAAAGCAGTCCATGGACCATGAGACTTGCAGGGCCTCTCCCCCCTGCACACATCTTCTCATGGAGCCTCCCCTACCCTTATCTTCTCTTAGCCTGGACCCCTTGAGTAGTTATGTCCTCCCTCGATTCAGTGATCAGACCTGCCTTTACTGCGCTTTATGTAACAACAGGCCCAGAGGGCAGATCTCAGGCCAGCATCCTGGGCCAAGTAGTACCTTTTGGAAGTGGAAGGAAGGTGGGGTTTCAGTACCAGATGTCCCTTCCTTCAGAGCCATTTTGCTGAGAACCCCTTAGGAGCCCACAGGAAGACAGGCATTCCTCTTGGGTCCCCTCTTCAGCTGTGTTGCCTCCTTTACAGCAGGCTTGTCACATGATTTTGTTTCCTCCATTTACTTTCTAAATGGGTGTGGCTACTAAAAAGCTACTTCCATTCTGCAGAAGTCAGTTCTACCTCAGCACTGTGTATGCTTTGGGAAGCCCCTGGGATCCTTGTCTTCTGAGCCCACCTCAGGAATCCTTTCTAGATTTCATTTTACTTAACTTCATTCTAATGGTGAAGCCAGTTCAAATTGCCCACCTACCCAAAAGTGCAGGAGAATAAATGAAAGATGACCTGGCCATCTTGGATTTGTCTTTACAAGAAAGGGTTGCTCTTTATTTTGCTATGATCCTTGTGCTTTAGTTCTAGGAGTGCATAGCTGAAAGAGACCTTTGAGATCACTTGATCCAGCCCCTTCATTTTATAGTCAGTGTAGATGAATGGCTAAGATCTGGTGTCTTATTAACTAGGTTTAAGTCTCGGTCCCACCACTTGGAAGTTGCATTTCCTTGGACACATCACTTGACCTCTTTGAGCAGTTATAATAATAGCTTTGTTTCATTGGATACTATCCATATTTAAAGAAGATAATCCATACAAAGTGCTTAGAATAGAGACTGGCATATAAATATTATTTTATTATTATTAATATAATCAAAGAACTTAAGACACGGATATATTCTGTATACTTGCTGGAAACTGGATACTGGAAGCTATTGTGTAACTTGTCATGTTAGTTAAGTGGTTCTTAAACTTTTCACCAAAGCATCCCACATATCAGAGAAGAGTAGACATATAAACCCAAGGAATCTAGGGGCTCAGGTCAATTCCATAAGAATATCTTGGAATTTTATGTTATCTTTTAAAAATGCATACAAATTTTGCATTTTATTTCTTAATTGACCTGTTTTTGTTCCACTATAGAAATAGTGGTTTCCCCTCAAAGTCTTTTATCTTTATAAAATCAACTTTCCTAAAATAAGTAATGCCTATTCATTATAAGGTGAGCATATTAAGCATGTGTGACTCCAGTTTAAGGATTGTGAAGATAGTATACAGAGCATCTTAAATAGCTAGTGACTGTTTCCATGTAGAATGGGACTTCGGTATCTTATAGAAAACAGGAGGGAGAAAGTTACATATAAGTAGCACCTCCTCCCCACTGGGAAGGAGGTGAGACCAGCTATGTCAGATGATAACTTCATCCTCACAAGCTGGCAGCTTTTTGTTCTTGTCAGACCCAAGGCCCCTCTTTGTGACTCTCTGGGCTCCAGACCAGGGGCTCTGTTCTCGCCATACCCTGGGGAGGCCACAATCTGAAAGATGTAGCGTGACTTGGTGCCTCCAGGCAGGCTGTGTGCTGAAACGGAGGCGAGACAGACCGTCAGCGTGGAAACCATGCGGTGACAGCTTCCTTCACCCTCCAGACCTGTCAGCTCACAGGGAACTGACAGGCCCCGACTAATAAGGTAAACAACGGCTTTAGAGCATGGAGGAGGAATGCCCAAATTCTTTCTTTAATGTTTCTCTATTCATAACATGTCACAGAGTTAATGCCTGGCCTGGTGGAGGTAGCAGTTCCTGGCTTTTAAGATCTCCCAAGGGTGGTGAGTGGAGAGGCCGGCAGCCCAGAGGCTGAACTCAGAGTCAGAGCAGCTCTCTCGTTGTTGGGCCAGGCATCTGGCTGCTTCCTTGGGAAGTCCATGGCTCTGGAGTTGCATGTTTGAGGATAAAGTCTAGATCCTAGCCTGGTGGTCGAGGACCCGTGATGGTCATCATCCAACTTTGTCTTTCCCACCCCAAGCTCCTCACACTCACTCACCTCTCCCATCCCGGAAGTTCAGTTTTAGTTCTCTGTGTTGATCCAGACAGCTTCCAGGAAAATCCACCTCAGCTGTACCTTCTCAGAGCCTAGCCAGTGTGCGCGCTCCCCTTTGGACCTAGAAAAGCCGCCAGCTTTCCTGGATCAAATCTCCCCTCTCTTTGGGCATTTCTGCCTCCTGGACCTCTTTCCTCTGCACCCACCCACACTCCCTCTTGCAAGGGAGAACCCCTTTGCAGGGCTAGGATGGCAGTCATACAGTATTTCTGTGCCATTACTTAAAAAGACAAATGGCCTGTTAGCTTTTTAGGATGTAATTTAAAAGCCATTTGTCTAGTGGTAATAACTGGAAATGGACTTCCTCTGTTGGCCAGTATGACTTCCTCCAGGAGCGCGAGATCGGCTAATGGTGACCAGTTGGCCGTGGCTGTTTTCAGACTTACCCACTGTTTCCACCGGAAGCTTCAGAGAGGGGGAATGGTATTTTGAGAAGACTGTGAGCTCACAGAGTTCTTTGGAGAAAGGCAGATGCCCTTCTTGGGAGCCATGGAGCTGCTCTGAGAGGCCCAGGAGTAAAAACAGGTTCAGAGGGGTGGGAATCATGATGGCTTAACAGCCAAATCTCACCAATCAGAACCACTGAAATCCGAAAAGGTTGGCTTCATCTTTGTCATCTCTTTAAGAATCTGCAGGTAAATGTGAGTTATCTGGCTCTGCTATACCTCAGAAGTGATATTTCTCAGACAACTGAGGCTTTTCCCTGCAGACAGCAAAGCTTTGATTCTAACTATTCAGGATAGACAGTTTTCAAGAATATATTGCCTGCGTCTCCTCTTCCATAGGATTCTGGCAGAGACATTGTGTTCATTGATGACACAGGGTCATTAGTTTGAATGTCACTTTTAAAAATGTTGTCTTCTCTTTATTATCCTTTTGTTCATTATGTTATTTTACAATTATATCACCTCATCTACCTTGGTATTTAAAATATATCTATTCCTTGTTTAGTAGGAAAAAATGATAAAACATCCCAAATGATGTACTAAACCATGATCTGTCCACTCATTGAGTCACTCTGTGACCTTTGAAAACAATGTTGGAGACTATTGATATAGAAATCAATAGAAACTATTGGAAAGAAGTTTGTGCTGTGTCACTGAGCGATGCAGTCGGCTGCTAAACAGTATGTACACTTAGGTGGCCCCTATGCCTGGGATCCTGGTGAACTCTCATTCCAGACTGTTCAGATCTACACTGAAGACACCAAAGTACTTAGCCTTAGATGCAAGTTCTGTGCATTTAGTTAAAGGATTCCAGGCAAAGAAAGCAACATTTACTGGCCACTTACCATGTGCCAGACACTCTTTTAGGAGCTTTCATATGTGACCTCTGATAATCCTGATGATGATGCTCTGAGGTCATCCTTGTTCATTAGATGAAGATGCTAAAGCTAAGAGAAGTGTAATTTGCATGGGTTCATAAAGGTGAAAGACAGTGGAGCTAGGATTTGAATATCAGTGTAACTGACTGCAAACCCCAAGTTCTTTCTGTTACACTGTAACAATTATCTGTTGCCTCAGTAATGCTGCATGGTGCATGACAAGCAATCACAAAACCTCAGTGATGTGTAACAATAAATGCATATTGCTCACCCTTCTGGAGTCATCTGGGAGTCAGCCAGGCACTTCTGTTGGTCTTGGCTGGTCTGGCTCCCACGTCTGGTGGTTGACTGGCCTTCGGCTGATCTAGGCTGGTCTTGTCTGGGGCAAATGAGGTGGCTGGGTTCTTCTCCACTTGTAGTTCATCCTCAGTGTGCTAGCCCAGGCATGTTCCCCTGGTAATGACAAGGTGGAAGAAAGCTAGAGGAATCACTTGAAGCCAGACTCGGACCCAGCACACGGTCATTTCTATTGGCCATACCAAGTCACATGACCAAAACAACTTCTCTTTTATGGAAGGAATTGCAAACTTATATGGCAATGGGTGTGGATACAGGAAAGGGAGAGAAGTTGGGATATTTAAAGCTTTTATTACATACAAGTTGCCTTATTCAAGTCTGTGTTCTGAGGGCTTCATTTAGATATTTATCTAATCTTTTTGAGGTTTTGTAAAGTGTGTTTGTGGGGTGTGGGGACAGGAAAGTTGGGGGGGGGCGCCTAGAAGGAGGAAGGAGACAGATATATGTTTAACTAAAATAACGTCATTCCATAGTATGTTATTGGCTATATTGAGGGGGAAATTATTCCATGCTTAAATAAATCTGAGAGATGCTGAATGAATTAGAGTTAAGGTTTATCTACTACAGTGCCTTAATATTTCAATGTATGATGTGAATATATAGAAGAGAGTTAAATATTTCCCAAACTAATTTGACCATGGGATACTTGGTATGCAATCTACCTATTAACATCTCTTAGAAAAAAACGTTCTGAGAAACCCCAGCATTGGAAACACTGGACTAAATGTTTTTTTTTTAGTAGATGACTTTTAATACCACATTATATTATACTATGCTATTTTGTAACATGGGGATACACTATGGGACTGTTAAGGGAAGGAGTAGGGTTTTGTTGTTCTTGTTGTTGTGTGTTTTTTTCCTCATCCCTACACTAAATGGGCCCAGACTCATGATGCGGAAAGGAAACAGGCAGAATAACTGTTTCCACAGCACCTCCTGGGCTGTCAGTGGGTGAGCTGTTACTGCTGTTAGTGCTTTTTGCTGCCAGGCTCCACCTCTCCGATGCCACACCTGGGCAAGGGGCTAAAGGACACACATCTTGTGAAGAGGGCAATGCATGGGCTTTGTGAAACTTATCTGCTCCTCATGGATAGCATGATACCCATGTACCATGTTCTGTGTGCTTGAGATGCCTGCAAGTCTTTCCTTCAGGTAACAGCTATCACATAAATAAAACTGCAGAAGGAGAGGGAGCTCCATTAAAGAAGAGTTGTTGCACACTTTAGTAATACATGCTTGAATACAATAGACCATGGGGGTTATAATAATTCTTCTTGGTTTGGTAAGAGGGCCACAAGATTTCTACATGTGGCTCTTTGTTAACCTCCTTCAAGGCTCTATAATCAGGGGTCCTCAAACTTTTTAAACAGGGGGCCAGTTCACTGTCCCTCAGACCGTTGGAGGGCCGGACTATAGTTAAAAAAAAACAAACTATGAACAAATTCCTATGCGCACTGCGGGTCCGGGACGAGTCGGCTGCTAAGCAGGACAGGCAGAGGCACCCTGCAGGCCGGATAAATGTCCTCGGCGGGCCGCATGTGGCCCGCGGGCCATAGTTTGAGGACGCCTGCTCTATATGGACATGAAAAATATCAAAGCAACATTAAAAAGAAAGAAATCGGTAACTCAGACTTTTCACAAGTGCGAAGTGCTTTGATATGTCTAGCAGGGGTTTCATTGGAGTGCGGACTCTCCCTCAGCTAAACACTGACTGGGCGCTGCTGCCCGGGCTCTGCCCCGTGCCAGCTCCGGCCACAGAGCCCTGTTCAGCCGGGACTGAAAGGCACTGACACCACTTAGGTTCCCCTCTGCTTGCCACCCGGGCAGCTGGGGGACTAGACCCTTGGATTTTGTTCCCCCCACCCCCTTCCCCCCATCTGGATCTGCCTCCATTGATCTCTGACTTGGACCCTGCTGTTGAGAAGTACTGGCCACCCAGCCTGCTAGGAGTCCTGGCAGGGAGTGGGGTGGGGCTGTAACAGACTGCACCAGACTCTTACTTCCCTCCAGAGGATTAACAGAAAGGATTGTAGCTGATTCGGCAGAGCTAGAAAAGTCCTGCCGTCTCCTCTTCCAGTGGACTCCGTGTCTCACCCGGCATAGTGCTTACGGCCAGGGACTCACACCCACTGCATGTGTGATAGTGTCTGAACTAGTGCTCTTTGGAACTTGAGTTCATTTACATAACACATTTCTCAGGTGCATATAAGCGATGCATGAGTCTGTGTTGTTAATCACTTGAAATTTAATTTGAATATGACCATTTTTTCTTACTCCTCCGTGTTCCCTTTCTCTCCCACTCAAGCTCGTGCAATCCTTCAGAAGCAATCTGGGTCTCTTTTCCTGACAATGTGAGGTTCCTGACTTTCACTTTAATGGGGGATGCTCAGAAGCCCAGGCAGGAGTAGGGTAACTTAATGAGGAGATGATCTATCTGTGAGTGAGCCCCAGGACCTGCTGCCCCCAGGCCCTTCTTCTCTCCCGCCCTTCTTTCTCCGGGTTTGGGCAAGTCTCTGCCAGGAAAGCTTATTCATGTGGTGGCCAGGCCATCCCTACCTCGGGCTTCTGAGAGCCTCTCCCAGAATTCCATTAGGCAAGGGCTCTGTGTCAATTACTGTGCAATGATTATTTTCCTTTGCCAATTAGAATTCTCAAAAGCTAAGGAGGATTCTTTCTTGCTCACAAGAAGGTGTGAGTTGAAGAATGGCAGAGGACAGAACTCTAATTAGTTCTGGTCAGGGTTTCCCCTGCGGGTGCTTGGTTCTCTCCCCTGCCAGCTCCGTCCCTTTCCCCATGTCTCATGACCTGAGCAAAAGGCAAGTTCAGCTCCCACAGGTGCAGAGATCCCTCTCTTCTCAATGAGGGAGAAGAGAAAAGTGATGAGAGCTGATATCCCTGCTCCCGAAAACAGGAAGCAGGCTGGATAGATTGACTTGATAGGGAGCTATCAGACTGCCGCTCAGCTCACACTGGGACTTTTATCACCGCCAGTCATCAGCACTCTGGGAAGCTCATGAATAATGCATTTCCCAGTGATTTCCTTCCTTATTTGCCAGCTCCAGGCAATATTGATTAAAAATAAAAGTCTACATAGCTGAGCTGCTTTATGGTAACATTTATTTAAAATGATGGGGAGACAGAACACACATGTTTACATATGTGTGTTGGTATCTCTTGTCTGTGGATGATGACATTTGTTTAAGGGCCACTGTGGTTATTCAGCAATTTTTTCAAATTAAATTTTGGTTCAGATTGAAGCCCTTAAAACAGCTGTGTGGTGTGGTGGACAGGAAGGAACAACAGAGCGGACTGGGAGGAGGTGGGGGTGTACTGGGAGGAGTTACAAGCAGGGACACTGGGTCCTTGAGTTAATAGTAAGGTCTCTTATAATTCAGTTGATATCTCTCTCTCTCTCTCTCTCTCTCTCTCTCTCTCTCTCTCTCATCTCTCATCTCTCATCTCTCATCTCTGCTATGGATATAAAGAACCTGGCTGGACCGTCTCCATGTCCAAGGAGCAAATCTGATGGTGATGTGAGGGATATGCCCCTGCAAAGGGACTGAAACAGTCAAACAACCAGTAACCAGTGCTGGTGGCCCTGAGGCTGGGCTTGGAGAGAGAAGCCGTCAAGTAGGGCTGAGGTGCCAGATGTCCCAGTGGGCGGCTCTGTCCTACCAAAGCTGCCTGGACGGGCTGTGCTGGAGAGTAGCTGCATCCTCACCTACTGCAGGCTCCTGGCTCGGAACTCTGTGAGCTGCATGTGATTCTCAGGAGCTGACAGAGGGAAGCACATACCTGGATTTACTGTGCTGATGGCAGGCCTGATGCCCTAGCCCACTCACCTACCTCCCACCGCAGGCCAGCAGAGGCACACTCCAGTTTGACAGGCTGTGTGGCCTCCCACTTAATTATACTGTCACACAAGCTTTCAGGGATTCCAAGAAGAGAGCCCTCTTTGAGGAAATTTAGTTCTCCCCCCAAACCATCCACTTAGCCCTCCCTTTCCCACACTGGTCTTGCCCTCTAAAAGCTCAAGAGAAAGTTCAGCAAGCGCCAGATGCCTGTTTGGTGTTGAAAGAGGGTCTTACAGGAGGAGGCAGCAGCGCCTTCATTACTTCTCCCTCACAACTTCCTCTTCCAGGCCCTGAGCCTGCATACCTGGGGATGGTGATGGTGGGGCTGGAGAAGCCAGCCACTGAAGCTCTGGAGAGAACCCAAGATGTTGTGCAGGTTCAGAAGGGCAGAGAGTGCTGTACGGCTGGGCGAGGCTCAGGGACTCCCACTCCTGCCAGTTAATAATCAGGACCCAGAGTCTCAGCCGCGTGGTCACTTGTCTTATCTAATAAAAGTGTAAACTCTCTCCCCTTCCTTTCAATCTCAAACTTGTGAAAAAAATGAGGCTCCACACACTCAGCCTCCACGTTATGACTTTCAACCCTCCTCCCACATTGAGCTGGAGCTGCTTTCCTTAAGGTGATCACCAGCATCCAGGTCTAACTGTGGGGCCCGCGCGGAGTACTTTCGGGTCAGGCAACAATGCTAGTGGTCTCTCAGATCTTCCCATTTGAACTACCACCGACTTGGCTCATATACAGAGGTGGCCCTCGGTCCCTATTGCTGATGACACTGGGAAGTCACCCCGCAGGAGTCTCTTTGGTCCCCAGGTGGCCTCGGAGGCCTCCGTGCTCTGTGTTTTGGACTTCTCATCCCCCTTTTGCTGAGCAGCACATGGAGCTGAGTGTTCACACCCCCCTTCCCCACCGCACAGAGTCAAAAGCTTAAAGCTGGAAACGCTCTCAGGCTTGGGGCTTTGCTTTTGCTCACCTAAAAAGGAAGAGGCTGGAAGGGAAGGGCTCATTTCCTCTGCAGGGTGTGCGTGGAGCGCTGGAGCATGCACCAGACCACTCTCGTTTATTTGAAATTGCTCCATGGTGCAAGGCCCTCTAATCGATCATTCCTCTGCAAATGTCAATGGAGAAATGTGAGTTCCGTATTTATAGAGCCAGAAAAATGGGGGCCTGTCCCCCACCTCCCAGGTGTGTATTTATGCACTGATGAATGACCCCAAAGTGGGTTTGTTATAGAAAAAGTTCGTGCCAAACGCAGGAACCTTGCATCTGGAAACACAGTCTGACAATTAGGCCTCTGAGCCCGGAGGCCAGCGAGCAGGCTCCGTGTTGGTTTCCTGGCTGTGACGATCACATCCGTCAAGCTGGGGTGAACCCGGGAGTTTTGGAATTTGGATCCTCGTTGTGTCCACAGTACTGTTCCCCGAGGTTGCTTTTTGTTCCGTTTTGTTTTTGTTTGGTTGGTTTCGGCGCTGGGGGTGGAGCTTTAAAACTCTTCGAAGCCAATAAAATTCAGGGCAGGAGAACACACTGACCCTAGTCTCGTCTTGCACAGAGAGCCATGGGGAATAAGGAGTTAATGTTCAAAGACTCTCTGAAGTAGTTAGATGGGGAGTTCCTCACAGACTTGGCATCCAGGTTGGATGAGCATTCCCCAGGAGCCCAGCCCTCCCCAGCTTCACCTTGGGGGACATGCGGGCCTGTTCCCAGACGTGACCCCTGACTCTGCTGACTCCCGGCCCCTTCCTCTCTCCCCTCTAAACCAGCCTCTCCTTTCCCGCCCTCTGAACAATGGCGCTCTTTGTCTTAAAAAGGATGGTGAAATAAGAATCACACTTCCAAAGTGACATTTACCAAAAGGGACAGAAGTAAAAAATTAGGCCTGGCTAAGTAAGAAATGGCATGTCCTGCTTGGGCTGCTGCAGGTCTTTCCCCTTACAAAGGGCGTCCCTGGGCGAGATCTGAATGGAGGAACCTCTGACTCACGGTGCGTTGTGTTTCGCGCACTGCTGGGGAAAACAGCGGCTGTGAAAGGGTTACAAATCAGCTCTCTTGGTCAAGAGCCCCAAGCAACAGGCACGTTCAGTTTCATTTGGGAAGAGAGACAAGTGTTTGGTTAGTAACTGGATATGGCTGGAGCTGGGTTTGGCCTCCGGTCCCTCTGCAGGTTGAGAGTTGGGGATGGCCCAGTTCTTGCGGTTATTTGGAAGTGGAATGGGGCAGGAGGCCCTGGAAAGCAGGGTCTGGGGGTGCTACCCACCCCTCCTCTACACAGAAGGAAACCAAGGCCCAGGGCGGGCTGGGGACTTGACCCAGGTCATCTTGGCAAAGACCAGAGTGGGAAAGTCTCCCTTCCAGTCCCAGTGTCCTTTCTGCAAAGCACTGGATTGTATTAGAATGTGGCTTCAGGTAGATGAGGATTTAGGGCTGGTTTAGCTTCTTCTTGGCTGGGTTCCACCCTGTTCGTCTTTTTTTCCTCTCCATTTAGATCCCTCATCTGTGAAATGGGGTTCAAAATAGCCCTTTGGCTGTTGTTGTTGTTTTAATTAAATGAGATGGTACGTACAAACCAGAGGCTAATACACTCCAAAAATGTTCGTTCTTGGGATTCTCCCAGGAATTCTTCCAGGCCTGGGACCCTCCGTGCAGATGAAACAGCCTCTTCCCAATCCATTCGCTCAGTAAGCATGTAACTAATGCCTCTGAAAAACCAGATGTCCACCCTGAAGTCCTGCACACGGAAGCCCCTTAGTGGAGGAACCCCACGGCAAAGGGAAAGGCAATGGGATGGGAGAATAAAAGAGCCTTTTCTGAGCGAGGGGGAACTCACCGCAGAGCACCGCCAAGTTAACGATGCCGAAGCAGGCCTGTGGAGTTAGCGAGGCCTGGAGATTAGAAGGCCAGGAGGAAATAATGCTCTTCTTGTCTGGGCTGTGGTGGCAAAACGAGAGCAACAGCTGGCGGGCATATGCAGCCCGTTAGGGGCACGCTCCCTTCAGACAGAAGGAAATCCTGCCCGGCGCTGGCAGGGCCGCAGCAGCCACTGGGGAGCAGGCAGTCTGGGGGTCTCGGGGAATCATAGCCATGGCTGCCAAAGCTCTGGGCCCTGTGTCCCCTGACAGCTGCCTGAGCAGGGGCCTTCCTCCCCAGCTGTTGGCCCCTACGGCCCTTCCCCTTCCCAGGAGGTGTCGGATCCAGTGATGCTATCTACAGTCACTTGGAGGAAGCCTGGGGTTTATTTTGTACTGACTTCAAAATGCCTGTACATCCCCCTCCTCCTCTGGCTGTGCCCGGATGGACAGCTTTGGCCCACTCCGCAGCCTGGAATCCTTCTCCTCTGCCAGCTAGACAGTGAGAGGCCCTCTCCTTCCTCCTCCAACTTTTCCTTGGTTTTCCTTCACCAGCCAAGGGCTCAAACTCCTGAGAAAGGGGCCAGGGCCGCCTGCCATCCCCTCTTGGACCCTCAGCCTCTGGGCCATGTGACAAGATGCCCAGCACTAGCGTCTGTTAATTAATCGGAAAACTGGCTCCCTGTTGGCCCGTAGCTTTTTACAAACCTGAATTAAACGAAGTGTTTATGTGACAGATATGTGGGAGGGATTTCAGATATAATCACCATCAATCTGGCTGCAGCCAAAATAAATTCTGTGAAAAGTAAAACAAACTATTGCACAGACAAAGTAGGCCTTAGGGGTCTCCAGCAATAATCTGTGTTTTCTTATTTAGCCACGTCTAATATTTCTGCTCTCTTCGGTGGAGATAGGATCTCTGCACACAGGGCACTCTTGCTGCAGCTGACAGGGCTGGACACACGCTCCCTTCCCGCTGAGTGCAGGCAGAGGGGAAGGGATGTTGCATATTTACATTTAAATTCTTAGTTCAAATAAACGAGCTCTGGAGGGACGCAGGGTGGGTGGGGGATGGGAGACAGGGTGGGCAAAGGAGCCCAGCTGTAAGGTGGAGGGCTTGCTGCAGTCTCCTCTCCTCCGACCTGCCTGGGTTCAGGCCGTGGCCAGGGCAGGGAGTAGATCAGACTGTGGGTCCTTCCAGAGAGGGGCTGGGTGAGGAGGCCCTGAGTGTGTGTGTGAGTGTGCAGGCTTCTGAGTGCTCCTTCCTTCGGCTATGTCAGCACTCCTGTGAGGAAGGAGAGTGAGGAAACTGGAGCTCTGACATAGCAACAACTCGGCCAACTCTCAAACAGTGATGTTAGGCTTCTACCCTAACTGCAAGCCCTTCAGTCTCTCTTCCCCCTGCCTTGCTAAACAAAGAGAAACCAGGCTCAGCCATTCCTCTTGCCAGAAGTCTTTTGGGCACCTGGGTAAGCCCCGCTGAGATACCCTCTCCGTGCCCTCCCCCCATTTTCCTCCTTGGGCTCAGCTTGTCCCCAGCCCCCAGAGCAGGCATGGGTGAGGGAGGAGATGCTGAGGCTCTCAAGACTAGCAGCCGCCTGTCCTGCTGGTCTGGCACCTGAGCACTGCGCCAGCCCTCTTCCTGAGCTCCAGCTCCTCTCCTTCATGGGTCCTACCAGGTGACCAGCCTCGTACCCCAGGAGCCCCCAACAGCAAAGACCTCAGCTGGCTCCATAGAGATGTCTAGGTGCTTAAAGCCTGTTCTCCCGCTCACCTGTACCTGGGCTTGGCATACTTGCTGAGATTCCACAATTTGGAGAAAATCGCCTCCTCCCTCAACCTGGGTGGAAGCAGCCGTGTCCATTCTCCTTGCCTGCCCATCTGCTCCGAATCCCTCTCCTGGCTCCTGTGCTGTAGCATCGGTAGACCTGGTGCCACATTCTGCCCCTTCCTCAATATCTAGAATTGTCATTTGTAGCGCTCTCAGTGCTACTCCTTACTGATTCTGAGAGCCCCTCTTAAAATCTACCCTGAGGGATATTTTTTCTGTTGTTCCCCCCGCCCCCCCGCATCTGCCCCTCTAGTCCTCTTTGCCAGAATCCCATCTAGAGTCCAAAGGCCGACACCCATTGGGAGAAGATACTTGATCAGTGATTCAGGCCACAGCTGCTGCTTCTCATCTCAACAAAAATAAGGGGACAGATTCTCTCCTCCCCAACAATCTTGCAGCACCAAAAAGAGTCACTTACATCACAGTTAAGCTTACATACACTTGGATAGACCAGAAAGGAAACCTCTTTATAAAATAGAAGTGTGCTTGTGATTTTGCAATCCCATTTACTCATTTATTCAATAATGTTTATTGAAAATCTTCTATGCCAGATAGACATTGTTCTCGGCCCTTGGGATATGTCAACCCTGTCCTCCTGGAGTTTATATTCTATGAGGTATAGGGAGATGGTAAATAGTAATCATAAACAATAAGGAAGGTGTGCAGTGTGATAGAAGGCAAAAAATGCCAATGAATAAAACAGAGCAAGGTAGGAGAGATTGAAAGTACTGGAGTGGGGGATAAGTTACATGTTCAAATCAGGTGCTGGGGGCAGATCTTACGGAGAAGGTGATGTTTGCACATAGACCTAAGGGACAAGAGGAAGTTGGCCATCAGGGTATCTGGGGAAGGGTGTTCCAGGCAGAGGGAACAGTCAGTGCAAAGGCCTGAGGCAGGACTATATCTGGCATGTTTCAGGAGCAGCAAGAAGTCCAGATTGGCCAGAGTGAAGAAAGCAGTGGGAGAAGCAGGAGGATTGAGGTCAGAAAGATAACAAGGACCAGATCACGGAGGGCCTTGCAGGCACCATAACGACTTAAACTTTTTTCTGTCCCTACTCAAATTCATAAAGGCCATCCTCTCTCATTTGTCAAGCTAGAGTTCAAGAAATTTAACAAATATTTCTTGAATTTGTATGCCAAGTCCTGATGCATATATTGATGAGTAAGGCAGTCTCTGTTTTCAAGAAGTTCAAGTATGAGCCCCAGTGACTATGAACTAGAGGTTAGGAGACCTGGGTTCTTGTCCTGCCTTTCCATTCAATTTTGGCCATTTGCCGAACCTCAGCTTACTGTCACTGGAGATAATTATCTATGCTAAGGTCACCGCCTTGGTGCTAAGGTGGTCAAATGAATTAGGGAATGTAAAGACTCCTTGAAAACTGAAGAGCCATCTATAAACAGGGGAGAGAATTATGAATCCAGTTAACATGGCCACTGCCCTCTGCCCCTTTCCTTGGGCCGGGTAGACTCAGTCTGAGTTGTAATCTTTGCAGTGCCCACTGCTCCATCTGTGACCTCATTGGCACTCACTTCACCTGGTGAGAACTACCACTGCCATTCATTCAAGTTGATGCAAATCTCCAACATGAAAAATACATCCAGGGGTGTCTGCTTTGCAAAGGAAATTTCCCCATTCCTTCTCTATTTCATGCTTCCCCGATCAGATAAGCTGCATTTAGTGCTAACTTTTAAGTTAAGTATGCACAACTCTAACCAACAATAACAAAAACAGGCCTACAGGTTGCCGAGCACGGTGAGCCTTTAAAATGCATTCAGACACAGTGTGAGGATATTAATAGGGAGACACGTATCTCATTTCAGGCTACAAAGCAGATCCCACAGTGGGACATGGAAATGCTGGCGCTTCAAGGTTAGCTTAAACTAAAGAGAGGAACTCGATTGGAATACAGACATGCCTGAGGCCATGTCCCCAACACTGAGCTTCCAGCTCTAATGGCACAGTCCGTCAATTCGGCTCTGTTTTGAGTGGAACTAGACACCCAGTGATGGCCAAAAACAGCAGTTTACTAAAATAATGAAGCTACACGTAGACAGTGATGGAGGCAAAGGAAGATTGAGCTAGACAGGCCCTTTGGAAATCATATTAAGCACTCTTCCTTTATTTGCAGGTGAGGACACCAAGGCCTGCAGGTCACACTGTGACTGCGATAATGACCGGCTTAATGTCATTTTCTCTGTGGGTGCTTCCGCTTCCTGCAGAGTCCCAGCAGTCTAAATGTCCTTAGGAATCCTTTTTGTGTGACAGTGGTCCTCTGGACCCAGTATGAGCCAAGTAGACACTTGGAGATTTTTGGGTTCAGTGCTGGGGATGGACATGTTAGTCACAGTGGGAAGGGCACTGGATAAGGAATCCAAAGACCTGGTCTGAGACCTGGTTCTGGATTTACATACTGGGTGACATTTACCTCTCTGTCTGTTTTCTCAACTGCAGAACATGAAGCATAGCTAAGAGAATGTGTGTTAAAGGACTTCAGACACAGAAACAATACAGATAGATATTTACGATTTATTTTCCATTGCTCTTTTCCAGATTCCCATTGTTCTGAATTAAGGGTGAGTCTCTGAACAGGGGATGTGGGTAAGCTAGCTGTCCCCAATACCCTTGGCCTTCATGGTCACAGTACACAGGACTCTTTACCATCTATGCCCACCCCTCACCCTCCACCTCCCTATCACCAGCCTTCTCATCAGTCCTCAAGTTTGCAATGTCTCTTTTTCACCTCGGGAATTTCTCCTATCCTTTAAAATGGTACCATCACTACCTCAATAGGACCATTCCCAACTCCTCCAGACCAATTAGTTGCTATCTTCTCTGTGTGGTAGTGAAGAGAACCAACGTTAGAGCCAGACCTTGTGGGTTTAAATCCCAGCTCTACTGCCTGCTAGGGGCTTGCCTTGGACATATAATTTAGCCTCTCGGTGTCTCAGCTTCCTCATTCATAAATGGGGATAATAGAAGGGTTATTTTGAGGAGCGAATTAATATACAATAAAGCATTTAGAACAATGCTTGATTCATAGTAAATGCTACATAAATATTTTCTATTATTATTATCATCATTATTAGAGTACTTAATATATCATGTGCAATATAATGGATTGCATATCTGACTCTCCTATTCAGACTATTAGAGCCAGAGCAGTGTCCTATTTTTCTCTGTTTTCTCAGTGCTTAGCACCATGTCAGGATGTCACTTGTTGGATAACTGATTGGGCATAGTTTTATGTGGTTCTGTCTACAACATCATTCATATATTTTTTCCAGTAAACTTCATAGGACAAGCAGTCTTTCAACTATACCCCTGTGGCCTTCATATAAATTGTCTTGTGGTTTTAAAAATACCCCAAGTCTCATTTTTGTTTAAATAACAAAAGGAAGTTGTCTTGGAATTTTAGCCAGTAGAACTGCAATATGAAATCAAGTGAAACTCATTTGGTAATAAATCTTTCCACTTGGAGTTGTGGTTCCAGCCACACTGTTCTTGACATGGTTTCAAGAGCAGAGTCCAGGGTTGGGTTCTATTTGAAGAGCAATTAAAATAAAATAAGATGTATACCAAAGTCTTTGGGATCAGATGGTGTGAAGGGGTACAAAGTGAGCATAGCCTCCAGAAGAGACGGTCAAGGTAAGGGTTGGGATTGTGATTTCCTATAAGAAGTGGACTTTAAGCCCCTGGTTCTAATTCCTGCTCTTTATATTGTTGCTATGCTCACTATCTGAAACTGATGCCCAAGAGACTGTCTATCTGCCAATTTGGGTTTAGGGTGAGAGTACTGTAGGAGAAACAGCTGTTTTCCTATTGTATTCTTAATTTCCTCTGTCCAATTGTATCCTTAAAAACCTCAAAATGTATTCCCTCAAAGAGGGCTGGGCTGTAGGGTAAAAATTCAACCACATTGTCTCTTCCTGAGGCACTGATGAAGATAATCTAATAAGTGACCATATTTCACAATATTTAGATACTAGAGGCCTGGTGCATGAAATTTGTGCACTGAGTGGCGGTGGTCCCTCAGCCCGGCCTGCGCCCTCTCACAGTCCGGGAACCCTCGGGGAATGTCTGACTGCCGCAGAGGCAGGAGAGGCTCCTGCCACCGCCACTGTGCTCACCAGCCGTGAGCCCAGCTTCTGGCTGAGTGGCGCTCCGCCTGTGGCAGCACACTGACCACCAGGGGGCAGCTCCTGCATTGACTGTCTGCTCCCTGGTGG
Source organism: Plecotus auritus (assembly GCF_963455305.1). NCBI lineage: Eukaryota > Metazoa > Chordata > Mammalia > Chiroptera > Vespertilionidae > Plecotus > Plecotus auritus. The sequence goes on from NC_137782.1 coordinate 150,962,821, forward strand.
TCAGTGCATGTCATAGCGATCGGTCATTCTGCCGTCAGGCCAAAGCCAGCTCTCAACATCCCCCAAGGGGTCCAGGATTGTGAGAGGGTGCAGGCCAAGCTGAGGGACCCCACCAGTGCACAATTGGGGCCGGGGAGGGATGCAGGAGGTTGGCCAGCTGGAGAGGGACCGCGGGAGGGCTCCAGGGCATGTCTGGCCCTTCTCGCTCAGTCCCGATTGGCCGGACCCCAGCAGCAAGCTAACCTACTGGTTGGAGCGTCTGCCCTCTGGTGGTCACTGCATGTCATAGCAAGTGGTTGAGTGTCCTTAGCATATCATTAACATATTACGCTTTGATTGGTTGAATGGCCGACCGGATGACCGGACTCTTAGCATATTAGGTTTTTATCATATAGGATTGGCTAAGGCAGTGATATAAACATATGTTTCTGAACATAATATGTGTATGCTTGTGGTTCTATTAATATTTAAACAATTTAAGTTAGAGATGGATGGTCAGGAATATCAACCTACTCTTTTCACCCATTTATGATATGGTTTTCAGACCAATAGACACACAATAGGATCCACTGGGTGAGCTGAGTAAGGTGTATGGTAAATTATTTGCAAAGATAGTCCCAACAATTCCTCCCTTTCATGCATATACATGCTGTGCCTCCAATCAAGAGGTAGCGTCATTTCTCCTCTCCTTGAACCTGGGCTGGCCTTGTCATCTGCTTTAGCCAGGAAAATTCTATAGAAACAATGCCATGTCAGTTTTGAGCCTTGTAAGAGGCCCTTAAGAGGTCTGATAGCTTCCATTTTCACTCTCTTAGAGCCTTGAGCCATCATATAAGGATGTCTGACTACCCTGCTGGAGAGGGTGGCCCAGCCATCCTTCTACTTTTCCAGTCTCTCCAGCCTGGATGTTAGACATCCTTACATGATGTGAAGCCACCTTGGATCCTCCAGTCCCAGTCAAGATCCTCCCCCTTAATGCTTAGAAAAGAGAAGAGCTATCTCCCAAAAACCCTGTCCAAATCACACCATCATGCGCATGTGGCTGTTATTTTGAGTCACTTCTATTTGGAAGGTTTTGTTTCACAGCAATACATACCTGAAAGGAGGATTAGTGCCAATCTACATCTGTGTCTGAGATCTCTTCCTGCGTGATCTCTTCTTTGGATTAGGACAGCCTGGGAAAAAATCTTGAGTGCCTCTCTTTCCCATTGGTCATGGCAGACTTGCTGGCTGATATACCTCTCTTCCCCATTCAGTCCAGGTACTGCCTTAAACCTTACCACTGAGCTCTCCATAACAACTACTAAGCCATTGATGTAGGTCTTTGCACTGAAACTATTTGCCATTCTAGGATCACTCATCTTGTTTCCAAAGGGAGTGGTCCACCCTAGGAATTCATTAGCGCCTCCTAGAATCATGGAACATTAGAGATAACAGAACCCTAGAGATTATCTTGCCTAGTGGTTCTGATCTCTGACTTCAGTTGAAAACGACCAAGGCTGCTTTAAAAATTGAAGTGATGTGTGGGCCTCACCCCCAGAGGTTCGGAATCAATTGGGCTTTAGTATTTTAAAATATGCATATTCCTTAGTAGTGAAGAAATTTGACTTCACAAATTGGGGCATGAAACGGTGGATCCCAGCTGGCTGAGACCTATTGAAGGTTCTTGGGATATCAGGGACTCTGAGCCCCAGAGCGCAGGCGAGTGTTGCTACATGGACAGCAAGGGTGCAGTGAGGGAAAGGAGGTATGGCAAGTATTCCGGCACTCAGCCAGTTGCTAGGTCAGAAGATAGACATCCCTTCCTTTCTGTCAGGAAAAGCTGATCTGTGGAGGCAGGTTTTGATATATGGCTCCAGATGTGAGTGGAAGGCACAGTCCACATTTTGAGGTTTTTCCTGTGGAGAATTTCTTAAACCTCAGACCTGACTGTCAAAAAGAACTGAGACAGCGTATGAAGCGCACGAGAGATGTGTTTGACACAATAGGGTCAGAAAAGTTCAAGGCACCTTCTCTCCTGGCAAGTCCAGCAGGAATGCTAAAATACAAAGGGACTGGAAAGCTTGTGACGGTAAAATGTTAAGGCTTCGTCTTTTTGGTAAAATATGACATGCTGTCAGGTATCTGAGTTGGTAGCTTTGATGCAAATGTATAATAAACCTCATCTCTTTATTGAAATCTGAAGAGATTTCAGGAAGTGAGATAAAATTGCTTCTGATCACCTCACATGAAAGGTGTTAGGAATGTTTGAGCTGGTACCATAATTAAAGTGCTAAAAAAAAAAAAAATCTTACTTCAATATCTCTCCTCCTGCCCATTTTTAGGCATTTCTGGAGAAAAGCACATTCACCCACTTTTGTTTGGATCCTAACTTTGTAGTTGGAAGAAAAGTTACGGATTTTAGGGATAGCAGAAAAGTTGTCCTATAGTTGAAAGCACTGCAAACAATGAATGACATTGGATTTGCAAAGAGGAACCACGTTTCCCTCACAGCCTCCACCAAAAGGAGTGGCTTCTGAAGAGCTCATTTTGTGGGTAAAGGAGTTGCCTGGAAACTTTCTTTCCTTCTGTTCTGGGGTCTCATTCTTGACCTCCCATCTGTAGTCACGGTGGGGAATAATCTTTGCCTGACTTGTTCTTACAGGCCTTTTAAAAATCACTTTTTGTTTTTGCTTTACATACTAATTATAGTTTTTATTCCACAATCATAGGCTAAAAATGGGAAAGGGGTCATACTCAAGTGATACCCCACCTGCTGACACACTCAGAGTATCTCAATGGCCGCCTCCTTGGTCATCCTGGCTCCATTCCACCTGCTCCAGTTTATCCCATGCTGCCTCAGGCTTAATAGTCAGAAGCTTGGTTCTGCATATGCCACTGCTCCACTCAAAAATTTTAAGGGATTTCCTTTTTCTTACAGAATAAAGCTCAAGCCCCTTAGCCTGGTCTTCAAGACCCTCTGCAATTAATCCAATTTTATCTCTGGCACTCACCTCACTTGAAACCTTGGACCCAGCCTTGCTACATGACTTGCTCCTATTCCCATTCCTTCCAGAAATGTCCTCCTCCCTCTGGTACAATTCCTGCAAGGTCCTGCTCACTTCTCCCTGCTCTCAGAACCTTTCCCCGGTGATTCCATCCAACTCCCTTGAGCTTTAGTGGGGTATTATTTGATACTTACTGAAGAAACACACACATTTTTTACATGTATGCCTATATTCCTCTTTAGATGGTAAGATTTTAATCAACCAATATTTATTGTGCACAAACCATGTATGAGGCCCTAGGCTCCACGTGGGAACGCTGCAATGAATAAGATGGAGTCCCTGCCCTACAGAGCTTACAATCTAGTGAAGACTGATAACCATTCAGTGTGACAAGTATAATTTGGGGGACAGTACTGGGTGCCATGGGAGAACTACATCAGGGTCACTATCAGACTTTGATCTTCCTCTATAAGACCAGCAATAGGGAATTTTCTCTTTCTCATATAACATAAAATCCAGAGAGAGGTGATTCCAGGGTTGATTCATTCAGTAGTTTGATCATGTCAGGGCTTTTGGTCATGTCTGCGGGGTTCCCTTGGTTTTCCCTTTATGGTCACAAGACGGCTTCATAGCTTCAGACAGCATATCCTCTGATGGCAGAAAGGTAGAGTAGGTGGAAGGAGGCTATGGCCTCTTCTAGATACCCCTTTATTTATCACGTGGGGACATCTTTCTCAGACTCCTCCCTGTAATCTTCACTCCAATACCATTGGTGTGGACTGGATCACATACCTACTTTTAAACCAATCACTGGCAAAGGTGAGTCAGATTTCCATGATTAGCTTAGCGGTCGGCACACTGTGGCTCTCAAGCCACATGCGGCTCTCGAGCTGCGGTTTGCCGCTCTGTTGACTAATGAGTTTGTCGACCACTGACCTAGACTCTGATTCCAATAATTACAGGCTGTTGTTGTTCCTTGTGATTAAGCCCCTATCCAGTGGTCGGCAAACTCATTAGTCAACAGAGCCGCAGTTTGCTGACCACTGGCTTAAACTAAACATGACTCATCTGCTGAAACTGGAGAAAGGCCCTATCTTCCCTGAAGACATTGTCACCCAATATGTCACTGATACTAGAGTTTTCTTAGCAAGGAAGAATGAAAAGTTTACTGTTGGGGCAACAACCAACAGTGTCTGCCAAGATTTTCTTCTAAAGTTTATAGTTTTGTATACGCTTAAGTCTTCAATTTTTCTGGAACTTCTATTTTTGAATATTGAAAGTAGTGAAGCAAATTAATTTTTCCCAAATGGTCAGTAAATTACTCCAACAGAACTTTGAGTAGTCAGTCTATCCTTTCCCTATCGATTTGAAATGCCACATTTATCAGAGAAAACACTCCCATATATTCATGGCTCAGTTGCTAAATTCCCTTATGTCTTATTAAGCTATTTTGCATCAATGTCACAATGTTTATTTTCCATAGTTTTGTATTAGTTTTGATATTGTAACGGGCAATTGCCAGGCTTGCACTGTTCAGCTCCTCCCAATAGATAAATGACGTGTCTGCCTGAAATTCTGACAAAGGAGTTCTAGAAGAAAGCACATGCTCTTCCACATTTCTGACGTAGTCCAGTAGAGAATGCGCTTTAGATTGAATTTAATAACCAGGCATCACACATGGCCTGTCATATTGTCTTAGAGCAACCAAGCATGTTTGATGACTGGTTATTATCATTGAATCTGTGTTTAGTTCCGCATATGGCATTATACCAATATAGCAAGAAATTGAGCCTGATAATAGGCCTGGGTAATGTGGCTTACCAAAGTGGTTTGGTAAAACCAGACTGGAGTGTTGGAGTGTTGTGGCTGGGACCTGTGGGCTCCACAAAACACTGTTGGGGACTTCCCATCACCTCATAGTTACATCTGACAGGCTGACAGTCCAGGACTCTAGCCTGGCACTCACAGTGGAATTAAGGTAAACCCAAAAAGCTATGTTCCCCAAGCTCTCCTGCTTGATGCAGTCTCTTACCCTTCAGGGTCACTGCAATGACATGCAATCTGTATACTCTCTATGTGGCTTAGTGTTCCTTCTCACTTGTGTTTAAGCCCAGCCTCTACTGGACTACTTCAGAAATTCACAACAGCATGTACTCTCTTTTAGAACTTCTTTTTCAAAATTGCCTTGGATATTCTTGCATGTTTTCTCTTCTAGAATAATTTTAGAATCTGTTTGTAAGTTCTTTGAAAAATCCCATTGGGAATTTGATTATGATTTCACCGAATTTATAGATTAATTTGTGGGGGAATGAGCATCTTTACGATGCCAAATCTTTCCAACCGGATACATGAACATTTTCTCCATTTATTTGGGTTTTCTTTTATGTCCTTTGGTAAAATTTTTATCATTTTTTTCATGTAGATCTTGCAGATTTTTAGTTTATTTTTAGGTATTTTGCAGTTTTGTGGCTTTTTGTGAATAGGATCGTTTTTCATAACATTTTGCAATAGTTATTGTAGAATAGAACCAAGCTAATGTTTTCATATTAATATTATGCTTGGCCTCTTAACTGAACTCTGAATCCTGATAGTTTACTTCAGATTCTCTTAGATTTTCTAGATACATAATTATAATGTCTGCAAATACTGACAGTTTTGTTCCTTCCTTTCAAAGTTTTATGCCATTTTTCTTGTAATTTAATAGGCTAGGACTTTGAGGTCATGTGAAATAGTGGTAGGCATCTTTATCATATTCCTATTATCATTATGAATAATTCTCTTATTTCATCATTAGGTATGATATTTGCTCTAGGTTTCTGATTGACATTCCTTATCAAGAAAAAAATCTTCTATTTCCTACTTGCTAAGAGTTTCTTGGAAATGAGTTAAGTTTCATTCAATCAATTTTCTGCTTCTTTTGAGATAATTATATAACTTTTCTCTCCTAGTCTATTAATTTAACAAAATTTTGAAATGTTGAACCAGCATTGCATTTGAGGGATTAAACTATATGATTTTCCCAAGTGTGGTAATAATGCTTTTAGTTTGCTTATGAATACTTAAATAGGACAAGTAGTCTTTGGTTTGACTGAAACTGGCTGTTTCAAAGGTCTTCCCTGACTTCACTGTTCCACTGTTTTTATCTTTATTTTGTCTCTAGAGATGGAGCCTGTGGTCATCTTTTTCAAAGGTTTCATGGTGGATTATTTAGGGGAAACTGAGGCTATTTGGAACAAATCCTTAACCTTTACAAGTTGGCGCTATAGAGGACAACCAGAGCATACCAACTGGTGATGGGTGCCTGTTAGAAAGACAATGCTACGTTTGAGGTGGGCTTAGGGTTGGTGAAGGGATGACCCATGATAACATTGTATAGTTCATCTTTGCGTGAAGAAACATGGAAAAGTACAAACAATCACATAAAAGTAGAGAAGATATACCTTCTTGGACTCAGCCCATCAAGAATCCTGGACACAGGAGTCTAATGTTCTTTTGGTTTCCATGACAACCAGAGGTGGATTTATCATGATGTTAATGACACTTAAGCTACAGGGACTGTGACTCCTTCCTTTCCAAGGAAGTTCCTGCTCCTAATTTGGTATTTGTAACTGCATTCTTTCCTTAAAGAGAGACCCCAAATTCTATAAACCTTAGACCCCACAAAGCCTGGTCTATCCCTAATGACAACCCCAGGCATGGATTTGCATACAAGTCTGGACCCAGTGTTTTGAAAGCCCTTTCTGGCAACTCTGATAATTCTTTCAGTTTAGCAATGAGAGTGGGAGGTAGATTAAGTTACCCTGTTGCTTCCCAGCTGGGCTAGGAGAACTGTGGCCTGACATTGAAGCTGGTGGGTGTGCTCAGCTATCTCACACTTTTCTCTCTGTGGGGGCACGTGACCAAATTCATTATTAACGCTGAGCTGATCTGGTTACCTTGATTGACACTAAGTGATTTCAGCCTGGGCTATATTTGTCTTAGTGGGGAAAATGACTGCCGCAGAGCTGAAAGGTTATTTCCCTCTTCAAATACAGTTGGGGCTGTCACTGCAGAGTTACGCACCCTGACATCAAAATCGGACCCACGGGCTTTGGAAGACAGCAAATGACATCATGGGCCAAAAATGGTGTCAGCTTCGTTTTGTATTTTCCTTCTCCTTCTGAACTCTGACAGAGAAGTAGTTTGTCTAGAATTTGCAAGGCTTTCAGGTGAAGAAAAGGAAGAATTAGTAGTAGCAGTACTTATTTTGCGCGCGCAAACACACACACACACACACACACAAATAGTTTTCAGGACATTTCTCTGTTCTCCTGGTCCCTCTTTGTTACTGTTAAGCTTAATTAATTTTTTATTTATTAGGGCTTTGATACTTAACTAATAACACTAATAAATCATTAACATGCTATTGAATAAAATTTTAACTTCTTAGTACAATAAAATGCTTTATTATTTTGTTAATGCTCACCCAGGTATATTTTTTCCATTTATTTTTTTTTATGAGAGAGTGGAAGGGAGGGAGAAGGGGAGAGAGAGAGAGAGAGAGAGAGAGAGAGAGAGAGAAACTTTGATGGTGAGAGAGACACATTGATTGATTGGTTGCTCCTGCATTCCTGCACGCACCCCAACTGGCCAGGGATCGAACCTGCGACCCTTTGGTCCGTGGGCTGACACTCTAACCCCTGAGCAAAACCTGCCAGGGCAGTACAATAAAATATTTAACACAACACCTATTTTTATTGATAGAAGCAAAAAGAAAATACTATCTACAAGAAACTTCATCTTTAACTCTGGTACCCTTTCCCATGGTTCCTAAGCATATAAGTCAAGTTTATGAATGACCTAATGTTTTGTTTATAATATTACAATATTATTAATTCTGAATGCATGAAAGAAATACATCAACCCAGTAACACAGGTAAAAATCAGCTACTGCTAGTCCATAAACTTTACTTAGGAAATTTGAATTAGATTGAAGGGGAAATTCTAGCCTAAAGATACCAAATAGAGTTATGGTGGCTTAAAGTGAACTATTGCCCTGTCTCACAGGATTTAATTATTTTGGATGAAGTACAAGTTAATAAATTTAATAAGCAGTTGAATTAATAGATAGATCCTCTGGACTTGAGATTTTAAAGAAGGAGTGGTAGGAAAAAACCTCTGCCTTTGGTCAGTGTTCTTGTTATAGTACGTGCATCTAGCTCTCTCTTTACTGTTGGTGTAGAGAGGAGGGACCTATTGCTGGGCCCACAGTGGTGGGCTTTGGGGCTGAGAAGTGATAAAGATTCCAACAAGGACCCCTCTGTAGAAGTAGTTCTGACACCAGACTGAGTCAGGGGAGTGCAGAGGCAGCGCTACTGTTTCGCTTCAAATCACGCGTTCATAACTCCCGAATCTGCTCCTCTCCCCTTGGATCTCTGCCTCCTCTCTGGGCAGTGACAGTGGGATGGGCTGGCTTTCTATTAGACAGAAAAATGGGAGGGAGTGTCCACTGACCTAAGGAAAATATCTCATGAAAACATGGTTTCTTTTACATAGAGAGTCGTATAAAAACGCATGTAAACAAGCATTTTTTATTTGAGCATTAAATTTTATTGGTTCAGACCATGTGTTTTGTTATACTAGTGACTAATGCCTTTTAAAAATGAGATTCTGAAATGCCATTCTGCTTATGTAACGAGATAAAGAGCTTTTAGAGCATTGTTCTGGTGTGAACCCCTATAATAATAGCTGATTAACAACAAGACAACTTGAGGTGCCAAAAATATTTTCTGCAGAACCTTCTATTAAATGGAAAAAAAAAGATTGGGTTTTTCCTTTAATGTTATCCAAATGGTTTTTGTCTGAGAAACCTCTGTAACTAGACCTCAACAGTCATCAGTTTGCAAGTATTGTTGTGCAAAAGTATTTGCATGGAGGTACCCTGACTGGTTACTGTTTCTCTAATGGGGTCAGTAGGAGAGTTATTTATTCAAAAAATCTAGTTAAAAATAAGTTTATCTGTGAGAGATAGAGGAGGAAAAATCCAGGAATGAAAGTTAATAAACACACCCAGCCCTAGCTGGTTTAGCTCAGTGGATAGAGCATTGGCTCATGGACTGAAGGATCCGGGGTTTGATTCTGGTCGGGTGCACGTACCTTGGTTGCAGGCTCAATCCCCAGCCCTGGTCGGGTCGGGTGCGGGTTGCAACCAATATATGTGTCTCTCTCACATCAATGTTTCTCTCTCTCTGTCTCTCCCCCTCCATTCCACTCTCCCTAAAAATCAATAGAAAAAATATGCTCAGGTGAGGATTAACAAATATAAATAAGTAAAAGATAAACATAGTCAAAGTTGCTTATTACCAAAGAAAAAAATCATCTTTATGTCAACACTGGCTGTCTTAGGAAGCCTTGGTTGTGGCCCAGGATCATGGGTTGCCTTTTGTAGGAAAATGCTTTTTAGACCACAAATAAATTCCTGGCTGTTGGCTGTTATGATGATGACAATGGTGATCAAATTTATGGGAATACACTTGTTCACAGAAACAACAGAAAAAGCCTAAGAGGCAGAGTAAACAAAGATACTTTGAAAAAGGGGACGAATATTGAAATGATGAATGTGGTTGAAAGGAATATTTTCCCAGGTGGGTCATTTTCTTGCGCTGTGAAGAAAATGGGGACAGGTGAGTCACAGGGTCAGTCTTCTCGGGTTCGCGGGCCCCAGGACCTGGCATCTGTGGAGATGGCTGGCATAGCCTTTTTCTCGGCCTCTGGAGGATTTGGACTTGGGCCATCAGGGAACATCTTCCCATTTTCAGTTTTCACAAGGGTCCTAAGGTCTGCAGGGCATGTATGTTGAAAAGAAAAGTTATTAGTTCTCATTATCATAAAGCAAACCCAGCACTGGTTCCATGGGAAATAGTGAGGCTTTGGCTCATTCCCCAAATCTTGAAGTTGACGTCATTCAGGCAACCTTGGGCTCCCTAAATTATTTCCTATTTTTGAACTGAAGTGATTATGAACCTGAACTGTGTTCTATCCTGAAACAAAATAAAACACCCTCGATGTATTACACTGAGGAAGATTATGTTTGAACAGCCTTGAGTTTGAACAGCCTTGAGTTTGATGCAACTTAAGAGCTGTGTAACTTTGGGCATTTTTGCCTCGGTTTCCAGTCCTGTACATGGGGGAAATGATGCACTTTCTATTCCCAACCATGTGAAAATGAAATGAGATAATATGTGGAAACCACCCAGCGCATTGTGGATGCCCTTCCACATCCCTTTTGGCAAGGCCTTTCCTGCTTGGATAAATCCAAACTTTCTGGAGGCTGAGGGCTCTTGGTAACTCTTATTAGTTCACAAAAGACTTTCCAGGATATTTTCTGTTTCTGAATTGTCAGATCCTATAGGTGGTGTTGTGAGGGAGTTTGAAATAGCTCTCACGGTCTCCACAGTTCTTCATCGTGGAGGAAGTCAGAGCCTCAGCTGGGAAGTCTCTGCGGTCCGATTCACTAACCTTTATCTACTGAGCCCCTTCCTCAGAGGAAGAGAAGTTCTACACATCTGTTCTTAACCCGTGGGCTCCAGTCACTGTAACCTCTTGCTTCAAAGTGTTCTAGTGTTAATGGTAGAATTTCAGGCATGATGTTTGGGGGGCAAAGGAAGATTGTTGAAGAAAGATGCTTTTGAGAGGCAAGGCATTCTCTGAACCCCACAGATGCCACCATAGAGAAGGCCACCTATTCTGCCTGAACAGCAGGTGGGCTCTGGCTAAGACCTCATGCTGGCTCTACCAGACAGTACAAGAGACAGTGATTAGTGAAGACAAGTAGGGAACTTGGTTGGTCAAATTCAAGATCATTCATTACTGCAACATTTTTTGAGCACCTTTTCCCCAAGAATATATAGGTTTTGCCCATTGTTCCTTGGCAACTGCACTAACGGGTCCATTGTTTACATCAAGGTACTGATCCAGGGTCCCAGGGATGGGTTTCCAAGAGTAGATGAATCTTCTAAAACTGTGTGTTAAACAGTGCATGCACATGTCTGTGCACTTCTGGAAAGAACATCCAGAACTTTTATTAGCGTTTCAGAAACTTAGGAACCACCTGCTGGATGTGAATGGATGCTCTCCCGGTACTCTGCTGGGGCCCATAGGAATCTTGGTTCCAGAGTCCCTCCTGAGACTCCAGTTGATAAAATATCATGGCCAGGGTGTGTTCACCATCCCCCAGAAGCCTGGGCCCATTCACTGAGCACTGAGCAGTATTTACTCAATTGCCTTCCAACCACTACACTCTGGACCCTCGATGGGTCACAGGCTGGTCTGTGTTTGGCTAAAGATAAATCTCTTTTCAACCACTTGGAACTAAGCCACATTTTGGGCTAAAGTTACAGAACTAGCGTGGAGCTTGGCCATGGAGGGTGGTGCTTGGCCTCTGCTCTCCCATTGGGGTGTGAATGCCTGGCTGCAGGGCCACTTTCCTCTCATTAGTGCACCTGCACAGTGCCTGTCACCCAGGAGGGGCTTAGCTCAGGCTCATGGAGGTGAAGTGAAGAGGGGTGGATAATCCTAGCTCCGGGCTAGGAGAGGAAAATTAGACCGTGTTAATAACCATAATGCAAGATAGGAAGGGATCTAGTCCATGGAAAATTGCAGGTAAAGTGTTCAGGGACTGCAGCACGGAGGATGACAGGTGATCAATTTAAGGGCTGAGTGGGTTGATGGGGAATCAGAGAAGCCTTCTCAGAGGAGGGGCCTTAGAGGAGGGCCTTGAAGGAATGGTAGAAGGTAGACATGGGGATATGCAAACAAAGGGCATTAAGGGAGGGAAGTAAGTGGCTTGAGCAGGAGAGCACAAGGCAGGGAGGTACAGGGCAAGAGCAAGCAGCTTAGTAAGGCTGGCACCAGGAGTACCTGTAAGGGAGGCCAAACTGAGTTGGAAAGTCAATGGGTGCCCACTGCTCTGTGCCCTCTTCACCCACGGACTGAGTGATGGGCCTGGCTGTCCCTCTTGGCCTGTCCATTGAGTTGCAGCTAGGCATAGCTCCTGTGGGCTTATTGGCCAAGGTCCAGGCCAGGGTGACCCAACAAGGCTGAACGGTGCTGTATGCTCTTTACAGGTAAAACATCATCAGTCTCAGTGGAAGGTGCTCCCGCTGTTGGTTCTCAGAGCTCACATAGATCACAATCAAAGGCAGGCAGGGAGTGGATCTATAATTACTGAGGCAGCTGATACTCTTTCCCAGGAGATCACATTTCAGCTTATAACGTCATCATTTGTAAGCACTGTTCAACTCTGGTAATGAAATGAAGTGGGGCAATGTTACTGGACTTGAGATAGGATGTTTTTTCTCTCCTCCCACTCCAACCCTCTCACCTCTTTCCTCCAAGTTTCAGCTTATCTGACTCCAGCTGATCTCTGACATTATGTTATAATTCCTCACCAAAGAGAAAAGATCCTGGGAGGCAATAAACATTGGGATTGTTGCTTAGTAGCCTCCACAAGACTCAAATCTCCTTTTAAAATGAATTCAACTATCTCACTTCCTCCAGGCAGCTTTCCAGGATTGCCTTTCTCAAAGACTTTGATTCCTTTATGATGGCCTTTCTATTACACAGGTAGCTGTCTTCTGTTGTAGCTGGTCCTAAAGGAGCATTGTGAATATCTCAAGCTCTGGACCCTTTAAAGCATCAATTCTCTTGAATTATGAGCATATAGAAAAAAAAAATAAGAGCATAAAGTCCTTTCATACTGAGAAAAAGAGGTCTAGGGATTCTGATGTCCCCTCTCTGCATCTGTGTGGAGATTGTCTCTTCCATCAGCTGGGTGTTAAAGTCTTCTCTCTTTCTCTCAGAGTGCTTACCCAGGGCCTGCTGGGAGGGAAGGTGAGCTGTACAGTGGATGGTGGATGGGCCCAAATCCCTCAGCCCACTTCCCCACAGGAAGCCAAGCATCACTGATTAGGGCAGAGGATAGTGCAGGGGTTTGTAACCTGAAAGACCTGGGGACTTATACCTGTGTGGGCAGTGCCCGCTCCTGCCCTCAGCTCAGAAGGCACAGTTCCTAAGGGAAGGTACGGATCTGCCTCTGCTTGGCTCTTGGAGAACGATGGGGTCAAGAAAGCACTGGAAGGGGAACAACCAAGATGGCAGCATAGGTAAACACAGTACTTGCTGCCTCGCACAACCACATCAAAACTCCAACTAAAAGACAAAACAAATATCATCCAGAACCACAGGAAAGCTGGTTGAGTGGAAGTTCTACAACTAGAAGGAAAGGAAAAAGTGCATTGAGACTGGTAGGAGGTGCGGAGGTGCGGAAGGGCGGAGGTACCAAGGCGTGCGAGAAACAGGCTGGCAACTGGGTGTGCTGTTGTTTTTTTTCAATCAGGAGGGAGATACAAGCTCCTGATGCTCTGAACTCCAGTTCCAGGCTAGACTCTGGGACCCAGACTCATACGGGGAGAAACTAGACTGTCTGGCATCGGGCAGGAACGCAAGGGCAGCTTTCTCTCAGAGGTGCTTGCAGCGATCATTGTTCCTGCAAGGGGCTGTAGGGCACCAAGACCCAGGGACATCTCCGGGGCAGGGCTGACTGGCAGCCATTGCTGTTTGCTCCGCCCTGGTGAGTCCCTGAGACCCCGCCCCACCCAATTTACAACCCCACCCAAGCTGTGCGCAGTGGCTTTGCATATGAATGGCTTGTCATTTTGCAACCTAAAACCTAACAAACTGCAGCTGGTTCAGAGAGCTCCAAAGCTTCCAAAAGAAGGCCTAAGGCCCTGCAGCAGCAGCCTGCATTGCTTCACAGCTGGGCCTCATCTGGGCACTTCCAAACCCCAAACAAAGAGGAGGAATCTGCAGATCTCTCTGTAGCTCCTGCTGGGTGGCCTCAGGCAGTGGCTGACTTTGCACCTCTTTGGAGACCCAAGAGCCAGTGTACCTAGTGGTCAGTGTGAGATGACACCAGATTACAACTCTTCACATCCATAAGTGACACACTCAAGGGGCAGACTCAGTGAGCACCAAAGCCCCACTGAAGCAAGTCCTGCCCCATAAGGGTGTCTCCAGCACAGCAGTTCTCCCATTGTAGACACAGCTGGTCCTCACAGCCAATTGGCCTGGAGGTCAATTCCTCCCAGTGATACCAACAGCAATCAAGGCTTAACTACACAAGACTGTGCACACAGTCCACAAAGGGGTGCACCAAGGGTGTCCACCTCAGGTAACTGGGGAGGCTGAGCCACTGGGTCCTATAGGACACCTAGCACACAAAGCCACTCTATCAACTCAGGGAAGCAGCCAAATGGCAGAGACAAAGAAACATGTCACAAATAAAAGAAATGGAGGAAAGCAAATGACTGGATATAGAGTTCAAAACCACGGTTATAGGGTTACTCAAGAATCCTCTAGAAACCTCCGAGAAATTTAGTGAGACCCTCAAGGATATGAAAAAGGACCAATTAGAAATTAAGCATACACTGACTGAAATAAAGAATAATATGCAGAGATCCAACAGCAGACTAGAGGATCCCAAGAATAAAGTCAAAAGATTTGAAATATGAAGAAGCAAAAAACACCCAATTGGAAAAGCAAAAAGAAAAAAGAATCCAAAAATATGAAGATAGTGTAAGGAGCCTCTGAGACAACTTCAGGCGTACCAACATCCAAATTATGGGGGTGCCAGAAGAAGAGAGAGAGCAAGATATTGAAAACCTATTTGAAGAAATAATGACAGAAAATGTCTCCTGCCTAGTGAAAGAAATAGACTTACAAGTCCAGGAAGCACAGAGAACCCCAAACAAAAGGAATCCAAAGAGGACCACACCAAGACACATCATAATTAAAATGCCAAGAGCAAAAGACAAAGAGAGAATCTTGAAAGCAGCAGAGAAAAACAGTTAGTTAACTACAAGAGAGTACCCATACAACTGTCAGCTGATTTCTCAACAGAAACTATGCAGGCCAGAAGGGAGTGGCAAGAAATATTCAAAGTGATGAATAGCAAGAACCTACAACCAAGATTACTCTACCCAGCAAAGCTATCATTCAGAATTGAAGGTCAGATAAAGAGCTTCACAGACAAGAAAAAGCTAAAGGAGTTCATCACCACCAAACCAGGATTACATGAAATGCTGAAGGGTATTCTTTAAGAAGAGGAAGAAGAAGAAAAAGGTAAAGATAAAAATTATGAACAACAAAGTGACAACAAATACATATGTATCAACAAATGAATAAAAAATCTGATGAACAGAATAAACTGGTGAATATAATAGAATCAGGGGCA
The DNA here is from genome assembly GCF_963455305.1 of Plecotus auritus. Taxonomy (NCBI): domain Eukaryota; kingdom Metazoa; phylum Chordata; class Mammalia; order Chiroptera; family Vespertilionidae; genus Plecotus; species Plecotus auritus. The sequence goes on from NC_137782.1 coordinate 150,978,079, forward strand.
TAGAAAGGGAGGGAGTGGACTGACAATTCTTGGGGGGGAAGGGAGTGTGGGGGGTGTGGGAAGAGACTGGACAAAAATCTTACACCTATGGACGAGGACAGTGGGGTGGGGAGTAAGGGCATAGGGTGGGGTGGGAACCGGGTGGAGGGGAGCTATGGGGGGAGGGAGGAAGAGGAACATCTGTAATAATCTGAACAATAAAGATTTATTTAAAAAATAAATAATAAATAAAACTAAAAAAAAAAAAGATAGAAAGCACTGGAAAGCTGTGATGCAGACAGTGCACCTGGGCTCCCCAGCCCCCTTCATGTGCTCCTGTCCCAGGCCACGCCCCCCCGCCCCACCCATACTATCCTGAGGAGGAGAAGAATGTTCCAGATGAGCGGAAGGGCTAAACCAAGGCCGAGGCAGCATGAGCACATTGATGGGTAAATATTTTTATCACAAATTTAAACAGTAATTGCAAAAGGTGTAATTTCTGGCATAATGAAAATCTGATAGTTTTAAAACTGCAGCATGACTCTTTTAAATGTATCTAGTGGAATATAAACATCATAGCAATTTGCTACTCATTGTCATCGGTTTAAAAAGCATATGAACAAGCTCTTCTTTACCATCAGAAATCTTATATTGTTCCTATTTCTCCTTGAATATGCATTTGCATTCCACTTCTCTCATAGAATTTTATCTTTAATATATTTTATGCTTATTATACCCTCTGTAGTAAAAATGTATGTATATATTAAAATTAACCTAAAATCTGTGACTGTAAGCTTTAAGTGATAAAAAAGTTTCTAAATTACTCATTAAAGTGATTTTTATTATACAATTGGCCAAAATATCATAAATAAAATAGAATACAAATTTTAATAAATATATATATTTTGTTAATTCTCACCCAAGGATATTTTTTTTCCATTGCTTTTTAGAGAGAGTGGAGGGAGGTGGAGAAACAGAGAGAAAGAAACATTTATGCAAGAGAGACACATCGATTGGTTGACTCCCACATGCACCCCAACTGGGGCCAGAAACCAAGCTTGCAACCAAGGTAACATGCCCTTGACCATAATCAAACCCGAGACCCTTCAGTTTACAGGCCAATGCTCTCACTACTGAGCCAAGCTAGCGAGAGCCAAATTGTAATAAATATTTAACAAAAATACAGTGTTATTGGAAATGCACCTCTTCATGACATGGAAAGGCTTTTTTCTTCTACCCATGGATGAGTATTACTTAATGTTAAATGAGACATTGTTTAGCTTCAATTCTATTCCTATTTCTCCTTTCTTGTGATACATGCTGAGAAAACGTGTTCACAAAAATATGATGGGACTAGAGAGAGTTTTGTGATAGCAATGATACTCAGTTCTTTGAACTCCTTCCCAGTTATATACCAAAAACACATGCTGATCTATCATCAAAAATTATTTTTAATGATCTATCAGCTGACAATTTAGTTAGGTCCTCCATCAATGTAGAATGAATTTAAAGAATGGAGAATCAACTAACTGGGAAATTTTATGCTTAGTAATTGCACTCATTTAGTTTCTCAGTTTGTAGAAAGTTTATCAGAAAGTCTCTACTAGGACTTATGGAATTACTTCATTATAATCATGCTTTTTCTCACCAAGAGTGTCTGATATACTCTAAAAGGGTTAGGATAATTGAAATGTTGTTAATTTTAATATATCTCGCTAATACAGAGTTTTTAAAATACAACATACATGCATAGATATATATCTCTCTATATAAACACACACTCTCTTCAAGCTGCTGAGTTAGCTCATTCAATTTATTGATTTAATTTAATTAGTACATGCAGAAAACTGGTAATACAAATAATTCTTGTTCATGCAAATGGGGGAAGGAAAGAGGGAATCAGTGAGGCGAGAGGGAGGTCTGAGCACCTATGGGAATAAAGGGTTCCCGAAAAGAGTGTTCACAGAGCCCTTCCTTTCCCAAACCACTACTTTTTTGAGGACTGGCTCCATGCCAAGTGGAATTCTTAATTTCTCTGCAGAATCTTGAGCATCACTCTTACGTGATCACTGTCTTAGCGTAGCTTAACATTCGCCAAGGTGTACAAGAAGAAAAAAAAAAATGGTTTGTGGAATTTTGATCTTTTAATCACAGCTCCAGACTGGTTCTGGGAACTGAGAGGCACCATCTGCAAAAGGCTTTTGGAGGAAATGGGGTGGGAAGAGGGGTGGGTGGAGTTGACAGGGAGAAGAATATGTTCCCAGACCCATTAGAGCAGTCTAGTCCTCCGTACCTCTAACTGAGCAGCCACTGTGAGGAGAAAACCATTTTGTGGTGCCTTCAAGACTAGAGATGTTAACTTCATTACCAGGTTCATCCTTGCCATTCCTTTCTTGATTTATTTTGTCTTTTCGGCTGTCACAGCAGGAAAATCTGGTCTCTTTTAGAACCAACAGCACTGAAAAAGAGAGGACAGGAGAAAGTTCTCACTTGGAACCTTCCCTCTAATTTCCCAGAGAGGCTGCTGCTTCCACACCCAGGCTTCGGGATTGGTCTTCTCATAGCCTGGGGGAGGGAGGGAGGAAGATACCTTATTCTCATAGGTGCATATTGGTGTCAGGTTCCACCTTCTACATAAAGTTCTCCCTGGTCACCAGACCACTGTCCTCTCTCTGTCCCCTCTGAACTCCTATCTCACTCACTGTCCCACCCATTTTTATATTTAGTTCTGGACTTGTGTGAATTTACATGAGTCATACCACTTTCCAATATGGAATTCTTGTTTTTCCAGCTATAAATTCCTTCACAGCAAGGACCCTATCTGACTTTCCTTCTGCTCACCACAATCCTTAGCATGAGGCTGGACTCATGGTAAGAGTTTAGCTATTACTTGAAATAACCTGAATTCAAGCCATTGCCTGGCCACTGGCAATAATACAGCATGATTTACATTTCTGAGGGTAGGTGAAGAATGCTCCGAAGTGGTCAGACTCTGAGCTCCCCTGACGCTGTGCCTTAATATCATAGGGAATTATATCAGTCCCCCGGCTCCTCCCGATTGTTGCCTTCAAAAGTCCCTGCAGGGGCCTGGTACTGAGGAATCATCCCACCCTCTGTAGGAAGGGTTCAACCTACTTTATGGTGGCTTGCCCACAAAACCTTTCATAGGGCTTGGCCATCCTGGGCTAGTATCTTTCTTCTACGGTTCCTCTGTCCCACTGTCTCCTCAAGAAAAAGTTAGCTTCCTCTTTGCTCTTTGGCCATCCCCCAACCCCCACCTCCCTCTCCCGTGCTGTCTCAGGATTTTGAAGAAAGCACATCCTAACAAGCTTTGCCAAGCATCTTCTTCAAGAAATTCTTTCAAATCCTTCCTTTCCCAGAAAGTCCTTCCTGACTGGACAGAAGAGAAAAGAGAAAGTTTTCCTTTTCTTTTTGTACAAATTGTTCTGCTCTGTTCAAGGCAACAAATACTGAATTTCACGTATAATGCACTTGTTGTTTCATAGAAACAATCTGTTAAAAAGAACCTACAAACCCTCCAGAGCTAGCATAATACTTAATGGTAATGCAACCCCCTAAGATTCAGAACAAGACAAGGATATCTACTCTCATCATCTATACCAGCGGTTGTCAACCGGTGGTCCGAGGACCACTGGTGGTCCGTGAGGTCCGAAAGGTTGGCGACGACTGATCTATACAATATTGTACTGGAGTTTCTAGTCAGGGAAATGGGCAAGGAAAGAAATAGAAAGCATCAAAATAAAAAAGGAAGAAGTAAAATTATCTGTATTTACAGATGACATGACATATAGAGAGCACCCTAAATAATCCACACAAAAAAAACTACTAGCTTTAAGAAATGAGATCAGCAAAGCTGCAGGATACATGATCAGTGTACAAAATCAATTGTATGTCAAGTAACAATGACTAAACCGTAAATAAAATTAAGAAAACAATTCCACTTACAATAGCATAAGAATACTTAGGAATAAATTTTACAAAAACGTGAAAAATTTATAATCAACTACAGAATATTGTTGAAAGAAACTAAAGAAAACCTGAATAAACGGAAAGACATCCCATGCTCCCGGATTGGAAGAAATAATATTGTTAAAGGTGGCAATACTCTCCAAATTGATCTAAATATCCAATGGAATCCCTACAAAATCCCAGCTGCAGAAATTGACAAGTTAATCCAAAAATTAATGTGAAAATGCTAAGGACTCAGAGTAGCCAAACTAACCTTGAAAATGAGGAACAAAGATGGGAGACTAGCTGCCAGATTTCAAAACTTACTGCAAAGCTACAGTAATCATGACATTGTGCTGTGGGCACAGGATGGACATATAGCTCAGAGGAACAGAATTGACAGTCCAGAAAGAAACTCTCAACTTTATGGTTAATTGATTTTTTACAAGGGAGCCAAGACAATTAAATTGGGAAAAGAACAGTCTTTTAACTGGTGCTGGGATGACTGGATATTCACATATATAAAAATGATGTTGAACCCCCTCCCTACCTCTTACCACATACAAAATTTACTCAAAATGTCATCAAAATTAAAAACCTTTTAAACCGATGAACAAAAATAGATCTAGAGACAGAGAAGCAATCGATCAGATGCTCAAACCTCAGAGGAAGGCAGGGGAGGGCAGGGCTAAGGGGGAGATATCAACCAAAGGACTTGTATGCATGCATATAAGCATAACCAATGTATACAGACATGGGGGAGGGGGGGAGGGCATGAGTGGGGGGATGGGGGGACAATGGGGTGGATAAGGACACATTTGTAATACCTTAATCAGTAAAGGGAAAAAAATTAAAAAATTAAAAACCTTTGTGCCTTAAACAATACCACAAGGAAAGTGACATGACAGAATGGGGGAGATTTTTTGCCAATCATATATCTCATAAGGAACTTATATCTAGAATATATAAAGAACTCTCAACTCAATAATAAAAAGACAAATATCCCAATTTAAAAATGGGCAAAGGAAATGAATAGACAGTTCAATGAAATCACACAACCGACCAATAAACACGTGAAAACATGCTCAACATCATTAGCCATCAGGAAATGCAAATCAAAACCACAATAAGATGCCATTTCACACCCTCTAGGATAGCTCTAATAAAAAACAGATAATAAAAAGTGTTGGCAAGGATATAGGGAAGTCAAACCCTCATGCACTGCTGGTGGAAATTTAAAATGGTACAGCTGGTTTGGAAAGCATTCTGGCAATTTCTCAAATGGATAAACATAGAGTTACCATATGACCCAATAATTTAACTCCTAGTTATACATCTGAAAAATGAAACATGTCCACACAAAAAGTTCTACATGAATACTCATAGCAACATTATTCATAATAGCCAAAAATGGAAACATCCAAATGTCTATCAATAAATTGGGCTATATTCATAAAATGAAATATTATTCAGCAATAAAAAGAACTGAAGTACTGATACATGCTGCAATGTGGATGGACCTTGAAAACATTATAAGTGAAAGAAGCCAGTTACAAAGAACCACATAATGTGTGATTCCATTTATATGAAATGCCCAGAATAGGCAAATATGTAGAGACAGAAAGTAGAGTAGTGGTTGCCTAGTGCTGGGAGGGGGGTGAGACTGGGGAAGGAGGAGAGTTTGAGAGGTGATGAATAAGAGGTGTAGAGAATCTTTGGAAAGGCAGTGAAAATATGACAAAATTGATTGTGGTGATGTATGCACAGCTCTGTATACTAAAAGCCATAGAATTGTATACTTTAATTTTTTTACAGTGAATATTTTTAATATTGAGAATTAGCTAGTTGGGCTCAGTTTAGATAAGCCAAATTTTGTTGGCAACATCCAAAGCATCATAGTCGGGAGACAGTCGAACATATGCCGTCTCCTCTCCATCAGGACTGATGAGGGTGTTGACGTAGGCCACGTCAGTGTCATAGAGTTTCTTCACAGCCTGTTTGATCTGGTGCTCACTGGCCTTGGCATCCACAGTGAAGACAAATGTACTGGTGACTTCTTTTTCTTTCATGGCTGACTTGTAGTCAGGGGGAACTTGATGATGGCGTGGTGGTCAAGCTGGTTTCTCCCAGGGGCACTGTTCTGAGAATATTTTGAGGGCAGTGCCTTGAGCCATCTGAGGGTGGGGAACATGCAGATCTTCTTTCTGTGTGGCTGTGGATGCCTTTCAGCATAGCTGCCTCTGCCTTCAAAGCCTTAGCTTTGGCTTCAGTAGGGGCTTTCTTCTTTGCTCTCGGCGCCATTTTCATGAAAAGTGGAGGTACACTTTAAATGGGGGAATTGTATGGTATATGAATTGTATCTCATTAAAGCTGTTGAAAATTGTGCATGGGGAAGTTAGGGATCGATTTTGGATCGAAAGGGCATGTGTGTTGTGAGGAGGGTGGTCCTAGCATTGGCATAATAGGAGATGAGGGTAGAGAAGTAGAGGGGTCCTGATTCAGAGGGGAAGAGCACTAAATGCCAAGTTAAGAAAAAAAAAAAAATAGATGCAATGGTTGCAAATGGATTTTGTCTTAGATGCTATCCCTGGCCAATTGGTAGTGGCTACTTGCTGTGCTGCGTTGAGTAATCTGAGAATGAGTTTGGTTTCAGGGGGAAATATTCCCTGATTGACTACCAAGGTCATTCTCCATCATAATAAAAGCCAATATTTATTGACTAGGACCTTTGTACTAAGTACTGTCCTAAATACGTTTTATGTGCTTCATCCATGTAATTCTCTTTAATATCCTAAAGTCAGTATTGCTATTATCTCTAGTTTATAAAGGAGGAAAATTCAGCCACAAGAGGCTCAAAGTCGCATGGCTGGTTAGTGGCAGTCAGGAGTCAGACCCTGGAAGTTGACACCAGCGTCCACTCTGTTCTGCCACAGTGCCTTTCCCCAGAGCCTGGGAGCTGAGCTTTAAATCTGCCAGCTGGTAGAGGTCACCCTTCCAGGACATGATTAAAGGGGTGTTTGGAGAGACCCATATGCTTTAAAAACTTTCCTCCACACTGTGCAGAGGTACAGAGACCCCCTCCCCCTACTCCCTCCCCGCCACCCAGGTTTTACTTCTTGGGTCACTGTTAGCTGTTCAAGGTCCCTAAGAAGAGTCACAGCTCATCAGTGGACATCTGGGGATTTACTGTCACTGGCTGGGTGCAAGACCTGGGAACAGAATGCCAAGGAAATATCTGGGGCAGCGGTTTGCCGCTCTGTTGACTAATGAGTTTGCCAACCACTGATCTGGGGGAATGTGGAGCAGAGAAGGCAAATCATGAGTCACACACCCAAACATCCTTCCAGCCCTGACGGTCACAACCTTGGCGACTGGCGACATTGGCTGAGCCTCCTGTGTGAGGAGTTTCTAAGGATGCTTTGTGCCTGTATGCGACCTTCAGGGTTAGGCCAGTGCCTCAGGAGGCTACAACTGGACAAGGTGGCCTAGATGTAGGTGTGCTTGGCTTTCCTGGGTGACCTGAATGCAAAATGCCGTGTGCTTCAGGTGCAATGGGCAGTTCATTATTTAAAAGGCAAATGAAACTTTTCACCTTGACTGCATTCACATTCAAGGTCAACTGAGAATGGGATCAACTAGTAACCAACAGGCCTGGCACCCCATGGAGTCACCTGCCCAGCCTCCAGGAGGTTCTTCTGGGGACAGTCAGTTGTCAGCCAGCTGCCCCTGGCAGGACCTCCCAGTGGGGGTGGAGGAGAGTGAGTGAGTGGCTGCTTGCCAGGGGTCACCTTTAGTGGAGATCTGCCCTCTTTCTCCGTTAGCACAGAATGAACCCTGATGGACTGTGAGCCCACTCTGTACCCCAATCCTGACAGGTTATCCTGTGCTGGGGGTGGATGGGAGGTATCATGGGCAGAGGTGGTAATGTCAGTTGAGGGGTGAGGCAGGAAGGTCTTGGTTGGCCCTAAAATGAGGAGGGGGGAAGTAACAAGTGCAGGGAGAGATGTGAGAAAAGGCAAAGGAGGAATTTGTGAAACCTGGCAAGCACGGTAGGGGTGTGAGGGCCCCACAACCTGGTTCATCTCAGCTTGTTCTGAGACTTCTCACATTTCTCCCTGCTCTGGGTTTGCATGCCACTTACTACTGTGGGTCCTTGTCCATAAAGTAGGTGGAATGATAAGGCGATGCATAAAGCTCCTAGGGTTATGGGGACATAGTAAGTGCTCAAATAAGTGGTGTCTATTCTATTATAGATATTTAAAATTTTATTTTCATATAAATATAACAAAATCTACCATCTTAACTATTTTTAAGTATACAATTCAGTTGCATTAAGTACATTTATAATGTTGGGATACCATCTCCACTATCCATTTCTGGGACTTTATAATCATAGAAACTCTGTACCCATTAAACAGTAATAACCCATTCTCCCCTCCTTTCAGGCCCTGGTACCCTCTATCTATTCTCCATTTCTCTGAATTTGTCAGGTCTAGATATTTCATGTAAGTGGAATCTATATATATAAAAAGGCAGCTACCGTAATGGCCATAACGAACTAACAACTGGTTGCTATGATGCCCACTGTGGCCAGCGAACCTCCTGATCATGGGGTGGAGCCAGCGGCCACCCTTGAGGCCCCTCCCCCTGCCGGCCTGACCCTGATTGGGCTCTCCCACCCCGATCAAGAGTGGGGCCTGCTGGCCAAACGCCCCCTCCCTTCCCCCCTGGCCAGCTGTGCCCCTGATCAGCCTGCCCCACCACGATAGGCCCACAGTCCCTCCCCCTGGCCAGCCCACCCCTGATCGCACCCCCCACCCCAATAGGAGGTGGGGCTGGGTGGCCAACCTCCTGCAGCCCCTCCCCCTGGCTGGCCCCACCCCAGATCGGCCCCCCCACTCCGATTAGGGGCAGGGCTGGCTGGCCAACCACCCATGGCCCCTCCCCTAGGCCACTGGCCCCTGATCAGCACCCCCCACCCACCCCATTCAGGGGTGGGGCCGGCCGGCCCACCACCCACAGCCCCTTCCCATGCCAGCCCCACTCCCAATCGGCCCCCCAACCCCAATCGGGGGCGGGGCCTGCTGGCCAATTGCCCTCGGCCCCTTCCCCCAGCCAGCCCAGCCAGCCAACCTCCCGCCATCTCCTCCTCCCTACAGGCCTAGACCCGATCCACCCTGATTAGGGCTGGGCCAGCTGGACCCCACCCATGCAGGAACTCGTACACTGGGCCTCTAGTCATATAATATTTTCCATTTTGTGTTTGGCTCATTTCACTTAGCCTAATGTTTTCAAGGTTCATCCATTTTCAGAGCATTTGTCAGAATTTCATTCCTCTTTAAGACTAAATAATATTCCATTGTATAGCTATATCCCATTTTGTTTATTCATTTATTCATTGATGGATATTTGCATTATTTCTACCTTTTGGCTATTGTGTGTATTTAGAGATTATAGTCACTCATCATGAAAAAGTATTTAGTCTGTGAGATCAGAGCACAGACCCTGGGACCACACTGCCTGAAGCCCATCCTTTTACCTACCACCCTGGGAGTCTCTTAATCACTTGTGCCTCAGTTAGTCATCTGTGAAATGGGGATACTAAGCTCTCTGCTCAGGACTCTTGTGAGGAGGAAATGAGTCCACATGTGTAAAGTAACTATGGTAGTTTCTGGCACCTGGTCACTATTCAGGCTGGTTAGCTGTTGTAATTATGTTGGGAGTTGATGCCTTTATCAGGGTAGCACATATGATACCTGTCTGGGTGGACAGGAGTTTTCTCACCTGGGAAGTGGTAGTCAAAGATGAAAAATTACAGAACTACCCAGTGCTAGAGATGAAAGAATATTCACCTGTTCAAACTGCCCCCTTTTACCAATGGGGAAACTGAGGCCCAGAAAAGGTGGGGACATGGCCAAAGCGACAAAAAGCAAAGCTGGAGCCAGACACCTGCTCCAGTGTCTAGACTTGGCCTTGCCGCCAAGCCTGGCCTCACCAGCTCCCCTCCTCCTGCTAGGCCTCCTTCTGTGAATACTTCTCCTCTCTAAGTGGGGAAGGGGGAGTTGCTTTGCCCAGTAGGATTCTGCTCCAATTTAGGGGACTCAGGGACCCAACCTGCCCTTTGACCTTGGCTCAGACACAGGCCAGGTGTGTGCTGCACTCTGAATACCACCTGGCTTTCTCTTAGCACTTCTGCCTGGCTGGGCGGAGAGGGATGGTGAGTGTCAGAAAGCTTTCCGTGAGAGGGTCTTTCCTGGCAGAGGCAGGAGAAAGCAGAACTGGCCAGTGAGGGGTGGTGAGACTGCTTGTTTTAGGATTAGGTACCTGTGCTCAGTAAGCACATCTGTTGTTCAGCTGTTTTTGTTCCCTTTGTTCATTTCATTGCTTTTCTGTGAGGTTATTTTTAGAGAATTCCAGCCTGTCTGAGCTCTGCAAAGGGGGATAAAGAGGGTGCGGTCCACACCTGGGCAGGAGATCCAGTTGGACAAGGGGACTTGGTGACAATGGGAACAAAAGGGCAGTGCCAGTGAGGGATAGGGACCAGCTGCCAAACTGTCCCTTCCCCCTGGAATGGCTGTGGAGCTCTTTGATGGAAGATGTTTTTGTTTGTTTGTTTATTCAAAAATGAAGTCTCCCACCCCCCTTCAAGGAATGAATGTACCATAAAGACTTGGGTATGGTAGGGGAGCACTCCCAGCTCCTGCATGCCTGTTTGGGAAGGAGGGACCAGCAGGGGAGGATCTCAGAGCTCATGTCACAGAGCAGCTTCAGGCAGGAGAGGGACAGGGCACTGTGAGAGGGGACACTGTCTGCGCAGAGGAGTAGAGAGGGGAATGGCACATTTTTGTAAATCTACTGTTTATGACTCTGGTGGGAAAACCTTGCTTTTCCTTTTCTATCATTTTCTCTTTTATCTTTACAGCTGGTCATCACTGCAGGAAACTGATGACCAGCAGAGACCTTGAAATGCTGGTGGCACAGACTGGACAGTGCAGACCTAGCCCCTTCCTCACCTCCCAACCCCCACTCTAAACATATTCATTTGGATTGTGACTGGGGGACAAGAGTTGGATTTCAACTGAGGACATGTGGGGCAGTGTCTGGGCGGGTCTACGTGGGCATGCTGGGGGAAGCCTTCACCAGGGCAGGAGATGGCTCACCTGGGCAGGTCAGGCTGCCGTGAAAGCAGACACCCAGTGATGGGGCACAGGGAGGAAGGGAAGGATCCTGCCCCTGATCCAGCAGCTGAAAGTGAGAAGCTGATAATAGCGAGAAGGCCTGAAATGCACCCCACAGTAATGGAGCCGTCTGGCACGAGCCCTCTGGGAAAGGAGGCCACGTCCAGCCTGCCAGGCCGCACTGTGCAAACGTGGGGTGTGGCTGGTCAGTGTCAACAGCTCCTTCCTAATGGCTCCTGGAGCTGGAGGCTGGGAGGGGCTCTCATCCCCAGGCCAGAGAGCCGGCCAGTCCTCATCTTCCAGAGTGAGGGAGAGAACATCCAAGACCATTTCCTCTGGCCCCAGGTCTGCGAGAGGCTCAACTTTCCCTGAGACAAAGTCCTTGGGATCTGTGCTTGGACGTTCTGTTAGCTCAGATGGTGTTTTGGGAGCTTTGTTGGCTCCTGAATGCTCATGGCAATAACAGCCAACTCTTATATTGCACTTCCCAAGAGCCAGCACTGTTCTCAGAGGTTTTGTCTAAATCGTCTCATTGAATCCTCCTAATAACCCTACAAGATAGGAAATATCTCTATCATCTCCATTTTCAGGCAGGGAGACTGGGGCAAGGAAAGGGGGCAGAGGTGGGCTTCAGATGCAGTTTGGCTCAGAGCAATGCCCTTCACTGTGGGTGGCTTTACCCTGTTGCTCCATGGCACAAGCTGGAGTGGAGATCTGGTCTCAATTGTCCATGGAGAAACCAAATGTCCTGGAGATGTGGCCTGTGGGTGTGCTGTTGGTGCAAGTGATCACATGCCATCAGAATAAACCATCACCTAACTCAGAGCAGGGAGGGGTCCCGCCCATCTCCACCCTCTCCTAAGTTAGTGCAGCCAGACATGGAGAGGTTGCCTGGGGGCAGGCAGCTAGAAAATGATGAAACAAGGATCAGATCTGAGGTCTGGGGGCAACATCCTTTCAATTAATCCACATAAGACTGTGTCCCTCTCTCCGACACCCCTCCCTGCCCTGTTCACCCAAACCCCCACAGCAGAAGACAGGGGTGGTGGGAGGTGGGTGGCACTTATCTGCTGCAGGTTTCCTGTGGGACTGAGGGCTATGTTGAGTTGATCACCAGACCATGTCCTGGTCTGGCACCCAGGGAGCCCTACATCTGCTGAAGAGGAATGAGAACTGGAGAGACTTCTCAGTGCCATGCCTCCCCAGTTCTCTTCCCCCTTAACTGAGCGCTGGCTGATGTCTCTGAGCACCAGGTCAAAGGGTCTCGTGGTGGCTCTTCCCTAGAGGTCAGCTTGGGTTGCATTGGGATAAAGCCCTTGGCCAGGTCCTAGAGAGGAGTATTGGGCCTGGGGTAGTTACCTCCAGATGAAAAGGAGCTTTGCCAGGTAATCATTGCAGGTAATAGCAAAGGCTTTGGATAAAGTGTCCAAACTGGTTTGACATCATTTTGGTGTTCCTCTTATTTTGTGGATTTCTTTTATTTACCTGTTAAGGACCTGCCCTACCTTAATCTCTGTTCCCGGAGGAATGAAAGGTCAGATGAGTGTTGTGTTTGTTTGTTGAAGGGTTATATTCCTCTCTCCTTGCCACTGAGCCCCTGGCCCACAGGCCCAGGCAGGCAGACTGGAGCTCTTGTGATGTTTGGACCAAGACACAATTACTTCCTGATTTCAAAATATATTACAGAGCTACAGTAATCAAAACAATATGTTACTAGCCTAAAGATAGACATATGGACCAATGGAGTAGAATAGAGAGCCCAGAAATAAACCCATGCATATATACAGCCAACCAGAATATGGAGAAAGAATAGTCTTTTCAACAAATGGTGTTGAGATAATTGGATATCCACATGCAAAAAGAAATTAAATTGCACCCTTATCTTAATACCACACACAAAAATCAACTCAAAATGAATAAAAAGCACAGGCATAAAAAGCAAAAATAAACAAATTCATCAAACTAAAAAGCTTCTATATGGCAAATGAAACAGTCAACAGTGAAATGGCAACCTATGGAATGGGAGAAAATATTTGCAAACCATCCTATCTAATAAAAGAGTAATATGCAAATTGACAGTCACACCAAGACACAAGATGGCCACCCCCATGTGGTCAAAGATGGCTGCCCCCATGTGGACACAAGATGGCCGCCACAAGATGGCCTGCAGGGGAGGGAAGTTGTGGGAAATTAAGGGTGACCAAGCCAGCAGAGGAGGGTAGTTGGGGGTGACCAGGCCAGCAAGAGAGGGCAGTTGGGGGGACTCAGGCCTGCAGGGGAGGGCAGTTGGGGGGGGACCCAGGCCTGCAGAGAAGGGCAGTTGGGGGGGGGACAAGGCCTGCAGGGGAGGACAGTTGGGGGGGACCAGGCCTGCAGGGGAGGGCAGTTGGGGGGGACCAGGCCTGCATGGGAGGGCAGTTGGGAGCCAGCAGTCCTGGATTGTGAGAGGGATGTCCAACCGCCCGTTTAGGCCCGATCCCACTAGGATCGGGCCTAAACGGGCGGTTGGACATCCCTCAAGGGGTCCCAGATTGGAGAGGGTGCAGGCTGGGCTGAGGGACACCCCCCCTTGCCGTGCATGAATTTCGATAAGGGGTAAATATAAAGACCCCTACAATTTAAAAGTAAACAAACTAATAACCCAATTTTTAAAAAATGGGCAAAGGACTTGAATAGACCTTTCTCTAAAGGAGACATACAAATGGCCAACAGGTACACAAAAAGATGCTCAACATCACTAACCATCAGGGAAAAAAATTAAAACCCACAATGAGATACTACCTCACACCTGTTAGGATGGCTATGATCAAAAATAATGTGTTGGTGAGGATGTGGAGAAATTGGAACTTTTGTACTCTGTTGGTAAGAACACAAAATGGTGCAGCCATATGGAAAACAGTAGAAGGTTTCTCAAAGAATTAAAACTAGAACTACCATATGATCCAGTAATCCTATTTCTGGATATTTATTCAGAAGAATTGAAATCAAGATCTCAAATTGATATTAGCACTCCCATGTTCATTGCAGCACTAGTCATAATAGTCAAGATATGAAAACAATTTAAATGTGCTTTGATTGATGAATGGATAAAGAAAATGTGGTATGCACATACAATGGAATCTTATTCAGCCTTAAAAAAGAAGGAAATTCAGCAATTGCAGCAACATGGATGAATCTTTAAGACATTATGCTAAATGAAATAAGTCAGTCACAAAAAGACAAATGCTTCATGATGTCACTTATTTGAGATACCTAAACTAGCCAAATTCACAGAATTAGAGAGTGGAATGGTGGTTTTCAGGGGCTAGTTACTAAAGGGGAGTTACTGATCAATGAGCATCAAGTTTTAGTTAAGAAAGATGAGTAAGTTCTAGAGAGTTGTACAAAATTGTACGTATAGTCAACATTATTGTATTGTACACTGAACAATTTGTTAAGAGGGTAGATTAGATCTCAAGTTCAGTATTCTTATCACAATAAGAAAAAAATTTTTTAAATGCAATTGATCTTTGTATATTGATTTTGTATCCTGTAACTTTGCTGAAATCATTTATTAGTGCTAATAATTTGTGGAATCTTCAGGAGTTTCTACATGTAAGATTATGTCACTTGCAAACAGAGACAATTTTACTTCTTTGTATCCAATTTGGATAACTTATATTTCTTTTTCTTGCCTAATTTGTTTGGCTAAGTCTTCTAGTAGAAGTGGTGAAAGTGGGCCTCCTTAGCATGTTCCTGATCTTATATAAAGGTTCAGTGGGAAAGCCATTGAATTTGCAATCATCAATCAATCAACATTATAAAGCTAGAGGCCCAGTGCACGAAATTCATGCATGGATAGGGTCCCTAGCAGCTGCCAGCTGCCGGCTGGGGCCTTCCTTCATTCCACACTGCCCCCTGGTGGTCATAGCAAGCCATTGAACTCCTGGTTGGTCAAACTCCTGAAGGGACACTTTGCATATTAGGCTTTTATATATATAGGTGCTAACTATGGTTCAAAGAATTTTGATTTTAATTTTTTTCTAGCTTGCTTTTATAATCAGCACATTACTCTGGGCCCTGTTCTAACTCCTTATAAAAAGAGGGACCTGTGTTAGATTATAAGGTCCTGTCCAAAATTGATGTTTCTTCTAAATCTACAATTCCAAGAATGTTATTTAGCACCTCACAGACATTCAACCATTGAAAGTTGTAATCCTATATTATAAAAGGGTAATGTGCAAATTGTCCCTAACGGCGGACCAACTGGGAACAACCGCTCGCTATGACGTGCACTGACCACCAGGGGGAAGATGCTCAACACAGGAGCTGCCCCCTGGTGGTCAGTGCACTTCCATAGGGGGAGTGCCGCTGAACCAGAAACCGGCTCATGGCTGGCCAGCACAGTGGTGGGGCGGGAGCCTCTCCTGCCTCAGTGTCAGCACTAAGGATGTCTGACTAGTGGGCTTAAGCCATTAGACATCCCCTGAGGGCTCCTGGGCTGCCAGAGGGATGTCCGACTGCCAGCTTAGGCCCAATCCCCCGGGGAGTGGGCCTAAGCAGTCAGTCGGACATCCCCCAGGGGGTACCAGACTGTGAGAGGGCGCAGGCCAGGCTGAGGGACCCCTCCCCCAAGTGCACAAATTTTTGTGCACCAGACCTCTAGTTATTATGGAAAGACGTACCCTTGTTTCCTGCCATGAAGTCTATAATCTGAAGAAAAGATAAGGCATACATATATGGGAAGTTCAATGTCAGTAATAGAAGCATAACAGTGCAGTACAAGAAGGCAGTACATGATGTATTGCCAAATGAAGGATATAGGAACAGTCTTCACATGAAAGTGGTTCACAGAGTAGCTGATGCAGCAAGGCTTACTCCCAACAAAAGGATACCATAAAAGCCATTGCTGGCATGAGTGGCCGTATTAAAAATTAGGCCATGAGTGCAAAAAATACAATTGGCTGGAATTGTTGGGGATGAGTTTTGGAAGAGATGTGTATGCCATGGATATTTGCTGGGTATGGTTCCTACATGTTCATTCTCCCTTATTTTGGAAACTACCCAGATTTCTTCCTGGGAAGTATCCCTTCCCCCCTCGTCAGCCCAGGAACTGTAGATTGGGCTATAGATGGGAGCAACATTTCTCCTTCTATCCCCCAATTATAACACTGGTCCAAGGATGGACCTGCAACCCAGTCACAGCCAAGGAACAGATGCAACATCTGCTGAGGCTATTAGGAGAGAGCAAAGTTATCTTTCTCACTGGGCTTGAACTTGGGGTTCGTTTTGCAATACAAACTTCTTGCTACCAGGAGTGCAGTCTGTCTGAGGGTGGTACCAACATGGAAGAAGCAAGACCAAAAGATGACACAAGGTCCTAGTGACTTCTAATGAGACTCTGAGTCAAGCCTTGCCCAAAGACAGACCTATCCCCTGGACTTTGCAACTGTGCAGTCAGTACATTTACTTTCTTATGGGTTGGTTTTCTTGAAACAGAAAACATTTCATTATAGTGTGGGCCTTAGACTAGATTGGAGTGGGTGAAGGTGAATGAAGAGAGCAATCCAGGCAGATGGGGCATATGAACTGGGGTGTGTGGAGAGGGTGAGGTTGTGGTGTCCGTGGAGCTGCATGGAAACTGAATGGGACAGTGTGCAAAATTCCTTGCAAGAGAACACATGTTTTCACTTCTCTAGGCACATTTATCTATTCGGACAAATCTAGTGGGATTGCTGGAGTGTGGCATGTAATGGAAGGACAAAGGAGGGAGCTCTAAAACTAAGAGAATAACAACAACAGTTACCAAACTCATCCTAAAAGCTGGGCACCATCTAAGCATGTTTCCTATTCTATCCTTTCAGTAGGCACGAGGCATTTTCATTTCTCCATTTTACAGATGAGGAAACTGAGGCACAAAGAATTTGCCCTATGTGACCCAGTTAACAAGCGCCAGGCTAGGATTTTAACCTGAAAACCCCATCTGTCTGACTAGAGCCACACCTCTGCCTTGGGGCAGCCAAGGGCTAGCATGGCGGGGCAGGGGCGGGGGGTGGGGTGGGGTGGGGTGGGGGGAGGTATGATAGGGGAGGGGCATCGGGGTGAAAGGAGGCAGCTGCTGCTGAGAGGGGCCACAGGAGAACACAGAATTCAAGTCGTTCTCCTCAGAGCTGGCCCTGAGTTGATCATTTGTTCATTTTCACGCGTTTTGTTTTAAAGTTTGCTGTCGGCTCCTCTGCACTCAATTAGCAACAGCCCTTGCATGCAGCGGATGACTCCAGGCTCCTGCTCTGGGTCAGGTGTGACACAGCCCTTGCATGCAGCGGATGACTCCAGGCTCCTGCTCTGGGTCAGGTGTGACACCCCTGGCTGAAGTCACTCAGAGGGGAGTGAGGTCCTCTGGGACAGTCCTCTACCCCCCATCCTGGCTTCAGTTTGCTCCTTCCTCCTCTCTGTCTCTTTCCGGCTCTGTATCTCCTTCCCTCAGATTGCCTCGGGAAAAGGAAAGAAATGTTTTTTAAAGAGAAGTTTAATGAAACCAAACACTTCTATTTCCAACTATTGACATTGGATTTGTGCTTCTCCAGCCCAGCCATTCGGGACAAGTCTTTAACGGGCCTCTCTTTGCCCGACGGTCTAATGCAAACAGACCCTAAATAAATAAACTTTCCCCCCAAATATTATCTTAGGCCTCATTTTATCATGCTTCCTTGTGCCGTCTCTGTAAAAGGGAAGAAAAAGAATGTGGGTTTTAGTTTGTGCTGGGCTAGAGAGTGTCCCATCACCTGTTCTCCCCAATTTGGTCTGCTTCCCAGAGCACTCAGAGCCTGGTCCTTTCCCCTGAGGTCTCACTCAGCGCGTCTCATCGGTTCACCAGTTCTTGTGCGTTCTCCTGTAAAATGGGCTACTCACCCCTCTTTATAAGCTGTAAGGCAGATGTGGCAAACACAGGTATCTTTGGGAGTCAGAAAACAGGGCAGGTATAATACAAGAGGGGTGGTGGACTCTGATCTAACCAGAGAGAAAACCCCCCATTCAGAGGTAGTCTCATTCAACTTAAAAAGAAACAAAAAACCCTAACAAGTGAAAACACTCTTGTTGGCCAAAACAAAACATAATCACAAGTTGGGTTTGGCCTCATGGCTATTTTCAATTCCACAAGGATTGTGACAGAATATTTGGGAGAAGTGGTTTAAAATCTACAAACCTCTAGGATGGGTGGTGCCCATAATCTATCTACTAAGGGGGAAGGAAATGAGGACCTTCCCTTCTGGAAGATGGGCTCTGATGGGTGGGGAGATGGAGAGAAAATCGTAGGGTGCAAATGGCCTGGGGTGAACTCTTAGTGGTCAAAGGCAGAGTGAGAGAAGGTGGGGCAGATGGAGGCCATCCTGGTCTTTATGACAGTTTTGCCAATTTCAGACCTTAGCAACTTACTTCCATGTGACAAAGCTTTGAGCTCGGGGGACAAAAATCAAGCATTTACCCTGATTCTCCTGTTTGAATTCTAACATGAGTAACCAAATAGTAGAAGAAGGGAAGTTCTGAACTGGAATTCCACATTCTGAAGCCCCAGGTACATTAATGGGTCTAGACTGAGTTTGGAATTGAACATCATTGGCTTTCATAATACAAAAGAAATATTTCGTAGACGAGTGTGTGCCTTTTGGTAAACAAATGCATCATCACTTATGAAGTCATCTTGCCAAAAATAACCAAACCCAAATTCGATCAAACTATAGATCGGACTAGCAATTTAGAGGAATTACAGGGTCAGAGGATCACCAAGGGGGTGCAAGCCACAGCACCCGCACTGTGGGAAACTCTACAAATGACCCACTTTTTTCACCTTCAAATTTTACTTTATTTGGAAACTAGAAAGTTTTATTATTTTAATAAAGATGTACTATAGTAGAGACATAAATATTACAGTATACATTTAGAAATGTTAAATATAAAATCAATACAACATTTTATTAAAACTCATATGTACACTTCACATAAATCCAAGGTCTGGGCATAATATTTGTCCTTGAAAGTGGGCGAACCTTTCTGGGAAACTCAGTCACAATGCTAAGTGAGGCAGCGTACATCCGTCAGGGTTAGATTTCTCCTTGTTGGTGAGGTTAACTGCCACACTGTATCACAGATACGGTAGATAATAAGTACATTCTTCAGCAAATACTTTCAGAAGGGGAAAGCAGTGGACAGAAAATCTGTACAATACAAGAGACTTAAGTGTATTAGTAAAATGTTGAGGATGCATGTGTGGGGATAATGCTGTAGAGAAAGGAAGGAGGTCATTCACATGAAAGACAGGTAAGTGGTAACTGGTAGAAGGCATGCGGGGTTCTGTGGTGAAAGGACACAGGCAGGAGCCCCTGGGGTGGTTGACTGAGTCTGGTTCTTGATTTGAGTGGAGGTTATAAGAGTGTTTACTTTTTAATTTATTAAACTAGATATCTCTTTCCTGTGTTTGTGGGGGTGTGCTTTTTTTTACCATATAAAGTCTTTTTGTTTGTTTTCAGTACCTGTCCCTGATTCTTTGTCTACCCCTCCCCCGCCAACTTGGAGCCCTTTTGACTATTAGCTGCTAATTTCTGGCTTCTGAATTCTGCCTTGTACCTTATCCTCCTTTTCCTAGATTCTCTCCTAATTATATATCACATCGATCAGAATGGGCTGTTGTGCTGCAGAAACAAACAACCCTAAGACCTCCGTAGCTTCAAAGAAAGGTTTGGTTCTTGCTGATGCTTCATGCGTATGACATCTCAGCAGGGCCTCTGCTGATCTTTGTTGCTTGGGGACCCAAGGTAACAGGGCAGCCACCTTCTCAGATCCTCGGGGGCTGTGCCAGTCTGACTGGCAGTCCAGCGCTATGGCACGGGAGTGATCCATGTGACTTCTGCTCACAATTCCTTGGCCAGAAGTGATCACGTGCAACCACCCAACCACGAGGTGGGTGAAGTGCCATGCTACACATGTGCTCAGGAACCTTTGATAAACAGTGTTCATAAAACAGCCTTGCTTTGCATGGTTCCAATATGCACAAGTTTCAATTACTGTAATTTAGTTAACTAATACCAGTCCCCAACAAAATGGTTCAGATTTCAGTCACCACAGTATATGACTGTATTTGCATAAAGTACAAATTTCACTGTCTGCTTTTCAGACCACAGATGACTGCATAACAAGGGAGGCGCATCCTGATGTGACCAATTGCATCACTTCTTTCTAAGTCTGTCCGTGATTGGTCTCCGTGTGTCTGTTACTCGGTTCATGCACAGGCAGCAACATATTGCCTCCGGGTCTCCCAGTGATAAACCCACGTGACATTTTACTAGAAATGGATAATCTGTAGAGGGTTAGCTAGCAAAAATAAAACTATGACAAAGACACAAAAAAATTGAATAATGCTGGAAGAGAAATTGGATGTGACTAGATTTGAAAAAGGCAACAGCCAAGCAAAGATAGGACAAGACCTGGGGCTGCTAGAAATTGTGGTATTAACCAAATTGGAGAAGTCCAATGAGTATAAAAAAAGAAGGCAAAGTCGCTTCATCCTTTAGATTAAATGACACTAGAAACAGAAAGCCACTTCTGGTTAAAATGGAGTATTTTATTCTACTTTGGATTGAAAACGGTAATATTTTAAAATCCTAATTAGTCTGGCTAGCATTCAGGCCAAAGCATCGATGTTAGTTGTTGCCTCAATGAAAAAAAAAAAAAATGGTGATTGCAGGAGAACCTTTTCCTATTGGTGGAGGCTGGTTGCATCATTTTGGAATTCAGCATGAGTTGACTGATGTTAACCTACTAGTGAAGCTTCTAGCTCAGAGAAGGATGCTACTGTGAAATTTACACCCAGGTTCCAAGAAAATGAAGAGGTCCCAAAGGAAGTGACACGAGCAAAAATCTTCACGTTAGGGGAATACGCATAGGTAGTTCATGGCGTTGCAAGGGCAAAGAATAAAGTATTGTGAGCTGGCCCAAACTTAGAAAGAAATAGTTCAATGCACCAAGGCCCAGAGAGATGCTTGCTCCACATCCTAAGTCACACAATGAGAGGAAGGAGGCAAGACCTGTTCAAAGTGCTCTGGATAAGTTTTTATAAAAAGAACGTTTCATTCTCAATGTTTCTGTTTTAAATTTCAGTGTAAAAGTAAATATTAGTTTTCCTAATTTTTCATTTCCCAATGCAATTATAACCAACATAAGAGTTTAAATGTTTTTTTTTTAATTTATCTTTATTGTTGAAAGTATTACAGATACCCCCCTTTTCTCCCCATGGACCCCTTCTAGTCCACATCCACCCTCTGCCTCAGGCGAAAGTTTTAAATGTTTTGACAAACATTTTTAAAGGTCACAGAATAATTGTAATTTTCCCCGTTGATTAGCAAGATCGCTTTGCAGGGTTTCAACTTGCTCAGTCATTTCCATGGTCCTACGCCACCGTGCAAAGTGCAACTGCCTGTATCCATACCTGGTTTGTGTGGAGTTAGGTAACAAGTCCTCCACATCTGTTTGTGCCAACTCTGTCACGCGGAGTGTGAGGAAACTTCTGGAAAAATAACTTGAACTACTAGGATTAGGTAGGCATAGAGGGTCCAGGTATACCTACACATCACCTTGATGGCCTGTGTGTGACCCTGAGTGGGAAATATGCAACAAACTGCACCCACTTAGGGTCCATACCAGCCTGCTGTGGGATACAGCTAAAAAAACGTGTACTAGACAAAGGGAGTAGGTCTATCAAGTTACAACCATAATATTGGCTCAAACCCTGGCCAGCGCTAAGCATCCCAGGGCCTCCTTGGGCCATTCGGACCCCGTAGCAATGATGGAACACCCAGAGGTTGTGTGAAGCTCAGAGCAGCAGGGTCTGGGTGGGGTGGGGTGGAGGGGCTGTCAGCACTGGGTCTACAGCAGTTTGATCTGTTGAGAGTGTGTGAGCTGCAGAGAGTCCTCAGATGTTCTGGGGAAGGCGCAGGGAGGATGAGTGGAAAGAGCCCTACAAGGGGGCTGGTGGAGTTCAGACAATGTGAACATGACCTCGACTTGCCACACTGGCAGTGAGGCCGGGGAAATGGGGTTATTTACAAATAGGGTGGCTATATCATTTATTGTTCAAACTGGGGATATTTTAAAGTAATAGGGATTGCTATTACTTTAAACCTTTTAAAAATTAAAAGCACTAGCAAATTGTCCCAGGCACACCACACCATACACTCACCTTGGTTACAGATGAAAATCCAGGTAATTGTAAATTAGAGATCATATTAGAATTAATGAAAATAAATGAATTTGCGCTGAGTTGCAGGCTGGGTTCCCTGGGAGTGGACTTTGAGATGAGGTCAGTGTGCGGGATGTTTATTAGGGAGTGCTCCGGGGATCAGCATCTGTGGAAGGAAGGAAGGAAGCAGGACTGGGAAAAGAGAAACTGAAACTGCAGAGCAGTGTCATTGAGACCTCAGCTGACCCCAGGGAGCCGGGGCTGGGATGACTTTCAGAGTTACTGCAAGGAGGAGAGGACTGTCTCCTCCCCGCACCACCAGTCCTCAGGGTAGCTGTCCCCAGGCTCTCTCCAGCGGAGGGCAGATTTCTGGAGAGGCTGACAGCTGACAGCACTCCCCGCAGTCCTGAAGAGGGTGGCATATCGCAGCATCCACTACCCAGAAGGGAGAGGAGAGTTTGAATAAAAATAGTATGAAGATACATGCTTTAAGTTCAATCAGGACCTGCCAAAGAAAGAGCCTGGTGCATCTGCTTTGAAGAAAGTTGAGCCACAATGTAGTCAGCACACCAATCGCTTATCTGCACATGATATTTCCAGAAAGGGGAACTTACTCTTGCAAATTAATAAAATAGCACCAATCTTCTTGGTACTGCCCAGAAAACTTTCTCTAAGGCCAATTTCTACCCAACTTCATTTGGTAATGTTTATACTTAAGATACTTACATAGGGCTTCGTACGTTCCAGGCACAGTGTGGCGCACTAGTGAAATATTAGCCCATTTGATTCTCATAACAAACCTATGGAGTGGGCAACAGACAAGGACACAGAGACCCTGAGGTTAAGTAATCAAACTCAAGTGGTGGTGCCAGGATTTGGACCCAAGTATCGTGTCTCTAGAGGCTGTGCTTATAACCATTATGCTATGCTGGCTCGTGAATCCACCCTTTAATTTAGTAGATACTATATCACTGCAAAGAAATTTAATAAGTATTTATTGAGCTCCTAGTGATTGCCCATGTCTAATCTTCGAAAAAAAATAAAAATCTCTTCTCTGGGGTGATGCAAAGAAGTAAAATAATAGCAACAACAATAGCAAAAGCAGCAGCAAGAGCAGTATTAGACTTACAGTGAGCTTTTACTAGGTGCCAGGCGCTGTCCTAACAGCTTTCCGTGCATCACGTCCTTTAACCATGGAGAAGATTTAGTGCCTGCTCAGACGGAGATTCTGATTAATTGGGAAGTGCGACAGGAAATAGTTACATACTCACCTGTAAAACATGAGTGATTAGGGGTCTTAATGTACACACAGGGAAGGCTGTCACTGATGAATCAGTCAGAGAGGGACAGGCTGAGTTCAGATCTACGGGACATAAACCCTGGACAGATTACAGGATGCCCTCTGCAGGTAATTTAAAAAATAAGCAAAACTATAAACAACAACAACAACAAAGAGCAAAGAAATACAAGAGAAATGTATATTTTCCCATTGTGATTTTTTAAAAAATATATATTTTATTGATTTTTTACAGAGAGGAAGGGAGAGGAATAGAGAGTCAGAAACATCGATGAGAGAGAAACATCGATCAGCTGCCTCCTGCACACCTCCCACCGGGGATGTGCCTGCAACCAAGGTACGTGCCCTTGACCGGAATTGAACCCGGGACCCTTCAGTCCTCAGGCCGACGCTCCATCCACTAAGCCAAACCGGTTTCGGCACCCCCATTGTGATTTTTAAAGTACTTCTGAAATAAATTTACTGGTAACAAACTTTTTCCAAACAATGCCTTTAGTTGCCCATGCTTTGCTGGAGCTGAATTTGGTCTGCAGTTTGGGTAATCCACTTCTAGACAAAATCAGCACGCTTCATGGATCTTGAGGGATGGAAGGGGAGAGAAGATGAAAGGATGGGCCTGAATGGAGGAACAATGAAGAGCTGAGAACACAAGCCTCGCTGGAGCACATGGTGTGTGCAGGGGAGCAACCAGGTTGGGCTGATAGCTTGGGGCCATATTTTAAGGACCTTAAGTAATATATCCTGTAAGCAATGGGAATCTGAGGGAGTTAGATGCAATTTTGTTGCTGACATTGTCTCTCCTCCCCTAAATCTGAATGCCCAGGCAGCTAAGGTACTCAAAGCCCTTCTGAGCAGAACCCGTGGCCAGGGTCCCTGGTGACCCCAGGGGCAGCTTCCTAGGCTATGGCTTTGACTCTGCAGTTGCAGTAAACACCCAGGGCCCCCTCATTGCCCAGCTGCCCTTCCAAAGGAACCTGACCAGCTCACGGTTCTAGGTGGCTGCCCTGAGGTGAGGGCTGACAGTAAGGGGCCCTAGGCCTCCCTCTGCCCCGCTACCCAATAGTTCTCTGTTCTTGCAAAGAGCGGCCCATCAGGTATCAGTGCTCCAGCCATCTTGGTTTCATCTTTCCCTCCTTCTGCCAAACTGTTAAAACACTTTATTCTCAAACACATCACAAACAAATCCAATCTTGCCACTGCTCTGACCTGAGCCTGCCACGAGGCAGAAGAATGGCAAGAATGCGCTGGGATGGTGTTGGTGCATTTGAAGAAAAGGCTTGGCGGGTCATCAGATCCTGGAGGCACACCAGATTTTTACAGACCCAAACAGCAATGTCCTGTCACCAGCCCTTCTCCCAGGACCAGCGGGACCAGTGGCAGTGCGGGCAGTTTCAGCGGCTGAACTGCTGCCCTGTTGAGAATTTCCAGATTATTGGTGGTTGCTTCCTTTTTCTGAAGAAAAAGTCAAACATTGCTTTTCCACCTTCCTTTTATGCATTCAGGTCAAAGCCTCTGGCTCTGCTCTTTTGTGGAATGAAATATCCCGACCCGGCTGAATTCCAGATGGAAATGTTTGTGGAACTCTTGGCCGGGTGCTGGTAAGAGGAGCACGTGCTGGAGGGACTCTGAAAACGCAGAGGAGCCGGGCGCCGACCTCCTGCAGGTGTGTTGTGTGCGCATTTGTCCAGACTGCAAGCTTTCCTCCTCCCCAGCCCTGGTTTACACTCGCTGGATTCACACTATGTTCCTGCCCCTCAGGCCTGGCCCAGCCCTTCCCACGAAGCCTTCCACAGGCCCACCAGGCCTTTCCCTGCTCACATAGCAGTCAGATTGGGTCCAGCATGACCCTGGATTCAGCTCCTGCTCCTACTGCTTAGCTGTGTAGAGCCTGCTGAAGGCAAAGACTACGTTTACTCAGCACTGGGATGAGTGTGAAGTGTAGAGGAATGAAATATAATTGCACCAGTTAAAAGAGGGATTGGCAAGGCCCTTCCCAAGGATGCTGATTTAGTACATATAACAAGGTGGAAAACTTTTGTTAACTGATTCTTCCCAGAGGAAGAATGAAGGACTCTGATCTGTCTCAGGAGAAAAGCCAAGGAAGTGTAGCTGGGAGAGACCTTCGGGGCATTCAGTAGATAATGGCTACACTTTCTTTCTAAGGGGTTTGCAAGTTTGACTAGAGCCAGGCTAGCCAGGAAGACAGAAGGGAGACTGTACCCCTCAACAGGTAAAGCTGGTATGGCCTTTAAGTACATGTGCCCAAATGTGTTTGCAGGACACCACACCCTGAGCCTGCCCTGGCACTCACGGTTCTTTGTCTGGCCTGGTAGCTGTTCTACAAACATAGTATATTCTTAATTCCTCTTTTAAAAAGTAAATGAATGAATGCACAAAGAGAGTGGAAATGAACTGGTCTAGCTTTTGCTCCCAGCTGGACAGTGTAGGTAAGGCATTGCTCACGCTGAGCAGTGCTGCTCCAGAGTGTATGTTCTCTAGCTGGGTAACCACAGTGGGCGCCATGGCCAGCATCCATCCGGAGTTTGGAACTAGAAATAAATCCCTAATGTGAATATGGCATCTACATTTGCTATGTGCCTAGTCCTGAGTTAGGCACTACAGGAAAGAAAGGGGTAAAGACAGGTCCAGCAATAAGGACTCACGCTCTGAGATTTCAACCCCAAACCCTGTCCAAGCCCCACTGAGGGCTGGGCTCATGCCTAACTGAATTCTCTGTAGCACAGCCACTGGGGTGACACCAGTCACATGGACGGCCCTTGTTTTCAGCAAAAACAAGTCATTAAGATTGAGCTAGCAAATCTTCAGGGAAGACAGCCCAGTCCTAACCTCCGTCATAACATTTTTCTTTGGCGATGAAGCATTGCCGGGGTTGTTGAAAGCTCACTCAGTGGTGTTAAAGCTCAAGCACTCAGGCCTTCCCCTTTCCAGGGTGGGGAGTTTGGGGGTGTTGTGGGGATGCAGGCCCGTTATCCCAGAGGCACAGCTGCACCATCAAAATCTATGCTCCCTGCATGTCTTGCAAAAGGAGTTGTTTTAGAATAAGTACTATGCATAAAGAAAGCTATAGATTCTGGAGTCAGACCGCCCAAAGTTCATCTCTGGGCTCAGCCATCTGCTAGCTGTGTGACCAGGTACAAACCTCAGTTTTCTAGCTCTTAAAAAAGTGATGTTTTATTTCCTGCTTAATTGGGAGGAAATCCAATTTATCTTCTTTTTCTTTCACAGATTATATTTTTGATATTATATCTAAGATATCTTTTCTAAGGTCATGAAAATTTTCTGGTATGTTTCTTTCTAGACATTGTATAATCTAAGTTTCTATATTTAGGTCCATGATCCATTTTAGTTTTAAATATGCTACAGGATATGGAGGGTAAAGAGAGCTTCTTCTGTTTTCCTTTTCTTCTCTTTTTTTCTTTTTCACGTATGGATATGTAATTGTTCCAGTACCATTTATTGAAGAAGGGGGTGGGGTAAGGTAGAAGAGGGTATAGGGGGATAAGTGGTGATGGAAGGAGACTTGACTTGTGGTAGTGAACACACAATACAATATACAAATGATGTATTATAGAATTGTACACCTGAAACCTATATAATTTTATTAACCAATGACATCTCAATAAATTCAATAAAAATACTATAGTCCCCAAAGAAGTTGTTAACCTTAGCATTTAACCACAATTTCCAAATATACAAAATAAAACCAATAAAAATGCAAAGAGAAACTGGTCAAGATGCATGAAAAATAAGACTAGATATATAAAAACTAGAGGCCCAGTGCATGAAATTTGTGCATGGGGGGAGG
The DNA here is from genome assembly GCF_963455305.1 of Plecotus auritus. NCBI lineage: Eukaryota > Metazoa > Chordata > Mammalia > Chiroptera > Vespertilionidae > Plecotus > Plecotus auritus. The sequence goes on from NC_137782.1 coordinate 151,005,540, forward strand.
GAGGGTGTCCCTCAGCCCAGTCTGCACCCTCTCCAATCTGGGACCCTTGAGGGATGTCCGACCACCTAAATGGGTGGTTGGACATCCCTCTCACAATCCAGGACTGCTGGCTCCCAACTGCCCTCCCCTGAAGGCCTGGTGCCCCCCAACTGCCCTCCCCTGCAGGCCTGGGTCCCCCCCAACTGCCATCCCCTGCAGGCCTGGTCCCCCCCAACTGCCCTCCCCTGGTGGCCTGGTCTCCCCCAACTGTCCTCCTCTGCCGGCCCGGTCACCCCTAACTGCCCTCCCTGCAGGCCTGGTTCCCCCCAACTGCCCTCCCCTGCAGGCCTGGTTCCCCCCAACTGCCCTCCCCTGCGGGCCTGGTTCCCCCCAACTGCCCTCCCCTGCAGGCCTGGTTCCCCCCAACTGCCCTCCCCTGCAGGCCTGGTTCCCCCCAACTGCCCTCCCCTGCAGGCCTGGTTCCCCCCAACTGCCCTCCCCTGCAGGCCTGGGTCCCCCCCAACTGCCTTCCCCTGCAGGCCTGGGTCCCCCCCACCTGCTCTCCCTTGCTGGCCTGGTCTCCCCCAACTGCCCTCCTCTGCCGGCCTGGTCACCCCCAACTGCCGTCCTCTGCAGGCTATCTTGTGGCAGCCATCTTGTGTCCACATGGGGGCAGCCATCTTGTGTCTTGGTGTGATGGTCAATTTGCATATTACTCTTTTATTAGATAGGATAAGTAACAATATAATAATAGCATAATTATCAACTATAATTCTATAATAATTAAAGGTTTTTAAAACAATAAAAAAATTAGAACAGCCCTGGCTGGGTGGCTCATTTGGTTGGAGCGTCATCCAACTGAGGTGGCAGGTTCAATTCCTCATCAGAGCACATACCTAGGTTGCAGGTTCAATCCCCGGTTGGGGTGGGTATGGAGGCAACTGATAGATGTTTCTCTCTGTCTCTGTCTCTCTCTGTCTCTCTAACTCTCTCTCTCTCTCAAAGCAATAAATATATTCTCAGATGAGGATTAAAAAATTTAGAACATATGTTGCTGGATTAGGTTTATTATTTTTTTTGAGGATTTCAAAGGGTTATTGTGTACTTTTCTTGTTAAGTCTTTGCCTGATATTCATATCAAGGTAATACTGGCCCCACATAATAAGTTGGAAAGTGCCACCTCTAATTTTAAAAAAGACATTTTTTTCTCCCTTTAATTGCCCTTGCACTTTTGTAAAAACATCACCAACAGTACATTTTGGGGTCTATTTTTGAACCCTCTGTTCTGTTCCATTAATCTGTAGTTCTCATTTGGCCAATACTACACCCTCTTGGTTTCAGTAGCTTCACGGTAAGCCTTGAAATCTAGTAGTAGAAGACTACCGTTTTTGTTCTTCATAAAAAAGTCTTGGCAATCCTAGGTGGGTTCAATTTCTATATAAATTTTATAACTGGCTTGTTAATTGCTACAAAAAAAAAAAGCCTGCTGGAATTTTGCATTGACTCTCTGAATAAAGTTGGAGAGAATTGATACCTTTACAATGTAGATTCTTCTAATTCATGAAAACAGTATATTTCTCCATATATTTATTTCTTCAACTTTTTTCAGCAATATTCCATGGTTTTCTGTGTATATATAGGTCTCTCACATCCTCTGTTAAGTCTATTCCTAAGTATTTCTTGTCGCTCTTGGAAATTAACTGTTTCTTGTTTTTGTTTTCTAATTCTTTGCTGTAAGACCATAAAATTAATTTTTGTATATTAACTTTGTAACATGTGAACTTGCTAAATTAACTTATTAGTTCCAATAATAGTTTTGTAGATCCTTTGGAACTTTCTACATAAGAAATCATGTCACCTGGAAATAGATACAGTTTTAATTCTTGCTTTCTGATATCTAACACTTTTATTTATTTTTTTATTTTTGCCTATTGCAAGACCACCAGTCTAGGACCACCAGTACAACGCTGAATAGAAGTGGTAAAAGTGGACCTTGCCTTTTTTCCAAACTAACTGGGAAAATGTTTAAGATCTTATCAGTAAGAATACCCTTTATCAAATCAAAGAAGTTCCTTTCTGTTCCTATATTGTGAGAGTTTTTATCATAAATGCATGTTAAATTTTGTCAACTGCTTTCTCTGCATCTATCAAAATGATCATATGATTTTTCTCCTCTATTCTGTAATGTGGTGAATTACATTGATTGATTTTTGAATAAGAAATCAGTGGTGCATTCCTGAGCTAAACCCTTGGTCATGATGTATTATTCTTTTTTACATGTTGTTGGGTTTAACTGCTAATATTTTGTTAAGAATTTTTCCAGCCCTAACTGGTTTGGCTCGGTGGATAGAGCGTTGGCCTGCGGACTGAAGGGTCTCAGGTTTGATTCCGGTCAAGGGCATGTACCCTGGTTGCCGGCACATCCCCAGTAGGGGGTGTGCAGGAGGCAGCTGATCGATGTTTCTCTCTCATCGATGTTTCTAACTCTCTATCCTTCTCCCTTCCTCTCTGTAAACAAAATCAATAAAATATATTTAAAAAAAAAAAAAGAATTTTTCCATCTGTGTTCATGAGGGATATTGGCCTCTCTTTATATATGTTTGTCAAGTTTTGATAGCAGAGTTTTGCTGGTACAAGTTGGGAAGTGGGCCCCATCCTCTATTTTTTGAAAGAGTTCATGTACATTTGGTGTTATTTCTTCTTTGCATGTTTGATAGAATTTACCAACAAAGTTACCTAAGCCTGTAATCCAGGTTTTCTCTTCCATCTTGGGCAAATATGAGTGATTTATATTTTAAAGCATTTTTACATTTCATATATTTTGTTGAAATTATTGGCATAAAATTCCTCATAATATTCTTATACTCCATTTTTATTATTTTACTGTCTGTAAAATCCGTAATGATAATCCCCTTTTCATTCCCAATACTGGTAATTTGTGATCTCTGTATTTCTCAGCAGCTAACTAACTAAATGTGTGTGTGTGTGTGTGTGTGTGTGTGTGTGTGCGCGCGCGCGCGCGCGCGCGTGTCTTTGTTTTTTTTACAAAGAAACAACTTTTGGATTTATCAATTTTCTTTATTGTTTATTACATGGATTTCTGCTCTCATATTTATTATGTTGTTGGTTCTACTTTGATTTACTTTGGGTTTGAGGTGAACTCCTAAGTCACTGATTTCAGACCTTTGTTTTTTTTCTAATACAAACATTTAAATCCATAAAATTCCTCTAGCATTGCTTTGGCTGCATCCCACAAATTCTGTTGTATTTTTACTAAAAATAGTTTCACATATTTTCTAGTTTCTCTGTAATTTCTTCTTCAGTCCTGGATTATTTAGAAGTGTGTGATTAATTTCCTAATATTTGGGTGTTTCCTAGGTATCTTTTTTTATTGATTCCTAATTTATTTATATTGTTGTGAGAGGATACATATTACTATTATTTCCCTCCTTTTTATTTTATTAGGACTTGTGTTATAGCCCAGGATATGGTCTCTGTTGGTGAATGTGTGCAGTTGAAAAGAATGCGTCCTTCAGTTGTTGGGAGTTGTGTTCTGTAAATAGAAGGGGCTGTTAAAGTTACTCAGAAGCTCTATGTCTTTACAAATTTTTTGTCTGGTGGTTCTGTCAATTGCAGAGAAAGTTTTTAAAATATCCCACTACAAATGTAAATTTTCTGTTTCATTCTGTCAGTGTTTACTTCATGCATCTTGAACCTCTAGTCTTAGTCACATATACATTTACAATTATTATGTCTTCCTTATTAATTGATCTTTATACTTAAAGTTCACTTCTTTTTTAAATTTGTTAACTTTATTGAGGAATAACTGACTAATATAATTGTATATATGTAAAGTATACAATGTAATTATTTGATATACGTGTACATTGTAGGATGATTACTAACACATCCATTACTTCACATAGTTAACAAAGTTGTGCATGTGTGTGTTGAGAATGTATAAAATCTACTCCCAGTAACTTTCAAGTATACAGTTCTGTATTATTAACTATAATCACCATGATGTACTTTAGATCCTCAGAACTTTCTCTTCTTATAACTGAAAATCTATACCCTTTGATCTACATCATCCCATTGCCACCTTCCCCCAGCCCCAGCTTCCTCCAACCATTCTATTCTCTGTTTTTATAAAATTGGCTTTTTTATTTTTAGATTCCACATATAAATTATACCACACGGTATTTGTCTTTCTCTACCTGGCTATTTTATTGAGCATGATGCCCTATAGATTCATCCATGCTGTAGCAAATGGCAGAACTTACCTTTTTTTTTGGCTGAATAATATTAATATTCCATTATATATTTACTAGAGGCTGGGTGCATGAAATTTGTGCACAGGGGTGTGTGTCCCTCAGCCCAGCCTGCACCCTCTCCAATCTGGGACCCCTCAAGGGATGTCCGACTGCCCGTTTAGGCCCGATCCCGGTAGGATCGGGCCTAAACGGGCAGTCGGACATCCCTCTCACAATCCAGGACTGCTTGCCTGCCTGCCTTCCTGATTTCCCCTAACCGCTTCTGCCTGCCAGCCTGATCACCCCCTAACCACTCCCCTGCCAGCCTGATTGATGCCTAACTGCTCCCCTGCCAGCCTGTTTGCCCCTAACTGCCCTCCCCTGCAGGCCAGGTCACCCCTAACTGCCCTCCCCTGCAGGCTTGATCGCCCCCAACTGCCCCCCTTTGCTGGCCTGGTTCCTCCCAACTGCCCTCCCCTGCTGGCCATCTTGTGGTGGCCATCTTGTGTCCACCTGGGGGCAGGATCTTTGACCACATGGGGGCAGCCATCTTGTGTGTTTGAGTGATGATCAATCTGTATATTACTCTTTTATTAGATAGGATAGAGGCCTGGTGCATGGGTGGGGGCCAGCTGGTTTGCCCTGAAGGGTGTCCCGGATCAGGGTGGGGGTTCCCTTGGGGTGTGGGGCGTCCTGGGTGAGGGGCCTGTGGTGGTTTGCAGGCCGGCCACACCCCCTGGCGACCCAAGCGGAGGCCCTGGTATCTGGGGTTTATTTATCTTCTACAATTGAAACTTTGTAGCCTGGAGCGGAGCCAAGCCTTCTGCTTGCTCCGTGGCGGCAGCCATTTCTATTGGGATTTATGTATCTTCTATAATTGAAACTTTGTAGCCTTAAGCGAGGCCTGGGCCGGCCAGGGTGTGCGGAAAGCTTGGCTTCCTCCATCGCTGTGGGCAACCCTAGCCTCCTGCTCTTTCCAGCTCCGTGGCTGCCGCCATTTCTGTTTGGATTTATGTATCTTCTATCATTGAAACTTTGTAGCCTTGAGTGGAGGCCTAGGCCAGCAAGGGCAGGCGGAAAGCTTGGCTTCCTCCATTGCTGGGGAAACCCAAGCCTCCCTCCTGCTCTCTGTGGCCATAGCCATCTTGGTTGGGTTTATTTGCATATTCACTCCTGATTGGCTGGTGGACGTGGCTTGTGGGTGTAGCGGAGTGATGGTTAATTTACATATTACTCTTTTATTAGATAGGATGCCATATTTCCTTTATCCATTCATCTGCTGAAGGACACTTAGGTTGTTCACATATCTTGGCTATTGTGGATGATGCTGCAATGAACATGGGTGTGAAAGTTCATCTCTTGTAATCAGCGTGCATTGGATCTTGCTTTAAAAACTTTATTCTGGAAAACTCTGCCTTTAAATCAGGGTATTTAATTCATTAACATTTAATTCGTGTGATTATTGATATGATTGTATCTTGGTCTACCATTTCATTATTTCTTTTCTGTTGTTTACTCCATTCTGTTATTTATTCTTCTGTTTCCCCCTTCCTGCCTTCTGTTTGATTGATTGAATATATTTTATAATTTTAGATTTCTAGCTATACCTAACTTTGCATTATTTCTTTAACTATTGATCTAGGGATTACAAAAAACATCCTTCGATTTTCACAATGTACTTAGAGTTAATATTGTACTTTTTACAGAAAATGTAGAAACCTTGAAACAGTATAAGTCCATTTACTACCCCCACTACCATACCACCATAAGTCCATAGTCATTTAAATAATTATTTCCTTATATGTTGTTTTTCTTTGCCTGCTTTTAAGATTTTTCTCTTTATTTTCAGTTTTCATCAGTTGAATTATGATATGTCTTGATGTGATGTTACTCATAATTATCTTATTTGGAGTTACCTATGTTTTGGATATGTAATTTATGTCTTCAACAAATTTGAGGATTTTTTAAGCCAGTTTTTTTCTCAGATATATTTTTTGCACCATTATCTCTCTAATCTCCTTCTGATACTTCAATTGACTGCATATTGAACTTTATATATTGTCCCACATGTTCCTAAATTTATTCAGTTTTTTACATCTTTTTTCTTTCTTGCCTTTAGGTTGGATCATTTCTTTTGATCTATCTTCCAGGTCACTCATTCTCTTATTCATTAGGAGACTGGCTTCCTAACCATGCCTGTTTACTATTTAAACTAGAGGCCTCAGCTCAGATTTTAAAGTACATTAAAAGTCCACAATGCTAAGATCTATTAATATTAGCCTTGTAATTCCATGATTGCATACATGATGTGATTCAAAAACTGCCCTCTGTTTTGACAACTTCCTTTAAAAAAAAAAAGCTTAAAAATTTGTGATGAGGTCATAACTGGAACTAGGATTTAAGAATCTGGTTGGAAGATAGACACCAAGCAGAGAGTTTACAGCATGGTGTGACCAGGTGCTAAAATCCAGATATGAACCATGTAGCCGTGGCCGCCTCTGCCTCGGTGAGTCAGGAAAGACCTTCAGAGAACTGATATTTAATTAGGCATATTAATTATCAGGAAGAGTCAGGCTTTGTCAAAAAGCTAAAAGAACATTCTAGTCAGAAAGTTCTGGGAAGGGCCTGCTATGGTTTGGGAGGAGGGGGAAGAGGAACCAGAGGGCAGTGTCCCCAAGGAGGACCAGAAGACTAGTCTGTGTCAGGCCGCCTTGAAGGTCAAGCTGAGTAGTAGCATGCTCCTGCTGCATCTATAAAGGTACTGGTGGGGAGGAGGGACTCCTCCTTTATCCTAGAAAGACCAAAGCAAGCTCTCTCCTCTCGGAGCTCTCAGACTGGTTGAGAAGCCAAATCAAGCTCCACCAAACAACAAGCGGTAAAACAACCATGTCCATCATTCTAGTTCAGCCACCATCTTTTCTCATTTGGACTCTAACACTCCCACCCCAAACAGGTCTCCCATTGTTACATTTGCTCATTTCCAGTTCATTTGTCACACTTTAAGTCTTTTGAAAACACAAATTAGAACGTGTTGATCCATTGCTTAAAACACTCAGCGGCTTCCCACTGTACTTGTAGTGTTCTGAGTCCACACCACTTCCCATGGCCTCTATCACAACGGCCTTCTGGCTGGTCCCAGCCAGGCCAAGCTCTCGTGGGCATTGGGGCTCGGTGCTGTGTGTTGCCCCAGTCACTATTGCCACTTTCCTCCCAGCTCTTCATGTGGCTGTTTCCTTCTCAGCTTTTAGTTCTAGCACAGCTCTCAGCTCCTCAGAAAGACCTTCCCCACCTCAGGTATCTCCCCTGTTAAAACCTGCCACAATGCCCAAATTATCCCATTTAAAGCATTAAGAACAATTTGTAGACTTTTGACTTACTTGTTTACCTGATTTATATCTACCTTTCCCACAGGATATAAACCACAATGGCCAGGATCTTGGCTGTCTTGTTCTTCATGAAATCCCCAGCAACTACTATAGTGCCCAGCATATGGTAAGTACTCAAAAAATATGTGTGGATAAATGGTTATAAGTAAATGCTAAAGGTTGTGTTATCTACTCGATGTCACAGAAGAGGAGACGTGTGTGGTGAGTATCAGAGAAGGGGAAAGAAAGGCCTATTTGAAGGGGCAGCCCCTCATGATCTTGCTGTGGACGCTGCCGCTCCTTAGGAGAAGGAGAAGCCTTGCCTGCGGAAATGATGCTTTGGGTAAGATCTCCAGCTCTCCTGTCCTCTGGGCCCACTCGGCCTGCACACTTCAGGGCTGGGACTTCCTCGCTCCCCAGAAGGCCATTTTGGATGCAAGCTCATTTCACTTTCCCCAGTTCCTACTTCTAAGCCACAGGATGGTTTTGAAGAGCTTGCTTGATCCCTCAGCTTCACCAGCCCAATAGGAGAGGGAGCCTATTCTGCTTCTAGGAGTTACTTCTTACTTCCGAAGACAGCGAGAATAAGAGAAAAGAAATTCTTGAATAATCTGAGTTGCTTTATTTAAAAAAAACCAGTGCTGTTTCTAAAACTGGGATACGTTTTTGGAACTATCCTGCCTGAGCCCAAGCTGAGAGGCATCATGTGATTAGAAATGCACACGGGATAGGAGTGGGAAGCCTGCGAAAGTGCCTTCATCTGTCCCAAGCACGGGCCAGGACAGACACAGCAGAAGCAAGTGGTGTTGGCGTGCTTTTATTGAGTGAGAGGTGATGTTCAGAAAGTCTCCAGCTTGTATCCCAAGCGGAAATTCTTTCCGGGACAGTGCACTAGACATCCAGGCCTCTCTTCTCAGCCACCCACCCTTGCCCCTTGTTGTTTCTTATACACAGTCAAGAAGTCAGAGCATCTTGCCTTGGCTGGGTCAGCAGGGAGCATCACCTTCTTGACCCCTCAGAGAATGTTTGTAGTGTTTTGCTATTTTCTCCGCTGGGTGCACTTGTGATAACAGGATGGAGGCCCACTCTGCGCTGGGGCTTCCTTGGTTTAGAGGGGCCTTCCTTTGTTAGAATATTAAAATAGGATACAAATACCCACCACCCCCACCTCCAACTTCCTTCTCCTGTTCCCTTCTGCCCTCTGTCCTCCTCCCCAATCAAGTGATTATCTAAAAGCTATTGGTAAAAGGTTTGCTACCTGGAGTGGTGAGTGTCTCTAGTTCGGGAATGTTTTTCCTGCCAAAGGCTCCCAGGGTCTTGGGCCTGGAGGGCACGTGTCAAGAGCAGAGCAGAGCATCTGGTCCGAGACAGAGGCGCCCTCCAGGCCAGGGGATGGTGCAGTCTCCAAGGCGCCTGGACAGCATGGCTCCTCGGGTGCTTCCCTGGCAGGTCTCAGCAGTTTGGACAATACTGTGTGCGCCCCAGAGAGCATCAGAGTGGCCCTGCAGAAGGCAACAGGCGCCCGGAGGCCCGTGTAAAACAGGCTGGACGTCCTTCACAGGTGTCCTCCTGGGGAAGAATGACACAGGCCAAGTCATCACCGTGTCCGTGTCACAAGGGTCTGCTACTGTGCATAAGCTCAGTTACGAGAGCTGAAATTGGGTTTTCAGTAGACGAGCTCCCTCCGTGCCGATCTCCCTCACTCCACCAGACAAATGATGCCTCCCTGAAATTTGAGAAAAATTTCACTAGGGAAATTTTTAAAAAAAGGATCTTCCCTTTCCAGATTCCTCCTCTGAGTGGACTGCATGAGGAGATGTCTGTAAGAAATTGTGGGTAGATATCTCAGGCGGGGGGGGGGGGGGGGAGCACTTTAAATTGACAAATCAGTCCAAACCATTAAGGTTATAACTTTTCCCCCCTTTGCAGCAGAATAGTAAAACAGACGCGTTATTGGCAGCTCATTAGCGCGAAGGAGAGGCCAGCTCCAGGTCTCCAGCATGACTTCAGTATTTCACCAGAGAGCTCCACGCTGCCGGCTCTCCAGCCGCATAGAAGACATGGGGATTGGGGAAGAAGGCATAAATAAGACACAGATTGCAGACTTTTTGATGTGTTTAGCACATTTTTGTGACTTCCTTTAATACCACAGACCTTGTGGTTCTTCCCCCATTAGGAGAACAAAAGACACGCCTGAGATGGGGTGGGGGAGGGTGATCCATTCAATAAAAAGTTCTGTTTACCTAATTAGCATTTTTAATTCAACCGCTGAAAAGGGGGAGGCAAAACATGGGAAGAGAGGAGTGAATACTGCAACTGAGTAACTTCAGATATAAAAAGTTCCTTCATTAAATCAGTTGTTTTTAAATTCATAATTGAACTTAAATAAGGAGCGACCTATAGGCAGCTGTTTCTAATATCGAGTCCCCACCGCACATGAAAGACGCATTTATTCCTGCAGCCGCCTCCCTACCCTTGGGTGTTATCAGCTGAACATGTTTTGAACCTACCTAATGCATTTGAGGTAGCTTGGGTTTATTTTTCTTTCAATAAAATAAATGGTTTTGTAATTAAATTTCTGCACTGCCTGTGCTTAATGGTTACATTGACAAGTGCTAATGTATGGCAAGAGAATGAGTTTGAAATGAAACATGCTGTTTTCGAATCTGCAAGCAATTTTGCAGTGGGGCAATCAAACCCCTCATGCCAGCGAAACATTTTCATTAATCTGCTCACTGCACCCCTGCCCACTCGGCCAGCCAGGAGGACACCTCCAGCTCCTTCTTTGCCCACCCCCCACCCTTGCCTTTCCCCCAAACACACACACACACACACACACACACAAATATCATGAAGCAAGCCGTTGTTTAAAACCATTTTGTGGTCTCTGGCAGGCGGGCCGGTGGAAATTCGCTGACTTTACACGGTGAAATGTTACAGCTGCTCCTCCGAAGGGACTGGCTGCCTCAACGTTTCAATCCTTGGCAGCCAGTCAACAAGAAAATCTGTCCCTCTGTTTTCCTTTTTTTTATTTTTTATTTTTTTTTACTTTCCCCCCTTAGCTAAATTTATTTTTGAATAAATCTTCTCATAGAAAATAGAGAACGGCTAATACATATCTAGACTCGGTCTGCACAAACCACTTCAAGCCACGGCAAAGGCGGCCGCCGTCCAGTCTTGTGCTTGTAGCGGGTTCATGAATGGAAACCTGGACGGCAGGCAGTGGCCTTGACTGGTCCACTTCTGCCTGCTGCCAGGGGAGGGGAGCCTGAAGCTCAGGCCTGCAACAGGTATGGGCAGCGGGCTCAGGACCTCGGATCCTGTCCCTTCCCGGAAGGCCTATGTTTCCTCTGACCACTAGAGGGATGGCTTCCCAGCCGTGGCAGCACTGGAGCCTTTCATCAAAGGCCAGGAAGGTTGTACAAGGCCCACATGCTGTCGGGGACACAGGAAAGTGGAGGGCAGTGGGTCTCTGGCTCAGGGGCTGCCCACAAGGTATGCGACTCAGCATTTTCCCTCCAGGCTGGGGGAGAGGAGCCAGGGGCTGCCCACATGAATGCTGACTCACCCGTCAGGGCAGCCCAGAATTACAAGCTGTCCTACCCCAGCTCTCCTTTCTCTTGCTGTGTGCTAGGCAGTGTTTAGGGGAAGGCTTCTGGTCCCAGCCTCCCTGAATTTTACTACAGTGGAAGATAGAGGAGACGGTGCTTGCAGGTTTTCAGGAGAATGAACAAAGATCTCAACATCTCAGAACTCCCCTGCCTGTTTCGTAAGGTCTGCATTGCCTTTAATAGGGGACAGAACCTTTCACTGGATAGGAGGCAGAAGTCCTTGGAAAGGAGACATAGGGCTTCAGTCTCCACTTGGGCGAGGCAAAGCCCACCATGAGAGGGTGAAAGAAAAGCACTGGTTAACTAGTATGAATGACAGAAGGGGGAGGAGAACTCTAGGAAGCAGAGAGGCAAAGAAGTAGAGGACTGGTGTCATAGCTCACAGACTCCTTCACAGTGGCCCTATGAAGAATAGAAAGTTCCTCGATTAAAGGACTGCTAGTAAATTTTTGGAAGAGGTAAAGACTTTACCCAACCCAGGGTAAAGGGCAGAGGAGGCCCGGGTCCCAGAGGAAGGAAGGAAAGGCAGTGAGGAAGTGAGGCTACTCAAGTGAGCTTTGGATGAGTCTAAGCCGGAATCCTGATGAAGCTGAGATATAAATATTGTGAGAGCTCTGTTATCTACTAATTATTGGAATCGAGAGTCTAGGTCAGTGGTCGGCAAACTCATTAGTCAACAGACTGGCAAACCGCGGCTCGCAAACCGCATGTGGCTCGTGAGCCGCAGTTTGCCGACCACTGCACTGAAGGGATTATGTTCATTACTCCCATACAACAGGGAACACGATAGTCATTCATTCACTCATGAATTTAGCAAATAAGCTCTCACCATGTGCAAGCCATGTTGCTACATCTTTCAGGGCACAGGTGTAACAAAGACATGGTCTGTCCTCTCAGAGATGGGGGAAGTGCTGTCATGGAGATACAAACAAAATGCTGCATGACTTCAGGGGAAGAGGCAGTGAGCTGTGCCAGGAGGATTAAGAGAAAGCTTCATGGAGGAGATGAGCCTGAAGAGATGAGCAGGATCAGGAGGGGAGCATGATGTTCCAAGGTGAGGAACCAGCACAAGCATGACAGGAACCAGCATCACATGGAGGTCTGAGAGTACAAGTTGTATCTGGAGAATGATGAGTGGTTCCAAATGAACGGAGGAAAAGGTAAGAGCCTGTGGTGTGTGTGTGTGTGTGTGTGTGTGTGTGTGTGTGTGTGTGTGTATGTGTATGTGAGTGTGTGTATGTGTGTGTGAGTGTGTGTGTATGTGAGTGTGTGTGTGTGTATGTGTGTATGTGTGTGTATGTGTGTGTGTGTGTGTGTGTGTGTGTGTTGGGGGGTGGGAAGGGTGATGGGAAATGGAAATGAAGTTGAGATGGGCCATATTGAGAGCCATGATCAGCAAGCTATAGCAGCCAGGCTTTATTTTGCAAACTGTAGCCACCCCTTAAAGGTTTTGGAGCCTTGAGAATTGGAGTGAGTAAATGAGGAAGTGGCAGCGTGACCCCATCTAAGTGTATTTGTAATAGACCCTGTGAGCCATTGAAAAAACGGGCAGGCAAAGGGGGGGAAGACAATGGAGACAGGCAGACCAGAGACTATTTCAATAGCCCAGGTCAGAGAGGAGGAGGGCTGGCAAGGCACAGGCAGTGTTCCTGGAGAAGGGTGGATGCTGGGGGCCCTGCAGAGACTGGGGCCAACCAATCAGATGTGGTGGGAGGAAGGGAAGCACCAGTGAGTCATTTGCTATCTTCAGGGTGCCTGGGAAGATGCTCATGACCATGATAGAGACAGAGAACTCTAAGGGAGAAGTGGTTTGGGGTGGAGAAAAAGGAAAACACCAGTTCTAATTGATATGTGGAGTTGGAATTCCTGGTGGTGACTTTCATGAGACAATATCCAGGAGGGAGAAATGGACCAAAATAGGAGAAAGACAGAACTCTGAGAAGCATCCACAGGAGACGTGTTAATGTGACAGATAAGAGGGAACAGCAGGGGAAGTGGGAGATGAGCCAGGAAGAAAAGGGAGGCAGGTTTCGAGAAGAAGAGCTGGAACACATTTGTGATGCTTCAAGGAGGCCCAGAAGGGGAGATGGTGGTTGGAGTCAGCCATAAAGGGGACACTGGATATTCCTGGGAGGACAGTCTAAGTAATTGGGAGGTTGAGTGGAAAGTGAAAAAAAGAGGCAGCAAGAGTGGATTTAAAGAAGTTTTGCAGGGATGGGTGAAAGGAACATTTTCTTAGATGATGGGCCCTTGACTATTTAATGAGGACTCGATAAGGAGGGAGAGATCGAAAGGGTACTAGAAAGGGGACTCTCTAGTGGAGCATGACCATGGGAGAGTCAGATAGGGGTGGAGGGATTGACCTTGGAAAGCAGCAGGAAGAAGGGGTGATGGGCCAAGGACTGTTGAGATAAAGGCAAAGGCAGGGATGAGAGTGCTGGCAGCCTCTGAGGGAAGGAACCCATGAGATCATGTGCTGAGAGTAGGGGTGGGATGGAGATGATGGTAAGAATGGGGTGGCTTGGACATTTGAAGCAGGCAGGAATGGACAGACAGTCAAGCAGGAGTGCATAACAGGCCCTTGAGCAACAATGAGAACTAGAGATGGAAGCCTGGCTGTGCAGTAGCCCGGTGCAGATGGCTGGGCCGTACTCCACCGTTCTTGGCAGCCAGGAAGCAGGTGCAGAGAGAACACGTGGTGGGAACACCATCCTAACTAGAGGTGGACTCAGCTGCCAGGAGGCAGGAGCAAGGGCTTTAGGGGCCAACCAGGGAGAATTTTGCAGCAGGAAACCTTTTAGTTGACATGTGAGAGCTTCACTTCTGGGACCAGGACCGCCTTGTCTGGGACTGAAATTCTGAATCCAAATTTGACATATTTTGGTATATATATATATATATATATATATATATATATATATATATATATATTTATTTATTTAAGTATAGTTGGCATACAATATTATATTGTTTCTGGTATACAACATAGTGATTTGACATTGATATACCTTACAATGCGATCCCCATGGTAAGTCTAGTAACTGTCGTCATACAAAGTTATTAGGTATTATTGACTATATTCCCTGTGCTATACACTACATCGCCGTACCTTATTTGTTTTATAGCTGCAAGTTTGTACCTCTTATTCACCTTCACCTTTTATCCCCTCACTGCCTTCCCCTCTGGCAACCATCAGTTTGTTCTCTTATCTATGAGTCTATTTCCATTATAAATAAAACTACACACCACTGCCCGTGAGGACTGCAAACGAGAGATTTCGAAGGCTGACTCTCAATGCAGCTTCTCTTCCTGCTCGGCTTGCCTGTGCTGTGTGATCCAGGCAGATCACTTAAACTTTTTACATCGTTATTCCCATCCACCTGCCTCAGGGACACATTCTGTTGATTTACTAGCTTCTTGGAAAAAAGGGTGATATGTAAATACGGGCATCTTCACTAAGAAGGAGGTTTGTGTCTACGAAACTCTGTAGTTCTTGCCTCTGTTTGCAGCAGTAAAACAAAACAAAAACGCCAAACCAGTTTAGCTGTAACCTCATTCGTCTTTTGACTTGTTCTTGATGTTCATTGTGGTTCTCAAAGCTAAACAGACACTGAACAAATTCTACCCAGTTCAGTTTTGGAAAGTAAACCCTGCCAGCATTTGGTCAGGTCTTCACCCTCGACACCGATGGAGGATCCTAGATTCTGTTACAAGTGCCTCGAGTGCTGCCTCCTATGTCACAGGCAGCATCTTAGCCTCAAACAGAGTAAAGAAAGGGCCAGAAGAGCTGAGGCTCACTGTCCAGGGCCAGGAAGCCTCCTGCTGATGACAAGGTCAGAGGAGAAGGCGAGATGCACCTTGGGTGCTATCAACTGTGACCCCACTCACTGAGAAGGAGCAGTGATCCCATGGGGTTTCTTCTTATTGTTCCCCCTTCAGGCATCTCCAAGTCCTTCCCCAAAGCCCTAAGGAGACTTTTGAAGCCACTCTTTCTCTCCTGTTAACTTGAAGCTCAGGCACTGTGCTGTTAGCAGGCCAGAGGGGGGCAAAAAATCAGAGCCCAAGAAAAGCCTTTACAATGTCAGCACTTGAGTTCTGTCCAGCCTAGAATCTCATGACTGCTGGGACACCAGGCAGTTTGGGGCAAGGGTGCCAAGGAGCCTCCCCCACAGCCTTGCAAGACAGAGCATGGACAGAGCACCAAGGGCACAGCCCAGGATATGCCCCGATTCCCCTGTGAGCTCTTTTTTCCCCACCCGACAGCTGTCAGCCTGCTCTCTATCTCTGAGTCTGTCTCTATTTTGCTTGTTAGTTCATTTTGTTCATTAGATTCCACATATGAGTGAAATTGCATGCTACTTGTCTTTCTCTGATTGGCTTATTTAACTTAGCATATGGCCCATCCATGCTGTCACAAAGGGTAAGATTTCCTTCTTTTTTACGGCCAAGTACTAGTCCATTGTGTAAATGTACCACAGCTTTTTTTTTATCCACTTGTCTACTGATGGACACTTGGGCTGCTTCCAAGATCTGGTAGCAGTTCTGTGAGCTCTTTGTATTTTCCATCAGAGCCAAATGTAGGAAGAGTGGCGGATGTGCCTGTGGAAGGCAGTCATTGTTAGACACCCGCCCCCCAAACTCACTGTACCTTGCTTAGATTAGCTATTTGATGTCTGTTTCCACTTGAACCTGAAGAAAGTGGCCTGAGCCTGGAAGAGTAAAATGGCAGTGTCCTGATGATAAGAAGCAAGTTAGCTCAGCCTGCTGAGGCAGCTCATGCTTTATGGAGCAGAACCGATCAAGCATGGTGATTCACCCTCCCTTTGGCCTTCTGTTAACACTTTCAGGAAGGAAGCTGCACAGAGGAAGGAAGTGAAGAGGGAGGGAAGTAAGGGCAGTTCCCACAGCGAGAAGATGCCTGGCTTGGGATGGGGGAGGATGGAACCTAAACACGGGCCACTGAGTGGGGCAGAGAAGGCTGGATGCTTTGAGGCCAAAGTGCTCTTATAAGAAATTTCTTAATGACCATAAGTCCTGAAGGAAGCATATGAGCAATGCCTGGTGTCAACCATGCTTGCCCGAGGCCTCCTGTCTAGATGGAAAATGTGTAGGGAGTGAAGGAGGAGAGCAAGATGAAACCATGTGGCTGCTAAAGGTGATTGATGGCCTTAGGACAGCAAATCTGGCTCCTGGGGAATTAGGTTTTACTGGAAGGAGACACAAAGATTAGTGACTTTCAGGTGAGAAAGAACCCCAGTTCCTGGTTTCTGGAATAAAGTTTCTTGTGGTTCTTTGGGAGTTTCATTTGTGTTCTCCAGTTTCAGACTTTTGCTCATAACCTCTCTTCTCTCTGTCCACATGTCCAAATCTGACTAGGCCAGCTCAGGCCTTCCTGAAGGCCTCTTCATGAAGTCATCCCTGATGGTCTAACCCGGAGCCTCCCTTCCCTGATCTGCCGACCTGCCGTAGGCAGACATGATGTTGGTTAGACGTTCTCCAACAGGAGTATGTGTTCAGGATGAATGCTTGTCTCCTCAGAGCCCCAATGTTGCTGAAAGATTCTGGGAGAACACACTTATAAGATGCAACATATTGAAACATTGTATGGAGTAAAACACAAAATTTGCAAGAATGTGTAAATTAAGGCTGAGACATAGAAGAAATTTCATGAGGGTTGAGGGCCACTTTTGGCCATACTCAACTGGATACCTGCTTGCTCTCCTCTCCAATGAGAAACTTGGGCAGAAGAATTGGAGAAGGAGGCAGTGTGATGTCCGGAGGCATTGGAGAGCCCCCCTCTCTTCATAAAGGCTGGGCAATGATGAGGTGAAGCCTTGATGGTTATGTGCCAATGGAAACGATTCCATCACACTGCAGTTAAAAAATAGCAACAACAACTGTTCTTTATCATGCACTTCCACATCAGCCACTGTACTACACGCATTACACATATCATTTCAATCAACCCTCACAACAGCCAATGAGGTAAATGTCACTCTCACTTTACAGCTGATGAAACCAAGCCACCATGAGATAAAGTAAGTTACCCAAAGTCAAAAAGCTAGTAAGATCAAGGTCCAGGATGTGATTCAGGTCTACCGGACTCTTACCTTCTACACTATGCTGCTGTGGGTGTATGAAGAAAGAGATGTCTTCCAAACTCATCATAGACCCTCTTTACATTGTGATTCTTGTGTTGGCCCCAAATGTTGACCTCCATTGCTGCAGGTATAGACTCCAGCTCCTATGGGGAGCTCAGTTTGTTCTATTGGCTCCTTTCCATCCTGGGCGAGGGGACCTCACCCCTTCGAACTAGTATCTGGAAGGTCACACGGGGCCCCAGGTTGACTTATCTAACCAGAGATAACGTGGCTGATTTGGTCCATCTCTCCACAAGATTGGGAATCACCAAGTCAGATCTAAGTGCCCACAAGCAAAGATCAGGAACAGTTTAGAGGGCAGCCAAAGGTCAGCTGGTGGTTAGTCTACTCTGCACATGGAGAACTCAGGGTGAGAAATCAAAGCTGGAGCCTCTTTGCTGAGACAGCTCATCTCCAAGGACTTTTCCATCAGTAAATGTCCTGTTTGATATTTTTCATTGCGGTCACAGTGAGGAACCCTGGTTATTTTTAATAACACACACTACAGCCATTGCATTCATTCAGTCCTACAATATTTTATGATGTGTCTGACCCAAGAATATGTGTGGCTGCTAGGTGGGGGTGGGTGGTCTTTGTTTTCTCCCCTCTCTCAGCCTTCCTTTTCCTTGGCACTTCCCTGCAGAGGCAGTGGGTTTTGACATCCCATGCACACTTTTCCACCATCTGTTCAGATTTGTCCCCTTTCCCAAAAGGCCCTTCTAACTTGACATTGCACAAATTCATGTCCTGGGGACTTGCCAAATCTGTCAAGTCTGAACGTTTTTCTTGGCAGGGACGGCACCTCTCCACTGAAATGGGTCCAGTGATCCATCGGGCCTTGGTGCTACTTCTCCAGGTGCCGAGTGGAGCCGCTAGGGCTTTCTGACACCCTTCCCAGGCTCTGAGGGCTCTGGAGCACCCTGTATCCCACCTCTTCCAAGCAGTGTTCTCCTTGGCCTCGGCCAGGGTCTCTGCCTGTCCTGAGGTCCCACCCCAGATTCCACCTATTCTTAGGAGTCAGTTTGGGGGCTTCTCACACATGTAAGGGGCATAGGCTTCACCCAGCCAAATAAGAACCATAGCAACACCCCTCTGGTTCTCCTTTCAGGATCCTGTCTCTTAGCTTGAAGGATGCCACAGCTGCCCTCCATCCAACTCCTCCAAACCCCACACCACGTATGATAGAACTAGCAGCCACAGCCCCCTGGACCTATTTACTTATTTCTCCCTGCAGCCTGTAGCCCTCTCAAATGCAGTGAGTTCATTTCCCATTATGTAACTCTGATTATTCCAAGTTCAACAACTATCTTTTTTTGGGTAGTTTAGGGTTCAGAAAAGGGTGAAATGTGTAGAAATGAAAGATTTTTAAGAATTAAAATCTTCCTCCCTTACTGGACTATAAGCATCTTTGGGGCAAAGACTGTTTCTGTTCTGCTCTCCACTGTGTCATCGACATCTACATGGTGCCTGGCACATGGTAGGTGCTCAATAAATATTCTTTGAATGAATGAATGTTATCTGAGGATTTAGTGACAAGACCTTGGGTCATTCTATTGGTAACTTCATGAGTTTATACATACCCCTTCTCTGAGAAACAGCATTCTACACACAGTAGGTGCCTAAAGCATCTCAGTAGATGGTGACAACAATGAATGTGAGGTTGAAAGTCAGTCTCCCAAATCTCAAAGACAAATGAACGGATCAAGACATGTGAATAGAGTCTAAGTTTAATATGTTTGTTTTTAAAAAACCTTTCTTTTGCAAGAGGACTAGTAACTTGTACTTCATATTTTGTTCAAGGACTTAGCTGCTATAAGATAATGATAACTTGGAACTTTGACATATGACCTGGAGTGGTTGTTTCATTGGTTGCATCTCCTGAGAAATTTTTCAAAATGGGAAAAAATATTCTGACAGTGACACACAAAAGCTGGTACTTATTATAACTACCATCTTTGGTGTTTAGGGGAAAGAAGTTTTAATTATGGGTCAAAGAACAGATGTCAAATCCCCAGCTATCCTTCTGCCATTTGCTGTTTGTTATGAGTCACCCTGGAGCCTGTCTGTCCCGGAACCAATTTTCATGGGAAGCATCAGTGTGTGGCCAGAAGCTTGTACTGATGGATGGGCTCACGTGAGGGCAGCTGGAAGGCCGGGGCTCAGGCTCCTGTTAGCTCCAGTCTTCTCTGCTTCTTTGGTCACTTTGTTACTGTTCCCCCATGTCCCTCCCCTATCACCTTCACCCTCCCCTCCCAAGCTGGATTTTTACAATAAATGTGTCTCTTCTTTCAGCTCCTACAGCACTGGCTCATCAGCTATACCTCTGCTCAACATGTCCATCCATATTGTCAATGCCACCCAGGAGTGGCAGGAATTCTAAGAAAGGAGAGGACCATGTCCTGGACAGCAGTGAGAAGAGGTCAGTGACTTTCTTGGTCTTTTCACATGATACTGTGGGAGAGAACGGTTTAGCTATCGTGGCTTGCCCACATACTCCACAGCTTCCCGGGGCTCTCCCCAGGTTTTCTGTTGGCTCAGCCATTTCCACCAGCAGACCTGATCTCTCATCTCCCTTACTATTCTGAACTAAGATGGATAATTCCCCACCCTTTTAATTAAACCAAAATAATGCTAGAATTCTGCCTAAGAAACTTTGCTAGAAATCTAAAGAAAACCCCAAACACTTGGAGTAGGGTATCCTAAACTGGCAGGCTTCATTAGCCAAGAACCCTGGTCCTTCTCTTGTTCTTATCTAACTCAGTTCCTAGACCAGCCACACGGAGTCCTAACCTGGTAGGCACATGGTTAGCTTTAGTAGACACAGCTGGTTTCCAAAACCATGTTTGCACTGCCATCAGCAGTGTATGAGCGTTCCATTGCTCAAGACACTGGTCCACCTTTGTGATTGCCAGTCTTGTATTTCAATCATTTTGGTGGGTGGGTGTTAGTATCACATTGTGATTTTCATTTATTTTCCCCAGAGAATAAGGGTGCTGAGCATCTTTCCTTACATTTCTCAGCCATTTGGTTATCAACTTTTGTAAAGTGCATTTCAAATTTGTACATTTTCACTGGATGCAAGCCCTTTGTCAGATGCCTCTGTTGTAAAAAGAAGTCCTCTAAAAATCTCCTGCCAGAATGTAGCTTGCCTTTGCACTCTCTTTGTGCTCACATGGCCCAATGAAATCTTTTTGAAATATAAAACCACAGTATTAGGAGGAGTGAGTCTAGGGTATGGCCGGCTGCTTTTACTTGATTGCATTCCCAAATCACTTTTCAGAAAGTCAATAATATTTATAATTCAACACCACAGAAGGTGCCCATGTGCCCCCCCCTTCTCTATCAGTACCCCCTCTGCAAAAGTAAATTATATCCTAACCTCTGTCACCATAGATTTGTTTTGCCTGTGCTTGACCTTCACATAGATTGAATCATACATGAAGTTTACTCTTTTGCATCTGGCTTCTTTTGTTCTGTCTGTGAGATTCATGCACTTTGTGTGTAGCAATAATTTGTTCTTTTTCATTGCTATATAATATTCCATTGTATAAACAGACTGCAATTTGTGTTGTTTCCAGGTTGGTGCTATAATGAAAATTTATATAAATTTACTTATTTACACAGGTTAGGCAAAAGTAGGTTTATAGTTGTATGCAAAACAGTTTACTCTTGTATTATTATTTATTATTATACTATTTTCCATATGAAAAACTGTATACCTACTTTTGCCCACCACTGTATTGATAAACATGTAAAATATATCAAGCTATATTCTTTTACATCTTTTGATGGGCAAATGCAATCTTGGGCCCATACCTAGGAATAGAGTTGCCGGGTCTTAGGGTATCAGTGGGAGCTTGTTTTAGTAGGTCCTGCAAGTTTTCCAAAATCGTTGTTCCAGTGTACATTCCCACCCACCATGTATGAGAATTTCAGTTGCTCCACATCCTCTCCAACACTTGATATGCAATGTCTCTCTCTTTTTCTGATTTTGTTCCTTCTGTAATGTGTGCATCTCAGTGAAGCTGTTATTTGCATTTTCCTGATGATTAATGGCATTGAGCACCTTTTCATATGCTTTCTGGCCATTTGGATATCCTCTTCAATGAAGTACCTATTGAGTCTTTGGTTCATTTATAAAATTTGGTTTGTTTATATTTTTCTTAATTTTTGCAGGAATTCTTTATATATTCTAGAAATGAGTCCTTTGTCAGATATGTGTGGGGAATATTTTTCTCATGGTCTGTGGTTTGCCTTTCCATCCTTTTAATGATGTCTTTTGATGAATAGAAGTTCTTAATTATTTCTTTGCCTTCAGAAAGACACTCTTCTTTGGGTTCTCTACTGTGGTTCTCAGGCTGAGGGCTGTTCTGTGCTGACCTGCAGGTGCCTCCCCTGTCTTCCCCACAGATCCCTTCTGCTACATTGGCTTGCTATAGACTCTCTGAGTGGAGGCTGAGGCTGCTACTCCTATTTGGATAAGCAGAATCATTCTTGAACTTATTTCCTTTGTGGCCACAGTTCTTGAGGGCTGGAAGTATGTCGTCCTCCCCGGTGTCTACTTGCCTGCCATCAGTAGCCAGTACATCTTCCCTAGATCCCTCTGCATTTCATAATCCAGTCTGAGCATCACCCCAGTCTCATTAACCAAGTAGAGGTGATTCATTCTTCCTTATCAAGTCCTTCCTGGCTCTGGTTATGCCCATTGCTACCTTAACAGGTGATCTTTGACACTTTCTTCTGTGTCCTCTCAGCAAGGGAATACTTCGCAAGCTTTCCACTCTACTGGGTTACAGTATAAAGTTACTTTTCACCTCAGGACCAAGATCTAATATCACAAGCTCAGTGTTTAAACTCCCAGTGTGGGCCCAGCATAATTCAATCAAAACCGATTCAAATGGCTGTGACATCTCATTGTATATCTTTAACGTACCACTAGAACTGCCCCTCCACCATCTCCTCCTCAAGTGTTCTTTACTGGAAAGTAAAGTGATTTGGAAATGCAATCATTTAATGCAGCAATCCATAAACTTGGATGTGAAAAATTTACATCTTCATTTCTACAAACCTCAGTTTGAAAATTATCATTTCCTTTTATTATGAATATAAACAACAAACTACAGCATTAGCGGTAACAGTGCCTGTGATTTGTTACCAACAGAAATCACAGTCACTTTCATATCGCATTATAGTGAATTATCAATCACACCACTATTTCAATATTACAGTAGTTATTAGACCCACCACTGGATCTTGCATTTAATAGGTTGATAAAGAAGCGAATATAAACAATACTCAGTTACAAATTTATTTCTTTAAAATATTCTGTCAATATAATTTACGTGATTAAAAACATTCTGAGAAGCTGTCCATAGGCTTTACAACACTGCCAAAAGGATACTGGGCACAAAAGTAATTTTAAAACTCTGCTTGACAAGAGACCATCTTAAATTCATAGCAACGTAAAGTCATGCGGTGGCCTACACAGATGAACCAGCAGCTGTTTCTGGGTTGGGTGGTGCTGAAAGTCGGCTCCATCTTTGTCACTGTGGTCCTTTGGCACAGGGGTGGGAGGCCTTCCCTGGAGCCTAGGCATGTGGCTCCAGTTTTCTCTGAATTCTGGCATTCCAGGAATTCTGAAAGAACAGGGCATCTCTTCTGCAGGTCAGAGGAAATGGGTAGCTACCCAGCTAAAGAGATTTCATGCTTGACTTCAGGGGAATAGTCCTAATAATGATCTATTTGGGAGAGTAAATTAAAGAGGTAAGAGAGCATGCTGGTTTTATTTGGTTTAACTTTGGCTGGTTTAGTTTCTCCCCTAAGCATTTCAACAGAAGAATATAGGTTGTCAGACCTCTTTTCCCAGCAGCAGTATCTCCCCCACCCCCAATTCAAACTCTGGCCAGATCCTTCTTCTCAAGGGGCACTGACCTTGGATTAGCTTAAAGGGAAGGCCTTACCAAGATCTTTTCTCTCTCTAAGCCATTCAAAACATGCACAACTCCAAATACTGAGTCTTTATTTCACACACTCCTCCCACCCCTATTTCCCATAATTATTATTTTCCTTGCATTGCTTGGACTAGAGTGTTCTTCCTTACACAAAGAAATGCTTCTAGACTTCCAGTCAAGATGGCAGTGTAGGTAAATATGCTACTCCCATCTTCCCAAAACCACATCAAAATCACAACTAAACTACAGAACAACCATCATTCAGAACTGCCTGGAATCCAGCTGAAAGGAAGCCCTACAACTAGGGATTTAAAGATGAAGCCACATTGGGATGGTAGGAGGGGAGGAGACTTGGAACAGGCTGATCCCACACCCACATGTGGTGGATAAAAAATGGGAGGATATATCAGCTTCCAAGGTCTCCCCTTGGGGGTCCCACACCAGTCTCCTAAGCCCAGGGTTCCAGTGCCAGAGAGAGAAGTCCCCATAACTTTTGGCTGTAAAAAACAGCAGAGATTGTGGCTGGGTGAGACGAAGGGCTGTTCTTCTTAAAGGGCCTGCACATGGTCTTACTTGAACTCATTCCCTCTGAACTACAGAGGTTGGGCCACATCTTGAAAGACCCCAGGGACATGCGGGGAGGAACTAATTTGTCTGGCATCAGGGCACAAGCTGGAGGTGCTGCTTTCTACCAGACAAAAGTGCTGGCAGAGGCCATTGTTCCTTTTCTGAGACCTTGACCACAGAACTGGCAGACAGGTGCCATATTTGAGCCTTCATCAACCAGTTTCACACTGTTTGCTCCACTCTGGTGATTCCATGAGACCCTGTTCCACCCAACCTGCAGGCCCACCCACGCTGTTTCCAGTGGCTTTTTCATACAAATGGCCTGTCTTGGCTTATGCTTCAGACTTTACTAAAATCTCTCCAACAAGCAGCATCTGGCCTCAGCATGCCCTATACCTCTCACTAAGTGGCCCCCAGGCCTGACACAAACAGCAGCCAGCCTTGGTTCATAGCTTGGCCTCAATTGGCCACCTCCAAGCCCAGCACAAATAGCAGCCATCTGCAGATTGCTTTGTAGCTCATGCCAGGAGGCCTCAGGTGAAACACAGTAGCTGATCTTGGCCTGCATCTCCTGGGCAGCCCCAGAGCCAGCACACCTGGTGGAGACCTTCAGACCACATCGAAGCACCATCCAACCACCTCCACAAGTGACACACTCAAGAGACAGACTCACTGGGCACCAGAGCTCTGCTGAAGTAAGCTCTGCTCTGTGGGGTGGGCTCCTACACAGCTGATCCTCCACAGTGGTCAGTCATTGCAGCCAGTCCTTGCACCCAATCAGCCTGAAAGTAAATCCCTCCCATTGGAATGCCAATAGCAATCAAGGCTCAACTACAACAAGAGGGTATACACAGCCCATATGGGTTGGTGGGGCACATCTGGAGTGCCCAGCTTGGGTGATTGGGAGGCTGTGCCACTGGACCCTACAGAACACTTACTACATTAGGCCACTCTACCAAGCCCAGGAAACATAGCAGCCCTACCTAATACATAGAAACACAGGGAGGATGCAAAATGACAAGACAAACATGTCCCTAATGAAAGAACAGAATAAAACTCCAGACAGGAACTAAACAAAATGGAGACAAGCAATCTACTGGGTGTAGAGTTCAAACACTGGTTATAAAAATGCTCAATGAACTTACTGAGAACTGCAATAGCATTAAAAAGGATGTAGAAATCATAAAAAAGAACCAGTCAGAAAGAAGGATACACTAACTGAAATGAAGAATAATTTACAGGGATTCAACAGTAAGTAGATGAAGCTGAGAATAAAATCAGTGATTTGGAATGTAAGGAAGCAAAAACTACTCAATAGAACAATAAAAGTAAAAAAAGATAGTGTAAAGAGCCTTTGGGACAACTTCAAGCATACCAACATTTGCATCTTGGAGGGTGCTAGAAGAGAGGGAGCAGAAAAATTAAAAACCTATTTGTTAATCCTCACCCTAGGATATTTTTTCCTTTTTTTATTTTTTTATTTTTAGAGAGAGAGAGTGGAAGAGACAGAAAGAGAGAAACATCAATGTGAGAGAGGCACATCAATTGGTTGCCTCCCACATGTGCCCCAACCAAGGTAAGAGATCAAGCCTGCAACTGAGGTACATGCCCTGATCAGAATCAAACCCACAACCCTTCAGTCCACGAGCCACTGAGCCAAACCATTTTAGCTAGGGCTGAAAACCTATTTAAAAAAATAATGATTAAAAACTTCCCTAGTTGGTGAAGGAACTAGACATATAAGTCCAGGAAGCTCAGAGAGTCCCAAAAAAGATGAACCCAAAGAGGTCCACACCAAGACACATCAGAATTAATATGCCAAAGGTTAAAGACAAAGAGAGAATCTTAAAAGCAGCCAGAGAAAAGCAGGTAGCTCCCTATAAGGGAGCTCCCAATAAGACTGTCAGCTTATTTCTCAACAGAAACTTTGCAGGCCAGGAGGGATTGGCAAGAAATATTCTAAGTGATGAAAAACAAGGACCTAAAACCAAGATTACTCTATGCAGAAAAGCTATCATTTAGAATCAAAGGACATATAAAGAGTTTCTCAAACAAGAAAAAGCTAAAGGACTCCATCACCACTAAACTGGTATTATATGAAATGTTAAAGGATCTCCTTGAAGAAGAAAAGAAGCAGAAGAAGAAACAGAAGCAGAAGAAGATGACAGCAGAGAGGAGATTAGAAATATGAACAATAAAATGGCAATAAATACATATTTATCAATAATTGAGTGTAAAAAACAAAGTAAGCAAACAGAACAGAAACAGACTCATAGATAGATACAGAGAACATTTTGACGGTTGCCAGATGGGAGGGGAGTTGGGGGGAGGGGTGAAAAAGGCAAAGGGATTAAGAAGTATAAGTTGGTTGTTACAGAATAGTCATTTGGATGTAAAGTACAGCATAGGGATTCTATATATATAAAAGCCCAGAGATCAGAACAGCAGAACAACCAGAACGACCAATGGCTATGACGTGCACTGCAGCAGCCAACCAGCCTGATCCAGGCCCTGCCTGAAGCCCCTCCCTCTGGCTGGCCCCTCCCCCCAGCCTGCCCCATCCCTGATCAGCCCCCT
The DNA here is from genome assembly GCF_963455305.1 of Plecotus auritus. NCBI lineage: Eukaryota > Metazoa > Chordata > Mammalia > Chiroptera > Vespertilionidae > Plecotus > Plecotus auritus. Next base: position 151,031,983 of record NC_137782.1, read on the forward strand.
CACCCCGATCAGCGGGGGGGGGCAGCCGGACCCCACCTGTGCATGAATTCATGCACCGGGCCTCTAGTATAGTCAATAATACTGTATTCTAATAACTATGCATGGTATCAGATGAGTACTAGATTTATTAGGATAATCACTTAGTAAGTTATATAATGTCTGACTGGGAGAAACCAAGATGGTGGCATAGGTAAACACCTAAACTGCTGCCTCACACAACAATATCAAAACTACAACTGAAAGACAAAACGGACACCATCAAGAACCACAGGAAAGCTGGCTGAGTGGAAATTCTACAACTAGAAGAAAAGAGGAAAGCACATTGAGACTCAGAGGAGCTGAAAAAGGCTGAGGTATGGAGACTCGCACGCGGAGAGGACGGGCGGCTGTGTGCACAGGTGGCTGAGTGGGTGGCTGTGTGCACAGGCGGCTGAGTGCGTGGCTGGCTTTCTAAACGGGAGGGAAAAGGAAGCTCCCGACTGCACTGAATTCCAGTCCCAGGCAAGATGCTGGGAAACCAGACTCATTCGGGGAGAATCTGGACTGTCAAGAAAAGAGAAAGCAGCCGAAACCGGTTTGGCTCAGTGGATAGAGCGTCGGCCTGCGGACTGAAGGGTCCCGGGTTCGATTCCGGTCAAGGGCATGTACCTTGGTTGCGGGCACATCCCCAGTGGGGGGTGTGCAGGAGGCAGCTGATCGATGTCTCTCTCTCATCGATGTTTCTAACTCTCTATCCCTCTCCCTTCCTCTCTGTAAAAAATCAATAAAATATATTTAAAAAAAAAAGAAAAGAAAAGAGAAAGCACACTGAGACTTGGGAGCTGCGGAAGGCAGAGGTCAGGAGGCACGCGTTCGCAGAGAGGACTGACTGCTGAATGCACGGGTGGCTGAGTGCGCGGCTGACTTTCTAAAGCGGGAGGGAGAAGGAAGCTCCCGACTGCACTGAACTCCAGTCCCAGGCAAGTTTCTGGGAACCCCAACTCATTCGGGGAGAAACTGGACTGTCTGGCAGCGGGCGAAACTCGAGGGTGGCTTTCTCTCAGAGGTGCTTGCAGCGATGACCGAGGGACACTGAGACCCAGGGGCATCATAGGGCAGGGCTGATGGGAAACCAAGGCTGTCTGCTCTGCCCTGAAACTCTGCCTCTTCCAAGCTGAGCACAGAGGCTTTTGCAATTTTGCAAGTCTTGTCTCATAAGAGTGTCTCCAGCACAGAAGTTCTCCCAGTGTAGACACAGCTGATCCTCACAGCCAATTGGCCTGGAGGTCAATTCCCCCCAGTGATACCAACAACAATCAAGACTTAACTACAACAAGGCTGTGCACACAGTCCACAAAGGGGTGCACCAAGAGTGTCCACCTCAGGTAACTGGGGAGGCTGAGCCGCTGTGCTCTAGAGGACACCTACCACACAAAGCTACTCTACCAACTCAGGGAAGCAGCGAAATGTGGAGACAAAGAAACAGATCACAAATGAAAGAAATGGAGGAAAACAAACGACTGGATATAGAGTTCAAAACCACGGTTATAAGGTTTTTCAAGAATTTCCTAGAAAAGGCTGATAAATTTAGCAAGACCCTTGAGGATATGAAAAAGGACCAACTAGAAATTAAACATACACTGACTGAAATAAAAAATATTATACAGAAACCTAACAGCAGACTAGAGGACCACAAGAATCATGTCAAAGATTTGAAATACAAAGAAGCAAAAAACACTCAGCCAGAAAAGCAAAAAGAAAAAAGAATCCAAAAATTTGACGATAGTGTAAGGAACCTCTGGGACAACCTCAAGCATACCAACATCAGAATTATGGGGGTGCCAGAAGAAGAGAGAGAGCAAGATACTGAAAACCTATTTGAAGAAATAATGACCGAAAACTTCTTCCACTTGGTGAAAGAAATAGACTTATAAGTCCAGGAAGAGCAGAGAACCCCAAACAAAAGGAATCCAAAGAGGACCACACCAAGACACATCATAATTAAAATGCCAAGAGCAAAAGACAAAGAGAGAATATTAAAAGCAGCAAAAGCAAAACAGTTAATTACCTACAAGGGAGCACCCATACGATTGTCAGCTGATTTCTCAACAGAAACTATGCAGGTCAGACAGGAGTTGCAAGAAATATTCAAAGTGATGAATAGCAAGAACCTACAACCAAGATTACTCTACCCAGCAAAGCTATCATTCAGAATTGAAGGTCAGATAAAGAGCTTCACAGATAAGAAAAAGCTAAAGGAGTTCATCACCACCAAACCAGTATTATATGAAATGCTGAAAGATATTCTTTAAGAAGAGGAAGAAGAAGAAAAAGGTAAAGATAAAAATTATGAACAACAAATACATGTCTATCAATAAGTGAATCTAAAAATCAAGTGAATAAAAAATCTGATGAACAGCCAAAACCGGTTTGGCTCAGTGGATAGAGCGTCGGCCTGTGGACTGAAAGGTCCCAGGTTCGATTCTGGTCAAGGGCATGTAACTTGGTTGCGGGCACATCCCCAGTAGGAGGTGTGCAGGAGGCAGCTGATCGATGTTTCTCTCTCATCGATGTTTCTGACTATCTATCCCTCTTCCTTCCTCTCTGTAAAAAAATCAATAAAATATATTTTAAAAAAAATCTGATGAACAGAATAAACTGGTGAATATAATAGAATCAGGGGCATAGAAAGGGAGTGGACTGACAATTCTCAGGGGAAAAGGGGTATGGGGGGTGCGGGTAGAGACTGGACAAAAAGCGTACACCTATGGATGAGGACAGTGCTGGGGAGGTAAGGGCAGAGGGTGGGGTGGGAACCGGGTGGGGGGGAGCTATGGGGGGAAAAAAGAGGAACAATTGTAATCTGAACAATAAAGATTTATTAAATTTTAAAAAAAGTTATATAATGTCTAATGACTGGAGTGTGCACCCGAAAGTAATATCATATTATATGTAAACTGTAATTAACAAAAAATGATTTAAATTTAAAGAAAAAGGAAATGCTCCTTTGTTCTCATTTGATGTTGAATAAAATATAAAATGAAAGAGATTTGGTAACAACACATGCAAATTTAACTCCTTGACTCACGCCATGAAGAACCAGTGATGTTCCAAGATCCTAATTATTGGGAATGTATTCTTCATACTGCTGTCTTAGTATCCTTAAATAGCATATTTCTCTTCGCCCCTTCCACCCCCATCCTTAACCCTCCACCTACCCAATGTGTCCTAACCTTCCATTTTATCATAAAGCCACTGGAATAATGAATTGAGATGGTGGGAGTCAGGTGGGACCCTTCCATTGATGCCTTTGTCTTCTTCTATAAAGAACTAGAAGCCCGATGTGAAAAATTCATGCAAGGGTAGGCCTTTGCAGTCGTGGTGGCTGCCTTGATCACTCAGCTGCAGCCTCGGCTTTGTCCAAAAGGTCATCCGGAAGGACGTCTGGACGGCTGTTCTGTTGATTTGCATATTATGCTTTTATTATTATAGATAGTGTTGATGTGGCGACAACCACCTCCTCCCTCCCTCTTCTCCCCATTAAAGTCACTTATTTTGAATATGGGTTTTTTTTTCTGTTTTTTTAAAAAAATATATTTTTATTGATTTCAGAGAGGAAGGGGGAGGGAGAGAGAGATAGAAACATCAATGATGAGAATCCTTGATCGGTTGCCTCCTGCACACCCCCCACTGGGGATCAAGCCCGCAACCTGGGCATGTGTCCTTGACCGGAACAGAACGCAGGACCCTTCAGTCCACAGGCCAACGCTCTATCCACTGAGCCAAACCGGGTAGGGCTGAAGGTGTTATTTTCAAAGAAAAGAGACTGTAGCCGATTCTGCACATGACATTCTTCCAAGGTGCTTCAAGTTCTCTATAAAAATCGAAGTTGTCATTTGTTGTTATCAGGACCACTAGCCAAATAGGTAAAGTTGATGGAGTTTTTATTAGTTCTCTCTTTACAATAGTCTGTCTTACTATGAAGACAAATAGGAGAACTCTGTCTTCACACTGGCTTTGTTTTATAGTTCTTAGATGTGTAACACAAATGAAAGGTTTTGAGCCAATTCCAACCTGTAGTGATGGGTGTCAGTTTCTTGGACACTACTCAGAAATCTGTGACTGAGCAGCGTTGTAATGATTCCAAGGCAAGCTGTCCTGGAATGAGCCTTGGACTCTGTGAATCACCACTGGAACTCAGCAATTCTAGTCCCGACCCTTCCTCTAACTAATGTGTGACCTTGGGTAGTTCCTTTAATGTTGGTCCCCATTTTACTCATCTAAAAAAAAGGAGAAAGGAGACCTGGATTAGCTCTAAGTCCTTTCCAATTGTGTGGTTTTATTATTCTAATAAATGAATCACAAAAGTCACAAAAACATCCCAATTATAGCAATCAAGAAAAAAACACTGTGATTCTGTTTTATATGGTGTTAAAGATTCCCTTTTGACTTTTGAGTCTCTTAATGACTCAATATGTGTACCCCTGAAACTCTACTAGATCCCTGTAAACTATTTTTTAAAATTGATTTGGGGCCAGTATGGAATCCTGTGCCTTATTATCTGAGTTTCAGATTCTGAGTTGTAAGAAAGTCTATTTAAAATGGTATGTTTTTCTTACAGCAATTGTTAAGTGCTCAGATTTTATGATGTTTTAACATTTATTGCCATTCATTATCTAAACACTCTTCTATAATCCGGTGAGTGTATGAGGTTAATAAGTAGAATGGAATTCATTTTGGGTTTGATTTCATCTACTGAATCTAATGGAAGGCCTCTCATATCTGTTCTTTCTTTTTTAACATGGTCAAGGCAAAGGGACTTGGAAAAGCTCAGCAACATTAAATCTCTGTGACTTAGAAGGCTTCATCCTTTTAGTCAAGTCATCCTTTCATTGAACAAGGCGCTCTCTCTCTCTCTCTCTCTCTCTCTCCCCTACCTTCCCATTTCTGGTCTCTACCACCCCCCTCCTGAGTACACACTAACACTGATACTTGGACTACATTTCCCAAAACATATACTTAGAATTTCATTTAACTGATTGCGTTGCTGCACTCCAAATGGCCCAGCATTTTGTCAATGAAGAGTGTAAATCATGCCTTATATAGGATACAGTGGGATGTGATGTTTAGAGGAAGGAAAATATGTTTCCTTATAGAAGCACCAGGCACTTACCCATTTGGATTGGACAGAAAAGTTTTAGCCATTCATCCTGATGTTTTGTCTAAGTAGTACCAAACATCTGGAACCTGGGTGACAGACTGAATTTTTCACTTCACATCCAGATGTTTTTGCATTATGTGGAAACAACATAAAGAAGTCAGCTATATTTTTAGGAATTTAAAAAGTAAAAGCATAAAAGTTATACCAACTTCATTTCAGTTTTGAGACAGAAAAAGTGAATGAAATAGAAACAAACTGTTGGTTGGTTCTTTATACCATATGCTAGTGTTTTTTTTTTTTTTTTAAAGCCACACATTTTTCAACTCAGGTATAAGGATTAAAAGAATTATGAAATCCTGTCACTAAAAATACAATGACTTAGACTGTTGTTCAACAGTTGAAATGCTCAGACTTTGCAAATTCAGGTAAGACTTGGGCAGTGAAAAGAAATCAGTCTCAAAAATAGTTGCTTAACAGCTCGAGCAATGAGTTTCATTCCAAGTGACTCTGTGTAAGTACATTTATTCCTTGCATGCAAATGAGAATGCATGATCAACAGGTTATGGAGGCTCTAAAATGATTTGCAAAACATTTGAGACCTTTTAAAGATGCATTTTTGAGAAATGCTTTTAATGACTCAAAGTGGAAAGTAAGACTGCATCCACTAGAGCCACCTTGAGCATTTGTCACAAGAACACAAGCAGAAAGGAATGTTTAAACATTGTGCAATACAACCATTTGAAAAAAAACCAAAACACTTTGTGTTGTTTTGAGACTTGTATTTCTCTCACACATTAAATGGAGTTGGGTCTAATGCTTGTTAGAAGACATGTTCAGAACATATTTCTTATATTAGAAGACACAGTGTTTAATCTGGTTGTCAACTGCCAACAGGCTTTGTAGGCATTTCTATGCCATGAAAATTCCAATATATTTTTCATTATTTCCACAAAAGCATATAGTGTGTACATTACACATAACAGTATTATTGAACTGAACTGGCCTGGTGCCCTGTCTTTGCTGACTCAGCACATGGTTTCTCTTTTCCAGATTACCAAAACAACTCTTCTCTGGGGTTAAGATTTCACAGAAAGCAAAGGGGAACAGAAATACAGAGGGGCCTTATTTTCACCCTCAATTATAACAAGTCTAAAGGCAAATGCCCAATCAGACCCAACTTTTCCAGGTTCATAGAACAAAAAAAGCCCCCCTTTGTCTCCCAACCCAGCATTTGAGGGAGTCACATTAAATGGGAACACAGCTTGTTCTTCACCCATGAATCTGCACCAGGTCTGTAGGGGCGGGACTCCACCTGTGCAGGTTATGTGTGGTGGGGTTTCTTTTCCCCCTCTGTGTATAAGATTTTTAAGCAAGGAAGCTCAATCTCCTTTTATGGACTTGCACCAGCAAACATTTTTTGAGTTGTGCACTGAGGAAGCTGCATATCCCAGTCATTGTCCGCCTTCTCTGGCAGATTCAGCCTTGCAGCCTTCAGAGATTTAGGGCTGTGTGTGCAGTGGACCACAATGTACGTGTTACACAGCAATGGCCCGTCTTTACACACATGGAATGTTCTGGAAGTTGGGTTATCTGTTCCCTGACACACTCAGCCATCTGGTACGGTGGGAATCGCCGGACTGCGGGGTAGCTTGTGGAACAGGGTCAGGCAGAAGAATATTGTGAACCTCCGGTCTCCCCAAAGCCTCCCACCTCCCCCGCCTTTGCTTCCCCCTTGACCGGCTAGCTAATCAATGCAAATGTCGTAGGAGGCCAGGCCCGCAATTGGCATTCCAAAGAGTGCAGACCACCAGCAGAGCTTTAAATAAGTGCAGATGTGACAGGCAGGAGACCCTGGGAGGGGCGCCTCTCTGCCCGCACCTCCCTCGCAGCGCAGGCCGACGCGGACTGTCTCGGGCCTGGGCTGTCTGTGCGAGGCGCCCGCGGCCGATGCGGGGAGTTATGTCCGGGAGGATGGGGTGCTCACCAATAATCGCAGAGGGCCGGAAGCCCCCGAGTTTGAGGGCGGCACGGGGATGGTGCGAGCCCCGTCGTCTGTAACGTCCTAGGCCCAGCTGCTTCTTCCCTACCCTCGCCGCCAGCCCTGGCCTCCCAGCCAAGCGCCTGATTACCGGTCTCTGCTCGGGAAATCCCGAACCCGGCTGCCAGTCCGCTGCGGAGCTTCGCTCTTCCAGGGCAGGGCCTGACCTGTCTGGACACCCGCGACCTGGAGCTTCTCCCCTGCTCACTCCCATCCCGAGCGGGAATACACCTTCCCTGCCCCAATCCGGCCTGGCGGTTCGGCCCAGACCACAGCGCGGTCCTGGAGACCCCGGCCTGCGGTCCGCAGTGTGCGGTCCAGATCATGAGGGCGGAGGCGGGGGGACAGGTCAAACCCCGGTCAAAACCCAGGCCGGTGAAGGCTGAGTGCCGCTGCGCGAAGCGAGGTGCAACATAGGAGCTTAAGGTGGGGGCAGCCTCGTCCCTGCAAACCGCCCCCACGAACCCGCACCCCGCAGTCCTCACTGCAGGCTCCGCCAAAGGGGAAAAAGAGGGGGGGCGGGGAGGGAGCTTTGCGCATTCTTTAGTGTTTCGTCGGCCCGGAACCAACTTTATTCACAGCCATCCTCCCCGACACCCTATGTCGGGCAGCTCCACCAACCCCGTCGGTCCCGGGCTCCCAGCCCGCGCAGCCACCCTCGCCTACGGTCTCGCCCTAGAACCCGGCCCTTCCAGTCCGCGCAAACCCTCTTCGCCTACCCCTCCTGTCTGCGGGTGCCACTCGCGTGGCCCAGGAGGGTGGCAGAGGTCGGAGCTGCAGGACACTTGGCCGCTGCCCATCTCCGCCGCCCGATGAGGCCCCACCACATCCCCGCCCCCAGAAACCCCCCAGCTCCGTGCGTTCCGATGTCTCCCGGCCCCAACCGCGCCAGCCCCCGCGCCCCGCAGCTGCGGGAGCCGCATCCCTCGGAAACCTGCAGGCGGGGAGGGCCGGCTGCCGCGCCGGGTGCCGTGCCTTCACCGAGCGACGCTACCGTCCCAGCCCCTCTGCCAGAGCCATCCCATCGGCCGCCAGAGCCTCGGAGACTCCGGTTTCGGCTCCTACTCTCCGCCTCGCGCCCCCGCGCCTCTGGACACCCCATCGGCCGCCGGCTCGCTCGGCTGGACCCCGCGCAGAGGCTGCCTGCGAGCATTACCCCGAGCCGCTGGGCGCGGCGTGAAGGGCTGCAGGAGGGGACCGCCAGGACCAGCGACACCCAGCCCTCCGCGCTCCGGCTCCGCGGTGCCGGGAGCCACAGGCGCCGCCCGGTCCCGGCTGCCCCCTGCGCGGGAAGGAGCCTCCGCGCCGCCGCCGCCGCCAGCCTGCCGCGCCCGCTGCTCCGCCCGCCGGCACCTGCACGCTCCTCTCTCGTTCGCTTTTCCATCCGCGCGTAGTAAAGCCACGAACTTAAAAATAAAAAATAAAAATAAAATTTTTTCAGAGACAGGCACGAAATGGGGGATACGACGATCCGTGCGCCGACGCACGGAAACTCGAACTGTCCCAGGGCGACCTTGGCACAGAGACCCGTTTACCCAGCCCGAGAGGCGGCGGCAGGGGGTGTGCGGAAGGCAGCGACACCTAAGAAAGACAGGATGATAAACAGCTTCACATTATATTGAAAAACTCTTCAAACCCTTAACTCTTGTTTGTGGACCTGGCCTAATCGAAGTGCCGAATTTAAGCAAAAACAAAAACTTGAATCTATTGCTGCAAATCCTGTTAAAAGAGGCCCACGAGAGTAGGAGACACAGGGCAATTATGCGACTACTATACAGGGCTTTTCAGAGACCTTCTTAAGAGCTCTTCTATTCTTTTTCTTAAAGTGCTAAATTTAGCTAAACAACTTTCTGAACAGCAAACAATCCAGGTAATATGGTTCCTTTCCTAATGTAAAAATTCTTGGTGATGCATCACCTAAAAGAGAATTCACAAGATTTCTGATTGTGTAACACAAACAGCGAACATAACCAGCCTAAAGAACTCTTAAGTCCCCTTATGTAAACGCCTGATTCCATCCTTCAGAAATGGTTTGTAGAGTAAACCTAAGTCACAGGGCCACGCTTAGTGCTCTTTCGTGAATAGTATCTCAACTTCCCTCCAGCCCCGAAGAAGAAGATCAACGGCAACGTTCGTATTTTGTTATTTCCAAGGAATAGATTGTCCTTTTCAGCCAGCCGTAGGAGGTCCTCGGGAATGAGATGTGCTAAGCATTCAGATGAGGATATTTTGGAAGACGGTGCAGGTGTGGGCTGACTTAAATTACTTGCTTTTGTGTGTTTTTTTCTAAAAGGTCAAATGTAGGCTCTGGTTTTCGGGAAGGCAGAGAGAATAAGATCTCCTGACATGAGTTAAAATGCCCCTGTGCCCAGCCTCAGATGGAGGAGATAATACAAACCTGATAAGGCATGTCGCTGAGGCATCCTGAAAAATGATCTGCCTATCAGCATGCACGCCCTCAATCAAAAATCATTTAATAATTTTTGCATTCAATTGAACAAATGACTCCACCGTTGGGAGAATTTCCACAAATAAGCAATTAGTGAAATGATCAGTAAAGTCTTCCACACACTCTCACTCATTTAATGGCAAATTATTGAGCAGGGCTTTAGCTTGTAGGACTGTGTAATAGCCTGGGAGAGAGAAGTGCAGTTACAAATGGAGTCCAAGAATTTCACCGTTTAATCTTCTAAAGTAGTAGAAAATACTAGCAGAATTACTCAAGGGTTTTTTTAAAAAATCATTTTGGAACAAAGACTACATTTAGGAAAGGAATCAGAACAGCCCTACCATCTGAAGACATGTCAATTGAGTATATGGTTTTTTGAATTATTTTCTATATAAAATAACAGTGACCTTAAAAAAAACCTCTGCTTAATTAAACACATAAAATTGGTTATATTAATATATTTTTGTCTTATGTAACTAGAATTCCTTGCAAACTAACAGCTATGTTGGCTATATTCCCCAAGTATCAGTAATTTGAATTCCCTGCATATAATTGACCTCATTAAGTTGAATCATAAACACTACTGGAGAAACTCTATATACAATTATGCAGATCAGTAGTAGTTTTTAAGTTACTAATAACTAGACATATAAATTTTCTGGATTGAAAGAGAGACTGTAAATCTATCTTGTATAATTTTCTAGCCATCTGTTAAAATGAGATAAATTATAGCATATAAACATCTTTGGGATTGGTTTTATTATAAGGAAATAATTTTCTTTGCTGTCAGAGAGGCCCATGAGGGCAAACTTTTATTATATATTTGAGAACTGTTAAATTTGAGAATTAAACACATAATTTCAAACCATTTCTTAGAAAAATTCTCAGACTATTAATAGAATTTGCTTCTGAGAAGTGCATCTAAAAATACAATATAGGTGACATTAATATTGAATTTTCATAACTAAGAATCTGTGCATGGAACAGGAAATACGTGCAAATAAAAACTGAAGAGTGAGGTCCAGGTGAAGGAGGACATTCAAAGTTATGGTTGGTAGAAAAATAATCTATTTTACTAACAATTTGTGCATTTTCTCTTTTAAGGTCTGCCCTTCACAATGACGAAATTGCTCATGGATCCTTTCACCAGCCTCGCACAATTGCAGCTGTGTGTATATGGGTGTGTGTGTGTGTGTGTGTGTGTGTGTGTGTGTGTGTGTGTGTTTCAATTTCCATTTGCCTTTGCAGGGCAAATAGATAAAGGAAGAATGAAAATCTTGAACTACTCTGACACACATAAGGACTTATAGTTTATTAATCGAGAATTTAGCTTATCCCCTCTGCTATTCATCTGAAATTAATTAAGTGTGTAGAATTACAAGGTGGGTGTATCCGAGACAGCAGGCCCTGCTCGGACTAATCAAAAGGGCACATGTTGAATGAGCACAATTTAGTTAAGGTTAATCCAGTGAAGATGATACCTCCCTGTTCTTAATTAGTCTAGGTGATAGATTGTGGAATGGGAAAGTAGGAAGGAAAGGAAATTCGGTCCTACTGAATACCAGGATTTTCTAATTTAATTTAGGTCTCTGTTTTCACAGACGCAAACAGTTTCCAGTCAGAGAGTAGAACCACACTGTCTAGGTTCTTTTCTAAGGTGGGTAAAAACAAAATTGCATGTGTATTTTTAAGATAAATAAATAGAAAAAAAATGAAGCTTTCAAAGGTGTTGGTGATAATGTGCCTTTCATTACCAACATGTCAGTTCAGAATTCTATCACAGCTCAGTGGATTCTTCGTGATTTCTGCGGGGGGGCGGGTTACTTCTTTGTACTTTCTTCTGGGTACCAATTCTGATCAGTGTGTTGAAATAAACAGAGACATTTCTGTACCTGTAAGACTGTATTCATGAAATGAGTGTGTATATATTATTAAAAACAATACAGTTTAAAATATTAATAAGGACATACACAGCTACCCACCATGAATGAATTGCACAATTTAAATAATGTTGAGCAAAAGAAGCGGACGTAAGAATACATACTTTATGATTCCATTCCTATAAAGCTCAAAAAAATCAACACAAATCCATAGTGTTACAAGTCACAATAGTGATTACCCTTGGAGGAAAAGTCTGCAACTGGAACAGAATAAGAGGGGCTCCTGGGGACGCCAATAACGTTCTGTTCCTCATGCTGGGTGCTAGTTCCGCAGGTGTGACCACTCTATGAAAATGCATTGATCTAATGAATTTGTGAACTTAGGATTTGTGCATTTTTTCTGTACATATGCATTATGTCAATGAAACATTTACTTTACAAAATGAAGGTGAATAAGAGAACAAAACACTACGAAGTAAGGGAATGGGATCTTGGGGCAAGACATTTTTAAAAGATGGCTGAGGATATAATTCCAGAAGAGAAAAAAATGCATTAAAATGTATAGCAAAGTATTATCAACACCGTCTTTATGTGTCCACTTTGCCATCTTATTACCTGCACACCCACAAACACTTAAGACTACTCCTCAGTATCCAGATTTCACCAAATATCTGAATCTTTTTTGGTTTTGCATATGTTAAAGTCCAACTCTGATTAAGGTGTTTAAAAATCTTATTCTTTGTTGCTATTTAAGGTGCAGCCACCGTCCCCCTCACCCCCCAAAAAAGCTCATTTTCTCCTTGCTATTGCAATAGGAAATCATCGAATGATTTCCTTGTTTTCAGTTTTGTGATATATTTTCTGTTCAAGAGGGGGTATCTGTTTCTGATTTATTAGCATTTGATCCCCTAGTTTCCTGCCATTGATCAAGCCTAATACTTGGCTCAGCTGATGAGTTTTATATGAAAACTGATATTTCAGGAAGACGGAAGGTTGAACCCATTTTTAATATTTTCCCCCTTCATCTCTTTCAGATTTGACGTACACAGGAGACACCTAGCAAAGCCCGAAACTATATTCTTTCTCTCCACATCACCCTGGTATAAAACTTTTTGGAAGTCAAACACGTATTTATCAATAGAAGAGATGTTTGTCCAGTGTCACTCACATCCTGCCAACTGTATATACATTTACACCCTCTCGCCAAAACATGCCTTCACCCCGCTGCTGACCGGCTGTCCACCGTTCAATCTCCAGTGAAGTCACGGTGAGTAAGGTCAACTCCTTGGAAACATCTGTATTTGATCAGTTTGCACAAAACAGGGGCCTTCCTTAGGCTGGACTTCCCTGAAGTCCGCTGCGACAATAGCTGATTCACCGCCGCTGCCAGAGCCTCTCTCAGGAAACCTTTTTTCCCCTCTGAGACTATACAGTTATTGCCCAGACTCAGCCCTACTTTAATGAGCGCAGGGTATTTGCAGTGCCACACTTTCCAAGCTGGCAGCACATTGAGAGAGAATTTCCCTTTGTCAACTGGAAGATGTTGCTCTGGTTATTGCTACAGGTAGGAGGCTTTGTGCTTCTGTATCTGTTTTGGTTCTGGTGAAGAGTAACAAATGGAATCAGCTCAGAAACTCAGCAACATGTTGACAGAATTTTGACCATTGTAGACCCTGACGGGGTCGGGTCTGTGCTCCCAGGTGCACATCCCGGGAGGATTAGCACCAGCCTCGGTGTCTCTCTGTGTTTTCTTTTCTCTTCCTTTCTTTGCTTCCTCTTTTTTTCCAACCGCATTTCCAGCATTGCATCATCAGCATGTTTTTCCACAGAGAATCTGCAGGACAACTCTAGAGCCTCTTTTTCTTTAAAACAATAACTTCTAGGATAGTCTGCTAGCCCCAGGTGGTATTTTGATAGGCGGAATATGCGTTTTATCCTCCTCCATAGCATGACAAAATGCAAAAGAAAATTGATGAAAAGTCTAGTGTAAACTGGTAAATTAAACATCAACCTGAAAGACAGCATGAAAGAAGTTTCATTAAAATTTGGGGCATCACTAAATTCATTCTACTGGTCCTACATTTAGAAAATTCCCCAAGTGTTTACAAAATTGTTGGCTACATTTCAAAAATATACAAGTCGGACTGGCCTTCATTGACAAGGAGGGTGGACCAAGAAATTGCAAAGACTAGTTAATCAGTTAGTTACCTTTCCATTGATGGGCTTCTGCATGTACTAGTAATAGGTATCAGGTGGGAGGGAAGAGACCCACAAAACAGTCCCATTCTTCAGAATCTGCCAGAGCAGACAAGGCAAAAATACATGAAAATGTTAATAACAGACAAAAGCAAGAAGTCTCAGGTAGTCAGTACGTGGTGCAGTCACTAATGTGCAGATCATCCATCCTTTGCTCATGTGAAAAGCACATCGAAATGGCTGATGCGTCTGTTTGTGGTCCCATCTCCCATCTCTGTGCTGTTGCTTCCCCGTCATTCCATCATCAGCTGTGCTGGGGTCAGACAAACCTACATTATTATAAGCCCAGCACTCTGGGACTCGGGGCGAGTTCCCGAACCTCTCTGTGCCTTAGGTTCCTCACCTGTGAATGACTGTGCCACCTCACAGGGCAGGCTGGTAAATGAGACAATGTCTGCAATGTGATTCAAGCTCTGCCCGGTGCAGCAGCATGCTCCGCACAGTCAGCTATGACTGGTGTTCAGATTCCTGGCATTCCCATCCACCCATGTCAGCAGCCATGTTGTGTTTAATATCTACTGATTCAGCCTGGATTAAAAGGAGTTGTCTTGAAATACTCCAGCAGCCTGCTTTCTAAAATACTCACTCACTGCTTAAAGGTCTACTCGCTCTCCCAAGGGACCCAATCCAATAAGGATGGAAATTATGGGAGATTCACATCACCATGTTTTCCCCTAAGTGCAAACTTACGCACTGTACAAATAAAGGAACAGCTTTATTTTCCACCACAAAAGGGTGAACTTTTAAAGGTCTTGTAAGGGGTATAGAAATCCTTCTTGGGCACCAAGACCAACGTTGGTCCAAAATGTCAGTACTCTGGAAAACCTGACCTTGTTGCATAGTTTTAACTGGCTTTATGCAGGAGATGCTAATGTTTTTCTTACCTCAGCCCAGTCTTCCAGGCCAGCAATTTTTTTTTAACTCATCTCTGCTTCTGAATTGCCTGATGGCCAAAGGACCCGCCCCTTCCTTCTTTCTCCTGTGATCTCCCTTCTCCCTGCTCAGGCAGCGCCTCATTCAGGGCTCCCTATTCCGTCTTCTGGGTCTGCCTAGCTCTTTAAGATACTGTGCATCTCCTGCACTGCTGTGAGCATTGGCCCTCCTGAGAGCTTTTCTTTCAAAATCAGACTTTCCCAAGTTTCTCTCTTTGCTTTGCTCCACAAATCACTATACCCTTGACATTTGCTCTGTCTCCCTTCTCTGTCTTTCCTTCTGCATAATACTTCTCTGTTCTTGAGAGAAGGGGCGGGAGGAAGGAGCGGTTGGAGCCATGACTCCTAGCCTCCCTTGATGTGTCATGTCTTCTTCCTTCTAATGACCCAGTAAGACAGTGCTGGAGCCTGTCATAACCTTCTCCTTCATAATTATTGTAAGATACCTGCTTAACCCTGCCTACCTGCCTGCTAGTACCACCGTTCCTGGTGAGTGTCCACACTGTTCCTTCTCTAGTCCTTCACTTTTGTGTCCTTGGGGATGTTTCTTGACAGGAACTGTGCCTAATTCAGTTCTTCACAGAACCAGGCATGTTGCTGTCATTGGATTCAAAGTCCCACTCAATTCTGATAAACTTAGTTAATTTAAAATATAAAGATGATTTGGGGTTGCTCTGAGAAGTGAAAGAAAAAAGAAAAAGGATGCCATATCCCTGCCCCCATGATGGAAAATGAACACACATGAAAGAAATAGCGTTGAAAGATGTGTGACTGAGGGAGGTGCTAGGGTGACCAGCCTTGGAGGTAGGAACTCCCTCGGAAGAAGTCAAGGCTTGTTTAATGTCTGAGAGGCTTTGGGTGGTGGAAAAAGTGTTTACAATGAGTCCTGCTTAGTTTAGTGTCCAATTTTCTAATTTTCAAGCAATTGATATTTTGAAAATATTCACACACTACTGAATAATAACTCAAAAACATCAACTTAACTAATTAAATTCCCCTAATAAGTGAACATTTTTGCACACCTAAGTAATTGAAGTCTTCACAATTCTAGTATATCGGATTCTCCTAATTGCTGTAAACATTTTCAAAATATCAACAGTGACTTGATAATACAAAACTCCTCAGTTTACTTACACTAAAACCTGTTAAAAAGGGATAACACTATACACGTAAATGTGATTCTCTTTTTTCTTTGTTATTATTCTAATTTTTAACTTTTTTGTTCATCAACTATCTTTTATTTATTTATTTATGTTTAAAGACATGGAAATATGTGATTTATTTTTTTATTAATTTTTTTATTTTTTAATGTTATATTAGTTTCGGGTGTACATCCCAGTAATTAGACATTACATATCTTTACTAAGTGATCATCCTGATAAATCTCGTACCCATCTAACAACATACATGGTTATTAGAATATTATTGACTATATTCCCTTTGCTGTACTTTACATCCCCATGACTATTCTGTAGCAACCAGTTTGTACTTCTTAATCCCTTCACATTTTTTACCCCTCCCCCCAAGTCCCCTCCCATCTGTCTGATATTTTTGTTTTGGTAAAGTCATGATGGTCTTGGAATAACTGAAAACTGGGCATTGAGAATCGGCATTTGCACAACCTAGCTGGTAACAGAATACAGGTGATGGCCCCACTTTGGAGCTAGCTGGCTGGGCTTTTTTCTTTTTTTAAAATCCTCACCCAAGGATCCTCCATTGATCTTTAGAGAGAGTGGAAGAGAGGTAGGAGAGGGAGAGAGAAATAGCTACATGTTCAGCCTCACCTTCAATTCGAGGAGCAGATACCTACAGATGAGCAGCCACATGGAAGCAGCTCCAGGCTGAACAGTGAGGTTGGCTTGAAGGCTGTCAAGTGATGAAGCAGCTCATCCTAAAGGTGGGATTCCAGGCCCTGGGACTAACTGGATTAAGGTGAGTCCAGGGAAAGCGGATTAGAACACTAGCCCAGGAGGATGAATCATTGCTTCCTGTAGGAGACGAACACAGTTCTCTTTCCTGTTCTCCCATGAGCTCCTCTGTCCTTCTGTCTCTCCTGTTCTTTACTTGGCTCCTTCGTCTCCCACTCCTTCTGCTTCCAACACCATTTCTTCGTCATACACTCTCCTCGCCTTTTCTAGGGTTTGGGTCTGGAATCCAGGGGCACAAGCTGGCCCTGCTGGAGACCCCAGAGAGCAGGAGGTGCTACTGAACTTAGATCCTAAAATACAGAAGACAACAGAGGGGGATGGGAAGGAAGGGGAAGCAGAATCAGCATCAGCAAAGTGCCTTCAGTTTTAGAAAATAAGAAGCATGTGAATCTCATCTTGTGTATATGTTCTTTAATTTGATGAAGATGCCACTGCAATCCCAATCATAGCGATGACTATATCTGAATATTTGGTGTCATACCACCACATATTGAGTTGTCAACAGTGCTTGTCTAAAAGGCTCTTAAAATACAAAGTAATGCATCTCTGATGGTGGACTCCCAGGCACTGAGACAGACTGGTATGAGAGATATTGGGGTGGAAGAGCTGTTCCAGCCCCTCTCCAGTTACACCAAGTAGGCAGCCATCTCGGCCAATTATGTAAAAGGAAGTCGGCATCCATTTTCATCTGAATGTTTTCATTTGTAAACTAAAATGACTTCTGGTGAGTTATCTTCTCCAACTAGAGCTACAGAGCCTTAAGCTTTTTATTATTAATCCATTTCTTAAAATCAAGCATTCTCTAGCAAAAGATAAGCTCTTAAGCCCCCCAGGTCCCATCCAGAAAGTGAGTTGTCTGGGTGACTTGGCTCCATGAGCAGAAGTGTAGAGCAGCATTCATTCATTCATTTATTCATTCATGCAACAGATAAGGAAAGGGGAATCGGGGTGTTTCCTGGGGCTTGGGGGAGGGGTGTCAGCAGCTTCACTGTTAGGCCTGAGACTCCTAACTGGCAGGATAAACTTTGGAACCACAACCAGAGCCTCTCTGCCTGAAAGCAAAGAATTAACCCCCAGAAAGGGAAAGGCTGAGAAGGAAAAAGGGTGTCTGTGGGCTCCACAGTATCAGCTTATCACTCAGAATGGCATCTCCAGCAACATCCCCCCTCCCCGGCTCTGCCTTCTAGAATTTGGCAGAAAAGAGCCTTGGGAAGATTTCCGCATGAACAGGACCCATTTCTGTCTGGAGCAATGCGTGGGAGCCATCTGCTCTGAGGTCTGTGTGGAAGGGATTCAGAAAAGCCCGCTCAGGCTCTCCCACCAGCTCCTCTCTGATGCTGGCTTACTGTTCAGTTATGAGCACCCCAGGCCCTAAAGTACAAACCCCACTGGGATAAGCAGCAGGTCATCTTGAGGATCTGCCACTCCCCAGCAGGGCCGTGGTGAGAAAGCAGCATTGGTGAAGAGTACCAGGTATGTGGGATCAGAAGACTTGGATCCAAATGCTACCCCGTCTTAGTTGCACAGGCCACTTAACCTGTTCGAGAGGCCGGTATTAAGAGGGTGAATTTGTTCATGTTTTTCGGATATAGAGCACAGTAGCATAGGCCATTATTACCCCATTTTATCAGATCTTTGTGAGTGACAGCTAGCTGGAAATTTGGCAGCAGGTCTGGGGAAGAGAAATGGAGGAGGGGAAGGAGAGAGCTCCAAAGCAGAATGCAGTCTAAGGCAGACAGGCCTGGAGGGGGCTGGGCACTTGCAAGGCACAAGAAGGTCATTGGGAAATAGGGGAGGGGCTTGAGGGAAGAACTGGGCTGGGGACAGAAGAATAGCAAGAAAGTTGCCCAAGTCAAAGCCAGTGGTTGGTTTGTTGGAGACTCAGGCTCAGTTTCCGTGGCTGAAACACAGCTCATGGAAGGTCGTTGAGAGCTCAGCAAAGGGACAGGGGAGTTGTGGGACGCTCCAGCTTCCAGTCTAGGGTACGTTTGGGGGGAAAGCTTGGTGTTTCGCTGCTGCTGTTGTCGAGGCTGGGGTGAGAGTCTGCCCTGTGCCTTGCCATGGGCTGGGGAACGCTAGGCCCTGCTCTGGGGTCCACGTTGGGCAGTAGGTGCTCGGCCTAAGACTTTGGGACAGGTGCTTTGCCCACCTACAGACCAGGTTGAGGGGGTGCCACAGGACCCACCATATTTATTTCACAACTGATTAATTTAAAAATCACTCCAAATGGAGACAGGCTTTCAATTCTAAAATCTTGGCATCCAGCTTGGACTTATGCAGCATTCAAGGTTCTCCCCAGGGAAACACACCTGGCTGCATGGGGAGGACTAAGGAAAACCCATTAACTCATCTTTGGATTGCTGCTTTTGAGGGGAGAACTCCACAGGCCCCCACCATGCTAATGCAGCCGTGAGGTTTGAAGGGCAAATCCCCCAAACTGGAGCACCGCCACAGCGGACCGCTCTCCCTGCTGGCTCCCGGGCCATGGGCTCTTACCACATTGTAAACTATACATTTGCAAATCTCACAGCTAATCCACAGGACAGCCTGCCTGCAATCTAATATGGGTCTGAGAGCCCGGAGGCACCCTCGTGGCACAGGCAGACCCTGTCTTAAGCCTCACACTGAAACGTACAACTGGTTAGCCAGACTGCAAAATATGTAACTTGAAGTCCCTGTGCCATGAGAACCGCGTCTCTGGAATTTCCTGGCTTCGGGAAGGCTGGCGTTCAGTTTCTAACCTTTGCTTTATGCTGGTCGAGCTCTTGCATTTTCCTCCTGGGGTTGTTTCTGTATTGGGTGGGGAGGTGAGGGGGCAGGGAGAAAGGAATGAAAGATCTAATAGAAAAGCGAGGAGCCCGAGGCTGCCAAGTGGTGCGTGGAGCCGCATCTGGGCCTGGCGCAGTGGGCCCAGGGACCGGAGATGCAGACAGAGGCCATGGAAACCGCCTTCTGCCTCCTCCCGGCGCACATCGCTGCAGGTTTTCCCACAGCCCGGTAATTGTGGCGAAGTGAGAACAGCTGTCAGATCAGGGCAAGAACGTTGGACTTGGGGTCAGAAAACCTCATTCCCAGCCCTGCTTTTACCCCTTGCTACGGAGGGGCCATTGGCAGATCTCTCCACCTGTCCGAGTTTCAGCTTCCTCTATCAGTGGGGCTAGTCGGACCTCATGGAGAATTGTGAGGCTTGGATTAAGTAAACGGGGGAAGGGGGCATCCAGAAACCCATCGATGGAGCCCTTTGGAAGATCTGAGTTCAGAAAGTGGCCTCTGCAGCTCTGCGCAGGAACAAATAAAATACCCAGGGAGCAGCCCCTGTGTCGGGCTGCCTTGCCTGGCCGTGAGGGTGACACGGAGGAGAGTAAGGAAGGCCGCCACGGACACACCATCGAGGACTGAGGACAAGCCAACCAACTCCCTCAAAAGATGAGTAACAGGACGAGGCAGCTCTTGCTGAGAATCAGTAAACGTTGGAAGGCACTCGGAGGAGAGAAGAATGAGCGTTCAGTAACGGATGATAGATTCTTTCAGGGGAGAGAGGCCTTTCGAATGCTTGATTCTGTTCGCTTTGGCATCCTGGGACTATTTCTTGCCCCTAAAAGGTCTTGTCAAATGTGTCCAAGTTTGAACAGTCGCAGGATCCGTAATCTCACTGCCTACACAATTTGAGGAAACATTTCCAGATTAAATTAGTTCAGGGAACCTCGAGTCTCTCGTGGGACAGTTTTTGTCTTTCAATGCGGAGGGGCAATTCCTGCCTGGGGAGGCGTAGTCTCTAAGATGTTATTGTTCTGGATGTGCTTCGTTTTTTAAAAAATTATCGAGCGTCATCATGTGATTCCGTTTCTTGGCCCCGGCCTGGGGAAGCCTGAGATCGCCTCTGAGGGAGCTGCTTGTTGACAGCTGAGGCCTTCAGACTGGGACGCGCCACACGTCCATCCCCCCTGAAGCCCTGGGCTTCAGGCTGGAGCCGCCAGGGAGGATTTGAGTTACAACTTAAAGAGCGCAATGACATCTTAAAAATATCCGAGCCTTACTGTCGTTGCCTGAAGGACTTCTCCAGGTTTGTCCCTGTGTGAGTATTATGCGACCAGGACCCATCCTGTAGTTACCTCCAATCTGAGCGATTTCTGTAGGTCACACGAAGGCTGGAGGTTTATATGGAGCCACGTTCACAGTGAGGGAGCAGTGTGCCTACAAGCTGGGAGTGGCATAACGGAGAGCTAGGTCATTAAATATTATAGCAACACCAGAGATAAGTAGAAAGAGAGACAGACTGACGGAGGTAAAGGACTGTGAGGAAACACAGCAACATATTTACAGTGGCTGTCTTTGTGAAATGGTATGATGGGTGGGTCTGGTTTTTTTCTTCATACTTTTTGCAGTAAAAGTGGATAATTAGAAAAAAAAAAGATAATTAGAAATTGGTCCTGCAATGCATCACTGCAAGTGCACCCAGCAAAGAAACACACAACCCTTCTTTCTCACGTAGAGCCTTCACTCGGAGTCTGTCGTAGCGTGGGAATGAGGTGCCTCTCCTCTGCCCATTCAACCTGTGCCCCAGCTACACTATAGACCTCGGAGAACCCACTGAAGAGCAGCAGCCCTTTGGTCATGGCTTGGGGGTTGCCCCACTTCCTACCCCTCCCTCTGTCGTGAGGGAACCAGAGTCAGCACTGTGAATTCCCTTTAAGCCTTTTTCTCCTAATGCTTGTGTCCTATGGTCTCTCCTGAGCCTCTGATAAATGTTATCCACCTCTCTTTCATTTCTGTTTCATTCCATTCCAAGTGGGTTGGGGCCTTTAGCTCCTAGAGGTAGAGCATCTACAAGACGATCTAGGCATCATTTTGCAGAGAGTTCTAATTCCTTGTGTTGCATTACCAAATGCCCTTGTCACAGTGTATGCCAGGTCCCAAGGCGGGGATGGATGGAAACAGTGTGTGGAGGATAGAGAAACCCCATCCCATCACTTTCCCATAATGAGTGTGAATCACTTGGCATATCCTACATGCTCATTACATGGTAATTACTAGGAGTATAAGAAGAGAAAGCTCACTGAGGTCCGGGATAGTCCTATAAGAGATGGGACTTGACCTCGGCAGTAAAGAATGGCACAGAGGAGAGATGTAGAAAGTAAGTGGGGGGCCCAGCCGGTATGGCTCAGTGGTTGAGCGTCGACCTATGAACCAGGATGTCACAGTTTGATTTCCAGTCAGGGCACATGCCCGGGTTGTGAGCTCAATCCCCAGTGTGGGGTGTGCAGGAGGAGGCCGATTAATAATACTCTCTCATTATTCAGGTTTCCGTCTCTCTCTCCTTCCCCTTCCTCTCTGTAATATATGTGTGTGTGTGTGTGTGTGTGTGTGTGTGTGTGTGTATATATTATATATATATATATATATATATATATATTTTTTTTTTTTTAGAAAAAAAAGAAAAGAAAGTAAGTGGGGGGGGATGGCATGTTATGAGCAAGGGTGGGAAAACAGGAATGAACATGCTCATTTTGGTGGCTGGCGATGAGACTAATGAGTGTGGGGAGAAGTGGGACCAATGGTGGGGCAGAGAGGCTAGAAAGCTGAGAAGAGGAGCCTGGACTTGAGGCAGCACAGATGGGACCTGTGGGAGGTTCTGGAATTCATGCAGGTCTTGTATTCTACCATTGTGTTCCTTTATCATTGCGCAGCAGAAGTACCAACATCCACAAAAGCCCTCCTCATTCCTCCTACCACCTCCTCAGAGGGACAGGGGGCCTTTCTAGTCCTGATGCCCTTTGGGGTAGAGCTGCCCCCAGCGGCCAGACCCCCTGCCGACTCCCTAGGGGAATGTAGATTGTGGTCGTATTTCATAGTATTTCTGGGAAGACATGTGAAGGCCAACCAACTAGTTTATCTTTCAAATGAGGCTTATTTCACGAAACTTTGAAAACTTGAGTCAGAGCTGCCACCATAATTACTGCCGTGTAACACAAACCTACAAGTACACTCTGTTATCTTCAGAGCATGCCTAATGGATGTGGCCTCCAGGAAGACTGAGCGGCACAAAATTATTATTTTCGACCATCAAATTGGCATGTGCGCTAACATTGGCTAACTGCTCAGCCACAGATAGAGTTTAAAAAAACATGAAGGCGCCTATGATTTACTCTCTAAATGTCAGGTGAAGATTATTAACCTGACGGCAATAAATTCTTAGAGGCAAATTGCTTGCATATTCCAAATCAGACATAAGCGGCAGTGTGTGTGTTCAGCAGGCTCCATAGGTGAGTTCCTATTTCTGAGAAATATTTTATGTCCTGGTGTTTTCCAAAACATCAGAGCATGGGGCTTTCAAAGATAGCAATGTCAATTTCGAAGCAGATTCATGGGGGGGGGGGGAGGGGCAGGAGGGAGGAGCCATATTTGATATTTAATTTTTCTTTGGTTCTCTCCTAACAGTGTGAAAACATCTTGTTGAAAACTGATCATCTAAGCAAATCTTGCAGAAATTTTTGCAATTTCTATTTAGCTTTTCCTATGGTACTTTGCACAGGAGTGCGAGGCTGGGCAGAAATTCATACTTGTGTATTTTATTTCTGTTGACTAGATTATATTTTCAGTGAAGGAAATAAGCACATTTTCTGTTTCCTTTGGGTTCCCATTAATACCCGGCACAAGGTTCTCCATTGCTACGTGCCTTGTTCATTCGTGAGTGCTATCAGTTGGGAGGGATGCTCTCAGCAGCTCGTCACAAAATGCAAAACAGAAAGCGGCTTGAACAACATGGGCGCTTTAGCTCAGACGGTGAAAGGCAGGGCAGAGCAGCTTGGTCAGTGCAGAGCCTCAGCCATGACAGTAGGACTCAGGTTCTTCCCATTTCTCTGCTTCATCATCTTCCGCGGGTGGATTTCTTACTCGCCACACCACACCAGCGCAGGGGTTGCCAGTTCTCTCTGCTCTTCTCTTTAGGAGGCAGAGCTTCCCCAGGAGCCTCCGGCCAGCTTCCCCTCAGGTCCCATTAGTCAGCACTGGGTCGCACAGGAGCAGCCCATTTTGAACTGCAGTTAAGCAGGAAGCAGCAGAGGGCTGCCCGTGGAGAGGCCACCAGGAGCCTGTCCTGCTCTGGGAGTAAAGGATGTATGTTCCAATGTGAGGTGAGTGATAACAGTGGGAAAAGCAAGTCTTAGAAGTTGTGTGGTGGGGAATAGGTTGGGAATCATAGATATCAAGTAACCAGTCTGAACAAAATCCCCAACCCCTCCAGGCCTTGTAAGTAAAGTCACCACAGAAAGCAGCAGACTATCAGTTTGGCCCTATAGCAAGTTCTGTTTAGCACTTAGATTTGCAAATTGGCTAAAATAATTGGAAAAAGCCGTGATCATCATGGTCACCTCGGAGATACTGGCTGCTTACATATTATTCCATTACCTGCCCAACTCCATAAAAGCAGGAAGTAGTTTGCAGCCGATCCTTGCTTGCAAATGAAATGTAGAGTAGTAGGTTATTCATAAAAATACTAAATATAATAATTTGTTGACCCATGATATGAGGTAATTGTGTCACATTATAAAAATGCAGAATAGCTAATGATCTGATAAAGCCACCAGCTGAAAGTATTAGCCCTTCTCTTCAGGGGATGCAGTACACAAAATATGTAACATTATATACACAGTACATAAAATATGTAACATTAACATTTATTATATAATATATAACATTATAATATACATAACATACATATATAATATAGACTATAGAATAAAATATATAATATAGAATAAAATAGTAATATCTCCATTTATAACAAATCACTTTCCTTGTATTTTTCCTTTATGTTAGTTACATATGTCAGCCTATGTTACTTAGATAAAAGATAAGTCCCATGCAATCATTCTAATAGTGTAGGTTGACATGTTTGACATGCAGAAATTATGCCAGAGGAAATATATTGCCACCAATGTAAAGAGAACAGAAGTATCCGTGTGAAGAAAGGATATAAGATTTGCTAGGCTCCTGCAGACAGGAGGCTCACCTCCATGGTATTACCTGGCTTTTCTGGGACATCACTCTCAAAAGCAGAGTTTTCTTAGGTGGTACACACTCACAATAGGCTAAATCCTTAGGAAAACCTTGATACCTCTGTGGGGAACTTCACAAAGCTGTTAAGTGTTCATTGCTCTTAAAATATTTGGCAAAAGGCAACACCTAAATTCCAGTTGTCTTGGCCTGCCTTGGGGAGCTGAGGATGAGACGGCTGTCAGGTAGAGCAGATCCTCCTCATCCCCCGGCTCACGCCACCTCTAGCCTAACTCATGCCTAACACACCTGGCATACATGAAAACCCCCTGGCTGCCCTTCGGCCCTTCCTCCTTCCCGTCTGTAAACTGAACACCTACGTGTAGGAACTCAAGTCCAAAGGGGGCAGAAATGAAAGAGAAAATATGGACACTGTTTTCATCTCCAAGTGCTCATATAAAATGAAACAAAACAAAAAGACACTCACGAGCTACATGGTGGTGGGCAAGCTGAACTGAGTGTGAGAGTCCTCTTCTCCTCCCCACATGTGGCCATAGTAAGAGTTTGAAAGTCTTGGTCTCCGTGGATTTTCTTCCAGAGGAGACCCTCACCCCTCCCTTGACCCAAACCGGAACATGCTCAGTGGAAAAAAGAAGTTGCTCACAAAGAGTGGAAGATCCAGAGAAAACCACCACCATCCTCTGTATTTAGAGCTCCCCAAGGCAACAGTGAAGTAAATATTGTCATAGAGAGGCTGTGATTCCTCCTGAGCACACCCAGGCTAGAACTGCAGGCAGGCCTTAGTCATGCTGCATGACGGCGTGGTGAGATAAACACAGAGGCTCTGTGTTTAACATTTCCTTCCATGGGGCCGCTGGGGCCTCTTCTGAGGGCACAACACAACTGGTCTTGCCAGCATTCCTCTTCCCCCAACCCTGCTCTCAGTCAGGGAGAAAGGAGCGGAATACTACTTCCTCTCTTGCCCCTAAATCCCAAGCCCACTGAGGAGTTTAGATGTAGGTGGTGAGTTAATGCACCATGCAAGCTGGGCAGAGCTCCTGGATTTGCTGCAGGACCAACTTTATGAGCGCGAGGTCTGTGCAGTGCAACCTCAGATGGGCCCCATGCTTAGATGGACCCACACTTGATTGAATGCTCTACTGTCACGGTCTAAAAATTCTCAACAATTTTGAACATGGAATTTCATGTTTTTATTTTGCACTGGGCCTTACAAATTATGCAGCCAGTCTTATTTGCCATATGGTCCTTAAAGGGATTGGGCCTTTCCCTCCCACTGTCTCCAGAAAGAGCTCCCTATTTCCAACTTTCATTTTCATGGAAGCATTAAATCACCTGAGACACACTCCCATGCAGACCCTGTGGGAAGTGGGAAACTGTCCTGACTGCCAGTTGTGGGGATAAAAATGAGACAGACACAGACTCTGGGTGTGCAACCCTCCCCCTCCCCTGCAGTCTCATTCCAGCCCAGGAGCTCCCACGCCACTTCCCTGAGAGGTCCCTCTTCTCCATCAACCAATGAGTACTTACTGCTTCCAGCCATTGACAGCTCTCTGGATGAGAGGTGAGGCAGGAAAGGATGGTACTTTGCCCTCATGGAACGCAATGCCCACCAGGGTGGACATCAGTTGGCTAGCAAAGTTGTGGTAAATACTGAGTGCCAATGAGGACTAGTGGTGATAAAGAGATGGGGAAAGGAAGAGCTCAGTGTGGGGATGAGCTCAGAACTTTATGGATGAGGCATGCTCTCAACTTATCTCCATCTCTTTCCATGGACCAACACTGCACTCCAGCCAGCTCTCGCACAAAAACCTAATAAGGAGGGGTGAGGAGGGTTGGGAGAGGATCTGAATGTCTCCACCCCTAGAAAATGAAACAACTTGTACCATCATCTCTGTTGGTGAAGATAGATAAAGGGAAGCTTATTATTATTATAAATAATTAACTCAATAGCATTTCATTCAGAAGAGACAATTAATTCTGATGAGGAGACAATGAGAGCCCAGAAGATGGTTGATACTCTGCAGCTGCCACTGGACCACAGAGGTCTGCTTACCAATAATTAGTTTGATACTCACGTCTTTTTAAAAATATATATATTTTTTATTGATTTCAGAGAGGAAGGGAGAGGGAGACAAAGATAGAAACATCAATGATGAGAGAGGATCATTGATCAGCTGCCTCCTGCATGCCCAACACTGGGGATTGAGCCCACAACCTGGGCATGTGCCCTGACTGGGAATTGAACCATGACCCCCTGGTTCATAGGTTGACGCTCAACCACTGAGTCAAACTTTCGGGGCAATGCTCCCGTCTTTATACCAGCAACACAAATTCTCTGTACCATTCAATTTAAGAGAGAATTAATTTATTGGGATAATGATAAAAACATGATGCTCTGGAACTTTCTGTATGAATGTGAATCTTCCCTTTATTTTTTTTTTTAACTAATTGCTTTCCAACAACACAAACATTTCTAGAGCAGTCATTATATGCCAGAGACTGTGCAAAGATCTTAATACACATGATCACTTGTAGACCTCACATCTGTATTAAGTAGATACTCTTTATCAAGGACTGAATGTTTGTCTCCCTCACCCTCCTGCCAAATGTACATGTTGAAATCCTAACCTCCAAGGTGATGGTATTTGGAGGTGGGGCCTTGAGGAGGTGATTAATCATGAGGGTGGAGCCCTCGTGATGGAGACTAGTGTCCTGATAAAAGAGTCCCCAGAGAGTTCTCTCACCCTTTTCTGTCATGTGAGGATGTAGTGAAACAATGGCTATGAACCAGAAAGCAGGCTCTCACCAGACACCAAATCTGCTGGGGACGTGATCTTGGACTTCTTAGCCTCCAGAACTGTGAGATATAAATATTTGTTGTGTAGGCCACTCAGTCTATGATATTTTTGTTGCAGCAGCCTGCACTAAGACACTACTATTATTTTACATTTATAAATGAGGAAGCTGAGGCATGGTTGGTTCACTAGAGAAATGAGAGACAGTCGGACGTTCAGGACCAGTCTATGCTCTGGGCATTTGACCCCCTCTGCAAACCTCTTCTTGAGAGTTGGGAGAAGGTGATGTTGTCTTCAACCCACCAGAAAATTTCTATCTCTTCTCATGTCAGTTAAATCAAATACGGGACTTGACAATTCTACCAAATGTTAGGCATCTTAGAAGTATCTTAGAAGATGCTAGGAAGCATTTGCAAATTTCCATGAGCCGTGTTGCCTGTGGTTGCAGATCAGTCCTTTACTTGTTCCATGTAGAAGGTGCCCTGGTAAGGCTTGCCAGCTCAGGACCTTTCTCCTCTTGGTTATTATAGCCTCTTATTGTCCCAGAGTTTCCTCCACCAGTGTTCTTACCTGCTGGGTGGGTAGAAACAGCAATGGAACAGTCAGCATGACTTACTCCTCTGGATTCCCTGGGCCAATGTAATGATGGGGCAGACACCACTTATCAGCATTTATCTTAATATACAGGCAGTCCTCACTTTGTATGGTAGTGCAGGACTATAAATATTATCATGAATGCTGAAACCCTGCCAAGCGAGCTTAGTAATTATGGGGGGAAATTATAATTGTTCTCTGATCTTTAACAATTTTTTATCAAAACATTAAGAGCTCTCTTACTGTCCGTTATAACTTTATTAAAATGGAAAAAATAATGAAGCCAATATTTACTTAATAGATAGTGATTTAAAACATTAGGAACATTGAGAATTAACGTATTTTGTTTCTTTGTAAAAAATATCTGCCAAGAGAAGTTTGAATAGTTCTCACCTTCTTCTCATAAAACATATGATACAGAGAAAGCATCTTTTCTACCTTTGCTATATTGCCATATCCTTTTTAAGTTTGGGTCAGCTTCCAACACTTTATCGTTTGCATTTTCCACTCTCTACAGATGAAGATTTTGCTGGCATCACTTCCTCTGGGACATATCCATCCTCTTGGTCACCACCAGTCTCCTCATATATGTCACCAAGTTTGCCTTCACTAAGACCTCTGTGAGAGTGGCATTGTCGCTGTTACCACGGGCAGCTATTTCTTTTCTAACTCCATTTATGTTGGGTTTGAATTTTGCCTCCAGCATCACCGTTTTTGTTTCTTTGCTGCCCTTTCATCTTTCTTGGCCAAATCCCTCTTTATGATTCTCACATGGGTTTATCACTGGGAGACAAGGAAACAGCTACACGCTTTGCTGTCCTGGGGTGAACTGAGTAACACAGGCTTTGAAAAAAGTGACACAGTCGGTCACTGGTCAGGACGTGCCTCTGTCGTTTACATAGAGATTGGGGATTGGCAAGCTAGCAGAGGGGCTTGTGCTTCATACATCTACTCCGTTAACACACAGTGGCTGAAATTCCAACCATGTCGTTGGGGACTAGTGCCATTAAACTAAACTGTGACAGCTGAAATTCACACTTATTTGAACTCTGCAAAGTGAGGATTGCCTGTGCATTATGTCATTTCATTTTCATGGTAGTTTTATGAAGGATGAAGATGATGCTGTTATTGTACTCACTGATAGATGAAGAGGCTTAAGGAGGCCAGTTAACTTACACCCATGGGCACACGGCAAGGCAGTGATGGAGCAGGAATTAGGGGACCTGCACCCCTCACCACCGCTCCCCAGAACCTTGATTTGGAAGGAGGTAGGTAGCCATGCCTTCCCCTGGAGGGCACCTCATCACACTTCTTATGTTTGGGCTGCACGGGATCTTTGACCTGGATCTCACTTAAACTGCCTCA
This sequence comes from Plecotus auritus, assembly GCF_963455305.1. Taxonomy (NCBI): domain Eukaryota; kingdom Metazoa; phylum Chordata; class Mammalia; order Chiroptera; family Vespertilionidae; genus Plecotus; species Plecotus auritus. The sequence goes on from NC_137782.1 coordinate 151,061,376, forward strand.
ATGCTGACAGAGGGCTCGGCTTATCACCCACCGAGGCAGGTAAGATAAGGATTTTGAAATAAGGAGAAATGGAGTCGCAGGGAAAGGGAGAGCCTAGTCCATGTAGCACAGCTGGTTGCAGGGCATCTTTGGCAGGGCCGCACCTTCTGGTGGATACAGCCAGACCCCGAAGGGAGGCTGGCCCTGAAACTGGGGTGACTGGGGTCTGAGAAGATGGACAATCCTCTGGCCCCACCCTCTCTACCCTGCACTGGTCACACTGTTGGGGGACCCCCCACCCCATCCCAAAAGCAGAAAAGCTAGCTCTTACTCACTTGGCCCAGCCCAGATAGGAAGGATGTTTCTCATTAATGGGATCAGAAAAGGCATCTCTTTAAGAACAAAAGAAAACATGGCTTTATTTGCCAGGGTCACTCCCCTAGAAAGCACTCTAGAAAGCATACAAAATCGTTAAATTATCCAAACATTAATTAGATTGTTAACTAAGACCGATGTTAATCCTCAAAGCATATGGGGCAGGCCCTTTGATGGACCTGGCCTAATGGGTCTAGGGCAGGGGTGGGCAAACTTTTTGACTTGAGGGCCACAATGGGTTCTTAAACTGGACCGGAGGGCCTGAACAAAAGCATGGATGGAGTGTTTGTGTGAACTAATATAAATTGAAAGTAAAGGAGCGGAGGGGAGAGCAAGAGAACCGGATAGAACAGCCGGATCCGGCCCGCGGGCCGTAGTTTGCCCACGGCTGGTAGGGGCTGACTGGCATTGCCTTTCAGAAAGCTGCAGTCTTGGAACGAACAGCTGAAAAGAAAAAGTAGGTGATTGTAGAGAGACTCCATCTACCCCAGCAGAGCCAGACTTGGCAAGGCAGGCTGGGGACTCCTCTGACCACACCAACCACAGTAGAGGCCTTCTCACCTCCCGTCGCCCTGCCCCTGGGGTCTGTATCTTCCATCCTGACTCAACTGTATCCTATGATTTCAACTCACAGATTCATATGTTTGAGTCTGATCCTTTCAAATACGTTGTAAGCACCTTGAAGGCAGGGACCAGCTGTTACATGCTCTATAAAATTTGAATTAAAAGAAAATATTTTATTTCCATTTTCTTTTCTTTCCATTACCTGTCCACCCCGGTGAATGTAAAAGGGAATGTGACTTAAATATCTGCCTCATCTGCCAGTCCATATGCCAGGACAGTATTCCCAGATTGGCCCCAGAACCAAATGCATGGCCTGCTGTAGAGAATTTCTGAGTTGCAAATATGGATGAGAAGACCCTATAAGTCAGGTTATGCCCCTGTGACTCAAGTGAGACCAAGGAAAATTAACCTTTCTTTCTGCTTTCCCACTCCCACCCTCCCGAGGGCCTTGATTTGGAAGGAGGTAGGTTGCCATGCCTCCCCCTGGAGGGCACCTCATCACACTTCTGATGTTTGGGATACATGGGATCTTTGACCTGGATCTCACTTAAACTTCTTTTATTTTTTAGATCAAAACTCCAGAGATTGTTTGGACCTGTTGGAATACAACTGGAGAAACAAAAACTTCAAAACCCTATACTGGGCAATTTGAATCAACTAATTTAAAAAATTTATTTCTGGGATGTCTTATAAAGCATCAGACATTGTGATGGGAGTTTTCTTCAGTCTAAAGAATAATCCCCAGTCTGTAAATGAGGAAATGGGTCCAGAGAGTTTATGTCATTTCTCCACCAAGTACAAGAAGGAGGATTTGAATCAGTTCTGATTCACCTCAAGGTCTATCAACTGTTAACCTTATAATTCTCTTTTTAACCTCTTGGCCCAGCATGCATACAGTCCTCGTGACAGAGAAGCCCTTTTCTCTTTCTCCACACTGTAATTCCTATTCCGCCTTCACACTCAATTCAAACTCCCCCAACCCCATTCTGATTCACCTCCCTCATCTCACTTCCCAGGGTTCCCTCTGCTTAATTCTGCAACAGCGCTTAGAACATGGGCTTCTAATGGTTCATAGACACCCACCTTCTCGTTGTAAACTCACACAGCGGATGACCTTATCAGAAAATAAATGCCTTTCATTAGTCCAATTTTGGCGTTCCCTCCATTCCAGGTGTCTCTATCCGAATGACAGGTGTTATTCACTCTCTCACACTGAATGTAACAAGTCAGTGATGCCCAGAAGGCCAGGCCTCCACTGGACTAAACTTCTGGAGTCCTCATCCGTGCAGCTGCTCCCAACTCAGAATTCCCGCTGGAAGGGCCCTCATCCTCACTGCCTCTAATGCATTGGCCCGGCTGTTCTGTAAACCATTGAAGCATCTTCAGCTCATTCTAAACCGGAAGGACTAGATGTGTATCGGGAGAAACCAAAACACTGTTTGATTAATCGCCACCTTGCGAGCTGGAGAGTGATGACTGGGCATGAAATGTGGTTGTTATCTAAATGGAGTGCCGGCCTGTCCCTGGGATCCCAAACAAATGGACTCCCCTCTATTTATAAACAACCCTGAGGGATGAGCAGCTCGGTTTACGTTGGGAAGGGACCATCATTCATTTTTATCCATCATACCTGCTTTTAGTGATATTACACACACACCCTGCTTGGGCTCGAATCTCAACAACCCAAGAGGTTTATGTGCTTTTAACACCAATTTTGAGGGTCTCTGTGTACATTTCATCATGGGGAGGGAGGGCTAACAGTGGGCCTGGGGCGCAGTGTGTGAGCTGACTTCTTTTTCAGGGCTTTACACAGGGTTCATGATGAGGGTGAAACTGGATAAACTACTGTTGGCCCCAAGGGCATATTTGTGAACTGCAGGTGAGAAGGCATGAGCCACTTAGACAACCAGGGTTCTCCTGGCAAGAAAGGGGGTGGAGCGAGCCAGGGAAGAAAGATGTGCAGGTAAGCCTAGCGCAGCGCTGGCCCCAGCAGACATTTGGCACTTAGCATTCACTCACTGGATAGAAGGAGAGAGAGAGGAGGGCTGAACGAGCACAATTCCTCCACTTTGTGAATACAAACTATTTCATGTTAGAATAGCACTTTTACTTTTTTAAGAATTTCCTAGGGTATTTATTCTTATTTTTAAAGTAGCCCCGATAGGAGGGCAAGGAATCCTACTTTTCTCACTTCATAGGTGAGGAATCTGAAGCCCAGGGCAGTGAGGTGGCTTGCTCAAGGTCAAGTGTTGGCTGTCAGGTCAGGGCCAAGTCCCCATTTTCAGATTCCCAGGTCAGAATCTTTGTTTTTAAAATATATATTTTATTTATTTATTTATTTTTTTACAGAGAGGAAGGGAGAGAGAGAGCTAGCAACGTCGATGAGAGAGAAACATCGATCAGCTACCTCCTGCACACCTCCTACTGGGGATGTGCCCGCAACCAAGGTACATGCCCCTGACCGGAATTGAACCTGGGACCTTTCAGTCCGCAGGCCGATGCTCTATCCACTGAGCAAAACTGGTTAGGGCAGACAGAATCGTTTTAGTGGATCCTCAGCATGTCCCTGTTGAACACTGGGCTCCACTGAAAATGCTGGAGTCTCATCATGGGGTGGGGAACAGTTTCATGGAACAGTCAGCGACCAGGTAGAAGTGCTGCCTCAGCAGGAGCCGTAGGCATTGAGAGGGAAAAAGAGGCTAATTCAGGGCATCCCTGAGGGTGTGGGGCCGCATCCTTCCAACAGCTCTGTTTTCTAGTAGCCATCCCAGGAAAAGTAAGAAGAAACAAGTGAAATTAATTTTAATCATATATTTAACACAATCTTTAAGATATTGTCAGTATTTTACAAATTGATATAAGCATTTATAAATGAGACATTGTCAATTCTTTTGTTTTGCATTAAAGTTTTGAGATGTGTATTTTATTTTCTCTTTTAACAGCTTTATTGAGGAAAAATTATACACAAAAAAATTGCACATATTTAATGTTTGCAATTTGGTGTTTGGATGTATGCATACGCTTGTGAAACCATCACCACCTGTGTGTATTTTAAGTCTCTATTCAAATCCTAAGTCTTCAGCAGAAATATTCTACCCGTATTTAGATTTCTTACACTATCCAGTTGAAAATTGGTAGATTCACATGCACAGGCTGTTCCCAAAAGACTGAAAACATTTTCTCATAACTTACATATTAGTTTTTAAATGTAAATGAGTCAAAAATAAATGTATTTAAAACTCAGTTAGTTCTTGAGCCACATAGACACATTTCAAGTGCTCAGTAGCCACACATGGCTTGTGGCTACCATATTGGGGAGCTTAGCCATAGAGTAACCATGGCAGTCACAGTTTCAGAAGCTTGGCTTTCTAGAGAATCTGGGGCTCTGGGAAGTGGGCCAGGCTTTCTCTTTCCCATCATGCACTTGCCTGGCATCTTCTTTTTCTTTTAGGTCTTGTCAAAACAAGGCCACCAACAATTAGGTTGATTACCCAAAAAAAATGGGAGAGAGAGAGGATCTGGCATTTTCTTTTCACTTGTTATCCCTTTCAGTGTGACTGCTTACAGACAGGACAAGGCTTCAGTTTATGACGTACCCATTCGTGCATGGAAGACATCAGGAGGAGGTAGGCATGGATTTGGCATTCTACATTCTGTTTCCTCTGATAAGGAATCCATGGAAGCTGGTGGGTATGATGTCATAGCACACCAGTCCCTCGCAGACCCACAGGGGATAATGATCCTTCCCCATGGCCGTCAACATACCCCCAAAACACACACCACACAATCTCCACACACCACACACATACTCACACACAATATACACAGACCACACGACATTCCACACATCATAACAGACTTAAAAAGTTTTGTAATAACATAAGTATTATACCATACACCACACACACACACACACACACACACACACACACACACACACACAAACACATAAACACACACACAATCCAAACACAAACACACACAGAGACACAAAATCTGCTCTTCTGAGGTCTGTGAAATTGAGTAAGGAGCAGGAGCTGTTCATTCTACATTGTTCACCCTTAAAAATTAATTTTTGAATGGTAGGACTTAAGCACTGAACAAGAAGTTAGGAGGCCTATGCTCTATTCCTGGTTCTGCTGCCACTGACCTATGTGTAACCTTGACCAAGCCAATTAACTTTAGTTTTCTATAAAATGAGAGGTTAGTTCCTTTCAAACTTGGATATTGTAGTCCAGGGGTTGGTAAACCTCTGCCCATGGGACAAGTCTGGCCACACCCATTCATTTACATATTTTCTGTGGCTGCTTTCACCTACAACCACAGAATTGAAGTGAAGAGTTGGGCCAGAGACCATATGGCCCACAAAGCTGAAAATAATTTACTTTCATGCCTTTTATGGAAAATATTTACTGACTCTGTTCTCCAAGGTTCCAGCTCATTTTAATCCTCTCTACACATTGATTTTGTCCCTTATTCACTCAACACATGTTCATTCACCATTATTGTGCAAGAATTGTGAAAATTGCTGAAATATATGGTGACCAATATAGACACAGCATTGTCCTCAAGGACTTTAATGTTCTTTTTTTTAATATATATTTTTATTGATTTCAGAGAGGAAGGGAGAGGGAGAGAGAGATAGAAACATCAATGATGAGAGAGAATCATTGATCGGCTGCCTCCTGCATGCCCCCTACTGGGGATTGAGCCTGCAACCTGGTCATGTGCCCTTGACCAGAATTGAACCTGGGACCCTTCAGTCCGCAGGCCAACACTCTATCCACTGAGCCAAACTGGCTAGGGCAACGACTTTAACATTCTTTCTGAGAGTGAGTTGGTAGAGACTGCTATTGCCATCCAATAGCCATCTCCAGTTCTTCCATACTGTGATGGTTAATGTGTTGTGTCAGCTGGGCTGGGCCGCAGAGTGCCCAGATATTTTATTTTTTAATATTTTTATTGATTTTTAGAGAGAGAGGAAGGGAGAGAGAGCGAGAGAGAAAGAGAAACACCAATGTGAGAGCAGAACATCAATCGCTGCCTCCTGCACACCCCCTGACTTGAGAATCAAACCAGCAACATTTTGGTGCATGGGACAACACAACCAACTGAGCCACACCAGCCTTTTTAAAAAAATATTTCCAGATATTTTTATCAAACACCATTATGGCCGAAACTAGTTTGGCTCAGTGGATAGAGCGTCAGCCTGGGGACTGAAGGGTCCCAGGTTCGATTCCGGTCAAGGGCACGTACCTTGGTTGCAGGCACATCCCCAGTGGGAGGTGTGAAGGAGGCAGCTGATTGATGTTTCTCTCTCATCGATGTTTCTAACTCTCTCTCCCTCTCCCTTCCTCTCTGTAAAAAATCAATGAAATACATTTTTTAAAAAAAACACACATCATTATGGCTCGTTCTGAGATAACCTCTGGATGAGATTAACATTTAAATCAGTGGGCTCTGAGTAAAGCACATTGCCGTCCATAATGTGGGTGGGCCTCATGCAATCAGTTGGAGACCTTAATAGAACAAAAAGACCGGCAGCAAGAAGGAATTCTCTAGCCTGCTGGCCTTCAGTCTGACACTGCAGCATGGGCTCTCCAGCCTGCCAGCCCACCATGCAGCGTTTGGACTTGCCTGCCTCCATACTTGGGTAAGCCAATTTCTTATAACAGATTTCTCTTATCTATCGTATTGATTCTGTTTTTCTGGAGAACCCTGACTAATATACATAGAAACAGAAATTTTAGCTGGCAAATGGCCATCTGGAATAAAGACTACATTTCCCTGCCTCTCTTATAGCTACAGGTGGCCATGTGACCAGTGGGATGTAAACAGAAGTTCATGTGGTCCATTCTGAAGACCTTCCTTAAAAAAGATAATCAGTGTGTGCTCTTTGCTACCTCTTTTCCTTTTCCACCTTCCTGCCGCTTGTCACAGAAACATGGTAGAGGGACCTCCATCCCAGACACAGAAGGAAAACTAACCTGTGAAGAGGGGGCCTCCCAAAATGGGGAGAACTCAGAATAATATGGGTTCCTAAGGGTTTGGTGAAGCAAAACCACTATGTTGTTCTGAGCTTTTACTTGGGAGAGAAATGAACTTGTTTATCTAATCCGCTGCTGTTTGGGATGTCTGTTCCCAGTAGCCCTGCCTCATCCTAAATGACATACTCCACCTCTCCTAATCCCTCTGCTAAGTCCCTCTCTGTAACTGAGAGGAACTGCCACTGAGTCCAGAGTATGCTGAAGGCAGGTGTGAAGGTCATGGTTGCAGTTACAAATCCTAAAGGATGGGCTGGGACAGAGTAGGTTTGTCAGCCCATGAAGTTGAAGTGGGGGATTATAGGTTAAACATTACCTTCCTATCTCCCTTGGATAGATAAAATTTTGTTTTAAAACACAATCACCTTTTAAAAATTCAAATAGTCAATTGAATAGATTTTCTTGTTTTTTTATGGAATGTGAGGGCTGTTTTCCAACATGACACTAAAGAGTTGAAGTGAGTTTTCTCTTCTTTAACAGGTGCCTTGGATATTACTTGGATATACCTGTGTGTCTTAGACTATCTCACAGTCACAGGGAATTCATGACTAAGTTTTTTCTTTCCATGATAATGTTTTTAATATGTAAAACAAATGTTAGCTAAACTGATGAAATTCTTTGTGTAGCCCCGGCCACAGCCTTACCAACCAGTGCTGTTCAGAATGCCTGCTGTGTCCAGGAGGACAGTCATTGGCTGCTTTGTCCATGTGCCCCAGCTCAGAACCTCTGTTCCTAAGTGACATGTTGTTCACCCTTCAGCTGACTGTACTCTGGGTGCCCAATATAACAACAGCCAAGCCATAGGCCGGCCGAACACTAGGCCCTGCTCCCTCCGCCCCCAGAAAAGATCAAAGCCAGTTGGGCCAGTTATATTTCACTTAACACAGAGACCAGCCAGTTAGCATTGGGGATCGATGCCAAAAGCTGTATTGAGTTGCCACAGGCAAGGCCGTCATGATGGGCCATATGCAAGGTGAAGTAACAGAAACTATGAGTAAGCAGAGAGGAGAATAGAACAGACAGCAGACAGAACAAGAATTGTTGGGAGAGAGGTCCGGTCTCCAGGGCCTTCGAGATTTGCAGCTCCTGAACCGTTTCTAGCTCCAGTGTGCATGTGCCCCTGCAGCAACCTTCTACAAGGTGGGGGCCTTGCATGTGTATTGTTTATCGTCTACTAGTTCCTTTGTCTATTTGCATTTTGTTACCTAGTCCTGTTGGGCCAGGCAATCCATAAATGCACGCAGCGGGACTAGCAAACACTGGCTCTTCACCTGAGGATTTTTCCACTCAAGTGTTCCTCCGAATGTCAAGGAGAAGAGGAGAAAGGGCAACTTTCTGGAAGGGCAGATATAAAACTTGAAGGAGCAAAATCTGATGTCTTGTGCTTTCAGTGGGCTCTCTAGGCTGCATTTGTAATGCTCCGGGCTTCTTCAGAGTTAGAGGTTGTCTCTGATGGGAGCCTCAGGAAAGAGCTGAAGACAGAGAGGAGTTACCTTCCACTGAAGTAACTTTAAAAGATAAAAACCGTAAGAGGTGAGGATCATACTTTGAATACCTCCCAACTCCCTTTGGATGAAAAACCACACAAAACCTTGTTGGCGGCTGAGAGCTAAACACAGCAAAGCCTCTTTGGACTCCTCTTTGACAACTCCCTGCTGCCAGAGGCTGTAGGTCTGTGTGTAGAAACTAGTGTTGGGGGTCTTTCCTTGAACCCGCCAGATAGCATGAGCTCATTCTGCCCTAACTGGGACAATGAGAAAATGGTCTATGAATTTCTCTTCCACTCTGTCAAAATAAGAATAGAAAAACCTCTGAAAAAGTGTTTTCTTTCAGCTTTTATTTGCACACATTCTGAATAATTATGGTCAGCAAGAGAGCATTTTCCATAGCCACACGGGCAGTATTTTCCACACAAAGGTTTATGCTGGCGGGTAGCCTGCCCTTGAGCTATTTACTTGTGTGGTGGATAGAAAATCATTGAACCCATGGCCAGTTAGACCCCAGCAATATGTTCTCATTTGGGCCTCTCCTGTAACAGGGCAAATTATTTTCATTTCCCTCCATCCCTTGTCCCTCTTCCCTAGGTAAAGTAATTCAATTTGGTGCAACCAACTTTACATAACCAAGTCTATGGTATGTCTTCCACCTAAATACTGATGTTCATATTTTAATATGCTTCTTCCTAGCTTTCAAGATCTAGAAGTTTCTTATCCAGATTTATTCCTCATGACTCCATCTCTATCCAGTTAAGCCTTTTACTTCACTGGCCCTCACACACCAAGCCCATATCCTCCTTCTGGCCATTTCTCATACTATGTCCTACCATCCCAAACCTGAATGCCTGCCTCCTTCCTCCAGCTTCTCTGAATCCTGCCTACTACTCAACACCCAGCTCCAGCACCCCCACTGGCTGTTGAAGTTATCCTGATTCCTCCTTCCTTCCATGTATAGGCTGGTCTCTACCTACCATTGTGTAATTAATAAGTCACTAGACAAGTTGATCAGATGTTGACATTGGTTTGTGCATAGAGCCATAGCATAAATCAAATAATTCATTTAGCAAGTGTTTACTGAGCACTTCCCTCATGTTCAGCTCTGTGGAGAGCATTCCATTTCAGAAAAAGTATGGGGATTTATGGTGAATTAGACCTGTTTCTGTCCTTGAGGGATTAGTAGAGGCATTTGGGGTGGTGGGGCGGGGGGTGGAGCTACACACATGAAAGAACAATTCCAGAGCTGAGGCCCAAAGTATGGTGGTTCTTAAGGCAATGTGAGGTAGACAAGAAGGGGAGGAGGAGCTGACACCCTCCACTAGAGTGAGGCAAAGGTTGGGAGGCAATTCCAGCTGACAGCAGAGTCAACTTTCTACTGTTCGTTGGATGGATGGATGGATGATGGATGGATGGATGGATGGATGAGTGGATGGATGGATAGATGATAGTTGGATGGTTGGATAGATGGATGAAAGTAAGTATAGATGAACCAACAGATAGATGGTCCAAAAGGCATCCATTCAAGAAATATTTATTGAACACTTGCTATGTGCCAGTTATAGGAGATCCTTAGATAGATACAATAGTCTTCAGTTAGATTGTAGTCTAGTCTGGTGGCATGGCAATGCAGTGATAAGTCAAGCAACAGTGACTTTAAAAGTTTAAAGAGAAGTAGCAAGAGCTATCACTTTAAGTAGCTCTATGTTAAGTGTTTTTTCAAACATTGCTGTTACAGTTCCCACTCTGGGCTGCTGCAGCAAACTCACAGGGGCACTGTGAGTTGTTTTAAATTTTGAGGGGAAAAAGAATGATACTCAACATCTGTTAGACACTGTGCAAACCACTAGCTCAAGGTAGTTCACAGTTTTAACATGTGATCACCCTACATTCCTTTTGCTGATGTCATATCTGCGGAGCTGGGTCTTTGGTAGCAGCTGCAATAAATAAACAAGAACCATATGCAAATCAACACAGAACAGGAGATGAGGGCATCAGAGGCCAATCAGATTGCCAGGTTTGAGAAGTTGTCCAATGCCCAAGAGATGCATACATCTTATTAATAAGTAATGGTCATTAACTTAAGACTGAAATAGAGTTACTACTTTTTCTTTCAATGTACTAGTATGTGTATTATTTTGTCAGAACCTAAATACTTAAATTGTTTGGTCCCAACTTCTTAATAAATGGGACCCCTACATGTTTCTTAAGGCCTAGAGACACTGTGGAAAAGTGACTGAGGTACTAAGGACACCATAAACTGAGAGAGTTTGAGAACCTCTGTGTCATTGCCAATCCTCCCAGGTTACTAATTTACCAAACATCACCCAAGTAGTAAGATCCAGAGTCAGGATTTGAACCCAGATCTCTTCTAGTGGGTCTCTAAAACCACATCACTTTTGCTTAAAACAATGATGGGCTCCTCAGGAGATGGATAGGTAGGGGGCCTGGTGGGACAGAATCTGGGGGAGGGTGGTGGGACCAACAGATCATGGAACCAAGAGGACTTGCCCAGAGCCTTGAGAGCGTGCTGCATAGTCACTCTGCCCTGCCACCCTTTTTTGTGCTGAGTTTCCATGGGGCCCTGGTCTGGTGGGAGGAAGAAGAAACAACCCCTAAGATGAACACAGCAACGAACCCTCTGATTTTCTCAGTGTGGTCACAAGATGGGGAGAGGGTAGGGTGTGGAGATTACAGTGCAATGTGAGAAATGGAGGCTGAGTCACACACCTTTTGGGGGTCAAATAATTTTTTTTGCAGCCTGCTGATTGTTGAAAATGTTAGTGGCTGCTGTCATAGTAATACCCTCAAATGACCAGACTTCTGTCATTTCAGGTGGGCAGAGGCTTGCCAAGATTCTGAGGAGAGTGGAAGTTAAGTCACTTGCCTAAGGTCACACACTGAGTAAGTCAAAGAGCTGGGACCTGAAAGAGAAAACCTCTGGAACTGGGAAAATTTACGTCAACATCATTTGAACCTTGACCTCCTGCTCTTTTGTCCCCAGACAGACACTTCCTTGACCTCCAGAAATTCCTCTGCCTGGAAGGAAGACCCCTCCCTCCAGAGGCCTCCAAAGTGGGTGGAAACAGATTCAGGGCACTGCCTGTGGGAAGCGTGAAGGGCCTTGGGAGCGGGAGCGTGGAGAGTTGGAGCGGCTTCTTGGCAAAGATCTTCAAAGGCAAAGCCCAAGGCGCTGAGACCCCAGGAGGGCGGGCTCCAAAGAGGAGTGCTGGAGGGAGAGCCTGCATGCCACCGCCCAGGGGCCTGGACAGGGACCCCCTACTTATAGGAGCCCGAGAAGGCTAATTCAATTACCCTTATCAGAATGCCTCTGAACTTAACAAAGCAGATAATCCGTTCCAGAGACAGATACTGTGTGGGGGGCCAAAATTATTTTGCTTCCCAAAACTGAGGCTGAAATTGGAGAGGTTTGGGTAATGGAAAACATAATCCCTCCCTGGGTCCAACCCCCCTCCCACCACCCACACCTGACACACCCCTACCATTTGAGCCAAGGAGACTGGGATTCAACATCCACATCCATCTTCTCCTTAACACACCTGGCCCTGAACTTGACCTCTTCCTCCCACCCTCTTTAGGAGTCATAGTCAGGAAGAAGCTGTGTAGCGGCTGGGAGCAGGAAGAGAAAGGGATGAACAGTTATTGAGCCCCCTATGTGTCAGGTTCATTATACACATTATCTAATTTAAACCACCCAACGTGCCTTTTGGCGGGGGAGTGAGGGAGGGGGAGTGAGGAGAGGATTAGTACTACTACATTCCTGAAGGCAATGGAGATTTGGAAAAGTCAAATCAGTGCCCAAGGACCCATCCCTATATGCAGTACAGGTAGATTCAGACACAGGTATCAGACTCTGCCACTCATTATGGCACACAGCCTCTCTGCCCAACATCAGAAAGCAAATAGAAACTCACTTATTCAAGGACTTACAGTAACCTTTCACGGCAGGGTTGTCTCATTTGTGGGTGAAGAAATAGACTCAGAGAGGCTAAGTAACTTTCCCAAGGTCACACAACTGGTGACTTTCTCAGTTGGGATTTGAGGCCAATGAGATTGGAGTTCAAGCCAGGCTCTCAGTATTATCTCACAGCTGCAATCCCAATTGTTTTCTAGAGACTTCCTGTAGGCCTACGGAGCCTATGTTCTCATGTTTCCCATTGAGTGTAGTGCAGGACTGAGCCCACCATCATGGGTGAATAGTGGGTGCTGGGCAACCAGGATTGCTGCTGAATGTTCAGTGCTTTCCATCGCCAAAGGAGAGCTCTCAGTGCCTACTGGCTCAGAATATACGTAGAGCATACAAAGTTAACACTCGGAAGAATCTCTCATATCCATGGCTCACAGCTATTTACTTATTTAAACTTACTGCTTTTATTAGGTAACATTTGACATGTACAGAATAATATCTATGTAAATTATAATCATAACCTGTGCGCCCACCACTCCACCTTACAACTAGACCATTACAATGGATGCTCCTCCCATTCTTTTCTCCTGCCTTCCCCACAGAAACAACCACTATCTTGAATTTTGTGTTTATTATTCCTTTGATTATTTTTATAGCTTTGCCAAATATGTTTGTATGATAAACTGCATTATTGTTCTGAGTCTTTAGACATATGGCCCTTTGACATAAGACTTTGTAGTTCCTCCCATTAGAGGTGGAAGAAATTTCCCTGCCTAGATTGGCTTGGGCCAGTGGAATGTTGTAGGCATTGATGGATGCCAATTTTGAACTTAGGTCTTCAGTGACATCACTTGTCTCCACTTTCTCTTCTTCTATTCCTGCCTCTGTCTCAAGAAAAACGTGCTCCTGGTCCCACCCGCGGATTCAAGGAGGAATAACAATGTGTGGAGCAGTCCTGGACCCAAACTGAAGTTGGAATCAAATCCAACGGATACCAGGCTAGATCAGCAACTCCCAGCCAATCCACAGACACTGGAGTGAGAAAACATGAAGGTTAGTAAGCCACTGAATTTTGGAGTAGTTTCTTATGTGGCATTATTGTGGCAATAGCTGATAATATACAGTGTATGTCTAAATATCCTGTTTGTTTTTTGAGTTTTGAAAAATGACCATTAATATCACATATTGTCTACTACTTACTTTTCTTTCCCACTCAACATTATGTTTCTGAGCTTTATCCAATGGAATATAATATAGCAAATGAACTATAACCAAAGCCCCCTTAGTTTAGAGATGAGGAAAGGCGAAAGATCCACGGAGCTCTCTAATGGCTGGATTATCATGGGAACCCCAGTCTCATTCTTTCAGCAAATATTTATTGAACACAAGCAGAGCCCTTCCTCAGTGCTGGGACTATGAGGTGAACTGGGCACGGAGATTCCTGCCATAAAGGGCCTTATGTTACAGGGGCCACTTCATGGAGAGAGGGCAGTGGACATCTGTGCCTCCTGTCATAACACTGCCAGCATTTCCTCATTGCCTCTGCCCTGCCAGCTCTTTCCCCTCATTCCATTCACCAACTCCTGTCCCTGGAGGCAGATCGTGTAATTAAGGCAGCATGTGGGGAGGGCAGGCGGAAACCGTGGAGTGGATAACTCTCCTTGGGAGAACTGCCGGCAGACAGAGTTCCAGGGGAAAAGGCCAAAGTAATGGGGAAACTCGGGCCCAAGGATTGGGAGTCAGGTTTTCATTTCTGCAGGTGCCATGTGTCCACAGGGAGCAGGCAGTTGTCTGGCCAGAGTGGACAGCAGTGGGCTCAGAAGCCCCATGGACTTGGCTCCTAGTATGACCACAGTCATCAGCAGAATGTGTTTGGGAGACAAGGAAAGGATGGGAAATGTTCCTCACCCCTGAGGACGTTGCAGCCAAATAAGAGAAGCAGGATATACCAAAAGAAAAAAAAAAAAAAAAAAAAGCAAGGCCTCAAACCCCTTCAATAAACACCAAACATCATAGATAGAACCAGAACCGAGCAGATACACCTGGGCTGATGTGGACATGCAGATGCCCAGAAGTGGCTGAAACGACCGTGTCCCGCTGTCTGTCCATAGACAAGTGTCTTTCGTTTCCCCACAACATTTGGGTAGGTCCCATGAGAGCTGCCTTTTATTCCAGGCTTTGGAAAAGCACAGCGAGAATCACTTCACAATAAAACTAGACCGAACACAACCGCATACTCCCTCAATGATTCAGAAAGCATTCCAGGGTGTTGCAGGGCCTCGGGGACATCATTAGGAAAATCAGTTACCATACAGGATTGGAAGAAACTGCATCCTGGTGATATGAGGTTTCATGGTGATTGGGTCCTGGATAAAGAAGTTATTTTCAGTAATGAAAGCTTTGCAATTCCTGCCAGGGAGGGACATGGCAAAACCAAGGAAAGCGCTTGGCTGCTCCCAGCTCCAGTGCTCGGTGTGGAAGGGGAGGGGCAGCCACAGCGAGGGGTGATCACTCCTTGAGCTGAGGGGTGTGTAGAGGGGAGAGGTCTAAGATCAAAGTAGAACGGCTCTTGCTTGGGGAGGGGAGCGCTGAGGGATGTTTTATCTGTCCCTCTACCTGATTCCTATCTGAAAATCCCCGCTGCTGTGTTTTGTTATTGCTGTTGTGTTTACTCCAAAGTTAATGTTTTCAAAGGGAGTGATTTCTGAGCCTGCGTTTATATGGTAGGGACTTCTCCAGGGAAGGGAAGCAATGACTGGCCTTCAGTGATGGGGGTGAGGAGCCAGGAGATCAGAGACCCAGATCTTACGCACGGCGGATGCCAAGTTAGAGGGTAACAGAGAGAATTGGAAAGAGCTGGAAGTCCTGAGGTCAAGTCCCACTTCCTAAAGGTGCAGTCCTGGCAGTGCCAGATTCCTCACCTCCTTGGCTGTCCCATCTGTGAACAGGGGCCGAGAGGACACTGGCTTCTGACTATGGACAAATTTCCACCTTCAAGAGCCTCTGTAAAACCAAACACTTCTTAGAGAGAGAGCAAGAAAAAAAGGGACAAAAGGACCAAATTCATTTGGGCTATAATTGAGAAAATACCAAGTGGCTCTTAGCCTGTGTGGTAATTATTTTCTTTTTCCCCTGTATCCATTGCTATTTCACATGTCTATTAATTTTATTTCCCCAATCAGACTACGTGTTTCTTAGGAGCAAGAAAAAGTTTCACAGAAGTCATTGAATTTCAGAACAAATTATATTATGAAAAAATATTATAAAATTAGAAACTATTTTAATCTCCATGTATTACATTAGAAAAAATATCTGTTTGTTTATGATATATCATTATAGATGATACCATTCATTTCTCACATCAACATGGTCAGTGTTTCTGTGCCCATTTTACAGATGAAGAAATTGAGGTAAAGAGAAGTTAGAAGATTTGCTAAAGTTACATAAGTAGTAAATAGTAAAACGGATACTTGAATCAAAGTCCTCAAACTTAAACTTCTAGGCTCTTTAGAAGCCACATGGATCGCTTTTGTATCTCATGTGGCACTCAACACAATGCACATACACAACAGGTGATCAATCAATAATTGTGGGTTAATGAATATCACACAATTACAAATTGCCCAGCTTAAAGGCTGGGGCCGGATCAAATGGCCTGGCGTGATTTTTTTCTCACCCAGAAATGCCCTTGGGCCCTGAGTGCCCCGTGCTGTAGGAGCCACGGCTCTGGAGGGACCGCCTGGACCTGTTGGCACGTATCCCAGTCATGTGGCTGGCCAGGCGCCTGCGGTTCCCCTTTCTCATATGAGAAGCCGGCAGGCCCAGGCCGGGACTGGAAGCCCCCTTTACAAATACATTCCAGTTTGCATTCCCCCTTGGCCAACAGACGGGGCCCTACAAACCACCCAGCAAAACCAGCCAGGAAAAAGCCCTCACTTCTGGCCACAGGAGCCTCAGCAACACGTCAGCCTGAGCCTGAGGCGCCAGCTCTGCCCACAGAACACCGGGCGGCAGTAACCCCAGCCAAGCCAGGTCGCATGGACTCACTGAATTTTATTTGCCCATCAGGGGCCTGGAACAAAATTGAAAAGCAAACATCTTGTGCAGTTAAGTTGGTTATCTTAACCACAAGTAAGACTGGGCTTGTGTCAACTCACTTGTCCCAACAGCTCCATTTGGGAATACACGTGTATGCAGCTCTCTCGGGGCCAGATACTTGGTGCTTCTGGCGACATCAGCTTTGGATTGGGTCACTTGGTCAGCTTAGCCTCTTCCACTGACTGAGTGTAAGTGCTCCCTTTCTCCCCCAAACTACCCTTTGTCATCCTCACAGTAGCCCTGGTCTGATTCCTCATTCACTAGCCTAGATCTCAGCTCTGGGTGAGCCCTTGGCCCACTGACTTGTCACTGCCAGGTCTAGCTTCTCAAGCACCACATTCAACCATCATCCTCTATTGATAACCTTCAAAGACTTGCCAATTCTTTTGCAGCAGATTTTAACCTAGAGTCTCTCTTAGAGTTCTTCTAAGTGCTTCCACCAAGTCCTACCAGCTAGCTCTCATTTCTCCCAGCACACCCCTTTGTCTTACTAGACTGTAGAGAGCGCCTGGGAAGGCACATGGGCATTCTTCCTTAATAATTGTCAGCTGAACCCAAGGCGACAGGCAAAGCCGTGTCTTGGTTACACATCTTACCAAAAAGGCAGATGTGTTCTCAGCATTGACTCTTATCTTTGCCCAGGTGTCGGGCAGTGGGTTTTGATATGTAAATCCAGTCTAGCACTAGGAATGCTCAGGCCTACTCAAAAATGCAAATAATCTCCTTTTGTCTTGACCTTTTGGTGAAACTTCTTGGTATTTGGGTTATAAAATAAACTCACTGGATTGGCTCTGGGTCCCTGTCCCTCCATCAGAAGAGGATGGCAGTCCCACCTGGTCCCAGCTTTTTCCTTCCATTTTGTGTCTTATCTTTCTTTCTTTTATTTCTCAATCCCCAGCTCCTCTACTCAGGAACTGGACCCACTCTCTAGCGGCCCTGGATGCGGAAAAGAGAGAAATATTACACTAGACTGAGTTCTCTACTGTCCCAGCACACAGTAGACCCAACCTGACCTCATGGCATTTGTTCAGGAATTACTGGGTCATATGTTTAATTTTTTGAGGAACTGACACACTCTTTCTACAAAGCAGCTGCATCATCTTACATTCCCACCCACAATGTATGAGAGTCCATTTCTCCACATCCTCATCAACACTTGTTATTGTTTGTCTTTTTGATTATAGCCATCCTGGTTGGTGTGAGGTGACATCATTGTGGTTTTTATTTGCATTTCTCTAATGACGTTGAGCATTCTTTCATGTGCTTATTGACCATTTGTATAGCTTCTTTGGAGAAATGTCTATTCAAATCTTTTGTCCATTTTTAAATTGGGTTTTCTTTTCATTGTTGAGTTGTACAAATTTTTAAATTCTGGATATAAGTCCCTCATCAGATATATGATATACAAAAATTTTCTCCCATTCTGTTTGGGTTGTCTTTTGACTTTATTGATGATGTTGTGTGAAGCACAAACATTTTTAATTTGGATGAAGTTCAACTTACCTACTTTTTCTTTTGTAACTTATGTTTTTTGATATCATATCTAAGAAACCATTGCCTAATCTGAGGTCACAAAGACTTAAGATTAAGCTATATTTTCTTCTTAAAGTTTTATAGTTTTAGATCTCACATTTAGATCCATTTTAGTTAACTTTTTGTATATGTTTTGGAGGTCAGAGTCCAAATTTATTCCTTTGTACATGGATATCCAGTTGTTTAACACCATTTGTTGAAGAGACTATTATTCCTCCCCATTTAATTGCTTTTATGCCCATGACAAAAATCAAGTGACCAAAAACGAAAGGTTTTATTTTTTGGATTCTCAATTCTATTCCATTGATTTCTATATCTATCTTTATGCCAATACTACAATCTTGATTTATAGTAAGTTTTGAAATCAGAAAATGTGAGTCCTCCAAGTTTGTTTATTTTCAAGATTTTTTTAGCTACTCTAGGTTCCTTGAATTTCCACAAGCATTTTAAGATAAGCTTATCAGTCTACAAAGAAGCCAGCTGGGATTTGGGCAGGGATTGTATTGACTCTGTATATCAATTTGGGGAGTATTGCCATCTTAACAATATTAAGTCTTCCAATCCATGAGAATGGGATATCATTTTCCCCCCATTTATTCAAGTCTTCTTTTATTTCTTTCAGTGATATTTTATCATTTTCAGGGTACACGTCCTACAATTATTTGTTTAAATTTATCTATAAGTATTTAATTCTTTTTTTTTAAATATATTTTATTGATTTTTTACAGAGAGGAAGGGAGAGGGATAGAGAGTTAGAAACAGCGATGAGAGAGAAACATCGATCAGCTGCCTCCTACACACTCCCTACTGGGTATGTGCCCGCAACCAAGGTACATGCCCTTGACCGGAATTGAACCTGGGACCCTTGAGTCCGCAGGCCAACGCTCTATCCACCGAGCTAAACCGGTTAGGGCAGTATTTAATTCTTTTTGATACTAGTATGAATGGAATTATTTTCTTAATTTTATTTTCTGATTTCTCATTGCTAGTGTTATAGAGGAATAATTGATTTTTGCATATTTACCTTCTATTCTACAGCCATGCTGAACTCATTTATTTGTTTTAATAGTTTTTTTATAGATTCCTTAGGATTTTTTAATATACAAGATCATGTCATGTGTAAAAAAAGCTAGTTTTAGTTTTCTCGTTTCACGCTTAATGCCTTTATTTCTTTTTTCCTGCCCAGTTGCTCTGGCTAGACTATTCAGTACAATGTTGAATAGAAGTGGAAAAGCATCCTGGTCTTATTCTTGACCTTAAGGGGAAAGCAGTCATTCACCATTAAGTTGATGTTAGCTATGGGTTTTCATGAATGTCTGTATTAGTTTGCTATGGTTGCTATAACTAATTATGACAAACTTGGTGGCTTAAAGCAACACAAATGTATTATCTTCCAGTGCTATAGGGTAGAAGTCCAATATGGGTTTCACTGGGCTAAAACCAAGGTGCCAGAGGAATGTGTTCCTTTCTGGAGACTCCAGGGGAGTTGTCCTTGCCTTTTCCAGCTTCTAAAGGCCACCCACATTCCTTGGCTCATGGCCCCCTTCCTTCATTTTCAAAGCCAACAACATGGCATCTCTCTCACCTTCCTTCCATAGACACATGGCTGACTACAGCAGGAAAGGTCCTCATTTTAAGGATTCAAGTGATTAGACTGATCCCATATCAAAATCCCTAACCTTAGTCACATCTTCAAAGTCTCTTTTCTCACCTAAGGTCCATGGATTAGGATGTGGATAGCTATGGGGGGGATATTATTCTGCTCACCACAGTTCACTCTCTGGTCCCCAAAATACATTTATTCCATCCCAAGATCGCCAAATTCTCAACCCATTACTTGATCAAAAAGTCCAAAACCTCACCTCTATCTCATCAATTCAAAAATTCCAAATTCTATCACCTAACTCATCAATGTAAATATGGGTGAGACTCTATCCTAGAGCATGTGGATCAGTGAAACTAAGAAAACAAGTTCTATGCTCCCAAAATAAAGGTAAGACAAGCATAGATATTCTGGTTCAAAAAGGGAGGAAATGGCAAGAAAATGAGTCACTGGTCCCCAAAATGTAGAAATCCAGCCAGGCAAACTCCATTGGGTTTCAAGGCCTGGAAATAATTTTCTGGAGCCCTCATTTCCAACCTCTGGGTCCATGGCTGCATACGCTGGGCCTGAGGCTCCATCTTCTGAGCCATCTTTTTTTTTTTTTTTTTTTTTTTTCATGAAAGGTAGCATGTGTTTGCAGCTGGGTGGTTTCATCAGCCTGTTTCCTGCCTGCAGAATTTTGAGGGTCCAACAGCTTGCTTTCATTTTGTTCTCTCTTTATCCCTTTGGGTCCAAACTGGCAATGTTTCTGCTAATACAAAATTTATACTACATAAATATTTTATATAATATAAAAAAGAATCTGTTGTTCTCCCTTAGACAAGAGGTCTCTCTACAGATTCTTCCTAAGTAATCCCATCTCTATTTTTGGCTTCTGGTGCATTAGTTGGGGGTATCTATGTATCAGGCATGTGATCTCTAAGAATCCTTTGTGTAACTCAATTCTCTAACTTTTCATATTTTTCTGATGTATTGGCAAGAGATTGTCCAGCTCCACCCTCAATTTTTCCCCTCTATAATTCATTTCCTAGGGAGTGAATCTCTTACATTTAGAGTCTTGCAATCCAGATAAGCTGAGTTCCCCAAATCATTAAGTCCTGGATCCATTTTTTTTTCCTTTTTAAAGTTCTTGCTTCAATTTATCCCCTTTCTCTTACATTTTACTATAAACAGCAAGAAAAAACTAGGTCACACCTTCAACACTTCGCTTGGAAATTTCAACTACATGTTGAATTTCATCATTTACCAGTCCTGCTTTCCCCATAACTGCAGGAAAAATTCTGCTAAGCTTTCTGCCACTCTGTAACAAGAACCCCCTTTCCTCCAGTTTCCAATAACATGTTCCTCATTTCCTTCGGAGCCTTCAACAACAGCACCTTTAACACCCATATTTCTACTAACAATCTGTTCACGGTGATTTAGGTATAATCTAAGGCAATTTATGTTTTCTCTACTGTGCTTCTCATTTCCCTCTGAGTCCTCATTAGCAGAGTTTTAGCATCTATATTTCTACTAACAGTCTGTTCAAGGCAATCGAGGCTTTTTCTCTCATGCTGCTCCACATTCTTCCAGCCTCTGCTCACTGCCTGATTCCAAAGCCACGTCTGCATGGTCAGGTATGTGTTTCAGTAGCATCCCACTTCCAGGGATAAAATCAGCCGTAGTTTTCTGCTAGTATTAGTATTTTATCAGGTGAAGGAAGGTCCCTTCTTTTCCTAGTTTGTCTGAGTATTTTAAACATGAAAAGTGTTGGATTTTATCAAGTGCTTTTCCTGTGCCTCTTGAGATGATCATATGGTCTGGGATCTGTCAACTTTAAAAGGCTGAGTGAGAGGAAGGAGCCTGCAAAGGAGAGAGAAGTGGGCAGACACCGAAAGGAAACCAAGTGATGGTGGTGTTACTGAAGCCGGTAGAAGGGAGGGTTTCAAGGAGGGAGTGGTTAAGCAGGTGTCCTCAAACTACGGCCCGCGGGCCACATGCGGCCCGCCGAGGACATTTATCCGGCCCGCCGGGTGCCGCTGCCTGTCCTGCTTAGCAGCCGACTCGTCCCGGGCCCGCAGTGCGCACAGGAATTTGTTCATAGTTTTTTTTTAAACTATAGTCCGGCCCTCCAACGGTCTGAGGGACAGTGAACTGGCCCCCTGTTTAAAAAGTTTGAGGACCCCCTGGTTAAGAGTATCAATACTGTTGAGAGGTAAATAAAAGTACTCTTTTTTTTTATTATTGAGGTAAAATTGCTATATAACATGATATAAGTTTCAGGTGTACAACAATATAAGTTAACATCTGCATATTCCACAAAGTGATCATCCCCAAGAGTCTAGTTACTGTCCTTCACCGTACAACTGACCCTATCCACCCCCTTTGCCGACTCTCCAAACCCCCCTCCACCCTGGTCACCACCGATCTGTTCTCTGTATCTATGAGTTTGTTTTTGTTTTGTTTTGTTTTTTAGATTCCACATATGAATCTAAAAAGTGAAGTCATATGGTCTTTGTCTTTCTCTGGCTGACTTATTTCACTTAGCATAGTACCCTCTGGGTGCATCCATGTTGTCACAAATGGCTTGTTTCCATGGTTTCTTGTTGCCGAGTAATATTCCATTACATATTTACACACGCACCTCTTCTTTATTCACTTGTTCATCGATGGACATTTAGGTTATTTCCCTATCTTGGCTATTGTAAGTATGCTGCAGTGAACATAGGGGTATATATATCTTTTTAAATTAATGTTTTTGTATTCTTTAGATGAGTATCCAGCATTTGAATACCTGGGTCATATGATAGTTTTATTCTTATTTTTTGAGAAATCACACTGTTTTCTATAGTGACTGCACCAATTTACATTCCCACCAACAGTGTATGAGGGTTCCCTTTTCTCTGCTTCCTCTCCAATATTTGTTGTTTCTTGTCTTTTTGATAGCAGTCATTTTAACAGCTGTGAGGTCTTATCTCATTGTGGTTTCGATTTGCATTTCCCTGATAGTAAAGTTGAACATCTTTTCACGTGCCTATTGGCCATCAGCATGTCTTTTTTAGAGAAATGCCTATGTATCCAAGTCCTCTGCCAATATTTTAATCGGATTGTTTTCGTCGTTGTTGAATTGGAGAAATGCTCATTTTCATTGTTTCTGTGAGGTTGGTTGGGAGCTTGGTGACAGCTGCTGTAGTCGGATGAGAGGAAGCAAAAGACGGATGAGAGTGGGCTGATGTGTCCTGGATATCAGGGAGTCCAGGTATACTAGAGGACAGTGATGACATTGAAGTGGTTGGCAACAGGAGAATTTAACTGGGCCTTTATATAGTGGAGTTTGGATACATTTTGGCTGAAGCAGGTAAGGTTAGAAGTGTGTCCTCAGTGTCTGAGATTCTAGAATAAAATGCTCAGCTTTTTCTGGAGTTAAGAATGGACATTTCCAGGCCTCAACCTCAGGCATTGGTTCCTGCCCTTTGTGAAGATACAGTGGACTCACCTGCCTCAACCCAGGAATGAAACCAAGTGTGCTATGGGGGGTTGTCCCATCCTGATAACACACCCAGGCTCGGTCCCCCCAGCTCAAGATGGGCTGAAATTCACATGTGGTATCTAGATTTTTTCTGACTCTTTAAAATGTGAAGCTTTTTTGTGGGGAGGGATGGATTCCTGGCCTCAGGCAGAGGCATCTCCAGTCGGCAGCAGCATTATCCACACTCCACGGGTCCTCTGGGCTCAGTCTTCCAACTACGTTCTTGGATGGGACCTCCCACTGGACAGACCCGGGAGACCCCAGTGTTCATTTTCCTCTACCTGGCAGCCTTGTTTGATTGAACGTTTCCCTGGGATATTTATGTGGAAACCAAAGAAAATACTCCAGGGTCGTTTTTAATAAGTGCCAATCCCTCCTAGGCTATCTGCAGCCATAAACATTTACGTCTAATATCCCAAAGAAAATGTTGATGCAGTCTGATGTGGGGGCGACAGCACACAGATTAGTCTAAACAAAAACATGAGGGTGACAGTTCGCTTTTTTCTGCATGAAGCTGGGTTCACTCATTTTTGACATAAAAGTGCAATTTGCATATTCTTTCAAGTCTGTTTAGCTGCAAACACATGTGTGTTTAGGGCACAGAAATTTAAAATTTGTAAATTATTCAGAAACTACTGCCAAATTGTAATCAAGTGGTAGGAAAAACATTCTACACTCAATAGTTGTATGTTCTGAGGGGAACCTTTCTCAGGCTCGGGAAACATTTTTAAATACACTGGTGCTTAATCAACTTGGAAAAAACAGGGGGAGAAATGTTTACTTTGTTAGTAACAATTTAATATAGATGTTGGGGTTTCTTTTTCTGTTTATTGAACACTGTGGAACGGAATGATTTTAGTATTGTGACATTAAATAAATAAGGTGCCTTCCCAGGGAAAACTAAACATTGTGATTAAGCTAAAATTGGAATTTCTAATGCTTCTCTAAAAATCATTTTAAGCCCAGAATGGTAATTACTAGAAAGCAATCCAATGTAATTTAATGTTTGTATACTACCTTGCAGATTGTAGCATTCAGTACATATATATTGCATCTCATCTTTGATGTCTACCTCCTCCTCATTTCCTCTTTGATTCTGTGCATCTAGCAAATATTATTCTGCTGGGCACCTTAGGGTCCAAAAAAGTTGCTTATGGAGATGGATATGTCCACAGGCAAGTGAGTAAACTATTTGTGTGAGAGATGGGGGTCTGGTAGACACTGGTTGGAGTGTTGAGTGTGGACAGAGAGTAGAAGCACTTGCCTTGAGTTAGATGGAGGAACAATGAGGAGAGGGACCACTTTCTCTTCCCGGCCAGAGCTGGTGGTGGATTGAAGCTCATTGATGCTGTACAATAATTATGGCATTTCTTCCAGGTTATAACTATACAATATACACACAGAGATTGATCCAACCAAATTCAGCTTTCACAAATGTCAAACTCAGTCCATCTAAATTCCGCTTCCCCTGTTTTACTGTTTGACTGACACTACGGGCAACTTTGAGAAGTGGGAGTGAAGTGGTATGGGGAGATTGTTGTGGCCATTTTTGAAATCAGCCTATTATGAATGAAAACATTCCTTGAATCGAGCCAATTTCTAAATGGGAAACCAGATTATTTAAGAGATTTTTTTTTAAATATATTTTATTGATATTTTACAGAGAGGAAGAGAGAGGGATAGAGAGTTAGAAACATCGATGAGAGAGAGACATCGATCAGCTGCCTCCTGCACGCCCCTTACTGGGGATGTGCCCGCAACCCAGGTACATGCCCTTGACCGGAATCGAACCTGGGACCCTTGAGTCCGCAGGCCGACGCTCTATCCACTGAGCCAAACCGGTTTCGGCGAAACCAGATTATTTAAACATCAAACAAAAAATAGCAAATAGATTCAAAGTTCAGCAGGTGGATTGTCAAATATAATGAAGATTGGGGCTGACTTCTCTCATCCATAATTCCACTCATTCACTCCTTTCATTTATTTATGCATTCACTCATTCAAGGAACATCAACAGAACACTGAATTGTCAAAGTACAGAGTAGGAAAAGAAGACAGAACCCTGCCCTTATCTTGTCTGTGCTTAGGTGGATAAATACAAGGAAAATTGCTTTCCAAAAAGCCCTAAAAGATCAAGGGGCAAAGTTTGACATAAACAAACTTTGTTTGAGACCTCTGTATTCAAGTTCTTGAGCATTTAACAAAAATTTTTCTTCAGGCAAAATTTTATAGCATTTTATATGAAGATGATTCACTGCATGGCTGCCAGTGTGCATGTATTATGCATGGGTGTTATATACATTTTTCTGCATGTAAACATTTAATATCAACAGGAACATTCAGTGAGAAATCATATTCACATCATTGCTTCAATTAAATTATCCAATATTCTTTCCAACTAAGCCCTCCTTGTCCTGACACTTTTTAGGGCTCATTTTACATATGACTTGAATTAAGACCATCAGTCTACAGAGAGGTTATTTGTAAGCTCTTTCAAAAGAAAAAATAAATAAAAGGCCATAAAAAGGAAGAAGTAAAACTCTTTATTTGCAGCTGCCATAACAGTATACGTAGAAATTCCAAAAGATTCTATAGCAACCTATTAAAATTAATAAATGGATTAGTAAATAATAAAAGGTAAATGTATAATATTGTATTTCTATAAAAGAGTCACAAAATGGAAAATAAAAATATTTAAAACACTATAGCATTAAAATATTTAGTGGTAAATTTTAAAAATATGTACAAGAGTTCTATACTGAAAACATAAATTGCTGGGAGGAATTAAAAAGGAGTTAAATAAATGACACATACATGCTCATGGATTGGATGATTTAATTCTCCCTGAACTGACATATAAATTCAATGAAATCAAAATCCCAGAAAGTTTATAGTTGGTGAAATCAACAAGTTGATTCTAAACCTTACAAAGAAATGCAAGGGACCTAGAGGAGCTAAAATTATCTTGAAGAACAAAACTGGAGAATTTACACTACAGATTTCAAGTCTTAAAAAGATAGAAAGCATCATAATTAAGAAAGAGTGGTATTAGTGACAGGGTAGATAAATAGACCAATGTTCCAAAATAAACTGCAGAAATAGACCCACTTATATGCTCACCTGATTCGCAAGGAAAGCACCAGTGCAGTTCAGTGGGAGAAGAATGAACTTTTCAGCAACTGGTGCTAAAAGTTGGATATCCACAATGGGGGGAAATAACTATGAACCCCTACCTCACACATGGCACAGAAATTAATTTGAGGTGGATCATAGATATAAATATTAAAGGTAAAACAATAAGGTTTCTAAAAGCAAACATAGGAGAATATCTTCATGACCTTGGGGTAAGAAAATATTTCCTAAACAGAACATAAGAAGGTAGTAGCCCTAAATGAAAAATAACTGATTAATTGAGCTTGACTAAAATTAAAGACTTCTGTTCAACAATGGAAATTATTAAGAGAATAAGAAGTCAAGCCCCAGACAAATACCTTTGAACAGACGGAACAAAGGACTTATATCTGGACTACATGAAAAACTCCTACAAATCAGTAAGAAAAGCCCGCTTTCCAAATACATGCAATTTCTGATTTAAATATAATTCATACCTAGCCTATCTCAAGAGTAAGAAAATGATATCCACAGGGAGCTGCAGATGGACAAAGAAAGTTAAAAGCAGAGCAGTGAAAGGGAGTTAGAAAACAAAAGACCTATAATGTTATTAGAACCAGAGATATGCCCAGGGTACTCAGGTTTTAAGAGAGATGCTTAGCCTATTTGTACTATGTAGTTACTAGAGGCCTGATGCACAAAATTTGTGCAAGAGTAGGCCTTCCTTCCCCCAGCTGCCGGCACCGGCTTCCCTCTGGCACCTGGGACCCGGGCTGGCTTCCCTCCGGTCACCCACAGACACCCGGGACCCGGGCTTCCCTCACAGCCCCGGCTTTGGTCTGGTCTAATTAGCATATTACCCTTTTATTATTATAGATTGACAAACAATTAGTTTATATTAGGTTATATCTACTACCTTGCTATTTGTTTTCTATTTGTCCCCTGTTTTGGTTCATTTTTCTCTCTATTCCTGACTTTTTGGGGGGCTATTTTTTAGCATTTCATTTTAACTCCAATTTAGTTATACCTCTTTGTTTTATTTTTGCTTCTTACTCTAGGAATTGCTATATGCAATTTTTACTTTTTACAGACTACAGTTTATTAATATTATGCTACCTCATATGTTATGAAAAACTGTATAAGAAACTTCCATTTAGCTCCTCTGTACTTTGCACCATTATGTTCATATTTTACTTTTACACATATTATAAATCCCATGACATATTATTATTATTTATTTTGCTTTAAACTGTCAGTTGGACTAAAGAATTAAGGGGGGAGAAGTAGTTTATTTTCCCACATGCCTGCCATTGCCAGAACTCTTTATTTCTTCCTGTTACTTTGTGTTTTTATCTGATATTGCTTCCCCTCAGTTTTAAGAACTTCCTTTAACACTTCTTATAGTGAGAGTCTGCTGGCTATAGCTTCTCTCAGTTTTTGCTCCTCTGCAAATATCTTTATTTCACCTTAATTTTCTATATATATTTTCACTGGCTCTATAATTCAAGGTTAAAGGTTTGTTCTCTTGGCACTTTAAAGATGTTGTTTCATTGTCTTCTGGCCTGCATTGTTTCTATTTAAAAATCATAATTCATATTCATGTTACCTTGTATGCAATCTTTCTTTGTTTCCCTGCTTTCTCTTAATATTTCTCTTTATCTTTTTGAGCAGTTTTACCATAATGTGTCTAGGTGTGTATATTTATCTTATATGAGCTTTGTTAAATTTTTTGGATCTACATATTGATTTTTTAAATCAAATTTAAGAAATATTTGGTCATTGGTTTCTTAACACATTTTCTTTTCCAATTACATATATGTTAGACTATTTCATATGATTTCATATGTCACTAACAATTTGTTCATTTTTAAAAATACATTTTTAATATATTTTTATTGATTTCAGAAAGGAAAGGAGAGAAGAAAAGAGAGATAGAAACATCAATGATGAGAGAGAATCATTGATTGGCTGCCTCCTGTGCACTCCCTCCTGAAGATTGAGCCTGAAACCCAGGCATGTGCCCTGACCAGGAATCGAATCCTGACCTCCTGGTTCAGGGTCAACACTCAACTACTGAGCCACACCAGCCAGTCAAATTAAATAAGCATATTAAAAATTTAAGAGCAACTGCTGAAAAATAAAACATATAATTTCAAACTAATTGAGGAAACCAAGTGAGGAATATGGAAAACTCAATCAATCCATTAGAGGAATTAAGAGTTGGAGAAGGAAAGAAGAAAAGTAAGAAGTATAGTAAATAAAAATAATATGTAAGGGGAAAAGTCCCACTATATTAATTATCATAGTTAATATAAATGAATTAAACTTTCCTATTATGGTACAGGGAGTATCTATACTAATAATAGGATAATATGCAAATTGGTTGGGACGCCGTCACAGTAACAACCGATCAACAGGCTGCGTGTGCAGCAAGTGCAGGTGGGCAGGGACTTGCAGCGTTGGGGACAGGGGCAGGGCCGCAGCAGAGAGGCCTCTCCACGCGCCTGCGCCAGGGGTCTGCAGGCATGCGGAGAGGCCTCCACTGAGGGCCCAGCCGGGGGTCTGCAGGCATGCAGAGAGGCCTCCGCTGAGGGCCCAGCCGGGGGTCTGCAGGTGTGCGGAGAGGCCTCCGCTGAGGGCCCAGCCGGGGGTCTGCAGGTGTGCGGAGAGGCCCCTCCACCGTGGAACTGGCCAGGGGTGCACAGACGTGGAGAGGCCCCTCCACCATGGGCCCGGCCAGGGGTCTGCAGGACTCCCCTGGCTCCGGCCTACCTCTTTGGGGCAATCTGTTGAGGAGCCCCAGATGGGTGGGCGGGGCCTGCCTCTTTGGGGCGATGGATCGCGTGGCTCCTGCACTGTGACAGGGCACAGGCTAGGCTGGGGGACCCCCCCCCCCTTCTGCCCCAAGTGCATGAATTTTGTGCACTGGGCCACTAGTTAGAATGGATAGAAGGCCAAAATCTAGATACATACTGTTTACAAGAGGCATACCTAAAATAAAAACACAGAAAGATTAAAATTAAGAAATAAAAAAATAGAAAAAATATATACTGTACAAATACTAATGAAAAGAAAACTGGCTTATAGGTAGTAGTAAGAATTATTTAACAATAAAGAGAGTAATCCACCAAGAAAACATACCTACTGTAAATCACTATACATACTAATTGTAAATTGCTCTAAACTCTCTAGAAAATAATTTGTTAATATGTATCAAAGACTTTAAAAATAACTTTTAAATCATAAAACTCCATTTCTTGGAATTTATCCTAAAGAAATAGTTGTATAGATGAGCACAAATAAATATAAACAACGTGGCACAGATAATAGTTGTTAGAACCAAGGGCTCTGACGTCTGGTTCAAATCGAGTCTGTATCTCACTTTTCTGGTTTGTAACACTGGGGTAATAATAATAATAATAATACCTACTACATAGAGATGTTATAAATATTAAATGAGGGAACACACATAATGTGCTTAAAAGAGTAGCAGGTTCATAATGATAAACATGGTATTTAATATGTTCTGAGTGATCTATATTCTATAAGTTGATTCTTATAGGGTCTTTTCTGAAGCAGTGCTATTGTTACTCTCATTTAAGAGATGAAGAAACAGCCACATAGAGGTCAGGTAATGTGCCAAGGTTACATTTGCAGTAAATGCTGGGCCAGGATTAGAATGCAGGCAGTTTAGCTCCTGAGTCTGTGCTCTTAACCACTATGCTATTATTACTAAACTATAGTGCTGGAAACAATCCAACTAGAGATCTGGATACATAATTTATTCATAAAATGAAATATTGGTCATCCATCTTAAATACCAATGTCAAAGTAGATAATAAAAAAATAGCTAACTTTTACTAGGTACTTTACTATGTAAAAACACTATTATAAGCATTTTATACAGATTATGTCAATTAACCCTCATAAAAATTTAGGAACTATTATTATTCCCTTCCAGATGAGGAAATGGAGGCCCTTGCCCAGTATCCCATAGCCAGCGTGGCAGAGATGGGACTAGAACCTGGGCAGTTTGAGACTTACCTCAACTCTTAACACCACACCAGAGATCTATGCACAGAAACTCTGTGCCCAGCCTCCCTCAGCCTCTCTTACTTGACGTCCTCTCTTCACCTCACAGTTAATTCCAGCCCACAATAATCTTCTTAGAATGTTCCTCTTTCTCTTGACTCCCACATTGGCTCCATCATCTAGTCCTACCTAAGTCTACCTCTAAAATGTCTTAAATCTGCCCACACTTTGCCATCCTCCCCACACCACTCATCCCGTCTTGCTATGATGGCCACACCTCTCAAAGGATCTTCCTATATACCCACTTCTCAGCCCCAATCCACTCTTACACAACTGCCCGGGAGATCCTTTCAGAGGGTAAAAAGATTCTAAAAAATCATTTATTCCCCTGCTTAGAATTACTGAAAGTTTTTGCATTACAATTTGCGTCAGTTCTACACTCTTTAACATCCTAGAAGGTGCCCCATAACCGCCTTCCATCTTCCTTTGTCACCTCCTTGTGCCGCCTCTGCCCAAGGCTTCTTTCTATGCTCACTTCACAGACTCTCTTCCACCTCCAGGGCCCTCCTCACTCCTCGCTCTGGCTGGCTCCTCCCCATAGAGTTCACAGAGCTGATTTCTTCGGATCCTTGAGGATCAGTGGACATATCATGTTCCCAGAGAAACCATCTCTGACCACTCAGGCCGAAGCAGTCACTACTGGCTCCAGTGTTCTCTCTCAGGCATTCCCCCCATTCTTTCTCTTTATAATACTTTATTCTTTCAGTCCACAAATCTTTACTGAGCACCTACTGTGCGTCAGACTCCCTTCTAGGTGCAGGGAATACAACAGTGAGCAACATAGGATGTGCCACCGCTTGCAATTATATTGTAATTTATTTATTCATGCAGTGGGACTTTACATATGAATTTTTGCTTCATTCCCATGAATAGACAAACTCCAGGAAGGAAAATGTGATTCCTCTCTCCCTAGTTCTCAAAGCAGCTTAACCTTCATGGCCCAGTGTCTAGGCTCTTTTGGGAGAGCCCCCTCTCCCAGGTATTGGAGGGCTTCTGAGGAGGCAGCTAACATTGGGCAAGGGAAAGAAGGAATGGAAACTGGTGTTTTGAAAAGATGGTGGAGGGTTCCACATATGAGTAAAACCATATCATATTTGTCTTTCTCTGACTTATTTTACTTCACATAATCCTTCTAGATCCATCCATGTTGTCACAAATGGTAAGATATCATTCCTTTTAATGGCCAAGTAATATTCTACTGTATACATGTACTACATCTTTTTTATCCATTTGTCTACTGATGGACACTTAGGTTGCTTCCATATCTTGGCTATTGTAAATAATGCTGCAATGAACATAGGGATGCATATATCTTTTTGAATTAGTGTTTTGGATTTCTTTAAAAAGAGTAAATTGCCCTTGCTGGTTTGGCTCGGTGGATAGAGCGTCAGCCTACAGACTGAAGGGTCCCGGGTTTGATTCCGGTCAAGGGCACATGCCTGGGTTGTGGGCTCAATCCCCAGTCGGGGGCGTGCAGGAGGCAGCCCATCAATGATTCTCTTTCATCGTTGATGTTTCTGTCTCTCTCTCCTTTCCCTTCAATAAAAATATATTTAAAAAAAATAAAAGAGTAAATGAACAAACAGAAACAGACTCGTAGATACAGAGAACAAACTGATGATTGTCAGGTGGGAGGGGGTTAGGGGCTGGGTAAAGGTGAAAGGATTGAGAAGTACAAATCTATAGTTACCTAATGACCCCTGGGATGTAAAGCACAGCAGAGGGAATACAGTCAATAATATTGTAATAACTATGTATGGTGCCAGGGTACTGGGGGAATCACTTTGTAAGTGATATAAATGTCTAACCACTTTCTGTACACCTGAAACTTATATACTATTGAATGTCAACTGTAATTGAAAGAAATAAAAATGAAATTGAGGGGGAAGGGAGAGGGGGTGGTGCCTGGAGACTGAGTAAGTTCCAGGGGCAGAATGCAGTGGGAGCGGGGATTTCCTCTGAGGTTGAAAACCCAGTACCTCTAACTCTGAAGCAAGCCTGGCTGGTGGGAGCCACGGGGTTGCTGGGAGCAGCGGAGGCTGTGAGCAGGCAGAACAGGCGCACTGCAGGGATTGGGACGGTGGGCTGAGCATGTGAGAGCTGCTTCCGATTTTCTGGCCACAAAAACCCCAGGATTTTTGGTACAATCCATGGGAAAGGAAATGACCCCAACAACTAATGCTGAACTTAGTACAGACCTTGGCATGAGTGGAGCTGAGAGCCAGCTTTGATGGATTTTTGTGGAGTCCTCTTTCTAAACCCCAGTGCCATGCAGCAATTCCTATCAGTGGCTGTGGTGGACCCACCGCGTGCCTCCTCCCTAAGTTGGTTTTGTTTAGTGTTGTAACCAGTGCCTAACAGAACACTTAGCCCCTAGGGGCTCAGTAAATGCTTGTTCCATGAGCCACTCTGGAAAATTATAAATAAAAATGTTAGCATGACTAACACCGGAGGAGGGATCATAGGCGACTTTAAAATGAAAATTTAACCTACCAAAGTTACAAATGCCCATATCTTTTGACCTTAAACTTCCTTTTCTAGTCATTTATCCTAAAATTATACGAGCATATGTGGGAAATTATTCATATATAAGGCACTTCCTTGCAGTCTTTTTGCAATAGCAACAGATTGGAAGCAATCCAAATATCTATCCATAGGAGACTTGCTAAATAAATTACAGTGAAATACTATACAGCTGAAAAAAGAATGTCTTTATGTAACGAAAAGGAATGTTCTCCAGAATATATTACTAAATGAAAAAACAATAGAGCAGTGTGTGAGCATAATAGGTAAAAAGTGGGGCGGCGGGGGGTGCGGCATTTCGTGGGTGTGTGCTTGTGCTTGAGTAACATACCTCTGCAAGGGTACACACAAAACAATAATGCAGGTTGCCTTTGGGGAGGAGAATTGGATGGATGGAGTAGGGTGGGAGAGAAGGTTTTCGCTGATTTTTTTTGTTGGTCTTTTAAATTTTTTGATCATATTAATGTTTCCTGTTTTTTTTTAAATAAATATATTATTAACAAAACTATTTTTAATTTTGCTTCTTTTTTGTCTCATAAAGGAAAGAGAATTTTTTTTCCAATTAATTTTTTTGGTTTGTTTGTTAATCCTCACTCGGGGATATTTTTCCATTGATTTTTAGAGAGAGTGAAAGGGAGGGGGAGAGACACAGAGAGAGAAACATTGATGTGAGAGAGACACATTGACTGGTTGCCTCCCGTACGCGCCCTGACCAGGGCTGGGGATCAAGCCTGCAACCAAGGTACATGCCCTTGACCAGAATCGAACCCGGGAACCTTCAGTCTGCAGGCCAACACTCTATCCACTGAGCCAAACCAGCTAGGGCTCCAATTAATATTTTAAATATTTTCATTGTGGGCTCATCTGCACAAGGATTTTTTTTTCCTTTTTTTTTCACAGTGGATTTTATTTTTTTAAATTAAAGTCATCAGGGCAACATTGGTTTATAATATTATATAAATTTCAGGTGTACAACTTTATAATATGACAGCTGTATAGAAAGATTCTTTAAAAGGAAAAAGAGGTAACAGGGGAGCCCATTGACAGAAAGTAAGGTCTAATTGAAAAGGGAAAAATCTACATTGCTCTTCATCTGGAAATGTGTTTTGAGGTGCCCCTTTGTATTAAGCATGTTAAACCAAATGTGCTTGAGCCTTTTCATCAATGGAACTAGTAATAGGAATCATGTAGGGGGCTATATTTTTTAAAACATGTCCTGTGAATTCCTCTAAGTAGAAGTGATTTAAAAATCCACTTATATCGCAGTCTTCTCTTCAGACTTTATTGTCATCAACATCTGCTTTTTAAAAGAAAACAGCTTTCATCCAGGGAATACTGCTGAGCTCTGTCAAAGCTACTTACAGGAACCAAACGTGTCTCCAGTCTAGGGGAGCGAGCTGCAGCCCACGTGAGCACCAGAGGCTGCGCTGGGCGGGGGCGGGGACTGCAGTGAACGGCTGGGCCACAGAACCTGCAAAAATAAACTCAGAGTGTTGCTGGTGGATGGGGAACCAGGGCTGTAGGAACTCGGGACTTTCAGGATGTCATTAGTTTACTAGCCAAACAAAAGAACACCTTATACTGACCATAATAGACAAGCATCCTCAAAACCCATCTCCTCGTAATTCTCTTATGCCACCTGCCCTCCTGGGCTTTCCAGTTTCACAGACACATCCTGGTTATCCCCACCACTGTTGGCTCATACAGTGTAATATATGTTGCCTTCATCAGTGGGTAATACCTTCTTTAATTATGTCCCCTCCACAGAAAGTTTTGAGCCAGAAGGGACCTTAAGGGCCATCTCCATTTTTCCATTTCCCAAATAAAGAAACAAAGTCCTGGCCATACACGATAGCAGCGGATGGGTGGATGTTACACTCACCTCTTCCCTGGACCAAACTGGAATTACAACTAAAATATAGACCAATCAACCTGAATAACCAACTGAAGACTAGCTGAAGAGAAGTCTTATAACCAAGGATTTACAGAAGAAGCCACATGGAGACTGGTAGGAAGGGTGGAGACGCGATAAGGGCTGGGCCCACTCCCACTGGTGGCAGCTGAGACTCCAGAGGGATATATTAGCTATGTTCCCCCGGAGAAACGTGGGGTCTCAACCCCAAGCCAGGAAGAGGCACCCACATAACATCTGGCTGTGAAAGTCAGGGGGATCCTATCTGCCAGGGAGAGATGGGAGTCTGCTAGAGACACAGGTACCCTCTTAAAGGGCCAATGCACAAAATTTCGTTCACAGCCACTCATCTTGGGCTCTGGTGGGGCTGGGTGAAAAAAGGTGAAGGGATTAAGCAAAAAAAACACCAAAAAAACTCATAGACACAGACAACAGTATGGTGATTGCCAGAGGGAAAGGAGGATAGGGCATTATCCTGCCTCACATTTGTGCTGAGGGATAAAGGACATGATTAAATAGGACAATGTATCTAAAATACCTGTCACAGGGTCTGGCGTATAGTAGGGGCTCACTAACGGGCAACTGTTATTATTACTGACAAGTGGCTTTAAAGTCAGAAGACTTAAAACTGGAAGATTGTGGTGAGAAATTTAAAAAGAAATGCATGCACCTATCAGGCTAAAATTAAAAAAAAAAAGTGACACCACTAAATGTTGGCAAGATGTGAATTATTCATACATTGCTGGTAGAAATAAAAAATGGCACAGCCATTCTGGAAAATTTCAGCAGTTTCTTATGAAACAAAACATGCAAACACTATACAATCCAGCAATTAATTGTACCATTGGCATTTATTCCAGATAAATGGACACTTAAATTTACACAAAAACCTGTACAGGAGTGTTCATAGCAGCTTTATTCTTATTTGCCAACTAGAGGTCCAGTGCATGAAATTTGTGCTCTCCTGGGAGGGGGAGGGTGTTCCTCAGCCCGGCCTATGCCCTCTCGCAGGCTGGGAGCCCTTGGGGGATGTCCGCCTGCCAGCTTAGGCCCACTCCCCGTGGGGAACGGGCCTAAGCCAGCAGTGGGATATTCTTAGCACTGCCACGGAGGCGGGAGAGGCTCTTGTCATTGCTGCTACGCTCACCAGCCGTGAGCCCAGCTTCTGGCTAAGCGGCACTCCCCCTGTGGGAGCACACTGACCACCAGGGGGCAACTCCTGCATTGAGCATCTGCCCCCTGGTGGTCAGTGTGTGCGTCATAGCGACTGGTTGTTCCGCTGTTCAGTCGATTTGCATATTAGTCTTTTATTATATAGGATCACCATAAGCAACCCAGATATCCTTCAATGAGCAAATGGTTAAACAAACTAGTCTATCCACACCTTGCAATGCTGCTCAGCAAAAAAAGAAAGAAAGAAAGAAAGAAAGAAAGAAAGAAAGAAAGAAAGAAAGAAAGAAAAACTATTGATAGATGCAGCAACCTGGATGCATCTCAAGGGGATTATGCTGATTTTAAAAAGTCAATCCCAAATCATATCATATATGACATATAATTCTATTTATGTAACATTTTGAAATGACAAAAGCATAGAGAATTAGAACAGATTGCCAAAAGTTTCCAGGTTGCCAGAGGTTAGGGACTGAGTGAGGGTGCGAAGGAAGCAGTGAGTGGGGAGAAGGTGGGTGTGGCTATAAAAGGCCAGAGGGAGGGATCCTTGCGGTACTGGGACTTCTGTATCTTGACTCTGGTGGTGGCTACACAAGCCTGCACAGGTGATAAAATTTCACAGAACTAAATGCACACATGAGCGTGCACACACACTAGTACACACGTGTAAAACTGGTGAAATCTGAATCATGTGAGTGGATTGCATCAATGTCAGTTTTCTCCTTGTGATATTGTGCTATAGTTTTGTAACCAGTTATGGGAAACTGGTTGAGGGGTACACGGGATATCTCTGAATTATTTCTTACAACTATGTGTGAATCAGTGATTATCTCAAAGTAGAATGTTTAATTAAAAAAAAAGATGCTTTCTAAACTATAAGGAGTGTATATATATGTGTGTGTGAGGAGGTATTATTTCTATAGTATGAATTCTAGGACCACATTTACTATTGCCTAAATATCATATTATTCACTACAGTACTGCTTAGACCCGTGGTCGGCAAACTGCGGCTCGCGAGCCACATGCGGCTCTTTGGCCCCTTGAGTGTGGCTCTTCCACAAAATACCACGGCCTGGGAGAGTCTATTTTGAAGAAGTGGCATTAGAAGAAGTTTAAGTTTAAAAAATTGGGCTCTCAAAAGAAATTTCAATCGTACTGTTGATATTTGGCTCTGTTGACTAATGAGTTTGCCGACCACTGGCTTAGACTAACACAAGACTGGTAGCAACTTAAATATTTAAGCACCTGCCAACAGAGTAGTGGTTAAATAAGGTGCAGTGCCTCTGCAAAGTTACACAACTTTAAAATAAAACAAGGAAGCTCTTTATGTACAAATACAGAATGAGTCTAAGGATCTGTTGTTGAGTTTTTAAAAAAGCAAAGTGAAGGACAGTGTATATAGAATGATATAATTTGTAGCTTAAAAATAGTACTTGATATATATCTAGAAGTCTCTGGAAGTGCATATGAAAAACTAATAACAGTGGTACCTAGTTTGGCTTTGTTTTTGAGGCAAGGAGCATACATGGGACAGAGGGGGACCAAGTTGGGAGCCTGACTTCACTGTGTGTCTTTGTGTATTTTTTGGGTTTTGAACCATTTGACTAAATTATTCAACATATTAATGTAATCCAATAATTTCACAGTTGATGACAATTGAGCTGCAGATCTCTCTTTTACATTTAACAAAATGTGCCTCGGTCCCTTGGTGCTGTGCTAGTGGACATGGGTATTTTAACAGATATTTTTCTCTGGCAGCATAAAGCACAAGGGCTTCCTGTGATGTGTGAGGTCTGCAGGTGGGGCGATGGGAGATGGAATGGCTTGAGGATTAGAAGGTGTCCTGGAGAAGTTGGCATCTAAGCTGACACAGCTTATAAATCAAAGAAGAGATAGAAGAGCAAAGGGGGAGGAGGGTACAGAGAGCTTTGCAAAATCAGGCCTCTAACTTTCCACCTGCAACCATTTTCCAATAAGCAATCAAGAAACACTTATTGAGGTGAATTTTCTCTTAACCAGTGTCACTCCTAAAGAAGAACGTGTCTTTCACATTCACTTGACACTGTCACCTTCCACAGTGAGCACCTCCTCTATTTCCTTGAACTTTTCACTGGCATTGCACCTATGGTGCTGGGGGTTGGCTCCTTTGCCACCCTCCTGGGCTCTCCTCTGTCTATCTGCCTCCTGTCATCATCCCACCTGTGCTTGAGGATGCAAGGGCAGTCCTCTTCATTACTCCCTAAGGCTTCCACCCCAGGCCCTGGGCTGAACTGCTACCCTGCTTAGCCAGCTGGACTCCCGTGAGCCTTCACATCCAGCCCCGGCCAGAGGGAGCACCACCTGTATTAGAGCACGGCTTGCCATGGTTGAGAAGAGGCTCGATCCAGGTGCTCCTCCAGTGGCCCCCTCGCTTGTACCTCTGGGCCTTTGCACACACTGTTTTCTCTGCCTGGAGCATGATTTGAGCTCACCTTCCATGTATTCAGTAAATATTTATTAAGCACTTACTCTATGTCAGGTACTGTGTGAGTTCTAGCATAAAAGTGAACCAAACAGAACACACAAAAAACCCTGTTTTCACCAAGTTTGCAGCTGTTTCAGGTGGAACTTCCATTCCAGGAAGACTTCCCTGACCTCTCATGAATGCTTTCCTTTGGCGCCCCTCCTATGTAACCCCCAGACCTGTCCTTCCCACCAGGGCAGCAGCCTTTCCTTCTGGCCCAATACTCCATGGATAGGTCTGTGGGCAGCCCCCTCTTACCCAGGATGGGCCATCCTCCTCGAATACTGCTCCAGCTGGCAGCCCCTACAGGCCCCTTCCTGCCCAGGAGATAAATTCATTTCACTGAATTATTTGGAAGATTGAATGAGATAATTGGTTGCCGACTGTCCAGCACAGGACCCGGGGCAAAGAAGATGAATAAATTTGTATTCATTGTAGTGTCGTGATTACAAGCAAGGATGATGAGGTCAGACAGGGTTTAAATCTTAATGTATCGCTAACTCTGGGACTTGGAGCAACCGACTTAATTTCTCTGTAATTCAGTGTCCCCATCTATAAAATGGGGGCTGATGATGACAACAGCTAAAATATTTTGAAAAGGTAGAATGTGCATTTCTAAGCACTTTGCATACATCATCTCTCCATGTAATTAGGATGTAATGTATACACATATATACTATATCTTCCACAATTTTTTGTATTCATTACATGTTTTTTTTTTTCAAATTTTTATTAAGGTATTATATGTGTACATATCTTACCATTGCCCCCCAAATTACATGTTGAAAGGATAATATTTTACATATATTGGGTTAAGTGGTATATGTTAGTAAAATTAATCTTTATTTTTAGTGGGGCTTCTAGAAGGTTTTAAATTTCATGCATTCTGCATTAGATTTCTGTGGGACAGTGGTGAACCATACCCTCCTTTCCTCCAAAGCAAACGAAAAGGGCAGAGCATTTGGGGAGCAGGGAGAGGAGCACTAGGAGAAGGAAGGAGCCCGACAGCCTCTAGGAAGGATGTGATGTTGACCTTTATTCGATTATAAACGCAGCCAGCTCATGCTGTGTGCCAAGCACTGTCTCGTGAACGCAGTCATCACCACAACACCATAAAGGAAGTGCTTCATTATCTCTGTTTTACAGATGAAGACGCTGAGGGCACAGAGAGGTGGAGTTACTCGCCCAAGGTCACTCAGCTGGTAAGTGGCAGATTCGGAGTGTTTAAACCAGTCTGTCTCTAGGGCCTGAGCTCTAAACTCCCCTGACAGACTGCTTCTAATTTTAGATTATTGCTATCAATCCAACCTCCTGTGTGTGTATCAGTGTCAGATTGAATTCCACTCTCCCCCGCGTCTAAATATTCATGATTTCACTTCCCTCTCGCCACATCTCTTGCACATCTCACATTCCTCACCTCAGCAGCTGACTGGGTCCCCAACTTCTGCTGGCCCATTCCCCTCCCCCCAACCCCCACCCCTCCACCCCCGCCTGGCCTGGCCCCAGCAGTGCAAAGCCCTTACATCACCCAGGGAAGGCCCTCTGAATGGAGGCAATGGCACTCTTTCAAAATTAAATGTGATTTTTTAAAATGGACAGCATGACAAGGAGTGTTTTGGTTGGGTGCAAGGGGGGAGAAGAGGAACAGGGGAGGGACATTCTTTACCTTACAGAGTGCTACCGACTCAAGGATAGCAACCTTGTCCACTTAACAAATGAGGAAACCGAGGCTGGGACCGGTGAGCGAGGACTCCCTGAGCTCTGGGCAGTGGCATGGGGACTCCAGAGGAGAAATTGGGTGGGCAGTTCGGTGAATGGAGACGACGCTGGGGACACCACTCATTCAGCCTTATCACTTGCCAGGAGAAGTCACCCTGTCCCTGCTCACCCAAATATCTGTCCTTAGGCACCTGGATGCCACTTCCTCCCGCCAGGGCCCCACACCTGTGTCCCCAGAGAATAAACAGGCACACATGATATCCCCCTCCGTGGGAGAGTCAGATAAGGCCAAGACTTGCTTACCAGTGGGAGTTTGTGATACCTCTGACTGGATGGGCAAGAGGCTGGCTGAGGTCCCTTCTTCCTCAGGTCCTCCTTCCCCTGCAAAGGCGGAGGAGGGCGCTGCCTGACAGGTACACCCAGCACGGCCGAGTCTCCATACAGGGCCAAGGGTGAGAGGCCAGGCTCAGAACCCCCAAACAGCTCTCCGCCCCGTGGGACCCAGCTCAGGCCTGCAACAGGGACAGTTTCAATCTGGAGAAACGGCCCAGATGAGCTCCTGCTTGGTCAGAGCAGTTACTGGTTGCTTTCCAGGAATCCTGGGTGTTTGCTGAACCACGAGGTCATGAAGCCTTTGCTCACGCAGGGTCAGCTGGCAGTGACCGTCAGGGGACAGCAGATACAATGGCCAGGTGAGCGTCCCGCTAGCAGTCAGTGGAGCCAGGCACCAAGGAGTAGAGGTGGAAGAACGAGTTCAATCGTCCAAACATGGATTGAGCACACACTATGTGCCAAGCTCTGTAACTGGGAGCACATGTCCCATCACACGAGGCGGATCCTGGGGCACACTGTTACAAAAGGCACAGCACGGGGAAGGAAAGCCTGTGGCTGAGGAGCTGGGATGTGCAGGTGCTGAGCTGGGTCTTGGGGGACAGAGAGGATTGTTCCAACACATGGAGTTGGGAAGGGCATTCCAGACAGAGGGGACAGCAAAGCAAAGGCAGAGAATGGAACGTCATGAAGGACATACAGAGAACAGTTGACGGAGATGAATGGGAGATAGGGCTGGAATAGGGAGGTGGGAAGAAACCTTGGGGGGCCCTGCGTGTTTTAGTAAAGTTTGGGAACATGGACCATCGAAGGCTCAGAGGCAGGGGACAGTGTGTTAAGGAGGTGGCCAGTGGCCATGTGAAGAAAGGTGGGTGGGCAGGAGGGAAACGATGCCCCCAGCAGCCTTCATAGTCATTATCCCTCAGTCAACAGCCACACTGCAGTAAGCCTTAGATGGGTAAGTGACAAGGTATGTTCTTTGGTGTTCCCTGCGTTGGGCCCCTTAAAGGTTCAGGATTTTGTAAAGCTGGGGCACCTGGCAGGGTGCGGGGGCTCCAATAGGAAAGCTGGGATGGGCTCCATCCTAAAACAGGACCCAACCGTTCCGCCAGGTGGACGGCAGCCGGTGACCTTTGGCACTAACCATTCATACCCATTGCTTCTCCACCAGCAGCATCTAATTCCCCCTGAGTCCCACCCCGCCTGCCTCTGCCAGTTCTGCCAGGCAAAGCCCCAATATGACCTGTTTCATATGAGTACCAAAAACCAAGCCACACATGCCCTAGGAGTGAACAGGTGACGTGAGGTCCTGAGCTGGATGGGTAATGTTCCTCAAAGGGCAAAACCGTTCATTCTAAAGAAGGAATGCAGGATTTCATGGTTTTCTTTTATTTGTTCATGTACTTATTTTAAGAAACCAAAGGTGAGTTAAATGCTATCTTCCCTCAACTCTTCGGTCAGTGGCTTTAGGAATACTTACAGGTTTTTAGATTCTTTGAGGGGGAAAAACAATTCTGCAATTTGGTTGAATTAAAACTTCCCTAAGAGGGCCGTTTTCTCCCTGTCCCCTCCCTGCACTCTGAGGCAGGCCCGGGAGAGGAAGTCGACGCCTTTGGGCATCTTCCCTCCACCACCAGCGGCTGGGTCCCCAGTCCCCCCCTTTCCCGTTCGTTCACCGTGAATGGCAGATTCCTCTGTCCGGGTCGGGTTTCCAATCACCATAGAAACAAACTCGAGGCAGTTTCATTAATCATTTAGAGCACGAGAAGTCTAGGTCAGTCTGATTGCAGCATATAGGGTATCATCTCCGGGCCACATGGGACTCAGTCGATTTGAATTAAAAAAGATTAAGCTGCCCTGGGCTGCCTGGCCCCGTCAGTTTAAGTTCTCATGTAACAGTGGTCTCTGGAGCCATATGGATTAGTGAGTGAAGCTATGCATTTATGTGGCAGGATTCGGTGAAACATTAGATGGCTGCAGGTGTCTGAGGGGAAGAGGACAGGGATCGCATACAGTTGTGTTTTTTTTTTTTTTTTTTTTTATACTTGTTGCTGTTCTTTTGAAACTGGAAACAATAACTCAATTTTATTTCTCCAGTGACAGTTACCACTCTTGCTGACCATGAAATGGAACATTTGTTACCCGGGGTTTATGGTTCACGACGGAGCGGTCTTCGAGGAGCGGGGACCGGCCGTGTCCCATGCCTGCTCCGGGGTGGCGGGTGAGAATGCTGACATTTTTTTCTTCTTCCTTTCCTATGGAGCGATAAGAAATGCATCAAATAAATATCGATGACATTGTAGTTTTGCTCCCATCAAGATTTATGAGCCCCAGGAAATTGACTTAGAGGTGGCTACAAATCAATGAGACTCTGAAAGAGTTGTACGGGGATCCCTCGAAATGAACGCCCCCCTCCAAGGGACCTGCCTTATTTATGGGCCTCTCCAGGACTTCAAAGAGGTCCAGTAACTTAGGCCAGACTGTTTTATTGCTTCATGGGGCTAAGATGTTTCAGGGGGAAGATGCGGGTTAGTGTGTTCGGGAGCCTCTCTCGGGTGGTGGGCAAAAGCTTTCTGCGTAGTGAGCCATTGATCTAAAGCTTGTTACACTCTGGCTTCCTACAGAATCACTCCTAAATCTTCCCAGCGACTGGGCATTGTCTGCAGCCCCAGGTGCTAAGCCCAAGAGAGAGAAAGAACTTTTGTAGTCTCTTCTCCCACCCCCTTTCTTGGAGCAGCCGCCCGGGACTTAGCAAGGAGGCTGCTGGGCCTGGTGGCAATCAGCTCTAGAGCTCTGTGGGGTGTCTCCATGGGCCTGCTCTTCCCAATGGGATGTTTTGTGTCCTCGTCATTGTGACAGTGACAGTCCTGAGTGCTTTGCTGAGGATGCCAGAAGGCAGGGACCAGCCTGAAGTCTGCATCCATCTCTCTGCCCTCATTTAGCAGGGCAGCTCGGGCGGTAGACTGGGCT
The DNA here is from genome assembly GCF_963455305.1 of Plecotus auritus. Lineage (NCBI taxonomy): Eukaryota > Metazoa > Chordata > Mammalia > Chiroptera > Vespertilionidae > Plecotus > Plecotus auritus. The sequence goes on from NC_137782.1 coordinate 151,104,828, forward strand.
AGGAGCTGGAAACCGGTTCTCAGCCGACCATGCTTCTGCCACCTGGCTGTGTCACCTTGGCCAGGTCATGCTGCCTCCTGTGCCTCTGTTTCCTCACCTCTGAGATGAGCACTGTGACTGCCTTCCTCCAGTCCTGAAGTTCTGAAGTCATTTCCTACTTACTGAGCACCCTCCAGGTTCCGGGCCGGGGGAGGGGGAGGGGGGGGAATCTGGCTCCAGCCTCCCAGAGGCTGTGACGGGCAGGAGAGCAGAGGCGGCTGAGCACAGGGCTTCCTACCCAGCAGGCGGCCTCTCCTTCCTCTGAAAGCAGACAGGCAGGGCCCACGGGCAGCACCCACAGCCACTCTCTCCTGCCGCAGTCCAGTCGCCACCGCCTCCGTGGGTGGTGGCCTTGGCTCTCCAAGCAGGCTGCGCATCGGCTGGGCAGGATCCTGTCTTGGAAATCTGATTGCACCGGCAGAGGGCTGGGCCCCCAGGAGGCCTGGTCAGCAAAGCCCTGCTCTGATTGACGCACTCTCTCACTGCTAACTGCCGGCGTTTGCTCAGAGGGAAGAAAGAGCAGGGTGCATAGGGAACACGGAGGCACAGTTTCCAGCAGAGGGTACCACAGAGACCCTGAAGAAGCAACAGAGCCAAGTGACTTGGTGTGTAGAGGCGGCTGCTGGAGTGGGGGGCGTCTCCTTGTAGCTGTGACTTGGAGCAAACCATTTAACCCTGAAAGCTCAGCTGCTGGCGTCAGATGTCCTGGTGCCAGTCCTATCTCTGCCACTTGCTGCTTAGTGCAAGCTTAGGCCAGCGGCATGCTGTGGGGGACCCTGATCCCTCCCGGGTCCTGCTTCAGGAAGGAAGGACTTACAGGTGCAGCCGCTGGGGGTGCTGCCAGCAGGGAGCCCTCAGCTCTCAGCCTCCTCAGGGGGTTGCTTAGCTGAAGTGAGTGATTTGCCCAACGTCAGGCCCTTTTCCTGGGATAGCCTGGGTTCAATGAGTGACCAGCATTAGGGTCTAAAGGCCTGTCCCCCCAGCGCTGGCTTGGGACAGCTCTGCAGGACTATCCTAGCTCCGGTGGTCCCTGGAAGCCAGCTGAGAGCTTTACTGGAACTGCATCACAGCCCCACGTTCCCTTCTGCCCAATCCTGCTTCCATCCCCTCCCTCTCTTGCATGGGCGTTAGCCTCCAGAGCACTCTCTGATACATGTCCTGCCCACTAACTGCTACTCTCCATCTCAGAGTCTGTGTCCCAGGAAACCTAAACTATGACATTGCACGACTCTCCGAGCCATAAATCCTCATCTATAACACTGAGGCAAGGATAGCGCCTCGCCCACAGCAGCACTGCAGGGTAAATGAGATGATTCATGTAAAAGCCTTTAGCCCACTGCCTGCCTATGGACTAGCTAGGTATCTCCCTAATGATCCAAACCCCTCATTTTGCAGATAAGCTTGACTTGATCTCGAAGAATGAGATATGAGTCCATGGAGGAGAAGTGAATGGAATGGTAGAGACGCTGGTTCTTCCTACATATTCCACTCTATTCTTCAATGATAATAAAACCCTGAGTTTCAGCTGGGCACATGGCCACCCAGAATTAAAACACATTTTTCAGTTCCTCCGGAAGATAGATGTGTCCATGTGATTAAGTTGTGGCCAATGGAATATATAAAAAAGGGGGGCACATGCAAATTTTAGAGAGTGTCTTTAAAGACAGGAAGCCTGCCCTCTCTTTTACCCTTCCTTGCTGAAATGTGGATGCATGCTGGATCTCCAGCAGCTATTTTGGGCCATAAAGTGACCTTGGAAATGGCAACCAGACACAGCAGAGCCACAAAATGCAACGATCCTAAGTCACCCACGCCAGCCCTGGGAAGCCTGCAGACTGTTACCTGAGAGAGAACCATACCTCTGTTGCCTTGACTTTTCTGTCACTTGTATCCAACTCTAATCCTAACCAACCCAGAGGGACTTGCAAGTGGGCAAAGAGACCGTGAGCAAAAACTCAGAGGCACAAATGGGTATGGGGCATTCAAGGACAGTAAAGAGATTAGCCAGTCAATAATAAGATGGATGATATTTTACGTTCATCTTGTGCTTTGCAGTTTATAAAGCACTTGCAAATTCGTTGCCATTCCATCTTTAAACTTCGTAAGCTAAGGCACATTTACCATCTCCATTATAGTTAGGAAACTGAGGCTCAGAGAGAGAAATGATTTTTCCCAACTTCACAAAAACTGGGAAGCGGCAGAGTCAAAGCCAGAAGCCATGACTTTTGAGGCCAAAGGCTTGGTTTCCCCCACTGCCTTGGACAATTCACCCAGGTCAATGTAGTTAACAATGCTCTTGCCTAAAACTTGTATCTAGCAAATTTACAGTGGTTCGTGCCTGGTTTCAACTGCCTCCAGGACAGCTTGCATTCTTTCGCTTTCTTTACTGCCAAGAATTGACCACCTACAATGTAATAAACACCACGCCTTACCATGCCAGGTGCTTTTACGTGCACTGCTCCCTGCTCCCTCTCAAAGTAGCTACTTAGCCTACATCTCCAGTTTCTGCTCTCTCTCAGGCCTCTCCTCCACAGAGCCTTCTCTGGGGGCCCCAGGAATGAGCTGTTCACTCACCCATTGGCCTCCATCGCCTCCTGAGGCAGCTGCCAGAGGACTCATACAATAAGCCTCCTAACCAGATCTGGGCCGACCCCAGAGAGAAGGATTCTGAAGAAGTCTGCTGGTTTTAGGCAAGGAAAAAGAGGCATTCTGGGCTTGAACTGACATGTAAGAAACTGTACTCTTTTCCTAGGGAGGCTGTAACAAGTGGCGATTAAAACAACAGAAATTTATTTTCTTGCAGTCCAAGATGTTAGAAGTCCAAAATCCAGGTGTTAGCAGCAGGGCAGGGGGCGGGGAGGGGGGGGTGTTGCTTCCTTCAGGGTGTTCTGAGTGAGAATCAGCTCCGTGCCTCTCCCCCGGGATTTGTAGCGTTCTTTGGTTTGTGGAGGTATCACACCAATTGCTGCCTCCAAATTCACATGGCATTCTCCCAGTGTCTCTGACTCTGTCCACATTTTCTCTTCTTAGAAGGACCCCAGCCATGGGACTGGGGCAGTGATTTTCAACCTTTTTCATCTTCAGGGCACAGAAATTTATTTCTCACAGTTCTGGAGGCTAGAAGTCCAAGACCAGGGTGCCAGCACAGTGGTGTTCTTATAAGGGCCCTCTTCTGGAATGCAGACAGGTGGCTGTTTTCGCGTATCCTCACAAGGCAGAGAGGGTGAGAGAGGAAGAAAGCTCTCGCCTGACTCTTCAAAAAAAATGTGTGTGTGTGTGTGTATATACACACATTTATATATATATATATACATATATATATATATATGTGTGTGTGTGTGTGTGTGTGTGCATATACACACACACAATAATTGATTTCAGAGAGGGAGAGGGAGAGAGATAGAAACATCAATGATGAGAGAGAATCATTGATTAGCTGCCTCACGCACCCCGCCTATTGGGGATCGAACGAATCCAGGCAAGTGCCCTGACAGGAAATCAAACCATGACCTCCTGATTCATAGGCTGTTGCTCAACCACTGAGCCACACGGGCCTGGATCTCCTGACTTTTATAAGGACATTAATCCCATTCATGAGGTCCCCACCCTCATGCCCTCATCTAATTCAAATCATCTCCCAAAGCCCCCACCCATCTCCTAATATCATCATATTGGGGGGTAGGTTTTCAAAATACGTACTGGGAGAACCCAAAAAATCAGTCCATAATAGGGGTGAAAAGCAGCTCCTGAGCCCCTGGATTCTCTGCCCGGCACCTCAGGGAAAGCCCTGGGTTTTTCTCCCCGGCTAGCTTTGCACTCCTCATAGACTGAAAATTAGAAATCCTCAGGGCAGATGGGTGCGGCGTTGGGTGGGGGGGGGGGGGGGGGGGGGTCCATGGAGGGAAAAATGGGACATCCGTAATACTTTCAACAATAAAGATAAATTTTAAAAAATAAAAAAAGAAGTCCTCAGAGGTCTTCCTGGTGTGAAACCCTCCCCAGCTCATTCTTGGTTACTTCCAGGGATGCAGGCTTCCTCCCTGCCTGGCAGCACCTAAAGCCCTTCCTCCTCCTCCTCAGCCACAGTGGGCCTCCCTGTCCCCAGCCTGGGGACACACCACGCACAGCCCACCCTTTTTCCACATAACACCTCCAACACATCTCCATAGAACATCCAGCCTTGGGCAAACTATGGCCCGCGGGCCGGATCCGGCTGTTCTATCTGGTTCTCTTGCTCTCCCCTCTGCTCCTTTACTTTGAATTTATATTAGTTCACACAAACACTCCATCCATGCTTTTGTTCCGGCCCTCCAGTCCAGTTTAAGAACCCATTGTGGCCCTCGAGTCAAAAAGTTTGCCCACCCCTGCTTTAGACGGTTTTGCCCTGATTCCCCCGTGGGAGGGCGCTCCAGGCACCATAAGAAACTCAGAACTCTAAAGGCTTCAAGATGGGAAGTGGGAGAAGGTACTTCATTTCTGTGCCTCGGTTTCCACGTCTATGTAAAATGAGGCTACGTGAAATGAGCCAGAACCAGCTCCTGGGATGGATAGGAAGACTGCAGGAATGACGGACGGGAAGCCCGTAGCACAAGGCAGGCACGCCGTGAGGGCCCAGTCCATGTCCGCTACCGTTACCCTCCATGTGTGTTTCAATGTTTTATAATGGAATCATAGTGTACATTATCTTTTGTGACTTGGTTTCTTCATTCATTTGGTCGGATCGTTTCCCTATATCATGAAATATTCTTCAAAGCACTTTTAATGGCTGTCATATTTCATCCCAGGAGTTATGGTCATGTATTAATCACTCTCAGAGGGATTTCTTCTGTAAACGACTTTTTTTTTTTAACCCAGGCCTGCAGGTCTGAGCCACCAGGGCAGAGGGGTGGGGGTTCCTTCTAGCTACTGACCCTCCTGCCCCCACCATCCTGGCATCCATTACCCTCCGTCTGCCCCGCCTCTCTCCTGCCTCAGCTGGAATCAATCGCCCTCCCTTCCTGCCTGTTCCTCCTGCCCCATAACATCAATCAACCCACAAGCCACTGCAGTGTGCCCAGCCCAGTGCCGGCAACACAGAGTGCTGAGAGGAGGGAGGTGAGCCTGCCTGGAGGACCCTGTTCTCCATCTGGGGAAGTAAACTGTGTCCCGTGGGGAGGTGGTGCACCCAGGGAGGGGGTCCTCAGACAGGCAGAGAGGAGGGTTGTGGGAGCTGGTGTTCCCGGCCCCACTGGGAACAAGGACAGGCGGGCACTCTGCGGGAGTGGGGGAGGTGTGTCAGCGGGAGCAAGGTACACCAGGGCTGGCTGGACACATGGCGTCCGGGAGAGGTGGGGAGGGGCTGTTTGGAAGGTACAGTTTGGCAGGAGCACAGCTGTGAGCCCTCGTGGGGTCGCAGTACTGCCGGGCCTGAGCTGATGGAGCTGTCCTCTGCTCCGCAGCCTGTGTTGGGCCGGATTGGGGGCCCCAGCTCGGAACTAATGCCCCCAGGGGCTAGGGGCAATCATTTCGAAATGAAGGTAATGATCCAATTAGTGGTTATCCATCAAGTTCAGTTATCTTTCCTTGGGCTGGGGAGCAGAGAAGCTGAGTAAACACGTGCCTTGGACTGTGACATTAAACCAGGCCCCCTCGTGCTGGAAAATGAGTTCAAGATGCTGGCTGAGCCGCCTCTCAGGGCCCGCAGGTTAGCGACTCAGTGGCCCAAAGAGGCAGGGGAGCCACTGAGCTTAAAAGGAGCAGGGTCTCTGAGGCTGCAGCTCCTGACCTGGGTCCCAGGTGCCACTGTGAGAATGGGGAGAGACCTGGGCGGCTGTGGGTCTGGAGTCACCACCACAGCCAGTGTCTGACCTGTGTCTGATCAGAGGTTTCCGTTCCACTCAGCCCGGTCCCCCAGCCCATAGCTCTGAGCTTCCCCACGCATTAGCCAGCTTCCCCAGCTCAGCTCATTCTCTCCACATTTGCTGTCTAAGCAATACATTCCCACACTGGTGTGCTCTGTCTGAGCCTCCTTATTTCAACGCTAAGTTCCTGAAGACAAGGGCTTCCTGTGTCTTCTCAGGCAGAACTTATAGTTGGAAGACACATTGGCCAGTCATCAAATCCAAATGTCTCATTTAGAAATGAGGAAACTGAGGCCCAGGAATGGAAAATGATGGAGAGGACACCCTGACTGTGAGAACACTCACTCACTAGGTGTCTTTCACTGAGAGGGAAGCCGGGGTACCCTCAGCTCCCCCGAAAAGGGCACCAGGCTTCACTTCAAACGACCATTCTGAAACTAGTGATCCATTGGTGAGCCTTCCTCACGCTGCCCCTCATCCAGAAAGCTCTGAAATGCTGTTCACATCAGGTCTGGAACTGGCCTCCCTTTTCTCTACTCCCTGCTTCCTCATGGTCCCCCCTATCTGCTCAGGTTTCTGGAAGAGGGCCTTAGGGGGTGTCCTGCTCTATTATTTCCCGCTCAGAATCTCACACTGGCTTATGTCCTCCACCCAGACCTGAAGTTCATAACTGCCTTTGCAGAATACAAACACATTGTTTTCCTGCTTCCTTCCCTGGAACCTGGCCATCCGGTCATTGTCCATCCTCCTAGCCCCCCTAAGGAGAAAGCCCACAAGCCCAGCATTGAGGCCTGCCCCCTTCTGGAACAAAATTACGGGAATTAGGCACAGGGCTCCCCAGTTGCAAACATTTCCTAGTGGATTCTTCCTTTTGGCCCAGGTGAGAGCTCAGTGACCTTAGGTGGCTCTGACTTGTATGTTTTCACTGATACCTGGGAGTATCCTGGTAACTTGGGGTCAGCTATGAGGGTCCTTTGGGGCTGAATGGAGACTGGAGACCACACCTTCCTCTTCTAAGTTGGCTTTGAGATGTATGCACCTGCCTTCAAGTGGCCCAGCTTTCCTTGTGCTCATCTTATATTAATCTCATTATGCAAGGTCCATTTGCATATTAATTTCAATGTGTTTTAAACAGTTATCCAATTTCCTTTTCCTAGGGCCTCTTCTGTCCCCTCCCCTCTAGTCCTATGAAGGGTATAAGGTCTGTGTCTAGATGCATTTTTTTTGTCCAGTTATTCCAGCACCATTTGTCAAAAAGACTACCTGTTCCTTTGTCAAAGATCAGTTGACTGCATTTATATGGGTCTGTTACTAGGCTCTCTTTTCTGTTCTGTTGATCTATTTATCTGTCCTTTTGCCGGTACCACATTGTCTTGATTACTGTAGCTTTAGTGTAAGTCTTGACATTTGGTTCTATCAGTTCTCTGACTTTGTTATTCTTAATCAATATGGTGTTGGCTATTCTGAATTTTTTGCCTCCCCATATAAACTTCAGAAGCAGTTTGTCAATATCCATAAATACATGCTGTGATTTTGACTGGGATTACATCAGATCTATAGATGAAGTTGGGAAGAACTGACATCTTGACCATATTGAGTCTTCCTATTCATGAACATGGAATATCTCTCCATTTATTTGATGTAAATACCTTCTGTCAGTGTTTGATGTATTTGATATCTTTCATCAGAGTTTTGTAGTTTTTCTCATTGCTTTATCTAAAAATCATTTTATCCATTGCATTTTGTATTTTTTATATAAATTTTGCACATATTTTGTTAGATTTATACCTAAATAAATTTCATTTTGGGGGGTGCTAATTAGAGCTTCTGTCTCCTTTTCTCTATTTCTACCTATGAGATATCTACCCTCTGAGGACATCAGTGGTGAATCCCAGCTCTGACACTTGTATGCTGTATGACCCAGAGCAAATGAGTTAACTCCTCTGGGCCTCAGTTTCCATATATGTAAGATGAGAAAAATAACAAATACCTCAAAGTATTGATGTTCGGATTGGTGAGATCAAGGGAAAACTCAATGCCTGTTATATAGCAGGTCCTCTGCTAAGTGGTAGTTTTAATAGTATTTCAAGTGTTATTTCTTCAATGATGCTGCTTCTCATTGCTGTATCTAAAAATCATTTTACCTATTGCATTTTGTATTTTTCATAGAATTTCCCTCATGGTAATGGTCTCAGAGGGAGCTAAGGGAATAGAGAAGGTAAGAAAATACATTTTTTTTAAGTAGAAAAAAAAATGGTTGTTTAACAGTAGTCTTATGATTGAACTAGAGGCCCAGTGCACAAATTCGTGTATGGATGGGGTCCCTTGGCATGGCCTGCGGGGATTGGGCCAAAACCAGCAGTCCAGCCCCACCTGTTGCTTCTGCCTGCCACTCCCGCTCATCCTGGCCCAGCTGCGCCTGCTACTTGCGCCCAGTCAGTCCTGATCGGGAGAGGCTCACGCCACCACAGCGGTGTTTGCCAGCCATGAGCCCTGTGTCTGGTGCCCATCCCAAGGTGGTGGTGGGGGGGGAGACATGGTCAGCCCTCAGGGTGGGCAGTGGAACACCCTTGCCGCCGGGGTTCCAGATCCATCTAACTGACATCTGTGCCGGTTGTCAGAAGCCACCTGGTGGCCGCTTTTATATCATTTCTTCCTTGTGGAGCATCTAGGGAGGGGAAGCGGCCATGGTGCCTGAGGCTGACTTCCAGGAGGCCAGCGGCGCTGTCGGGATCCTGGGTGGCACCTGTCCATTGGTGCCTGGCCCATTCTCTGGAGATTAGACCTGCAGGACTACTGAGGGAGGGAGTGGCTGCCGCCGCTGGGCTGGTGGGCCACAGGGACAGGTCAGTCAGCTGAGCAGCACTCCCGCTGTGGGTGTGCACTGACCACCAGGGGCAGCTCCTGCATTGAGCGTCTGCCCCCTGGTGGTCAGTATGCATCATAGTGACCAGTCGACTGGTCGTTCAGTCGTTCAGTCGTTCAGTTGCTTAGGCTTTTATATATAGAGACTAGAGGCCCAGTGCATGAAATTCGTGCATGGAGGGGGTGGCGGGGGGGGGGGTCCCTCAGCCCAGCCTGCACCCTCTCCAATCCGGGACCCCTCAGGGGATGTTTGACTGCCTTTTGCAATCCAGGACCACTGGATCCTAACTGCTCGCCTGCCTGCCTGCCTGATCACCTCTAATCACCTCTGCCAGCCTGCCTGCCTGATCGCCCCTAACTGCTCCCCTGCTGGCCTGATCGCCCCTAACCGCCTCTGCCTTGCCCTGCACCCGGGACCCAGAATTCCCTCCTCCAGCCAGTCACAGGCACCCAGGACCCAGCCTTCCCTCCCTCTGGCCGGCCACAGCACCCAGGACCCAGGCTGGCTTCACCCGGGCCGACCGCAGCCGCAGGGGACCATAGGCAGGCAGCTTCACCTGGGCCACAGCCGCAGGCGCCCAGGACCGCGGGGTGGGTGGCTTATCCCTCTCCTGGGCCACAGCCACAGGCGCTGGCACCTGGCACTGTGGGGAGGGCGGCTTGTCCCTCTCCCGGGCTGCATGCACAGGCATAGCCGCTGGCACCTAGGACCCCGAGGCAGGCGTCTTGTCCCTCTCCCAGGCCGCAGGCACAGGTGCAGCTGCTGGCACCTGGGACCACGGGGCATGCAGCTTGTACCTCTCCTGGGCTGCAGCCACAGGCGCTGGCGCCCAGGACCACGGGGCAGGCGGCTTGTCCCTCTCCTGGGCTGCATGCACAGGCGTAGCCACTGGCGCCTAGGACCCCGGAGCAGGCAGCTTGTCCCTCTCCCAGGCCACAGCCTGGCTGGTCCCCATTCCTCTCTTGTGAGCTCATTTGTGCCTGGCTGGTCCCCATTCCTCTCTCCCCAGTGTTGAGTATCTGAGCTGTTAAGGCGTGATGGTGTGAGGGCGTGATGACCATTTGCATATTATATCTTTATTATATAGGATGAGTAAACCCATGAGGCAAATGGACTTCATCTCGTGTGGTAACATGATTTAGAAAGCGATTGTTTGAAGCACATAGTGCTGTGATTAATCAATGGTGTCTGCTGTGAGTGGTGAATCCTATGTAATATACTGCCAGTGGTGGAATAAACTATAGATCTACAGGATATTATTAACTGGATGTGACTTCCAGAGGCATTTGGTGAAGAGTCCTTATTTCATAGGTGAGGAAATTGCAGTATATGCTAAGGTGTACAGTTGTGTAAATCTTCTTTCTTTCATTCATCATTTGACTATTTCTTTAAATACATTTGGCTATGTTCCATAGCAATTAGTATGATAGAGTTAGTTATATATTCTCAACTACAGTTTCTTTCTGCACCTAGCTGTTTCTTCCTCGAGTGAGACCCCAGAACATTCTAGAGACTTGAAACTGAAAAGGAAGAAACACATCGCTCCATGATACAATGAGTGCTTACAAGAGTGCACTCAGGAAAGACAAGTTAATGTTTAAAACTATCAAATGAGAAAAGCATGTGTATTACTCCTACAGAAGAGGAATGAGAGGAGAATTTACAAGGGAGAAGGGACCCCTAGTTCATAAGAATCTGGAGCCTGCCAGCATTGTAGCCTAGAGAAGTCTAAGGTCTGGGTACTCCAACAAGAGAGGACTCAGTCAGTCTCCATGATGACTGTTGGTCAAAGGGTGGGGGATGCAGGATATCAGTAGGTGGCTCTACTGTCCTGAGATTTGGTTCCCATGGAATTCAAGAGCTTCCAGAGGAAGGTCATCTTCCAGTGAGGTCATCTACCTATCACCTCCCCAGGTCAGAGCTACAGTCAGAGATTACTTTGTCATCATTGGCCTTTGGTCATCTCAATAACTTTCTGACATAGAAAGTATTTCCATTTTACCTGTAAGGACTGACGTTTCATTAAGTGAAATGCCCAGAACAATACAGACAGTGGCAGAGCCAAGACTTGTACACAAGGCTTCTAACTCCAAATTCTTACATTATCCCACACCGGTCCAGGCCCCTCCATACATGGTGTAGAGTAGTTTGAACAATGTCCTGCTTCAACTCCAAGCATGAAGTGGTTGTCCCCTTAAACTCTGACCCTATTTGATCCTGCTGGGGGTTCGTTTCCACAGTTGGTTGGCCAGCTCTCTGAGAAGATGACACCTACTGTGATGGTTCCTGAGTATCGCACTGGGGAGGTCGCTGTTTCCTGAGGGGGATGCCCCTGAGGAAGATGAAAAAAATCTGAAGCTCCATTTTTTGGCAGGCCTTCCATGGCTCTGGGCAGCCAGCTGTCCATGAGGAGGGAGCACTGTGGTGCCTCTAGCCAGCCAGCTCTCACTTGTTGAGTTTCTGCTGGTATGCATCCTCTGCGGGATCCAACCATATTAAATTGCTTCAAGCAGCCTATAAAATAAAGACAATTGCAATGCCATAAGGAATAGCATATCCCCAACCATAAATAAATTAGGGCTCTAATTCCATCAAGGCATGTGGGTGACATCACACACCGTGAGAGCCGAGCTTGGAAGGCCTGTTCACAACACCACAAATCTGAGATGGAATTACCATCTTAATTTATTTACATCTTCTGGTGGCTAGGTTGCTGTGACAGATGATTTCTGAAAAGTCTGGTCCCTCCAGATTATGACCTCATGTTCCACCCTTCTCCTCCACTAGTGCCCCTTTTCCTCCCCCACTCCCTCTCTCCCACCCCTTTCCTTTCCTGTTTCTCTCTCACACCCCTAGACATGCATTTCCCTCACTGTTTTATTTTCTCTGTGGTCGTGGTAAAGAATGGAAGGAGGGAAACACCTAGCGCCAAGAAGAGATGGCAAATTCCAGACGCAGAGGAGCGGCCTCCAAGTGGGGGAGGCACAGGAAGAATGAATCTCTCCTACAGCCGTGATTTGTTGCATTGCCCCAGGGCCATTTATCCACGACCTCCCTGGGGACATATAGCCTTTCCTTGCTTAAAATTTCAATTTAATTAAATCCACTAGGTGTGTTCTTGGATGTCAACCATGTCCTAGGCAACGTAGGGTAGTCAGAACCATATGGAACCAAGGAATGTTAGAGGCAGACCGGCTTTCAGCAGTTTCTGAGTTAGTTCAACTCCTCATTTTACAAATGAGGGACCCAAGGTTCAGAGAAATAAAGTGATTTTTCTAAGATCATGTGGTTAATTAATGGCAGAGCCAAGTCTAGACTGCAAGAAAAAAAATGGGAAACCTTAGCAACGTCCGCCAGGGCCTTCCAGCCTAGTTGGAGAAATAAGACAGACATCTTCAAAAGAGTTAGCTAATAACATGACAGAGGATCTAATCAGAGCCAAACTGAGGGTTACAGAAACGGAATTCAGGGAAGGAAGGAAGCAACACTAGCTGGCAAGTTTGGGGCAGATTTCACGGAGGAAGCAGCAGTTAAGTTGGATGCTGAAGGGTGCAAAGGATCTCACTTGGCAGAGACCAGAAGGGAGGGCATTCCAGGCATAGAAACAGCTTAAGAAAAAGCCAGAGAGCTGGATGGAATAAGCATTTTCTGGTCACAGAACTCAGTGGGAAACCGATTGGAGAGAGGGGTCAATATCTAAGTATCAATACCTGATGGAGACAGAGGACTCTGGTCAGCTGAGAGTACTGGAAGTTCTGGAACAAAAAGCAATAAATGAAAGCATGCTCTAGAGCTTAGCTACACAAAATGTGGCCTGGGGACCACCAGCATCAGCTTTACCCCATCTGGACTTAGAAAAGTCCAACCTCAGTCCCAGATGTACTGAATCAGAACTGCATTTGAACTAGACCACTAGGTGACTCACAGGCACATGAATGTTTAAGAAGCCCTGATTTAAGGAACCTGGCGTGACATGAATGTTACTTCTTGGTTGTTCCCGAGTTGTTCCCTGGTGCCACTAGTTTGCTTTGTGGGTGTTTTTTTATTTTTGTTTTTTTTTTCCTGACCAAAGGTGGCTTAGCAAACATTACACTCAGAAACTATTGCTAAGTGAAAGTATCTAGCTAGCAAACTCTTTTCAAATAGAATGAAATGTTTGTGCATATTAATTTTAACATGAATGAGGATGACAATATTCAGTTCAGTTTCACAGTTCTCTTTTTTGTATTTCGGAGCCCATGGACTTAATTCCAATAATCAGACATTTTCTGAGCCCTTGGGAAGCTCTTGGACTTTAGTATCTAATGAATAAGACCTATACTGGTCTTACAGGAGCAGGAACCCCTACATAATAGGGCAGCTTCCTGGGGAGATGGAAGATCTCAGTAGGGGAGACTAAGAGATTCCCAACCCTGTGCAAGACCCCGGTCCCATGCTGCCAGACTTCAATGGAACACTTAGGCCTGGATCCTGACTCCCTAAGCACTGGAGGTACTTCCCCTTCAGGCAACACATAAACCCAGATTCTGGTGCTGCCTGGGGCCAGATGGTAGGTGCATCCAGCAATGACTGAATTTCCTACCAGCCCACTGAATGTTGGGACTTTAGAGTTGAATTAAGTTGACTTAAAGAAAATATATAAAGTGATTTATGTGTGTGTGTATACCTGAGTTTGTAGACCAAGATGAATACTTGCTATATTTTCTTTATTAAAAAAAACAACGTATTTCCCAAGGCCTCCTCCAAAGCGGGGAGAGTGTGTGCATGTGCTTGAGGTAAGCCACAGGGAAAGTGCAAAGGGTCAGGGAGTTTTTCACTCTTCAACTTCAGACTGACATTGACATGGAGCCCAGTGCCCCACATCCCACCAAACCACAACGTACATGCCAAGTCTGGGTCACGGCTCCCTCTCCCAGTGACCAAGTGCTTGGGTGTGCTTTCAAAGACAGACATTCCACCTGGGTCCTCTCTGCGGTAGCTGATGTTGCTTTGGTCTTCTTGGGACTGTTGCCCAGAGAGGAAAGGGCCTGGGGACCTGCCTGCCTTCCTCTCTGCTGGCTGCTTGTGCAGTGGGCCAGCCTGTGACTCTATTCCTCAAAGAACCCAGGCAGGCCCCTCAATGACTTACGTTCTCTGAAGCTCTGGGTCCTTATGGCTTCCCTCCACTCAAACAGACTTCCACAAAGAGGAAATCTTCCATAGCAATGGGAGCCTTGCTAGGAGTCTCCTCTCTTAACTTGATCTTTTTTAAAATTGAGATTTCATTTCCATGTTATAAAATCCACCCTTTTAAGTGTACTGTTCAATATTTGTAGTAGATTCACAGACTGTGCAACTATCACCACTATCAAATTGCAGAACATTTTCATCACGCCAGAAAGAATCCCATACCCATTAGCAGTCCCTCCCCATTCCCCAGTCCTCCCCACCCCTGGCAACTACTAACCTGTCTTCTGTCTCTCTGGGTTTGCCTGTTCTGGACATTTTATGTAAGTGGAATCATATAGTATGTGGCCTTTCATGTCTCGTTTCTCTTTCCCTTTATCTCGCCACAGGCAGAATTGTCTCAGTCGTTTCTTATGAAGGTATAGAAGTTGCTAGTCCGAGAAAGATGATAAAAATCCTGGAGCAAACTCTCTTCTTGAGTGTCTCAGGGCAGCTCCTCCAGACCCCATGTCCTCCTTGGGACCCGGCTTCACTAAAGGGACAGGTCAATGCAAGTGAACACCTGTCAGTTAAGGGCTATGGATCCAGCCTGTGCTCACAATTCAAAACAAGGGCTCACCACTGACACAGAAGTTAGCTGTGCTCGAGCATGTCCCGCCGAGCCATGGCCATATCATATCAAATATTTAAATGGCTCTTCACAGTATTAAAAAATGTTTCCTTGGTTGATCATAACTATGGAAAGAAAAGGTAAAAGACTTGCCCAAGGTCAAGCAGGGTTCAAATTCAGGACTTGTCTCCCAGTGCCCTCCCCGGGGGCTGCTCCCATGTTATATAATGACTCAGATGGCACTTGTGGCAGACCACCCCTCCTTTCCGCCTCTCCCCCTCAAACTTCTCCCTCCAGAAAACCATCCCCAGGGAAAGAGGGGCAACTGTGACCGACAAGCGACTCTTCCTTTTCCTACTGAATTTCACTGTTTCCACATCCTGAGATTGCCCAGTGGTCCACTAGCTTTGCTAGTGGTCCTACTAGCATTGCGGCCATTTGCTTTGTCTTCCAACTTCTGATTGTGGACTTGAGGAAGTTATTGAACCACTGTGTCTCAGTTTCTTAATTTCACAAGTAAGGGTGATATTAGTACCTACCTTTAAAAGCTGTTGATTAATTGGTATGTGTAAAGAGCTTAGGATACTACCTGGTAAATAACAAGTATTTGATAAATGATAGACCCTTTTTGTATTATATATATTTGTATTTATCATGCTGTTGAGTAAAAAACTTTATTTCTGCATATGATGCCTTGAACAAAAGAGATGTTCATAAATATTGCTGAAAAGAAGGAAGGAAAGGAGGGAGGATTTTACAGTAGCTTCCAAATACAGAACAAAGATTGATCTATAGCTAAGTTTTTTTTAATATCTTCATATACCCACCAAGAGAAATTCCTGTAGTGCTGAAAAGACAAATCTATTGGCAATAATGAAATTCACTTGAAGTTGTAAACAGAAAGGCTAGTGTGTGCCCTCTTTGTTGGTCACCACTATACCAGCATTGGGGAATCAATACTCAATCCTTTTCAATTCATTCTCACATCTTGACCTGTTGTTAGTCTTGATTATATCAATTGTCATTTTATTAGATTCTCATTTCAGCATCCTGAGGGTCTGGTTTATTTCATCCTCTGAATTGGCTGGGTATCAAATTCTCTGTTGGATCTATCTTCTTTCTTTCCTCTTGTGATCTTCCTGGTGAAGATCAATGTTCTCCCTTGTAAAATTCACAGCCTTTCCTCATGTTGATATTAGGACTACTTTGTTTGCTGATTTCCTTCTAGCTTGTCCACCCTTACTCATCTCATGTCAGGAAATGCTTCCAGTGTGTGGTGAGAGGGTGTGTTTGGGGAAGGAGTAGTGATATTGTGAGAAGACTAAGATTCCAGACAACTAGAAGCTTCTTTCTCTTAACCATTCCTGGTTAGTGAGGTTGCTGCTTCCAAATGCCGTAGCTAGATACAGCACTGGATGACACTCCTAAACTGGACAGACCCAACCTCAGCCTTGCCATGCCCTAAGTGTTATTCTGACAGACACTCATAGTTTGGGTAGTCTTTAAGTTGCCATGTTTGGGCCTTAATGACCCACATTCCCACTTCTCAGCACTGGAAGCGCTGACTGGACCAGGACTAGACACTTGAATCAAGGGCAGCCAGTCCAAAGATGAGCTGTGCCCATATGATTCTCTTTCTCAGGCATTTGAACTAAGAATGCCCAGAGAAGGATGTAATTAGCAAGATGGCTAAATCAAAATTTGTGATTTAAGAAGAAACCAGAGAAGCCACAAGCAAGAGAGTGGTCACCTTCTAACCCAGGACCATGCACTCACTATTTGTTAATTAAATTAAATGTTGATGGGATAAGTTCCCCAAGGATCAAGAAGGAATAGAAATTTAAACCTAGACTAAGTCTTGAATTGCTAAGCCAAGCATGGACAGGTGTATTTTTACTTTGTTCTTAGGCAACGTTTCTCTCCAGGGAACATTTTTTCTTCTATCGATTTTCAGTTTCTTCCTCATCCAATGCATGCTTGCTTCTCTCCCTCCTATGGATTGTATGAAACCAGAGGTATTCCCTGGCACTACTCAGTGTTCCTGTGGCTGGTAGTTCCATCCTTGCAACCAGCTGGGTGGGGGGCTCTCTCTGGCAACAGATTAGTCCACTAGCCCCTCCTGACTGGTTCTGCAGCTTTATCCAATGCAAATGACTGAAAGCATGCCTTTCCCAATGAGGAAAATATGGAATATTTGGTTCCCAAGTTATGTTTCATGTTTACAATGGCCTTCTCATCATCGTTAGTTGGATTAAATTTAGTGATTACAAAGATTTTTGTTTTTATCAATAATACCTTTGATCTTGAAAAACAAGAGCAATTTAAACAGATCCAGATGCTCTAAACTCCGCCACATGTTTGTTTTATTTTTTTTAATCACATTGTATTTGAGGCTGTCATTTAAATGAATTAAATATGAATGTTATTCCTATGGCCATGTTTCCCTGGCTTCTCACACTTAAGCTTTGCTGTTTCTAGTTATTTGATTGCAGAACCTTCGAAGAAAAATGTTTGGTGTTAATTGTTATGTTATCCCTCACACGCTTCTGGAACAGGTATATCCCTCACCGAGCCCACGCAGGAACCGACATGTAATCCCAGGGAAAATGACCCTGGCCCTGCTAAATCATTGGATTTTAAGTCACAGCTCTGTTTATCTCCTTTCAGCAAGTTTTTTCCCTGTGCAAAATGGATCGTTTAGTTTCATTATTATCACTATGCTTATCAACAACTCTTTCTGTCAACGTAATTCAACCAAGACTTATTGAGTGTCCACTGACTTTCTGTAAACATTTCCTCCATCTGTAAATCAAAGCTACTTCAGCAACTTTGGTCATGCGACTGTGAATTCTGGGGGTGGAGAGGAGAGAGGAGTGGGAAGGAAGGCCTGAAACAATAAAAGAGCAGGCTGTATATAGCCAATTAATCTATGACAAAAGAGGCAAGAGTATACAATGGGGTAAAGACAGTCTCTTCAATAAATGGTGTTGAGAAAATTGGACAGGTACATGCAAAAAAAAAAAGTAAAAGAAAAGAAACCAGACCACTTTCTTACACCATACACAAGAATAAACTCAAAATGGTTAAAGACTTAAATGTAAGACCTGAAATCATAAAACTCCCAGAAGAAAATATAGGTAATATACTCTTTGACATTGTTCTTAGTAATTTTGTTTGGATATGTTTTCCGGGACAAGAGAAATAAAAGAAAAAATAAACAAAGGGGACTATATCAAACAAAACTTTTTTCACAGCAAAGGAAACCATCAACAAAATGAAAAGACAATCTACTGAATTGAAAAAGATATTTGCCAATGGCACAAACAATAAGGTGTTAATATCCAAAATATATGAAGAGCACATACTACTTGACATAAAAAACAACAATCCAATTTTAAAATTGGCAGAAGACCTGAATAGACATTTCTCCAAGAAGGATATACAGATGGCCAATAGATATGAAAAGATGCTCAGTATCACTAATCAACAGAGAGATGCAAATTAAAACCACAATGATGTATCACCTCACACCTGTCAGAATGGCTAGCATCAAAAAAATAACAAGTGTTGGTGAGGATGTGGGGAAAAGAACTCGCACTCATTGTCGGTTTCCAAGTAGTGCAGCTATTATGAAAGACAGTATGGAATTTCCTCAAAAAAGTAAAAATAGAACTACCATATGACCCAGAAATCCTACTTCTGAGTATTCATCCAAAGAAACCCAAAACATTAATTCAAAAAGCTCCATGCATCCCATGTCCACTGCAGCATTTTTTACAATAGCCAAGATCCGGAAGCAATCTATATGTCCATTGATAGACAATTGAATAAAGATGTGGTACATATATACACTGGAATATTACTTGACCATAAAAAAGAATAAAATCTTACCATTTGCAACAACACGGATGGACCTAGAGCAGTGGTCGGCAAACTGCGGCTCACGAGCCACATGCGGCTTGCGAGCCCCAGTTTGCCGCTCTGTTGACTAATGAGTTTGCCGACCACTGACCTAGAGGATATCATGCTAAGTGAAATAAGTCAGACAGAGAAAGACAAATACCATATGATTTCACTTATATGTATAAAACAACAAAATGAATAAATAAAACAGAAATAATAGATAAAGAGAACAAACTGATGGTTGCCAGATAGGAAGGGGTTTGGGAGGTTGGGTGAAAAAGGTAAAGAAATTAAGAAGTACAAATTGGCAGTTACAGAGTAGTCACAGGAATGTAAAATACAGCATAGGGAATATAGTCAATAATATTGTAATGGCTGAATTTGGCATCAGGCGACATAAGTTGAATCCTGATCTTAGCATGAACCAGTGACCCTGAGCATGTCATTTAACCTCATTGAGATTTTAGTTTTCTCATCTGTGAAATTAAGCATGTTTTTTTGAGAAAAACATTCCTCCAGGCATGTTGGTGGGTGACAGTTGTGAAGATGCTCCTGTGACAGTGGAAGATGAAGCCTTTTCTGGGGAGTCCGAGGAGAGTTCTGGCCAGAGCTGGGGGAGCTAAGATGTGCAGGAGGGCCCTCCTGCATGGGGATGGGGATGGGGACCTGGCGCTAAGAAGGAAGGCTGGCAAGGGGCCTGCAGAGGTGTCCCGTTCCTGGGGATGAGAATGAAGGAACACTTCTCACTTTGAGACCCTCCTGGGAATGAGACAGACTCAAAGTCTCATCCTCTTGAAACCAGCCTGGTTTTTATTTTTATTTTCTGGGTTTATTTCTCTTTTGTCCTCCCTTAAGATTTACAGAAGCATTTTGAGCAATTCCAGCTGTCACAGCTGAACCAAGGGGAGTTAAGAGAAAGGGTTGGTGCCCCTGCTCCTGGGCCAACAAGGCAGGAGCAGTGGGATCAGGGCAGGGGAGCCCCAGGGAAGACTCACACTGACGGACCAGGGCCTCTGGTTTCCAACTGTTTCTCCCACCTCAAGAGTCTCCTTCCAGAGCTCAATCCATTTGGAGTTTTATTTTATTTCAAGAGGCAGAATTCTCTCACGCTTTTTCCAAGTCTCACGCCTCAGCTATCCCAGTCAGTCCAGCAATGGTGATGGGTTACATGGAGCCATACAATCTCTCCCAGGCCCCTGGATGGCCCAGTGCACCTACCGGCTGGCTTAGGTGAGGATGCAGCTGTGGCCTGGAAAAGCCTTTCTCTGGCTTCTGTGCTCAAAGGTTGGCCTCATCATGTCAGGCTAGACTCCAATCACCCAGCACCCCAGCCCACAGGATGCCCCTTTGTGATGTAAAGAGCTGGAGCATCCTGACTGGACGCCAAGGCTGGGCCCCGTCCTAGAAATTAACTTGCTGTCAGGGGTCAAGTGCTTTCCACTGAATGTCAAAAGGGCACTTAAAGATCGGGGTAGCCCCTTTGTCATCTGTGTTTGTTATCTATGTGCTACACTAAGCGTGGTGAATGGGCACTCAGAGGTCTAGCTCCTTCCGCTCAAATGTAACAATAACAGCAGCTAACAGGTTGGTTTTGTTTTCAGAACATAATGTATGCCAGGCATAGGTTATCTCCTAAAACTTTCACAGTACATCTAGAGTTGGTCTTATTTTCCTCATGTTGATAGGGAAACGGAGATTCAGAGACCATGATCTGCCCAGAGTCACACAGCTGGTGAGTGGGGAAGGCAAGATGCAGACGCAGGCGTGTCCTCTTCACCATGAAGCCACACCCTGACAGTGGCTGGGGTTCGTTATGTTTCTTGTGGTCACCGGTACTAGACACCAACAGTGGCCGGCTAAAGAAATAAATGGGGTAAGGAGAGGGCTTAGCACTTCCTGGAAGATTTCTGGAAGAGCTCTCAGAACCCAGTGGAGAGCTGCTCCCTGGGCAGGGAGGAAGCAAAGCAGCTGGGGGCTGAGCAGCGGGGTCTGTGGCCGTTCTCTCCAGGGCACTTGGCGCCAAAGCTCTTCATCTGTGTTTAAAGTTCAAAACTCCTAGAAAAAAAGAAGTCAGACTATTGCAGCTCGGTCAGGTGTGCGTGCTGGGCTCACAAGCTTGGGCCAGCAGGCGCGGGCAGGAGCGGACATGGGATGCTGGGAAGCGGGGAGGGAAAGGAGCTCCTAGGGAAGGAGGATCATTGGGAGCCAGAAAGCTGCTTCTCTGCTTCCAACAAGGTCAATGCTGGTACCAGAGGGATGACCAAGAGGGGCCATGAATCTTCCTCCTTAGAGGGATTCAGAAAACACAGAAATCCTACCTGACGCCTGGCTCTCATGAGTTACACGTGTCTGACCCCACCCATCCTTTCCAGGTAGGCTCCCTCTGCCTTCGGTCCCCTCCTCACCTTAACAAGGTGACCTTGTCAATGCCTGTGCTCAGTTATTTCCCACGCCTCGCTCATTCCCTTCACTTCCTCTCCAGCAACCCAAGTCCGCTCCCTCCTTCAAGGTAAGTTCCACATCCTTCAAGAGCCTTTCTTGCCCCTTGCACCCCTAACCCCCCTCCCCCACTGCCCTGCCTCATACCTTATTGTTTTAGCCCCATTCTCTATTTGCCATCTTGCTGTCCACTGCTGTTTCTTGGGCTTCTCTCTGCCAACTAAAATAGGCTCTTTGAGAGCAGAGACCTTCTTTTCTTGACTTCTTATATTCTCTATATAACCTATTATAGGACTGAACAGGTTCATTAAAATAACCACAGATAACTATACAGCCTTTACAGCTCTGCAGATTAGGAAACAAGGACACTGGTTCTGACTTTGCCATGTGATGCCTGGGGCCTCCACTGGAGGCTGGAATCATCTGGTGGTTGGTGCCGGCTGTCCCCTGAGACTCAGCTGGGGCTGGGCGCCAGAGCACCTGCACACGCCCTCCCCATGTCACTTGGGCTTCCTCCCGGCATGGCAGCCTCAGGGTAATTAAACTTTCTACCTGAGTGTCCCAGAAGAACCAGGCAAAAGCTGTGTGACCTTTTCTAATGTAGTCTCTGAAGTCACACATTGTCACTTAGTACTGCACTCTCCTGGTTACAAGCGAATCCCTAAGATTGACCCAGATTCAAGGGTAAGGGACACAGATCCCTACCACTCAATGCCAAGAGTATCAAAGAAATTGACAAACATGTTTTAAAATTGCCACAACTCTCCATTGGACAGGTGGGGAAATTGAGGCTTAGAAAGGGTAGGTGGACTTGCCCGCAGTCCTTCACCTGAGTGGAAAGCAGAGTCAAAGGCATCCCAGCTCCTGTCCTTCCTGGCACCTGCTGGGTGATGTGCTAATGGGTTAGCTATGAGGGAAGGTGACAGCAGGGATAGGGAGAGAAAGACAAGGGTCAGTTGTCTCTCTGGACCATTCTTGCTCTATGTCTTCTCTGCTCCGGGAGTTCCTTGGACCCGCTGCCCATATTGGACTCTACTCAGTTTGGGAGGTGCCACTCTCTCTGTGTGAGAAATAACTCTCTTCGATAGCGAGGAAATAGACAACGTGAGGACATCAGTGCCAGATGTGTGTGTTGTGTGTGGGTCTGAGATCTGTTTGTGGCCCATTTCTGGGGCCCGGCTATCCAATCATGTGAAAGGGGCTGGGGCTGAAGTCTGAGCAGGAGATGAAATGCTGGAGCTGGGGGCTGGGGGCTGGGGGCTGGGGACTGGGGGCTGGGCGCTGGGGGCTGGGCACTGGGGCTGGGAATGAAGACTAGAGGCTGGGGCTCAGGCGCAGGCGTTTGACTGCCCCACTCCAATATGATCTGACACTCATCCCCAACACACGTGCCTATTCACACATCTGTTCAGCACTTGCCTGCAATCAGTTACGTTTTATTATTGGACTTGTCACCATATTAATGTAGCCATACATTTAAATTGATTGTAATTGTAAGTTTCCCGAAAAACCTTGGGTTTATTGCAAGTATTAATTAACTGATGCACTCACATTAAAAACAATTATGTAACCGCAGACCTGACTTCCTTGTTCTCTGTCAAAAAAGGGGGTTTCGTATAATGCATAAAATGTGTGGATTAATATTTCACAATTAAGGTCAATTTCCATTCAGAAAGGAAAGATAATTAACTGGCTCTCACTGTAATCTGACAAGTTTCAATTAAGAATACAATTCTTTATAAACTTTCTAATCTAGACACTCGGAGGACATGTTAACGAAGCTACCGATAAAAAGAATCATTAACAAAATAAATCAGGACCCCTGGCTTGCAAAGCTGAGGTGGCATCCGTTTTCACGTTAAGTCAATGAGGCTAGAACTCAGGAAAGTTGTGCAAAGGCACAGCTGGGTTCTTACTCTGCAGAGAAAAATGAGGTGGCCCTCTCCGGCCTGCCCGAACAGAAGCCCTTCCCACAAAAGCTGAGTTAGGCGTGAGGGTTTCATTCTTCATTCTTCCTCTGCCGCTTCTTAGCTGGGTGACTCTAGACTGGAGACTTGATCCCCCCGAGTCTCTGTTTCCCAACTTATTAAAGGGAATACATCGTATTGACCTCTTCTTGCTGTTGGAATTGAACATGAACTGATATATGTAACCTGCTTAGCACTCTGGCTGGCATTAGCCAGGACTCAATAAAGACAGAACCTGGTGTCGTGTTCATTGAAGCCAGGAGGGGACGCTAAAAGCGGGAGATGGAAGCTCTAGCTATGAAACTTTGGGCAAGCTCTTTCCCCTCTCTGGCCCTCCAACCCCTTCTGTAGTTGAAGCTACTTGGGCCCCTGCTTGCTGGGGGCTCCCCTTCCCCCTAGACCTCTCCGTACTGTAATGGAG
Source organism: Plecotus auritus (assembly GCF_963455305.1). NCBI lineage: Eukaryota > Metazoa > Chordata > Mammalia > Chiroptera > Vespertilionidae > Plecotus > Plecotus auritus. The sequence goes on from NC_137782.1 coordinate 151,128,079, forward strand.
TAAGATGTCAGCCCCCCTACCCCTCACTCCCTTACATGTCCTAGGACAGTGGTCGGCAAACTCATTAGTCAACAGAGCCAAATATCAACAGTACAACGATTGAAATTTCTTTTGAGAGCCAAATTTTTTAAACTAAAACTTCTTCAAACGCCACTTCTTCAAAATAGACTCGCCCTGGCCGTGGTATTTTGTGGAAGAGCCACACTCAAGGGGCCAAAGAGCTGCATGTGGCTCGCAAGCCGCAGTTTGCCAACCACGGTCCTAGGAGATCACCCAAGATCTCACACCCACCAAGTTAAGGGATAGAGGCTTCTTAGAGTCAAGGATCTCATCCATTGAGCAAAGTCTGCCTAAGGTCATGGCAAAAGAGCAAGTAAATCCCACAGCCCACAGCCACCTTTGTGACATGGCTCTGCCTCCATTCCCCGCCTGGAGAAACCTTCACCATAAAACCTTGAGATTCCCTGTTTTGCAACCCCTGAACCCCTTGGAGGGCTGTTCAACTCCCCAAACAATAGACCTGATTGAGCCCCATTTTCAAAGTCACCCAATGACATTAACTTCTAAATGTGTGTAGGTGGCAAGATGGGGGGAAGAAGACCTAACCCTAGCTCAGGCCCTGCTACCTTCAACCTCCTCTGAGTCACCAAATGAACAGAGCCCATCCCAGCTTCTCCAGTCTTAGTTTCTGCAGTAAATGGGGGCTGATTAGAGGATCTCCAAGGTCCCTTGTGCTCCCCAGTTATATATGATTTTGTTTTTCTTTGTTATCTCCTCCAGCATCTTTTATTTTATTATTTTTACAAAGTCAAAGACACAACAGAGGTGTTTGACATTCCTTCTCTGAAAAGGAGGTAGCTGTACTGGTTGGACTGGGGCTTTGCTATGTCCCCTGACCCAGCCACCCCACCTGGCTGTGAGGCCTCTCTGTGAGATGATCTCTCACTGAGGTTCAGTGCTCAGTGTGATTCCAGTGGGGAGACCACAGCCTGGTGCTCAGGATCCTGCTGAGGAGGCTGGGAGCTTCCAGGAGACGGGAAGGCAGCTCCCCATCCACCCACCACCCCTCGGTGCGTGATGACAGAGAGGATGGAGGCACTCTGCCACACTGAGTCACTCTAGTTCTCTTTCCAGGACATCTTGGTCTTTACACTCTTTGCAACAGGCAGCGCTGATAGAAGAAGCAGCTACGGTCAGCTACGTTCTCCTCATTGCAGAGAGCCCCGCTCTGAGCACCGGTCACTGAGCGCTCCCCTCCTGCGAGTCGGTCCATTCACTCTCCTGCCTGACACCAGCAGCTGCTGACACCCAGCAGGACGGCAGGAGTGGTTGGGATTTAAGGGCAAACTTCCAAGGGCAAGACTCCCCAAGCCCACCCCTAACATGTGCCCTCACATGTCCCCCAAGGCAGCTGTTGCATAAATTCCCTGGCTCCAAGGAGGCGTGGGGCAGTAAAGAGATGACAGGGAAAGCAGGGGCTGCAGGGAGAAGAGCGTCTGATTGTGAGCCGGGAGTCCCGGATGTTTTTGTTCACCCATTCAACAGCTGTTTACTGCCAGCCAACCAAGTGCCAAGCATTTTTTTAGGTGCCGGGGATACAGGTGTCAATAAAACCAATAAGATGCTTGCCTTCATGGAGCTTGCATTCTAGTAGGCAGAGAGAGGCAATCAAGGAAAAAAGTCAATAAAGCATAGAATATGGAGAAAAATAAATCAGGGAAGGTTCCCAGGGGTGAGAGGTGTGCAATGTTAAATGGGTGATCAGGGACCGTCTTGTTCTGATGGTAACCTTGGAGCAAAGACCTGACGCAGGTGAGCTCCCAGTCCTGACTCGCCACTGGCTTCCTGGGGGAGCTGGGAAAGTCACTTTTCTTCTCTGGTTTTTCTGGAAAAATACCCTGATAAGTGGGCTGACCTAAATCAGTAGCTTGCAAACATCTTTTTCTTTATAGCAGATCCCTTTAGAAAGTGCAGAATTCCCTAGAGCCCTATGGGTTAGGATTCCCAGATTAAAAAAAAAAATTGGATAATCAATTAATTTGAATTTCAAGTAAACAATGAATCCTTTTTTAACATAGGTACTATCCCAAATAGTGCATGGGACATACTTACACTAAAGCATACTGTAGTTGTTGTTTATCTGAAATTCCAATTTAACTGACTGTCCTGTCTTTCTATTTGCTAAATCTGGCAACCCCACAGCTCACACAGGAATGCGAGCAAGGGATGCACTTCCCAGAACCCTGGAGCTCTGTGACTGAGTGGCCTCTCGGAACCTCCGTTTCTCCGCGGGCCAGGGCTGGAAGGCATGGCAGAGAGATACTGATGGGCCCCCGTGGGGATAATGAGTGGCCCCCACAGTCCAGAGTGCAGCCTGAGCTAGATCCCAGGCCAGGAGCTCTGGGATCTCAGCGGGGTTCAGAAAAATACCCAACGAGAAAGCATGTGGCCCCGTACCTGGCAGTGGTAGGAACCCAGAAATTATTTGTTTTGTCTGGGCCGAGTTTTCCGGAGAATCATCTTGCTCTCCTATTCCGAACCGCCCTGGTGTTCCGGAGGACAACTTCTGGGCCATGTGTCCTAGATGGCCCCTGAGCCCCGAGTGGCCAGGAAGAGGTTGTCACTGAGTCTGGAGAAAGGACCCAGGAGGGCTTGGTTTTCTCCCTAGAAGTCCACTCATTCCTGGGCTGGGAGCTGAGCTGAGTTTAGCTGAGAAGTGCTGGCACCACCCTTTGTTGTGGAAGGGCTGGCCTTGAGCTATCCCACCCAGTCAGGGAAGAAATGGTGACTCTCTTTTTTATTTTTACGAAAAGCAAAAGAACCCACAAGGCTGAAGAGCAGAAATGGGCACGACAGAATATCTGAAAGCCCCTGGCAGATACTGCCAACAGTCGGTTAAACGGCTGGAAGTCTAAGTAAAGCCATCAGCTTCTCCGGAGCCCGAGTCCACAGCAGCAGCGGCAGGACACGCTGTGAGCAGCTGGGACTTCTCGCTGGCCAGGAGCACTTGTTTTGTCCCTGGGGTGTAAGCAGTAGCCTCCACAGTCTGCTCTCAATTATCTGCCTGTGGCTTCTCTGAGGTGGGATAACTGCCGCTGAGGGAGCGGGACTGGGAACAGAGGGCACGGCGGGGGGACGGGCCCAGGCCCGCAGCAGGGCAGAGGTGGGAGAAACCAGGACACGTTATCTGTGGCCGTGTAACAAGCATGCAGTGGCTTCACTCGTGAAGATGAGAAACCTTTATTCCCAGTCCTCATGGTTTCTGTGGGCCCACCAGGCTCACTGGGCAGCGCTCCTCTGGGGTCGCCCGGGCTGTGGCATTCGGGTGGCAGCAGGGGCTGGAGGCATCAGAAGCCTTGACTAGCCTGGGCGTCCTAAAGCGCTTGGTGCCTGTGTCTGGCGCCCAGGCCCAGATGGTGGGAACAGCTGGGGGATGGCGGCCACACCTTCTCACTGTGCGGCTAGCCTGGGCTCCTTCCTCCACGGTGGTCTCACAGTAGTGGACTTCTTACACCGTAGCAAATATTTCAGATCGTGTATTTCCAGAGTCTTTTCTTTGACCTGCCTCACAAGTCAAACAGTGTTACTTCCACTGTACTCTAATGATTAAAAGGGCCTGCCAAGATCCAGGGCCAGAGAGACTACACAAGGGTGTGAATTCTGGGAGGCGAGGTTCATGGGTGGGGGGGGGTCCATTTTGGGGGAACTGGCAGCCACAGTGTCGTGTTGTGGGGCTGGGGGTGGGACAACAGCAGCTGGGGGTGGGGGCAGGGGTATGTCCATCAGCCCAGCTTCCAGGCAGAGCAGAAGCAGAAGTGACAAGGACAGCCGCTTGGCTCACTGGTATCAATGATGCCCTCTAAACCTCAGAGAGTAGGGCTGTGTGGGACAAAGAACCAAGAAACCTGGATCCTTGTACTGGCTCTGACATTCTCTGGCTGTGTGTCTTTGGGCAAGTCCCCAGACCTCTCTGGGCACTGGTTTCCTCACGTTACAATTAAGGTAATTGAATAAAAATCACTCCAAGTTTCCTCTCGCCTCTGAGCTAAGAAATATAGCATGTTATATGAGCTCAGCACAGAGCTCAAGTCTCTCTCAAGAAGCAAGGAGACAAGTGTCCCATCCCAGGGCCATCCTCAGAACAGGCATGAAAATTAGAGGTGCCCAGTCACCAGTCACCCATCTTCCCACCTTCCTGCAGTAACCAAATCCTTGTGGCTAATTGATACGTCCAACTCAGGGGACCCTACACTTCCCTTCCTTACATCACGTGTGTGATATGTACATGTGTGTGTTCTTGTGAATGTATGTGCTTGGGAGGGTGTAAATGTCAGGCAAGTGTCCCACTACATGTTGTTTCTGCTCAAGGGAAGACTGCCAAATGGGTAGTTTATACTGGAAACAGCCTGGAATATCTCACTATTTATATAACTATGTGTTGTATGGCTTTTTAATTTAGCCCTCATTCCAAATGCATGACACGTCCTTTTGACACCTTGAAGAAATGTTTCTCAGATGGCAGGCTGGGCACAGCAGCTCCAGGCTGCTAAAGGAAAACATACAACCCTGAAAATTAAAAGTGATTTAGGTCCTCTTAGGAAATGCCTTGCTTCGGGCTACTTGATGTGGTCATTTATTAAGTGACTTAATCAGGAAAGTAACGCAATCTCAGAGCAATTAAGTCCCTTTCTGGGCACTCCTGGGTCCTCCCAATTAGGAGGCGGGTAATGCACTCATAATGGGACTATCAGAAAAGAATGGCTTCCAGGGGCTGAGGAACGGTTAGCTGCTCAGCTAGGAGAACTCTCTTGCTGAGAAATGTACTTTAAACCACTGACTCCAGGGAAACTTCCCTCGGATTGAATTCAAGCAGTTTTTAACATGGTTTACTTGCCCTACAGTGGAACGAGTGAAGGTTATAGAGTCAGAGCCCATCGGAGTGTAAAGAATCTCAGAGGTCTCCTAGCCCAAGCTTGTCATCTCTCTGCCAAGGAAACAGAACATAGTGCCCAAGGCTATACACCTTGTCTTTGCAGATCTGGGGCCAGGTGCTTGGCTAAACCACAGGGGAAAGAGACTCGGAGGCTCTGCTGGAATAGTGAAGGGACATGCTGGACCCTCCGAATAACCAGAGGTGGCTCCAACAGTGAGCAGGGACAAATGGATTCAATATCCCGGGAGAAGCATCCTGTGCCCAGTGTGAATGGTGAGGTGAATCCCAGTGAAAGAATTTGTTCAAAAATATTTATTGAGCCAAAACCGGTTTGGCTCAGTGGATGGAGCGTTGGTCTGCGGACTGAGGGGTCCCAGGTTCGATTCTGGTCAGGGCGTGTACCTTGGTTGCGGGCACGTCCCCAGTGGGGGGCGTGCAGGAGGCAGCTGGTCGATGTTTCTCTCTCATCGATGTTTCTAGTTCTCTCTCCCTTCCTCTCTGTGAAATATCAATAAAATATATTTAAAAATATATATATATATTTATTGAGACCGACTCTGTTCCAGGAACTATGCTGGAAACCAGGAATACAGCAAAGAACACTATATCCGGCCCAGTGAGGGAGCTTCCATGGAGAGGTGTGAGAAGGAAGGCACCGTGGATGGATAAATTAATGGGTGGATGGATGGGTAATAAGTGAATAGATGGATGGATAGTTGCTACACTTAGAAATACAGGAGAGCAATAATTCAGGAATAAGTTAGGGCCTGGACTCAGAAATCTTGAATCCTACCCTCCCTACAAGCTTACAACACAACCACAATCAACTCTCCTGTTCAAAACAACTTCATTGCCCGGCCAGTGTTGCTCAGTGGTTGAGCATCGACCTATGAACCAGTCAGTCATGGTTCGATTCTCTGGTCAGGGCATATGCTAGGGTTGCAGGCATGATCCCCAGTATGGGGTGTGCAGGAGGCAGCTAATCAATAATTCTCTCTCATCATTGATGTTTCTCTCTCTCTCCCTCTCCTTTCCTCTCTGAAGTCAATTAAAACACACACACACACACACACAACTTGCCCTAGCCAGTTTGGCTCAGTGGATAGAGTGTCGGTCTGCAGACTGAAGGGTCCTGGGTTTAATTCCGGTCAAGGGCACATGCCTGGATTGCAGGCTCAGGCCGACGTGCGGGAGGCAGCCAATCGATGATTCCCTCTCAACACTGATGTTTCTGTCTCTCTTTCCCTCTCCCTTCCTCTCTGAAATCAATAAAAATATTTTTTTAAAGACTTTATTGGAAGTCCTCTGTAATTTATATCCTACCTCCCGTAGCTGATGCTGCTCCAGCATTTGCCTTTTACTTCACTCCTGGTTATGCTCGTCACAGTGCTCCCACCACCATAAAACCCCTACTGCTCCTGCTCTCAGGTTGATCCCATTCTTAGAATGCCCTCCCTTCTCCCTCCATTCAGCACCCCTGCTCACTCCAGGCTCCCCTCTGGGCCTGCCTGTGACACAGCTGAAGCTTCTCTGCGAGATGTGCTGTATCTGATAAGCCAGACTACCCTCCCCCCCCCCCCCCGCCCCGTCCCCATTAATCCCTCCCCCGGCTAAACTGTCAGGTCAACAAGAACAGGAACTGTCTTCCCTTCAGGGCCCCCACAGACTGGAACATGATCAACAGAGACTTTAGGAATAACCGGCTCTGGACAAAGTAAATGGAAGAGGCCCCCAAGAACAAGTATCTGGCTTGGGCTCTCCCTAGGAAACTCTGAAACCCCAACTTTCCTCCTAGAACTTGCTTCATACCGCACCCCCCTACACCCCCCTACTGTGCTTCCTGGAGCCCCCCCCCCCCCCTCAGAATCAGACTTGGGATGAGGCCTAGCATGCTGGGCAGGGAGTGGGGAAGGGCCTCTTGGACAGTTTTACAACAAAAACTACTCTTCTGAGCTGTCAGTGACTCAGCATCTTGGATCCCAAATGAAAAAAAAAAAAAAAAAAAGCTGTTTGTATCCTGGCAGGAAGCGCAGAGGGCCCAGCTGACTTTGTGAAGCCACCAAGCCTGGCTCAGCGCCCGGCCAGCCATGTCAAATCCGGGCACCTGAAGTCTGACCCGCTCTGCCAACCTCCAGACCAGTCAGGAATGGGGAAAGAGCACCTCCTATTGACGGGCTGGGTCACCCCATTTTATAGATGGGAAAATTGAGGCCTAAACAGATCAAAACCTCTTAAGGGTTCCCCAGATCACTCCTCTTTCTCCCTGAGGTCTGGCTAGAGCAGCCGTGGGCAAACTACAGACCGCGGGCTGGATCCGGCCCGTTCAGCTGTTCTATCCAGCCTGCGGAGCCGAAAGACCGTACCCTTTTATGTAATGATGTTTACTTTGAATTTATATTAGTTCACACAAACACTCCATCCATGCTTTTGTTCCGGCCCTCCGGTCCAGTTTAAGAACCCATTGTGGCCCTCGAGTCAAAAAGTTTGTCCACCCCTGGGCTAGAGCCACTTTGAGCAGGTGGAAGGTGAGGAAGTAACCCTTCTTCAGAACAGTGGCAACCCAGTCCTGAGGGAAGAACCTCCAAATGAACATCAATCGCACAGGGGTCCTTAACCAACTTTTGTACCTTTGGCAACAAGTGCATCCTTCTCAGAATAATATTTTGATGTGTAAAATAAAATATTCATGATAGCAAAAAAACACCCTATTATGTTAAAATTATAAAAATAATTTTAAAGCTATATAGTAATATATGTGCTTCTTTATTAACATTTTACATTGCAAGATCTAGCAGTAGGGTCTAATAAATAGCATAATTTCAAAGTAATGATGAGCATAAGTATTTCAAGATGTCTGCATCACGGCTCATGTGATGTGACAATATCTGTGGTTTCTGCTGGTGGGAAGGTATAGGTATTGCCCGATACTGTGATGGTTTATGCCTACATTCTTTTTTTTTTTTTTTTTTTTTACATTTTTTTAAATTGTTTGAAGTATTAGAAATAGTAGTACATATGTCTCTTTTTTTCCCCCATTGACCTCCCCCCACCCTCCCCTTCCCCACAGTACATGCCTTTACCTGCCCCACCCCCCCAGTGTCTTTTATCCATTGGTTATGCTCATATGCATGCCTACAAGTCCTTCGGTTGATCCCTTACACCCCCCCTCCCCCCCAAAACCTCCTCTGCCTTCCCACTGTAGTTTGACAGTCTGTTCAATGCTTCTTTGCTTCTGTATCTATTTTTCCCCCTTTTCTTTCCTTTAAAAAATCTTGCCTCTGCAGACTAGAAATAGACATATAATAACAAAAAATGTTTGAGTCCCAATTTCAATGTCCAACAGTTCTGATTCCCCGTTTCAATGTCAAACAGTTCCTTATGTGTACATGTCAGCAATGATATCTGGATGGTGGGCACATGGTGGCAATGCAGGTCCAACCCTCTCTGGTTTGGTCCTAGGCAAGTGCTGTGTCGCACAGCTTCTGACTGCTAGCGTGGCAAGGCGTCGTCAGCGTCTCCCATCTCTGGACTGTTTCTCCTCTTGTCTTCATGGTTGGAGCAGACCTGTCAATTCCTCTCTGTTGCAGGAATCCACATGGTCTTGGAGTTGTTTTCTGAAAATATACAAACATATTCTCGACCAAGAGTTAATAAAGGAATCTTTTCTATATAATTGATTTGGGATCCTTTTTATTTTTGCCCAAACGATTTTCCTTTTTCTTATTTAGACACCATGTGCGTTTTGCTGTTAGCATTACAAATAGAAATTAATTTTGTAAAGTAAAAATTTTCTAGATGTAATTTACTTATAGGATATTTTTCCTTACATGATATTACCCTACTATCCCCCCTTTTTTGATTAATAGAGGCTTTTGTAAATTTTATAATGCAGTCTTGATAACTTTAAATTTTAACTTTTTGCACAAAAATATGACTGCTTTAGTTTCATTGCATGTTCAGGAATTTTACCATGAGATGAACTACCAATAGAAATTTTAGTTAACACTTTAGGAACAGCTTTTTGTCCAGTGCAATTAAATTTTCTTGAATATTCACTTATTTGAATTAGCCTATTTAAATTACTCTGAAAACTTGATTATTATTTTACTGTCAAATTTAATACTCTACCAACAATCTTAGTTTACCCTGTAAATATTAGTGGAAAGGCTTATTTGCATTCTTGAGTAGGTCTTGAGCATTCCTGGTGCTAGGCTGGATTTAGATATAGGGCAGCTGCTGTGGGCCAAGTCTCTGTCTGTTACCTGGGTCCCAATCTGAGCTGGGCCAAGTCACTGTCTGTCACCTGTGTATGCCTACATTCTTGAAAGAACTGCTGAATTTCACTTGGAGGTTAGTGCAAATAAAGATGCAATGTTTTCCCCATTCAAGTTCACAGACACTTTGAATGCTATCCACTGGAATGCTGACTAAGCATTTTCACATGCTTAGTTAATGGTAGGATCTTAGGCAAAGGCCTGACATTCTCCTACCCCAAACTGAGTGGCCAGCACTCCTCCAGACACTTGAGAAAATGTGCCCTGAATTGAACCAAATACCTCTCAGCCCTCCCACCATGGCAGGGAGTGGAGATAGTACACTATGCCTGTTCCTACCACCCGTTCAGACAAGCTCATTCCCAAAAATTCAAAATCTCTTCATAGAGGGGCTTTATTTTCATTTGAATATGTTTGGAAGCAGAGGGAGGTGTTAGATAACAGGCCCGGTGACTGCTGAAGGGAGACCTGTGCAGTGGCAGGAAACGTTCAAGAACAGTTCATCCTTATGAAAATATCCTCCCTCTGACACCAGCCAGCTCGGATACGTGGGAGGGGGCCGTCGGAAATGAATCTCCATTCCAGAATGAGCCAATTCTTTCAATGAGGTGGTTTCCCTCCTGCCCGGGCCATCGCTGAAATAAAACACCGGTAAGGTGTTGTTGCGCTGGCTTGTCCTTGCATCCAGCTCAGGTTGCCCCTGAGACCTGCCTGGAGGCGGGGTACAGGCCCTGGCCTTGCGGCAGTGCTCCGTTGTACTGGCATTGATTAACCTGCCTGGCATCTGGGTAGTTCTGTGGATTCCTTTTTTTCTTCTGCTCCTGCCAAATCATGGTCAGTGTATCCAACATAAACCGAACAGTTCTATTGCTCAGCAATATAGGGTAGTGGTTATAGGCCCAGACTCTGCAAGCAGACCTTGGTTCGACTCCCTCCTCTGCCATTTCACTAATTTAACCTCTGTGTACCACAAGCACCCAGTTTGCCATCTGTAAAATGGGCCCAATAATAGTATCCTCTTCATAGAGTAGTCACAGCAGTCAATGAAATCCTGCTTCTAAAGCCCTTTGCTCAGTGTCTGCACATTGTAGGCATTCATTAAAATATAGCTATTATTTATAAATTAATAAAAGTCTTATTTTGAACTCCTACTAGTAAAGGTACCATGCTGGGTCCTGGGCCATTTTCATGTTCAAGGACAGGCAAGGACTGCAAAGGAGAAATTATTTAATCCAGTTAATTTTGAAAAACTATAGGAAAGGAAAAATATTTGTTGTCCCAGGAAATGAACTACGTTGACTAAAGGGTAAACGTGGTGCCTGCCTTTAATGAGAAGGGAGACCCCCGGTGCTATGGGATGGGGTAGGTGCGTACAAATGTTATTCCATCCACTCTTGTGCTTGTCAGGCTAGTGGCTGTGAAGGGAGATGAAAGCCCTGTTCTTGACCCCAAAGGGGGGCTGGAGACTCCCAGAAAGCACAGGGCCTCCAGTACTTGGCTGCCCAGCAGCCCTTCCAGCCTGCGTCTGTGTACACCACAGATCCCGGGATGAGCTCAGGGCTGGGGGCAGGATCTATGAACCCTGCAACTAAATGCTACCTTTTGTGCTCAGGAGCATTTTTTTGTAGAGAGGACTTTCCTCACGTTTCCCATGGGGCCTCAGACCCCCAACATCAAGAACCACTGCTCTTCAGATTAGCTTCATCCCATCTTGCATGGTTCTCAGACTACACTGTGAGCACCAGTCCTTTCTCTGCAACCAGACTCATTTACCATTTAGGGCTGTCACCTGACAGGGCCAGAATAAATGTGCCCTGGTGGATTCTGTTAGTTCTACATATTTTGACTTTTCCCAGAAATCTCACTCTCTCACTTTGGAGAGCTAGAGGGAAATAAGCAATGGCCACAAACCCTAGGAGGCCTTCCCCGGTGTAGCGAAGGTAGGTCCGGAAGGCAGCACTCAGCTCGGCGCTCATCAGACTTCAGTTTGTCCCACTCATGCCTCTCCCTTTGTCCTAATTCCCCCTGTTGTCCAAAGCCCAGATCAAGACCACCTTTTCCAAGAAGCCTTCCTTGCACACCCAGGCACACAATATTTCCTTCCTCTTTGACCTCTCTGCCCGTCATGGTGAAAGGCAGCAGTGTGTGGACTTGTTTTCTTCTGCTTCACACTGGTTGGTTCTGTTGCCCAACTAGTCTATAAACTTCTAGAGGGCAAAACAGTATCTTCCTCTCTTCTCCCCCTGACAGAGCCTAGCACAGAGCTGGACATAGAGGAGAAGCACTTTAATTACTCCTTAGACTGATCTTTAGGAAAATAAGTATCTTTGCTTCATTGGCCAAACTAGAATGAGATTGAATTGAATTGCTGGTGAGCATTGTCAATATTGATGGGGGTGACATCTGACCTTCTAGAAACTTCTCAGATTAAAAATGAGCTAGAAAACAAAAGATAGTGGAAACTATAGATTCCTTAAGAATGCCCCCAACCCCAGCCATGTGCCCAGTGGCCATAAACTTCATAACACATTTAGCGTACAAAACTTTCTAGTTAAGAATGCTTGCTATTCAGAAGGGGGGAAACTCAGTAACTGAACGTATTTACATTTTCTAGTTTCAACTTCTACCGCTCTTACCACTTGAGTTTTCTTCCCCCCGAAAACCACCAAATTGTGACTATACTCTTATAGAGGACTGGTTTGGGGGTGACATAGATATATACGGTACATTGACGGTGAAATGGTCCCCGTGACTTCAGGAATTATTTCCTCGTGTGAGTATGAATGGTATATCCATAACTTCCTATGAATGTAAGTATATATGCATTTGTGTGTGTCCACATGTGTATGTATGGGGACAGTATTTGCTTATATATACAAATTACTTGTGTGTACATGCACATTCCTATTTGATTCTGTGTGTGGGTTCCTCCATCTACCCTTTGAACAAGGACCCTACATTTAAGTCTTGCTGAGGCTACAAAATATATCTCTTAAAATACCATAAGATAAGGCAAAACATTATGGCAGCTGAAGTTCTCCTGCTCATCTCCAAACAGGGACCCAGCCTTCTCACATACATTAACTCATTGTCTCATCCCAAAATCCTGGGAGCAGGGTGCTTGTTACACCAGCTTTTTATTCTCACTAGACTGGGAAACTGACTCCATAAGATTAAGTGGCTTGCCCTTGGTCACACTGTTACTAAGTGACAGAGGCAGGATTTAACTCAGATAGCCTGGCTCCAACGCCCACACTCTCTCCAAGGCTGCTGTGGACGGTGAACTGAGAGACCACGGCAGCCTCATGTGTGCAAGTTCCCGTCTTTTCACTGCTCCGGAACCTCTGTTCACATAACTGAATGCTTTTCCCAAAATGCCTAGCCCAGGTCTGAGCATACAATAGAAGCTTGATAATATTTGTCACCTGGAAACTAAATCCGCCTTTTGACACCTTAAGTCAGGTGCTTTCTGAAATAACAATAATTTTATGCAATTACGGAAACACATTATCCCATCGCATCCTAATGACAGCAACAGCTTTAATTATTGGGCACCTATAGTGAACCAGATGTTTCATAAACATTATCTCTAATCCCCAATGAAACCGTATTCAATTCAATCAACAATTGTTGCATGTTTATTTTGTGTCAAGTACTGGATTATTGTCTTCAGTTTACAAATGAGCAAAGTGAGACTCCAAGATTGAGTGACCTACTAAGGTGGTGGGTCTGAACCAAGGACCCAGGCCTGTTTGATACCAAAGCCCACGTCCTCTCTGATCCACCCACCCAAGCTTCCCCATATGTGAGCAGTTACTGACAATGAATGATAGTAAAATGATGAAAACAACGGTGGTAATTGCCAGAGGGCCAAGCACACACCTGTCATCACAAACCAGAATGCCACGGTGCTACCAGAGGACATTTATTTGTGGCTAAAACTGACCCGGTCCCTCTGCAGCAGCCTCACGCGCCTGTTTCCCTGAGCCATGTGCCCTCCCCAGCAGCGCTGTATCTTGTTTCTACATACTTGATTAAAGTGGTCTCACAGCACTGTGCATAAATTAATTAGCACACATTCTTCTATAAGAAACAGCCCCTGGATTTTAGCTTTAATTTACAGAGACAACAACATAAAGTATTGGATTTCCAAGTTAAGAACAATCCTGGCTTTTTCCAGGTTTCCTTTAAAAATACAGAACTTGGTAGCTGCCTCCCTATGGCTGGGTGGGAGTGCCCTCTTGCCCAGGCGTCACCCCAATGCAGAGAGCCAAGAGCAGTCACCAGCCACGGGGAGGGGGTGTCACTGATGAGTGGGACTGATGCATTGTAATTAATGGTAATAAAAATAGATACTGCAGGAGAGAGAAGTGCCAAGCCAGGAATCCCTACTCCCAGATAGAATTTCTCACAGGTAATGGAAAGAAGAAGAAAAAAAGTCACTTCTTATAGGAAACCTGATCTACACGTTGCCTACAGAGGATTTTTGTAAAGTAACTAAGGAAATGCAACTAAAAACAGCAGCCCTACAAAATTAGAATAACTCTATTTAGAAAACTTTCTTTTCTGGAACCCAAGGGAACCTGGTTGGTCGTGTGCTAGTATAGGCAGTTAGACCTGGAATTTCTAAGAGCGGCACATTCAGTCTGTAGCTTCTGTGTAGCCCTGGGGAGACTCCAGCCCCAGTACTTCTGGCTGGAGGAAGCCATCACAGGTCTCTGAGATTTCCCCTACAAAGAAGAGGGGGGCAAGAAGGGGACTGGGAGGGAAGAACAGGATGCTTGAGGAGGAAGAGGGCCATTCTCCTATAGGCCTGGTACTTCCTAGGTGTTGCTGTCGGCAAATCCCATTAGTCATTCAGGCATCCATTCAGACATTTCATGGGCTCCCAATGTGTGCAAGGCAGAACCAGAATCTCCAGAGGGGACATGCGAGCGTGAAAAGCCGGTGTCTGTCTCCCAAGGATAGCGTGATCAGACCCTGGCAACCTGATGCCCTCCCGGCTTCTGTGCGTCTGTCTCAGAGGGAGTGCACTTCATCGATTCGCCTTAGCTCTGGTGCCCCCTCTGCCAGCGCACAAGACCGGTTAGTGCGAGGAGTGGGGGGTGAGCAGGGAACCAGCGCGCCTTCTCCGGAGGGCAAGAAACTGGACCGACCCACCCACCTGGACTCTACGACCTGCCGCGTGGGGGCGCGCGGGAGCAGAGCTGGCCGGAGGCAGGTCCCGGACGCGCGGGCTCTCTACCGCCCCTCGAGGGGGGTGGGGTGGGGTGGGGGGACAGGCTGCGGACTTTCTAGAAGACGGCACCAGGGGTGGCTGGGGATGCTCCAGTGAACTCACACTGACAGAATTTGGCTTCTCTAACCCAAAGCCGAGAGTCTGGCGCCTCACCCGACGCTCGACCCGCCACGCGGCGTCCCCCATCCCACCGCAGGAAAGGGGCCAGGCATCCCCTGTGCGCCCGGAAGGGAGTGCGGCGCGGGGTGGCAGGGACTCTGGGTCTGAGCCGTGATCGCGGGCTGGACCGAAGGCTGCGAGCCGGGCCGAGCCTCGCAGGAAGGCGGGCGGTGCTTTGGGCCTGGGTACACACCTTAAGCCACACTCCGTGCTGGCGCCGCCTCCAAAGGGCCCCTGAGCCCTAGTTCTCGCTCTTTTCGTTTGAACGAGGGCTCCCGTGAGCCCGCGGCCTCCAAACCGTTTTTCCCGCGAGGACACTCCTGGCCACCGCGTAGGGTCGAAGCAAAAGGCCCGAAAGGCAGAGGGACAGCGGGGCCCACCGGGGGACCCTGCTGTTCTGGCCCTGGAGGGCGTGTGACCGTGCCAGCCACGTGCGGCGCGGGCGACCCCCTGCTTCGCGCCGTTTCAGGAGGGCGGCCACCCCGAGCCCAGTGCCCCGCGACCTAGCCCAGCTCGGGGCGCCGCGGGGCCACTGCCTGAATTCGTGGGAGTGGAGTTCCCGCGCCCTGACCTGCCCCAAACGTTGGGCAACACAAAACGGTGGGTGCGGGGTTTGCAAGTACCCGGCTGCGTCCACCCGGCGACGAAACCAGTGGGAACAGGAGACTGGCGGAGGTGGTGGGGAGGCGCCGGGAGCCTGGGCGCTCACCCGCCCTGAGTTGCTTACCCGCTTTCAACGAAACGCGCCTCCGAGGCCCAAGCGCGAGGTCCGGCAGGAAGAGACGGCTCTGGGACGGCGGCCGGCTCACCCCCTACCCTCAGGACGCTCCGAAGCTTGGAGCCCGGAGTGCGGATCTGCGGGAGGGCCTGAGACGCGCAGCGCCATGGCCAGAGTCTGCCTAGGGGATTTCTGCAGCTTTTATGGGCTGGAAAAATAAAGATTTTATTTAAAAAGCTTCTGGTCCTCTGGTTTGGCACCGAGCCCCTCCCCCTTCTCTGCTGGCGTTGGAAATAGCCGCCAAGGAACTCTTTCTACTTAGATCTTCCCCCTTTTTCCTAAATAGCCCCAACCCAAAGTCAAGGAAGCCCTTGGGAGGCTGGTGCAGCTGCTTCCCCCCTTTCCCCAAAAGTCCCTCGAGTGGGCAATGTGCCCGCCCTGAGCAGGGCAATGGGGGGCCCTTCAGCCTTGCATTGGGAAGCTTCCGGCCCAGTTCCAGACACAAAGGCCCCAGAATGTCCCGGACCCAGAGTCATGGGGCAAAGGCATTCTCTCAGTGTGAGCTCACTGGAGCACACCCATCCATCCACGCCTGCTGCCGCCTTCCGGAAAGTGCGATCCCAGGGCCTTCCAGCCCATGTAGGAGGTGAAAGGAGCCAATTCAATGAAGCCCAGAGTTCCACAGGTCTACAAAAGCCTTTTCCTTCCCAGCCATGGAGCTGCTATTTGTGCCTGATGAAACAGTAAGTGCAGGCCTCTCAAGTATGCCGTAGGGGAGGAAGGAGCCTGGGATCCTGTAGATTGGGGTGGGGTAAGTCCAAAGCGCCTGGTAGCCTCTCCAGCAGCTGCTCTGAGCACTGGGACTGGGGGCCCAGATTGCCTTAGGGTCAGGCTGGTGTCTGTTAAATCCTCACCTCACCAGTCACCTCCCAAGTCCTCTGATCTGTGGGAAAGACCGAGGCCATCAAGGAGGGGGCTTCCCAGCAAAGAAACACTAGCTGAGCTTGTAACCTTTTTAGGTGAGCAGGCACTTAGCTGCTGCTGCTGGCAAGATGTTCTAGCCCAGACCTGCTAGAACCGGTTGGTTTCCTGCAAATATGAGGGGAGGGGAGAACTAGGGCATATGGACACACACCCATACATTGGGCAAATGGGGTTACAGGTTCTCTGTGCTTGCTCTGTAATGACTTTTCATATGGCACACACTATATTATCCAAGGTGGCAGGTCCCACCTCCGTTCCCCTGGCCAGGCTGATTCTCGGGCTTAGCGCCCAGGGGTCGCAAAGAGGACAACGCTGGAAGGGATGATGAGTCTGAAGCTCCAGAAAATGAGCCTTAGCTGAACATGGGCAGGACCCAGTTCTGGTGGAAGTTTACTCTTGAAACTCCAGGGGTCCAAGGAGGGGCAAATTCACAGTAGGAGCTATGGCTAAGGTTGCAAAGATCACCCGCTTTGCTAAGGTTAGTATTCTTAGACTCACCCCAACCTAGAACCACCAAGGGACTTGCAAGATCACTCAGGCTTCATCTAATCCTGGGAGAGAATGAGGTGGAGCTGATCACAAACTGGCCCAAAGTTTCACACCAGGAAGTGATGCCCAGTCCCATTCACCTGCACCAGCCGGGTGCTTCCCACAGCCCTGGCCTGACATTGCCAGGATGTAAAGTGGCCTTGGCAGAGCTGGAACCAACCTAACAGTCATTAATCATGTGGCTAAAGTAGAGGTCTTCAAAAGCGTAAGTTGCCCCTTCTTGAGGGTCAGCAAGGCGGGCTCTGAAACTCAGTGTAGCCAGGGGTAAATTCTTCCCCAAAGCCAAGTCTGGAGCGAATCCTGTTTAACAGCACATAGGGCTCTGGAGAGAGTGGTCTGGATGTAGCAGGGCTCTGAAGATGCCACCTGGATTTCTGCAAGGAGCTGTCCCTCGCCCTGGCTCAGAACATACTTTGATAGCCCTGTGGTCTCAACACACCAGGGCAAGCCCCCAGAACAAAGTCTTAGGGACAGTCCTAGGGTTCCATTCTTTCATGCATCCTAACATCCCCTCAACCCCCCCCCCCCCCCACACACACACACACAGACAGACAGACACACACTCCAAGACTTCTAGAACACTAGAGCTGGGGGGAAACTCTTGGGGGGGAGGGGAAGACATTTAGAGGAATAGGAGACTTGTTCATAGGCAACAAGCAACGCCATAACTTCAACCCGGGGCTCTGAATTGCCATTCCAGTGCTCCTAGCACAAACTTCCAAGAAAGCTTACAGGGTGGGAATGAAGGAATGTTGCCTATACACAGGTTCCAGTCTTACGCTGAGGATAGAGCCTGGGCTTTGTGTTGGCTTGGGTCCTGACACCAGGAGCCAGATCGGCTCAGGCCTGCAACAGCTCATAGCCAAGAGGGGAAACGAAGTGGAAAGGACTAGTCGGGGAAGGAACTCAGCCCCTGGCTTTTCTAAACGTAGATAGCATCAGCAGCCCTTCTTCCAGAGAACCAGGAACACGTGTTTCCACACCGTCCTGACAAAGAAGCAACAACCAGGACCCCCTTTTAAAGCCCCTCATTCCTGAGCTCAGCGACCCGGCTCCCATGCTGGAAGTGGCGGGAGCCCATTCCAAGTTGACGGGGGTGGGGGTTGGGGTGGGGGTGGGAGGGGCAGGGTCTTGCCTCCGCTCGGTCCTCCGGAACTAGCCACGGGGAAAGTGCCACGACCGACCGTCCTAGTCTCCAGGCCCTCGCCTCCCCGTGGGCAGACTGCGGGCGCTGCCGACTGGAGTCAACTTCCGTAGAAGCCACACGGAAGTGCTGGCGCTTCTCGGGCCGCTCGATCCGTGGAACCCGTGGGGTTAAGTCTGAGTCCCCGCCCGGCAAGGACAGAGAGCACGGGGCCGAGGCGGTTCCGGCCGCGGGGCAGTCGGCAGGGTTAGGAGAGGGAGGAAAGGCGGGATCCTCCAAGAAGTAGATTCTCAGGCGTCCGCCTGCGGTCACTGCCAAATCTTCCCCACTTCTCTCCCCTGCTCCCTCCCTCTCTCCCTCGAGGATCGCTCTGGTCCAGAGTTCCGAGGAAGGGGGTAGGGCGCGGTCAGCAGGAAAAGCCAAATCCTTGAGGGGCGTCCGCGAAAGTCCAAACTTTCCCATCCCACTGGCCAGCTCCGGGTAGAATCTACCCCTGCAAACAGTGGCCCCAAGAGGGGCGTGGTGACCCGGAGTGGGGCGGGGGCATCCCGCGGAGCCTGCTAAAGGCTCCCCAAAGTTTCTCCCCCCTCAAGGCTTCCTCCACCCCTCTCTTCCCTTCCTCCCGGCACCCCCCTAAGCAGCCCTCCGCCTTTCCTCCCCCCCCTCTTCCCTCCCCCCACCCCGTCCTCCCCTTTTCTCCTCTGCGCGTCTCCACTCCGCCCCCCTCCCGGGTCCGTCTCCTCCCTTGCTCTTTGGGCGTCCGCTCCGTCAATCACCGCCGCCGCGGGCCCCTGCCCGGCCTTCTCCGCCTCCCAGGTTCTTGGAGCGCCTCCGGCTCCTGTCTCAAGCTGCCCTACGCTTTGCGTGGAGCCGGGCGATCTGTCAGCGGAGCCAGCCGGGGGGAGCCGCCCGGCCCGCCGGGGCTCGGGTTACCAGTGACTGACAGCGTCTCCATGGCGAATAATTTGACTCCGACTATTGTCTGGCGCGGGCAGGCCCCGGGTCAGATAACCAGACCAATCAGGGCGCGGGCCGCCGCGCCTCATGCCCGCTTAGAATAATATTATTAAAAAAGCGAGAGAGCTAGACGGGAGGGAGACCTAGTGAGAAGCAAGCGAGGGAGCGACAGGCGAGCGGACGCGGAGCATGCCGAGCGGCGCCCCGGGCGGCCCCCGGGCTTGGACCAGGGCGCAGGCGAGGCGGGCAGGCGACGGGGCCGCAGAGCTGCGCGGGAGCCGCGGCCGGCGCGGGGACGTACTGCAGTGACTCGGAGTTCGCCGAGAGCCAGCGCCGGGCCAGGGAGCCCGCCCCGCCCGCCTCTCGGCCCGGACCGCCCGGCGGGGAGGCGCCCATGCCGGACCGCGCGGCGCGGTGAGGGTGCGCGCGGGCGGGCGGGGGCGCAGCCGGCACCATGTCCATGCTGCCTACCTTCGGCTTCACGCAGGAGCAAGTGGCGTGCGTGTGCGAGGTGCTGCAACAGGGCGGCAACATCGAGCGGCTGGGCCGCTTTCTGTGGTCGCTGCCCGCCTGCGAGCACCTCCACAAGAATGAAAGTGTGCTCAAGGCCAAGGCGGTGGTGGCCTTCCACCGCGGCAACTTCCGCGAGCTCTACAAGATCCTGGAGAGCCACCAGTTCTCGCCGCACAACCACGCCAAGCTGCAGCAGCTGTGGCTCAAGGCGCACTACATCGAGGCCGAGAAGCTGCGCGGCCGGCCCCTGGGTGCCGTGGGCAAGTACCGCGTGCGCCGCAAGTTTCCGCTGCCACGCTCCATCTGGGACGGCGAGGAGACCAGCTACTGCTTCAAGGAAAAGAGTCGCAGCGTGTTGCGCGAGTGGTACGCGCACAACCCCTACCCCTCCCCGCGGGAGAAGCGGGAGCTGGCAGAGGCCACGGGTCTCACGACCACACAGGTCAGCAACTGGTTCAAGAACCGGCGACAGCGTGACCGGGCAGCCGAGGCCAAGGAAAGGTACGAGTAAGTAGAGCTCCCCTTGGGCTCCAGGGAGGGGGTCGCATGGCGTGGGCTTACCTCCCAGGAGAGGCCTAAACCGGGCCCTAAGTCAAAGCCATGGCCCAAGTGAATCCCGCTGACCCGGGTGGCGCTGAGATCTTTTGGGAGACGCAGCGGGCAGGAATTTGTCTAAAGCGGGCAAAGCAATTGGGGAAGTTATTGACTGACGGCCCGGGTCGCTTGTGGACAAAAATGGAGACGCAGTGAGCTTCCAGGCAGGAGCAAGACAGTGATCCCGGGTCGCCTGCCAGCGGGGCTCAGCAGGCAGAGCCTGAGAGTCCTCCAAAGGACTGCGTGGGTTTGGCCTGTTGAGGTTGCTGATTTCAGGAGGCTTAAGCAAATTCGGTAGCACTTGTAGCACGTCCGCACTTTCCCACTTTCCGTGGGCCTTACTCAGTTCTAGGCCCACTAGCCTGGGATTGGAACTTCCTGGTTTGACCTGAATGCGGCAGAGGGGCCTGGGCAAGAATTTCCCTTGTCTGAATATGGATATAGGAGTTGACAGCAAGAATCTTTTATCCCGCATAGAAAGGACAGAGAGGCCAAAAGATGGTAAGTGTCAGCTCTGGGAGAGAAGAGTCACATATGCCCCTTTTTCTGCCTTGTTGGACCCAGCAGCCCTTCTCTGGCCTACCATGCCCTGGACCCCTCTCTCCTTGGGTTTTACCCACCGTGGTGGGTAGATCTAGGTCTGGGGTGAGCTGAGAGCAGCAGAAAGGCTGAGAGTGGCTTGTCCTCAGGGAAACCAAGACTTCATGAACTAGCCTAACACTGACCTAGGCCCTTGTGGCTGCCAGCCCTGTGGCCCCTCAGAAATCCAAATCTGGACTCTGGACTGGGGATGGGGTGGGAGGGGGTATGGGAGAGAAACTGATTGTGGGAGCAGAATCCAGCCGTAGGGCAACAGCAAAACAAGATACCTGGGGTTGGTGGCATCCGGTGTATGTAAGCCAGAGTTTGCATGACTAGGGTTAGGTGGAGGTACTGAACAGTGGAACCAGATTTCTGGAGTGGGGGGGGGCACATCAGGGGGACCCTAGTCTCTGAAACCTTGAGGTTAAGGTAGCCACAGTTGTAAGGTATCAGCTCTTTCAGGAAAACAGGAAGAAAAGGCCTTGGGAAGCCGGTGAAGAAAATCTACCCAAGATTTCAAGTCTTCAAATCTGGCAGGGTTGCCAGTCAAAGGAAGGGCAAGGAGGTGGGTTCTCCCTGCTAGGGTCCCCTTCCACCCAGACTGGCATGCATCCAGACTCCTGAGGAACTTGGTTCTCAGGCCAGGCCCCAGGTGAGGGCTGCAGAGTCCCTCCTTTTCCTGTATGATGGGAAAGTCTAGGCCCCTTCATTCTCCTGTCCCCAATCTCCTACGAGCTGCCATCCAAGCCCCCAATTTCCATCCCCCAGAGGAAGTTTTCACTGTGCCACCAGGGAAAGGAGGTTCTACATCTGCAGGGCTTTGTCGCTAGCCCCAACCAGGAGACCCCTCACCAGGCCTGCCAGTTTGGAGCTGTAGGGAAAGGACTCAGCTCCAGGAACCTGCCTGCAGTGAGGGATTTCCCTCCAGCAGAGGAAAGGAAAAGGAGATGAGGGCCTCTGGGGACCCCAACTTTAAGTGTCTAGTATCTAGGGCCTCTCACCCTCCTGGCCCTACATCTACCCAGCCAACCCTGAATAGCAGAGCCAAGATGGGAAAAGCCAGACCAACTCCAGGGAGCCACGCTCCCCTACCCCTCTGCTCTGGTGGGAAATGTTAGCAGCTCAGTGAGGGGGGCAGGGAGGAGCAACATACAGAGAGTAGGAATGATTTTCATGAGATTGAAAGCATGAGAGGTGAGGCAATAGAGATGATACCAGGAGGATAGTGGAGAGAAATCGGTGTTGAGCGATTGAGAACTGGCAGAAAGAATGAGAGCCCCAGGCCGGGCCAAACATAAGATGGTAGAAACCGAATACCGCAGGCAGCGCCCGGAGGCTCTGGTTCCGAGGAGGACGCAGGCTCGGGCTCCAGGTGTCACAGCGCTGAGCCGCCTCTGTTTCCCCGCTGACCTGCGACCTTGCTCCTGCACTTGCAGGGAGAACAGCGAGAACTCCAACTCCAACAGCCACAACCCGCTGGCGGCGTCGCTGAATGGCAGCGGCAAGTCGGTGCTAGGCAGCTCGGAGGACGAGAAGACGCCGTCGGGGACGCCAGACCACTCGTCGTCCAGCCCGGCGCTGCTGCTCAGCCCGCCGCCGCCACCCGGGCTGCCATCCCTGCACAGCCTGGGCCACCCTCCGGGCCCCAGCGCCGTGCCCGTGCCGGTGCCCGTGCCCGTGCCAGGCGGAGGCGGCGCGGACCCGCTGCAGCACCACCACGGCCTGCAGGACTCCATTCTCAACCCCATGTCGGCCAACCTCGTGGACCTGGGCTCCTAGAGCCCCAGCTGCCTCGGTGCGCTGGCCTCCGCGCCTGGCGCCGAGGACTGAGAGAGCCGTGTCGGGAGGGCTTCCGGCGTGGCGGCCCCGCCAGGGACTCAGAGACCCGCAAGCAAGCGGGCAGAACCGCCAGTTGATGTTGCGGATGGCCCTCGGGTTTGGCCTTTGTTGGGAATTTTTTCCCCCCAACATGTTCGTTTTGAGATCCTTTGGAGACCGGGGGACCGGGGGACCGGGTCTTGAACCAGGGAAGGGAATAAATTATACGCCGTTCTTATGCTCTCTCTCCTACCTTCTCTCTGCTTCTCTTTGTCTGCTCTCTCTTCCCTTGCTCTTTCTTCCTCTTCCTTTCCCTTTCTTCTCTTCTCTCTTTTCTCTTTCTCCCTTTCTTGCTTGCCCCTTCTTTACTCTGTCTCTGTTTCCCTTTATATTTCTGGCTTGTCATTTCTCACTAGGTTTCTGTTTCTGTCTCTCTCTGATTGTCTCTCCTCTCCCCAGCCTCACATATTCTGGCCCTGGGTCTGTACCCCTCAGTCTTTCCCCCCCTGCCTGGCCTTCTGACCCGCACCGCCACCCCTGGATTTCCGAGGTTGGGGGATAGGAGGGGAAAAAGCAAAGACAGCCTTTGAATCCAGGCCATCTCCAGAGGCCCTCCCAGAGGGGTCCTTGGGGCTGCAGGTGTCAGCTTTGCCCTAGTAACTTAATTGAAAGAGAAAGGGCAGCGGTGAGAAGGCTCCCCCGGCCCCCTTACCCCCGCCCCCCCCCTTACCCTGGCCGCTTCCTCTCAGTGAGGCCCAGCCCTGCACTCTCCTCTTCCTCCCGGACGTGACCACAATGCTCCGGCCAGAGCGTGCCTCCCGAGCCTCGGACTTGCCATCTCCCTGTTGCGCCCTCATGTGAATGTTCTTCAGGAAATATTTCTGCTTTTATTTTATAATAAAATTAGAAATGATAAATATATATGGATATACACCACAAGGACCGTGAGCCCTGAGTGCAACAGTGTCTGATTTCCCTGCAGGGACTGGACACTCCGGTGGACCATTCTGGGCAGGGATGCCCCACGAGTCCCAAAACCCGGAGACACCTTCCCACATGCGCAACGTGTCGAAGTGGAAAACTCAGAAAACTAGGAACCCTCCTCCAAAGCCCTCTGGCCTTTTCTTGTCCAGGAAGCTCCATGAGAGATGGGGGAGGGGCGGCCCAGTCCTCCTTGGGACTCCTCTTCTCCCACAGACCAAGCAGTGCCCCCGCCACCTCTCTGCTCACCTCAGGGGAGGAAATGGGAGTCTGTGTGCGGAGCATGGGCACCTGTGTTGGGAAATGCCAAGACTGGGGAACAAATCGGGTCATGGAGGTTTCCTGCAGGGGCGCGCTCCTTAGTGATGATCGCAGTCCCCACAACCAGACCCAACCCACTGGGCAGATTCCCTGGCCCCAAGGGCAGCCGCTCATCTAGCCTTGAAGCCGGAGTCTTGTGTGTGGCCGAAGAGCAAAGGCCTCCAAGCTCAGAAAACGACGCGTTCTGGAGTGGAGATGAAGGGGTGGGGAGGGGAGAAGTCAGGAGACTCAGGGAGGCTGGCCCCGCGGGCCACGCGAGTGTTGTAAATGGAAGCAAGAGGGCGCCTGGGCTTGGCCAGCCAGCTAGGGGAGCACCTCCTAGCATCGTGTGCCCTGGGCGCCTCTGTGGCTGTAAATTAACCTGCAGCCATCCCTCCCCTCTGGGGGATCGAGCCCCCTCCCCTCCTATAAAGCAACCCGTCTTGCCGGTCCTGGCAAAGCGGGCGGGATGTCCCTCCTAGAGGAAATCGATGCGTTTTAGGTTGCGATTGCTGTAAATTCCGAACATGTCCCACTTTAGCCACCAGGACGTTTAGGACCAAACCTGCCACCTGGACAAGGGAAGGGAAGGGAAGGGAAGGGAAGGGAAGGGAAGGGAAGGGAAGGGAAGGGAAGGGAAGGGAAGGGAAGGGCGGGTGGGATGAGGCACCTGCAGGGTGATCCTTGAGCGTGGGAACTTCTCGGGTCTTTCCTCTCTGGTGAAATCAGCGCTCACCGAAACGCTTTCATGGGGACTTTCTGAGCATCAGGGATTCCTTCCCAGTCAAGACCTCGCAGATGCGGTCAACTGGGTGGGCTAACTTGGTGCAGAGGCTATGCCTTCGCTCTGCGCAGGACTGGAGGTCAAGGGAATGAATCCCCAGAGGACTTTAAGACTGGTCCCCCTGGTGCCGCACCAAGTACCCCCACGCCCTGGCACTCCAAGAGGAATCCCAGCCCTGGCAGCTCCCTCAGCCTCTCCTGGAGGCCCTGCTTGCAGGGGACACTCAGGTCCTCAGGGGACCTGGTCTGTACTTGTGGGCCCTGGCGACCAGACTTCCGCTGACGTTGGTGTGAAGAGCCAGCTACTGCCTGAGGGCATAGAGAGGCTCATGGAATGCGGGAAGCCTGGCTGACAGTCCTGGCTTACTTCTGGAAAGGGGAAGCACAGTAGCCCCTGGAGCCTTCTTCAACCCTACCTGCCTGCACCCCCCCCCCCCGTTTTCCAGATACACAGGCAAACAGGCTGTGCACAACTTTCACAAGGGCACAAGCATACACAGGTATCATTTGATTCACTAGTACTGAAAGCTTGTTATCTGTCAGGCACTGTGGATGGCACCAAAAACACTCACCCCCTCACACGCAGTGGCCACACAGGGACTGTCCCACATATGTCCACATACACACATATACTGAGAAACACACACACAGACCCACGACCCATTTTCACAAACACACTAACATGTCCTCAGACAAAACAAACACTCATAAATGAGCCCCTCCCAAATACATACGCTTACACACACAAGCACAAAGATGCATCATGCTTCTCCCCAAGCACGCAAATCCACACTCACACTGGTGCCCCTGTGAGCAGCCAGTCCCAGCCCAGCACCTGTGGGACCAGGGCCCGGTCTCGCAGGGAAGCTTTTGGGCAGGGCTCAGCATCAAGTCTCGGAGTCAGAGAGAGAGAGAGAGAGAGAGAGAGAGAGAGAGAGAGAGAGAGAGAGAGAGAGAGAGAGAGAGATTTCTAGCCCCTAGCCCGAGGAGGCAACAGGTCAGGGATCCTACCTGGGCCTGGCACTCTCGCTCACGGCCTAGGTGGGATCGCTGGGGATTGCGCGAAGCGCTCGCTGGCCAGTAGGGGGCGAGGTGCCCATCCAGCTTTATTCAGTAAAGCGAAGTCAGGCATGGACCCTGCACTACTTGTTGCAACTTCCCTCTTGCCTTCCTCCTTGGAAAGCTAAGCCCGAAAACATGTATTTAAACGGGGAAACTGGGCAGAGGTTCTGAAAATAAACCCAAGTAGCTACTCGCCCACTGCATAAATCTCTACAAGCCATCCTCCAGCGGGTAACTTTTGCATAGATGTAGCCAGGTGAATACAGCCGCTCCCCGTGAGAGGCCACCAAACAGGGTTCCCAGAGGCTTGTCACCCCTCCCTTTTGCCCCCCTCTCCCCGTGGCAGCTCAGAAACCAGGCATTTCACTCAGGGGGCGGCGGGCGACCGGAAGGGAGGAGGGGACGCAGTGGCTGGAAGCCGGGTTTCCTTCTTCTGCTCCTGTGACCGCGTTCGCCTTTCATTTGTTCCCAGGCCCCATACCCACGCAACCCTCGAAGGTGAAGCCAACTGGAGAAGGTAGAACCCAGCCCTCGAGGGCAGCTGGCTGCCTCACCTGCTTGGGGGCTTAAAGCCAAGGGCTACTGAGAGGGCAGAGGGAAGCTTGGGCTGGCTGTGCTTCCTCTTAATTTCCCTCCCCTCCCCCTCCAGCCCGCATGACCCTCCGGCTAGGCAGCTCTCACCCGGGCTCAGGTCAGGCTGCACCCTGGTGTCCCTCCCCTGAAGCGCATCTCCTGGGGTCCACCTAGGGGCAGGGAGTGATGGCATGACGCACTTGCAAAGGTTAAAAGGGCCAGGGAGCTCTGGGGAGAGACGCCGGGCTACTCCGTCCTCGGTTCCCCCCCCCTCCCGCCCCGTCCTTACAGGAAACACCATTTGGGCCCCCAGGAAGAACAAGGACCAGCTGAGCAGGGGCGCCGGAGTCTGAGCGCTGGGGATTCCGCCTCCCTGACCCCACCAAGCTGCCAGACGGGAGGGGAGAGGTGTAAATGTTTCTGTGTTGAATGGCAGGTGGAGAAGACTGAGGGACTTGGGCTCGGTGACTGGGCCCTTCCGTGTGTGTGTGTGTGTGTGTGTGTGTGTGTGTGTGTGTGTTCCCCATGCCGTTGCTACGGTTTCGGTCCGCTGGACGCGCAAACCTGCCTGGGGTTGCTGGAAGGGGACACCAGCCGTGCGAACCAGTGCGCGAGGATGTACGGGATATGGCACGAGAGTGTGAGCGGGTAGCAGGGTGATGGAACGCGCTGTTGTGCATGGATGGGAAGGCCGTGCACCACGAAGCTCAGAGGCGAGCCGGTGCGCCAGTGCCCGCCCAGGCCGGTCCTGAGCGCTGGGCCTCCAAAGCCGAGGCACCTGGGTCTGGAGGAGGACCAGGCTCTCGCGCAGCCAGAACACAACCCAGCGCGAGCTGGTTCTCATTCCTGGACCGTCTGCTGCCCGCGGGCCAGGTGAGCGAGAAAGGAAGGCGGATCTCCAGCTCGCTGCGCCAAGCCTGGGCCAGAAAGACCCGGAGTCCTGGTGTCAGGGTTAAGGCCTCGTGAGTTGCTTCGCGGGGGTGTTTCTTCCTGGAACTCCGCGGGTCCCTGTGCGCCTGGAACTCTGAAACGGTTTTCTGGGTTGAGGGGTGGAATCCGAATAGAGAGGGTGAGATCGGGTGCCCTCCATGGGGTGAGTTTTCTATCTGTTTCCCTACAATCTCAGCAGCAGGGCTTGCTCCCCCTCCAGGTAGAGCCGGCCGCCCGAAGTCCAGAGAGAGGCGCCCATAGGACCGTGTGGATGCGCCGAAGGACCGCCTCGCGAGGCTCCACCGCGTCCCTGGTTGCCCCCAAAGACTCCCTTTCTTGGAGGGACCCACAAACCTGAGGCTGGGACAGGGTGGGCATGTAGGGGCAGGCCTTCGTTAGGACGCGAGCAGCCCTAGCCCTGCCAGGCCTGAATCAAGAACTACCCAGCCCTCACTGAGTGCCAAGCGCACCCTCACTCGCCGAGGAGCGGTACCGCGCAGGGACTCTGGTGACCTGCTGGGAAGAATCCGTGCGCCGCCTGCCCCTGGCGGCCGCAGCCACCACAGTCCCGACCCGACACTCAGGTGACCGGACACTCAGTGACAGGCCCGGCTTGGCCCACCTTCTGGAGCGAGTAGCCCAAGCTGCTTGGGGTATCATGACGCTCCGGGGCCTGAGGGCAGGGGAGCCGGGCACAGCCGGGCTGTACGACCGCCTTTCTCAGGTCCTTTGACGCAGAAGCCTGGGAGCCCGTATGCTTGGACAACAAAGCCACATGCAACTGTCATCCCCCGTAGCCATCCTGGCTCAAGGGAACTCCACCTCTGCCGTCCAGGGCACCCAGGCCCGACGGCCCACACCAGGATTCTGCAGAACCACAGCGCAGCGCGGCCCTAATTGCCGGCCAGGGAATCAGACCTGAGTCGCCCGAAGTCCTATAAGGCGAACGAGGGATCAGACAGGAACGCAGGAGCAGCAGGATGAGCGGACCTCGCGGAGCCCGAGCCCTGGTTCCCTTCCTCGGGGCTTTTCCAAGAGCCGGCGCTGGTCTGCCCAGCCAGGCGCGCTCACTCCCTCAAAAGCTCATTGCTGCCAGGACCACTGGGCCTGGGACACGCAGCTCCATGGTGACCTCTTGTTCCCCAGAGTAACAGGTCAAAACTGCCATTTCTTGAACGCTTATTACGCGTCAGGCACGTTACACACCTGGTGTCTGTTTAATTCTCGCGGTGGCCGCACAAAGAAGCTATTCTTCCTGGCGGATGAAACTGAGACGCCAGGCTCGGGAGCTGGCCCGGAGTCACACACATTGCAGCGGCAGGACAGGCATCTGAACCTGGTCCCCACGAGTCTGCAGCGCGCCCTCTTCCCAGGGTCCCCACTGCGTGCGAGCGCGGCGCCGGGGTTGGAGGGCTGCCTGGTCCCGGGTGGCGGGTGCAGGGGCAGGGGCAGGGGCAGGTAACTCCTGGGGGGGGGGAATAGAGGCAGCTTTTTTTGGGGGGGGGCGCTGCCCGATGCGAACACTGCAGGAGGGCTGGCTCCAGGCGGGGCTGTGGCGGCGGAGCTCGCAGCCCGGTAACCCGCTTGGGTCCGTGAGAGGTGATCTCCTCGCCGGGGGAGCGGGGGGTGCAGCTTCCTCAGCCGCCCTCACTAAGTTGACGGGACGCACCGTCGGGTAGGGGTTTCGACCAGCGCTGTTTACTCGGGAGTAAAGATGGAACCTCAGGACCCTGGAGTCAGCCGGCTGCTGCCTCCCTCGTCCTCCTCCCGCTCCTCCGGCCCAATCCCCGCCATTCTGCTCGGGAAGGTGAGGCTGATTCGGGACTCGGAGGGCTGGGAGGAGTGCTTGGTGGAATGCTCTCCTCTTTGTGTGTGCTTTCTCTCCCCTCCCTCCCCCTCCACCACTCATCCTGTGCTGGTTGGTCAGGGACCTGGCTGGCGTGGTGGGGGTATATTAAAGCCATTCCATTAACACGGGTTGGTGGCTGGGGTTCAAGGAGATCGGTTAGGTAGGGGCAACCCAGACTCTGCTCTTCAAAGACCAGAACAAACCGGCCCATCCCTGCCACCTCTCCCCCCACACCCCGTTTTACCCGACTCGAAGCCCACCTGTTTATCTGCCCACGGAGATGGTGGTGGTACAAGAACTTGCATTCCACCTGAGTTAGGTGATTCTGATTCTGCCATTTCAAGATAATGTATATGCAATGTCCTATTGTCCTGAGGCAGAGCACTGTGACTCTGATAAGCTGCTCTGAGACACCTGAACTCCCAGGGAGGTCACTGGTCCGAGCCAAAGGATCAGCCGGTGCGGTGGGTGCGTGGGCCAGGCTGGCGTGAGGCTTAATCAAGGAGGAGGGCCAGGAAGAGTGAGTCACTCCTCCTGTCTCCTCCAGCCCAGTCCCGGAAGGGAGATGGGGGCTGGAGGGAATTAGAAAGGGGAAAGCTGAAGCTGAATGATTTCTAAAAGCAAAATACGTCATGAAATAAATAATTCCCAGCATTTATATGGTCCTCGACAGAGTGTCGGTGGTTTCACAAGCTCCTGTTATTTAATATTCACAATTATATAGGGAGGCAGGAAAGTATTTCTTACCCCATTCGACAGATGAGGATGTGAGACTCAGGGTGTTGTCATATGTGACTTTCCTGAGGCCCCAGTGTTAGCGGAGGCTCTTTCCTCTACACTTTATTGTTGAGGTGACTTGGTGAGGGTGGGGGAAATCACAGATACCAAATCAGCCCAAAGAGTCAAGATTGTTCCCCTGAGGTTAGGGGAAGGATGCAGAGAGAGGGCAGCCATCATGGAGATCTAGATGCTGCCACGGAGATTTAAAGTGAAGGTACCTCAAAATCAGAACAGCCTACCCCTGAAATCACTGAAAGGAACGCCTAAAACAGGCCTCACCTCACAGGCCACTTCCATATAAAGGAAGTTCGCAGAAGTGGGCGGAGCTGAGAACTAGAGCTTTGCTTTCTTATTGGGCTTAAGACCTGTCCATTAAGGCTTGCAGCAAATGATTTGGGAGCCAGAGCCTTCCTCAGAATGTGAATAAGGATTTTGTGGTGGTCTCCCAAGGGCTGTAGGCTTTTTTTTTTTTTTAAATATATTTTATTGATATTTTACAGAGAGGAAGGGAGATGGATAGAGTGTTAGAAACATGAGAGAGAAACATCGATCAGCTGCCTCCTGCACACCTCCTACTGGAGATGTGCGGAGATGTGCCCGCAACCAAGGTACGTGCCCCTGACTGGAATAGAACCTGGGACCCTTCAGTCCTCAGGCCGACGCTCTATCCACTGAGCCAAACCGGTTTCGGCGGCTGTAGGCTTTTTAATTGGAGAAAATGGAAAGGACTCCCCTGTGCTCCACCTATTCATCCCTTCCATTTCCTTCAAACTCCCCCTACCCCCACCCCGCATAGTTTTACTGACGTCATAGCTTTGCCTTTTCTAGGATGTCATGTGATTAGAATCATACAGTATGCAGCCTTTTCACACTGGCTTCTTTCACTCAGTAACATGCATTTAAGTTTCCTCCAGGTTTTTTCCTGGCTGAGAGTTCATTTCTTTTTGGTGCTGAATAATATCCCATTGTCTGGATGTACCACTGTTTATTTATCCATGCGCCTACTTAGGACATCTTAGTTGCTCCCAAGTTTTAGCAATCATGAATAAAGCTGGTGTAAAAATGTATGTGCAGCCCTAGCTGGTTTGGCTCAATGGATGGAGCGTCAGCCTGCGGACTAAAGGGTCCCAGGTTCGAAGCCAGCCAAGGGCACATGCCTGGGTTGTGGGCTCAATCCCCAGTAGGGGGCGTGCAGAAAGCAGCCAATCAATGATTCTCTCATTGTTGATGTTTCTATGTCTCTCTCCCTCTCCCTTGCTCTCTAAAATCAATAAAATATATTTTAAAAAATGTATGTGCAGGTTTTATGTGGACATAGTTTTCAACTCCTTTGGGTAAATCAAGAAGTGTGATTGTTGGATTGAATGGTAAGAGTATGATTAGTTTTGTAAGAAACCACCAGGCTGTCTTCCAAAGGGGCTGTACCATTTTCATTCTCACCAGCAATGAATGAGAGTTGCTGTTGCTCCACACCCTCATCAGCATTTGCTGTTGTCAATGTTTTAGATTTGGCCACACTAATAGCTATGTAGTGGTATTTCATTGTTCTGCTAGTATTAATTATTTTGTTTTTTAATCTAAAGTTTACTTGCCAAATCCTTTAGAGCAGTGGTCGGCAAACTGCGGCTCGTGAGCCAAATGTGGCTCATGAGCTGCCGTTTGCCGCTCTGTTGACTAATGAGTTTGCCGACCACTGACCTAGACTCTCGATTCTAATAATTACAGGCTGTTGTTGTTCCTTGTGATTAAGCCCTTATCCCAGTGGTCGGCAAACTCATTAGTCAACAGAGCGGCAAACGGCGGCTCACAAGCCGCATGTGGCTCGTGAGCCACAGTTTGCCGACCACTGCTTTAGAGCGTCTTAACCATTTGGGGATGGATAACTTCCTTAAAACTAGACATGATCAGCCTGGCACTCAAGCACTTGTGTAACTCCAGGGAGACAAATAATTAAGGGCCCCACTGACAATCCTTTTGGTAAACATTCACTCTTTTCTTGGAATATCATTTATACACAGGTAACATGTTTGCACCTGAAATGGCCTGAAAGTAGGTACCAGCCTCAACCTATATAAGAAATATTAGTGAAGCTCCATTTAAAAAAATTATAGGTAAAATTAAAGTAAGACTGAAAGTTCTGGGTTTGCTTTTTCTTTTTGTCTTACCCTAAAAGATCATTCTGTAGATTGGGTCAAAATCTTAGGTATTTAGGAAGGCTGCCTTAAAACTTACAAAAAGTTTTGAATAGAGAAGGAGGGTTATATATAGTAACTATGGAGCTAGAGGCAGATATAGAACAGCTCATTTCAATTCAATAAGTGTGGTGGTTTCAAAACACAGTGTCAAATTTTTTTACACTCTTCCATCAAGAGGCAGATTTTACCTCCCTTCCCCCAGAACCTGGATGGGCCTCTTGACTACTTCAACAAACAGGAAATGGTAGAAAGGCAGATAGGACTCCCAAGGTTAGGTCATAATAGGGCATGCAGTTTCAATCTGGATCACTGGAACATTCTCTTCTGGGGCTCTGAGCCTTCATGTAAGAAGTCCAGCTCCCCTGAGGCCTGAGTGCTGGACAGTCCCCGCAGAGGAGCTCTGGGGGACAGGCCAGCCCAGCTTCCATCATCCCTGTCAAGGAGCCACACATGCAAGAGAAGCTGCCCTGGACCCTTCAGATCAGCTCATCGGCCTAATGCCACCGCATGACCTCTGTCAATGCCACATGGAATAGAATAATCAGCCAGACAAGTGTCCCCTGAATTCCTGACACACAACATCATGAGATCTGAGAATATGGTGGTTGTTTTAAATCACTAAAATTTGGGAGTAGTTGTTATGCAGCAGAAGATAATTAGACAATAGGGAAAGTGTTTCTCAAAATCAGAGCTACCAAACAGTGAGACAGGCTGACCTGCAGGCAGTTTTCAGTAAGAGCTGGACAAACATCAGTCAAGGGGGATGGGGAGGCAGCTATGTTGTCATGAGAGTACTGGGTTTGAAGTCAGACAACTAGCAACTGTGATCCTTGGGGAAGTCACGTCACCTGAGTATCTCACAAGGTTGTAGTGAGCATTCAAAGAGCTGTGAATACCATCTGCAAACTGGAAAGGACTCTGTCTCCCTCGGTTGTCATCATGCAGGAGGCATTCCTACACTGGGTGAGCTGCTGGCTGAGGTGAATTAACTCTGAAATTCTATACAAAGAGAGACAGTCCTGTGTAAACATGTATAAAAATGTATGCTCCCGTGTGTGACTTACTGGTCAGGATTTCATCTTTCCAAAGACTGTACAGAGTTAAATCCTGCAGGGTGTTCTCCTTGCTGCTTCCCCTAACCTCTGAGCTATGTGTCAGCCAGGCAAGTGATCTCATTATTATGTTAAAAATATAAGTAGATTTTAGAAGATGTAGATGGCAAATCTCTCTATGAGGAGGCTGGGGGTGTATGGGGAAAGCCCCAGAATTTTAGGGTGATAGAGAGCACACTTGTGGCTTGCCCAAATTCTTCCTCGGTGCTCCAGGTCGAGAAGGACAATCACTAAATATTTCTGACAAGTTTATGATGCTCAGGTAAAGAATCAAAAATATTGAAGCTATTTGGAGAAGAGTGGTATGGAGAAGG
Organism: Plecotus auritus; assembly: GCF_963455305.1. NCBI lineage: Eukaryota > Metazoa > Chordata > Mammalia > Chiroptera > Vespertilionidae > Plecotus > Plecotus auritus. The sequence goes on from NC_137782.1 coordinate 151,161,422, forward strand.
TTAGCTGGAGCTACTTTGCTATCCTAGGGGGATGTCAAGCCCTCAGTTCTGAGAAGGGGAGTCCCAGGTGGCAGCTCACATGCCTGATCTGCAAACTCAGAGCTGCCTTCCCTGGCCATGGAGGTGTGGAAGGTAAAGTTATGGTGCCACCTGCTGGAGAAATGTAGGTTCAATTTTTCTTCACTTGCAGATTCTGTTCCTAACACTCAGTCCTTAAACTCAACCCTGGGAGACCCAAGACCTGCAGAGGAGCCTCCTCCCAGCCAGGTGGGAAACCACTGTCTAATGAATTACCAATATGCCTTCAGATTTTCAAAGCCTGTGCTTTGGGGGTCAAGGTTATAAGCGTAGCAGTGTTTTCCTAAAGGACACTAGGGCAGGTTGAACAGGTCCAGATGAGAGATGGGGTGTCCTGAGGCAGCCCTCCCTGCCGGCCCATCATGGTGTGGGCCCTCCTCCCAGAACCTTTGGGAAGGATGCTGCCAGCTGGCTCTAAGGAATGAAGCCCGTGCTGACAGAGAGGGAGCGAGCACCCATCCCAACACAGATGAATTTGCAAGTGCCCCGTTCTGTGTGAACCGGGTCTAAAAGGCTCCATAATGACCCAATCGTGGCAGGCTGATGCCTTGAAAATGGCTCCCTCCTCTAGGAACCACTAGAAAGCTACGAGGGGTGTCTGATGATTTCCTAGTGCTAATCAAGGCACTAATAAGCCAGGCAAGTTTTCTCACTTTTATGGAGATAATTAGAAGGCAAATTACTTATGTACATAAATGAGTGAAACCTTAGTGGCTGTCCCTGCAGCTGTATTTTATTCAGCACGTGTGGCCAAAGCTGCTTTGTAGCACTTTGTTTATGCTTTAACAAGAATCGTGGGTTTTAGAACTCCACACCACCAGTCTGCCTCAGCTGGAAGGCTAGTCTGAAGAAAGCAGAGAGAGAAAATAGAGGGCCATCTATCATTCTCTAAGACTTTGGGGGTAAGGAGTCACCTTTGCCACGCCTTCTACTCCAGGAATTGTATCCCACCGAGCTCTGGAGCTCTAAGACAGCGGTTCTCAAACTTGAGCACAGATTGCTGGGCCCCACCCTGGAGTTTCTGACTCACTAAATGGGCAGGGGGAGGTGTGTGGATTTACGTTTCCAGTAGGTTCCCAGGTGAAAAACACTGCATTAAAACAAGTGTTTCTAACTTGGAGTTCCTTCCCACCAAGAGATTAATGGATTGGATTCAAGACTCCTAGACTTTGGGGGAGAAATTGACAAGTTTATCTCACTAACTTCTAACTGAAATTTAGCTTTTTCTGAAATTATGAACGGAGGCATCCAACCACAGTGTTAGCAGTGACCACAGATATTTTCAAATCCCATTACAGTTGTAGCAGGTATCTGCAAATATCATCTCTGCACAGCACTGCTTCAAAACTCCTGTGGTGATTAGTCCTGCCAGGGGATCTTCTTTAATCCATTAATGGGAAAGCATGTATATTGCTATATCACTACTTTAAAAAATATTTTGATAACTGTATTTCAGAATGACTGGTTTCCTTTGAGGTCCTCTGTATTTTCTTTTATGCATTTGAAAACGTATTCAGGCTGCCCAGGAAGGAGGGGGGAAGAGAGGCAGAGCTCAGAGCATAAAAAAGGAGTAAAAACCATGTTGTTAGGGTGTGAAATTAATCCTCTAGAAGAATTCAGAGCTTCCTTCATGGGGAACATTTGAAAGAAGTGATGTTAATGCTTGGATGGGCAAGGAAGGGTGTGGCCAGGTTGTTAGCACCCTGGTGCTGAGTGAAGAGCTGGAAAAGTCAACTGGATGCTGTGTTGCTCACACTGTGTTTAGATCAGGCCTCTTAAAACGCCCCCACCTTGCTCTGGCTGGTGTTGCTCAATGGTTACAGGGTCATCCTGCAGACTGAAGGGTCTCAGGTTCAATTCCTGGTCAACGGCACGTACTTGGGTTGCAGGTTTGATTCCCAGTACCAGTACTGGGAGGCAACCAATCAATATGTCTCTCTCACATGGTTATTTCTCTCTCTCTCTTCCTCCCTTTAACTCTATCTGAAAATCAATGAAAAAAAATCCTATATAATAAAAGCCTAATATGCTAAGTATCCAGTCATCCATTCAACCAATCAAAGCATAATATGCTAATGACATGCTAAGGCCGCTCAACCGCTTGCTATGATGTGTACTGACCACCAGGGGGCAGATGCTCTGACTGGTAGGTTAGCTTGCTGCTGGGATCCAGCCTATTGGGACTGAGTGAGATGGGCTGGACACACCCTGAAGCCCTCCTGTGGTCCCTCCCTGGCTGGCCAACCTCCCGCATCCCTCCCTGGCCCCGTGCACTGGTGGGGTCCTTCGGCCTGGCCTGCGCCCTCTCACAATCTGGGACCCCTCGGGGGATGTCAGAGAGACAGTTTTGGCCAGGCCAAGGTTCTTTACTCAATGCCACATAGAGAAAAACCTTGGGTTTGAATCTGGGGGCCCTGGTGACAGGACCTATTAGCCCAGAAGACGAATAGAGAAGGATTTCATGACAGGGCCTATCTACTAACCCCTCCCTGAACACACACACACACACACACACACACACACACACACACACATACACACAAGGATATATATATATATATATATATATATATATATATATATATACATTCTTGTGTGAGAATTAACACACACAACAAATAGCAACAATAATGTAAATATTTAAAATATTTTTAACTTCTATCAGGAGCCATCATCTTTATTGAGGACTTAGGTGTGTTACACTTTCATTGGGAGATATGAGGGTGGCCAATATTACGGAATACAGAGACCGGAAGCCACCCACTCAATAACTGGGGGAGATGAAGCTGATTTCTTGACTCCAAATCCTGCTCTTTCCAGTTAGATAAAGGAATGGGCTTGTGTGTGTGTGTGTGTGTGTGTGTGTGTGTGTGTGTGTGTTCAGGGAGGGGTTAGTAGATAGGGCCTGTCATGAAATCCTTTCTATTCGTCTTCTAGGCTAATAGGTCCTGTCACCATGGCCCCCAGATCCAAACCCAAGGTTTTTCTCTATGTGGCACTGAGGAAAGAACCTGGGGTCTGGAGCCGTACAGACTTGAGTTCCATGCTGATCCTGCCACTGTGAATTTGGGTGATTTACTTGACCTCCCTGAACCTCTCTTCATCTGTGCAACGAGGGCAAGATCTATCTTGCGTGGCTGTTGGCACTACCTGGGTGCTTAGTAAATGCTACCTATCATCGCATTTTATACCTATCCTGTTCCAATGCCATCACCCTCTCTCTGCTTCCCTGTCAATCCTTGTCATTTCTGCCTGGCCATGCCTCCTCCCTCTTCTTCCACCTTAACCCAGCTTTGCTCCCTCCTCCTAAATCTCTTTCCCTATGGCCCAGTTCTGTGCATTTGTGAACAGCTCACCAGGGTCTCTAATATGCAAAAGAGGGCCCAATTATGCCTTCTTTGAAGGTCATGAAGGGCTGGGGTTACTGCTGACTGGTGCCTGAATAGAGGAGTTGGTGCCTGATCAGAGGAAGGAGGCACCTTCACAGAGCAAATCTTCCTAGAACAGTTCAAATCTTTCCAGCATATTTCTTAGCCAGAAATCGTCTAGGACTTGCTTTGATTTTTGTTTCTTCCCCTCTTCTGTGTGTGTTGAGACAAGTCTCCCAAACCTGTGGCTTCGAGTACAGCCCCTATACCACTGCACCACCCCCTTTCTCAATCCACCTACTCTTTTTGGCTCCAGCAAAACACACTGAGGCTTTGTTTAAAACCTGGGAGGGACTGGCAATGTCAACATATCAATGTCCTGTATTCAGATGCTATAGTCCTTTCATTTTTGTGTCCTTAGGCAAGACACTCGACTTTTCTGGGCCTAAGATCAAAATATCCTGGTAGAGCCCTAACCAGTTTGGCTCAGTGGATAGAGCGTCGGCCTGCGGACTGAAGGGTCGCAGGTTTGATTCCGGTCAAGGGCATGTACCTTGGTTACGGGCACATCCCCAATAGGAGGTGTGCAAGAGGCAGCTGATCGATGTTTCTCTCTCATTGATGTTTCTAACTCTCTATCCCTCTCCCTTCCGCTCTGTAAAAAGTCACATATATATATATATATATATATATATATATATATGGCCCCTCCTTTAAAAAAAAATATCCTGGTAGAGGGAAGAGGTGGTTGCGCCATTTTCCTAGAAGCGGCGATGGAGGATTCGGTTATTGTTTAGAGAGGATGGTGACTCTGTTGCTACACCAAGATTCACTCTGGATTTGAACAGATATCTGTACACCCATGTTCATAGCAGCATTCTTCACAATAGGCAAAAGATGGAAACAACCCAAGTGTCCATCAATGGATGAATAAACAAAATGTGATATTTGCCTATAATGGAATATTATTCAGCCTTAAAAAGGGATGAAATTCTGAAACAGGTTACAACATAGATGAACCTTGAGGACATTATCCTTAGTGACATAAGCCAGTAACAAAAGAGCAAATACTATCTGATTGTGTGCTTCCGTTTAAATTCTGTATGATTGTCTGATTCCATTCAACCGTGGTCGAACTCATAGACACACAAAGTAGAATTGTGGTTGCCAAAAGATGGGATAGAGAGGATTGGGGAGTTATTTTTTAATGGGTACAGAGATTCAGTTGGGGAAAATGAGAAAATTCTGGAGAAAGATGGTGGTGATGGTTGCACAACACTGTGAATGTACTAATATTAACTGTGTATCTAAAAATGATTAAAATGGTAAATCTTATGTCATATGTACTTTATCACAATAAAAACACATACTCTGGAGTTGGGGGGTTCAGAGAGGCTCAGTGAGGAAGGCTGTGGGTTCTGTTTCCAAAGACACAGCCCGCTGGCCCCAGATACCTGTCCACTGCCCCCCAGTAGTTGGGTTGGTGGCTCAGACCCAGGCTTTATGTTGATGGGGGAAGAGGTACCAGTAGAGCTTAGGGGAACGGGAACCCAGCGAAGTGTTCCAGGACAAGCACTTGGTGGATGAGAGGGTCTAGAGTGCCCAGGACATGCGGAAACACCCAGCAGCCGCCCTCAGCACTGTGTACAGGGCCTGGGGTGATATAACCTGCTGGTGTGATGGCTGAATGGAACGTGGAGTTGACAGGTGCCTGTGGGGCAGCAGGAGCAGCTGCAGGAGGGGTGAGAAGCTCGCTGGAGGCAACAATCCTGAAAGTATCCTCCCCTTAGGAAGAGACCTTCGGTGTCTGAAGAGGTAGCCTGTGGACAGTGGGAGTTCCAGAATTTCTCCGGAAGCAGGCGTAGAGCAAGCATTCTGTTGATACCTTGATAGTAGAATTATCTGGTACCCCACTGTCCCTAGACAGAGCAGCAGGCTTTGTGCCATGACCCAAGGAGGAAACCACTGAGTCATCAGAAGGAAGAACTGCCTAGAACAACTAGAGATGAATCAGGCTACCTTGAAAGGGGGTGAGTTCCCTGTCACCAGAGGTATTCCAAGAGAGGCTGTCCTTTGCAGACTGGGAGACCCCTGTACCCTGGGCTGCCTGGTTAGGAGAAGGGGCTAGGCATCTCCAGAAGAGGAGGTATTGTCTGAAGGACTGGCTGTGGCTTTTTCAGAGGAAACCACTAATCCTTGCAGGGAACCTATCCGGCCCAGGGCACTAGATGATCCCAAACTGCCATTCTGGGGTTTCCTTTCATCCTGGTGCCTGGCACCGAGGACAGGGCAGCAGAGCTGTCAGACACTTCCCGGCCACGGTGCCAGGAGGGGGCAGACAGTCTGGCTCCCTGTGCCTTTGCCCTAAATGCTCAGCTGGGGAGGTGACCAGCAGGAGGATGGCATTGAGAAAAGGAAATGTCACCCTCCCTGCTCACAAGACTGTGCAGAGCAGGTGGCCTGGGACTGACCGCTGGGCTGGCCCATGACGGGAGGGAAGGACTGGGCTCCTGTGATACAGCAGGTTCAGGGGTGCAGCCCACACAGGCAGGATGATGGCTCCTGTGCCACATGAGATAATAGTTTTTGCTTTCATCAGCCTTCAGTCTTTGGAAAGAGAGACAGACTCTACAGCAAGAGCTGTGTTTTTAGGAGTTTTTAGAGAGGACAACACTTAGCCCAAAGACTTGGATGATACCCTGTGGTGAGAATTAAGGTGGGATTAGCAGGTTGGGTGAAGGAATGTTTTGGGCCAGAGGGAATATTCTGGCACTTTCCCACCCATCCCACTGCCTCTCCCACCTGGGAGCCCATTTGGTCTACAGAACAAACTCTGGAACTGCCAGTAACACTTCCGGGGTGGGAAGGCATGTGTATACTTGAGGGTCCCAAATCGAGCTGTGCATCAGAATCACCTCCACGCCTTGTTAAAAATACTGACTCTGACCTGTCACGATCCCTTGCCTCTGAGGACCATCTCTAGTGAAAACATGGGATTCCATAGTAAATGGATAGACCTAGGAAGGAGAGCTGGGAGGGAAGTCACCATCCCAGCTGGGGTTTTTGCTCTGCAGGGTTAAGAACCAGTGGCAGTGAGAGGACCTGTGCACACCTGGATTCGTGAGCATCCCACATGGACCATTCATCGTGCACTGTGCTGGCTACCGAGGTCATACCAAGGAGAGACTCAGCACACACCTTCATGGGACTGTGTGATGATTTATCAAAGTGTCCCTGTGAGCCACCACTCCAGGCCCAGCATACCACCCACCAGCCAAGCTCCTGGGGCAGCCTCAGTGGGGAATCAGTGACTCTCCAGGGACCTTGCTCCATCCTCCCCCAGAACCTTCGCCCTGTGTTCTTTCAGCAGTACACCCCCGTGCCCCCCCTACCCCCCCGACCCCTGCCGCCACCCAGGGCTGCACCAGGCTGCCTGTCCATGGCTGGGTCACTGCCAAGCTGATGAAGCACAGGCTGTTCTCCTACTATCAGACAGACATGAGGGGGAGCTCAAGTGAGCTGTCACATCAAAGTTCTATTTTGTTCCAACCTCTGTGGCAGGCTTGGCAGACCTGATCCCCAGGTCAGAGGTGAAGGTCAAAGTCAGTCCCAGGAGTCATTCTGACAGTTCACGTGTGAGCAGGATTGTGTCCTGGCTGGTGAGCAGGATCGTGTCCTTGCTGCCTATTTCCCATTGTGGGTAATGAAAAGACTTTGGCCGCGTATCAAACATGATAGTAATATACCCATAATGCTACCAGACCCACATTTGTTTCCTGCCTAAACTTTCCTGCCTATAAAACCTTTAGATTTAATTTATGGTTGGCTTGGAGGCCTCAATCATGGGCATACTTGGGCAATTTCAGGAAGCATGAGACTCATTTAAAATTTGGTTTCAGCCAAAACCGGTTTGGCTCAGTGGATAGAGCGTCGGCCTGCGGACTCAAGGGTCCCAGGTTCGATTCCGGTCAAGGGCATGTACCTTGGTTGCGGGCACATCCCCAGTAGGGGGCGTGCAAGAGGCAGCTGATCCATGTTTCTAACTCTCTATCCCTCCTCTCCCTTCCCCTCTGTAAAAAATCAATAAAATATATTAAAAAAAAAAAAAGAGTGAAAAAAAATAAAATAAAATAAAATTTGGTTTCAAAGTGCCCTCTCTTCTCTCCTCCTTACTACCCTCATCTTTTTTTTTTTTTTTTTAATATGTTTGTATTGATTTCAGAGAGAAAGGGAGAGGGAGAAAGAGAAAAAAACATCAATGATGGGAGAGAATCATTGATTGGCAGCCTCTGGCATGCCCCCCCCCCCACTGGGGATTGGGCATGTCCCCCCCACTGGGGATCAGGCCCAAAACCTGGGCATGTGCTCTTGACTGGAATAGAACCTGGAACCCTTCAGTCTGCAGGCTGATGCTCTATCCACTGAGCCAAACCAGCTGGCACTGTCTTCATCTTCTTTGGTCAGGGAGGGAAAGGGAAAAGCTGTGTTTTTCCAACATTTTGACATGAATCCTGAGTCTTTACACAGACAGTGAGGTTAAAAAGCACCCCTCCTTGATAGAAGTAAACACATTCTATTTTTCTATTTACAAATAGGTTTACATTTTTACACCACTCGGCAGCCCCTCCAGATTCCTGAGGAGGGCCCTTTGCTGCCTCCCCACTGGCCTCACCAGGCACAAACACCTGCAAAGAACTTTCTTCTCCAGGGGTGTCAGCAATGGCCTGGACTTCTGACTCATCGCTATCAGATTTCAGAGATGACTGTTCGTGAAGTCAACTCTTATCTACATATTTGTTTCAAATGCTGCGAGATATTGCCCTCTTCAGTCCTCTGCCGTGACTGAGGAAGAGAACCCTATTTCTGAAGACTTGGGGAGCCATTCTTCTCCCGTCTGGCTTGGGATGTGGGTGGCTTGTCTGCAAGCAGAGAAGAAGTTGTAAAAGCACAGTCTGCAGAGCAGTTCCTCATTCTGCTTTAGGGCTGGGACAAAAGGGGTGCGTGTTCTGTATTCTGTATTCCTGTGGCTCTCAGGCCTCCTGGGGCCCCTGCTGGTGAGCCACCCCATGGGCTCTCCCGGGAGCCACTAAAGCAGGCCACTCCCTGCTTTCCACACCCTAGGAACTGCTCTGATCCTTTGAGACTATTGAACTTGTATTTCTCAAGGTTCTTTCCTGCCAATAAATTCTGTTTTATTCCAGGGAAAATGGGAGTATAATGAAATACTTTATTTGTTTACAGTATTTATGCAGTGGGTATGCACCTGCTAATGGTCTGTGCGTTCTTTTTCATGTCTAACCACCCATCCTGGGATCTTGCTGCAGGAGGGACGATCTGCAGGCACTGAGCCAGGCCAGTGCAGGGGATGGTGACGGTGCCCCTGATACCAAAGGGGACAGATCCCATTTGACCCTGCTTTACCCTGTCAATCAACACGGGGGATATCAGTCTCAGATTCTTTGAGGTGATACCACCCCTGCTCTACCAACAAACCCAACCCTTAGTCACTATCAATCTCCTTAGACTTTGCCCACAGGTATGAACATCCGGGCCCAAGCAAGAAGAGAGGAGGAAAAAGTGAGGCGGGGCAGAGACCAGGCCAGTGGGTATCACTGCTTCCGAGGGAGCAGGGGAGGAGGTACTCCGTTTCCTGGGCTGTGCCTGTCCCGTGTCAGTGTGAACAGATGGAAATGTAGTTCAATGTTTCAACATCATTTGCCTTTCTCGAGCTAAAATATTGATATGTGCTGCCCAGGCTCATGCCCCCGCGGTTTCGTGCAGTAACTGGAGCATGATGTGTACTGAAGTGAGATGCAGCAAAGCCTTTCACGGGAGTTTAAAATTCCTGGAATAATGCTCAACGCTGGCTTCGCTCGCTGGGCTTCTGACAACCTGCCCCCCTGGGCCGCCCTGGCCTCCGTGGCAGGAGGAGTGTGAGCTCTGCCTGGACCCCCTGCTGGTGGCAATTAGTGCGGCAGCTGCTCGCCTTCAGGATAGGAAACAAAGCAGGAGGCGCCTGCATCTGCCACTGAGAGGGGGGTGGGGGACGTGTGGTGGGGGATGGGTTGGGGGGACATGACACATGGGTGCAGACTCTTCCCATGTCCTCACACCCCAGAGAGAGGGGCACTGGGCAGGGCTCTCAAGAAGGTGGGTGAGGGAAGAGTAAGAAAAGGGGGAAGAGGGAAAGAAAGAGGATGGGTACTTGGGGAAAGAAAGAGAGGAAGAAGAAGGAAGATAGAGGATTTGCCAGGAATAGCAAATCCCCTGGGAGAAGCTGGCCAGGCCCTGAAGAAAGAATTGAATGTGCGCCTCTAACAAGGGAAAGGACCCCTCAGAGGAGCGCAAGGCCCTGGGCCTCAGCCAGCGGTGTCCGAGTCCTAAGATAGCCCTCTATAAAGCCCAGCCATGACAGAGGCCCCCAGACCCAGGGCAGAAAGAAAACCTACCGCTGCACCTGGAATGTCACTCCCCAGATCTGGAACCACAGGCCACCAGGCGAGGCTCTCCGTGGATCTCGGCGCCCACCTGGAGAGCAGGTGGTCTGCTCACGGAGGTCCCTGCCCCGCTACATTTCTTACATTCTTTAAGCTTCTGGATTTCAGATCGTGATTTTTTAAAACTCTCTCTAGATCTTTGTGGGATTGTTCAGAAGAATGTTCTCCCAGAGGCCAGTCAGATCACAGGGAGAGGGTGCCTTGTCTGCTTTTTCAGGAGTGACCCCGCCCAAGCACCCAGGCGGGAGAGAGCAGGGCTGTGTCCCAGACAGCTGTGGGGCGGCCCCCAGAAGGAACTCTGGGCTGGTGATAGTGTGTGACTCCAGGCAGTAGAACTCAACACCGCCGACTGAAAACTTAGAGAAGTGATTGTTGTAGACTGGATAATGTTTGCAATTGGGGAGACAGGACAGGAAATCTACAGTGAGTTGGGAAACGGTCTGATCATGATACTCAACCTCTGCTTTCCATAAAGTAAAACTCAGTGAGGTCATATGACTATACCAATCCCATTGTCTGAGACAAAAAAAAGGAGGGAACATGTGATCTGACTCACAGGAGGACGTTTATGGGAATAGGATGAAGTACAAAATTGCAGGGGACGGGGCAGGAAAATCTAAGGCACGTGGCTATCATGAAAAGAGTGGCTGGGCAGACCCAGCTGCTCTAGAGACCTACCCGGGCAGCTGTGTTGGACAAATCTTAAGAGAGAAGGAATTGGCTGGAGCCAAGAAATGCTGTGGGCTCTGGGGAGGTTGACCGCAGCCTCACCTTATTCTCCATCCACAAGTCAGTCTAGCTGATTGGGGAATACCTTACTTGGTGGCGCAACAGTTCTATTCAAACTCATCTCCTGCTCCAGGCGATGTTTCCTCACTCTGTGATGTTCCAGCTGCTGGCCGCAGCCCAGCCACTCTCCAGCCCCACGCACCCTCAAAAGGCTTGCCCATCCCGCAGACCAGTTTCCACCCAGGCTGTTTCTGGGACCAGCCCCGGCAGGGGGCCTGTGATTCTTCTGCTGCAGCATCTGTCCGTTGAGCGGTGGGGGCACCTGGTTTCCAGGGCCAGACGTGGAGGTGGGAGGGAAGGGGTGTGGGTGGGCCAAGTTGACGACACATCTGGTGCTGACCACCTCCTCCAGGACTTTATCTGCCGGAGCTGAGCGGTCCGCCTGGGCGCTGCAGCGGAGGGAAAGCCAGCACCTGCAAGAAGACAGGGGGGCGGGAGGGGTGGATTCCCAGATGGCCAGAATGAAAGAACAACAGCTAGGGCCAGACAACAGAAATGGTCACCATCCCTAAACTTTGTGAAGTGATTCCAACTCACCATCCAATCTGATCATCACAACGCCTGGCGAATATTATTGCCACCAATTTACAGAAGAGAAAGGCAAGAGCTCGGCTTGCTGAAATGACATGACTAAGGTCACATGGCCTGAGTGTTCCTCCTACACAATGTCGCCTCCTTGAGGAATTGCAAACCCAATGAGGCCCCTGTGCATCGAAATCACCTGGGCATCCTGTTAACCAATTGTCAGCATGGGACCTAAGACTTTTATTTCCTAAGAGTCCCAGGTGACACCCATGCTGCCGGGACCTCCCCCCAACACACCACACACACACACACACACACACACACACACACACACACACACCACTTTGAGTGGCAGGGTCCTAGAGCAGTCAGTGTTTTCCCGTCTTGCTTGTTCATACGAAGCACTTGGAGTACCTTGAGGTCTTGAATCACTGAGGAGTCAGTGACTGTTTGACAAGAGCCTCGGGTGCCCCTGTTGGTCAGCTAAGCGTGGGAAATGTTGCCTGGAAGTGGGGGGAAGAGATGGCCAGACTGGATGCGTTCACAGGGAGCTTTACCAGAGGCTGCGGCTGCTTCACTGGTCTCCAGGGGTACCAGGTGCTCTTTGCTCCAGCAGGAAGTGCCTGCCTTGGCCCTGACACTGCTTTGGTGCTCAGTTGTGGGCAGGCTTCTCCCCATCTCTCTGTAATTTGGGAACCCATAGCCAAAGCCTGGGGCACACAGCCGACAGGACAGAGCGGGGCACCTAGAGAAGGGGTGCTGGAGAAGAGGTAGGGATGAGGCAGCCACCCTGCAGCTGGAGAGAGATGCATGAAGGCAGCAGGAAGGAGAGAAAGCCAGGGCTGTGCTGGGAGCAAAAGTGGGCAGGGGTAGCCTCACACCCGCCTACACCCCTGGGCATTAGAAGACATGGAACCAAATGACCAGAGAAGTGGCTAAGAAGCAGGGATGAGGTGGGACTTTGAAGTGGAGACCCAACTGTGTCCGCCAGGAGTGTGCAAAGCCCATTGCTGCGGTCCTCCATATTACAGAGGAGCGGAGAGGCGGGGCTTGGGGGGCTTGGGGTGGGAGTGGCCAGGACTCTGAAATGGAACAGGGGAGAAGAGGGCAGAGTTGGCTCAGAACCAGGGGCTCAGCTGGACCCAGTGTCTACCATGTGGCCAGGCAGGAGGAGCACCTGGGCTTGACACAGACCCTCCCAGCTCCCCACTCCCTTGCTCTGCCCTAGTCCCAGCCACCATTGCCCCATTGTAGAGCTGCCATCACCATACATGTGTCCTCCCTATAGGCAGGTACTGAGCACCCACTGCAGTCCAGGCACTGGAAATGTACATGATCTCATGGATGTTTCATCAACCATGGCCAGATATAAGCTATTGTACCCATTTCACAGATGAGGAAAGCACACTTAGAAAGAGCTATTAGAAGGAAGCACTGCGATTCGGGGCCAGGCCTCTCATTCTAACATTGTGACCTCTGTAGATCAGCATCTCGCTGAAAAGGGTGTCCCAACAAGAGCCCCAAACCCAAAGGAGCCCGATCTCCCTCTCACCCCCGCCCCCCAGCTCAATGTCACCTCCTTGAGGAACTGCAAACCCAGAGACCCCGTGCACAGAAATCACCTGGGGAGGAATATACTTACCCTTCTCCTAAAAGCAAATGAAACATATATTGGGGTGGTGATTTGTACTTGTGGCACAGGTGTGTGGACTTTGCACTGAGAGATATTGACCTACAAAAACGACCGGTTCCAGTTCTAGGTTCATGTGATGGGAATGGGTTTGCTAAGTGGGTGGGGACATAGTGGTTTTGTCCTCACACACACCAAACACAGTGAGCTCCTCCTCCCGTGTTTCCCCATGAAATCCTTGACCTCACCTGGTATTCCGGGGCACGCTCATCAACCGGAAATGGCCATGCCAAGCCAGCTCCGCCACGCATCCACATGGAGCCAATGGAGTGCACTTTGAGCACGGATGTTTTTCCTCTTTTTGTAATAAACTTCAATAAAGAAGCTGGCACAGGAGGGTTGTTCTAAAATTTGCCAAAATATGACGGGTGGGTTTAGAAGCAGGGAAGAGTTTTGATTACTGGTGTCCCAGCTGACCCAAGCAAGGATGTTCTAAGTCTCAACTTCAAGTATGTCAGTGTGACATCACCTCTAAGACCACTCTCCTTCCCAGACCCTGCCACCCTCCCTCACACAGCCTCGCTCCGCCGCTCTTTGGGTGCCCAGCCTTCCTTCTCATCCCAGCTGGTTAGCACTTCCTCTTTGCTAGCTCCCTGGGTGCTTCCCTTACATCTGACCCCAGAGAATCTCCTGCTGGCTCCAGGCCATGGCACCATGCCGGGCAATTCCCAATCCTTTCCTGGGCCCTCTGTGGCTCTGGGTTCAGTAAGTCTCCCCTAAGGCACCTGTTGGTTTCTGTAGGCAAGTTCCATGGTGGACTGGTAATGCCTGGCTCTTTGTCCGGGGCCCTGAGTTGGTGTTTATGACTCACTCACTTATCGATACCACAGATACATGCGGGGCTTGTGGTAGGTGCTGTGGGCAATACAAAGGGCTTCAATACAGTCCTGCCCCCAGTATCGTGGGAGCTGAGCATGCGCCCAGATCCCTGCAAGGCCAGGCAGAAGGTGGTCGCGGGCTCTTGCGTGGCCAGGGTACCTCAGTGAGGACACCGTGTTTGTTCGACACTCTGCACTGCACTGTAACTTGCCCTGCAGCCTAAATGAGTCCCCTTCTCCTGCTGTTTGAAAACCAGCCCCAGCTCACCTCTGAGTCACCTGCAGAGTTCCTGTTGCCTCTGTTTCCAGACAGGCCAGGATGACTCAGGGAACCCTAGTCACTCTTCCCAGCCTGGGTGACCATCACCACCCATCTCCCAGCTCTTCTCCCTGTGACTCAGATGCTCCTGGGGAGGCAGTTCCAGACTCCCACCACTCCAAGTCCTGAGCGTTATAGTAATTTAAATAAACATTGAAAACAGCACGGTGGACGTTCTCAGGGAGGGGCAGGGGGAGCTCTGTACAGAAGGAACCCCTGAACAGCTGGTCCATGAGGCCTGCGGGGGAGGGAGCAGCCGAAAGTGGAGGGACAGGGGATGTTTCATCATCCTGACGGTTCGCCTCTGATGGAGCCCCGAAGAAAGGAGCTCACAGGGTTATCCTCAAATCAGGACTTCCTGGAGCGTACCAGCCCCCCATACCCTGCCCCTGGAGTTCAGGGCCCCCAACCACATCCTTAACAGGGACATCACTCCCCACAACACCCCCTCCCGCCATGCTCAGGCCTGGAAGAAGGAAGAGAGGAAGGCTTGTGAGGGAACTCCTTACCCTCCTGCGGGGTGACTTTGGGGTGACAGAGAAGACTAGCAAGCCTCCCACAATGCTCTCATCCTCTCCATTTCCTCAGCTGTAAAATGGGGATAAAAATACTAATCACCCAGCATGCTGGAGGACCAAAGGAAAGAGATGGTAAAGGATCCCAGGATACTGCCTGCTGCCCAGGACGCAGCCAAACCATACTCCTTTCCTTCCTCCCTTTGGGGCCGTGTCCCTGTGTAAAGGTTTAAAGCTTGAGGCACTTACCTGTGGCTTTAGGTAGAGATGGACTTTCCTCCCAGGCATCCAGGGGTGAGACCAGAGGGCACCTGACTGTCCCCAACCTGACGGGAGGGTGGAGTCAAGCTGGGTCTGGGGAAGAGGGAAGTCTGGCGCCATGGGGAGAGAGCAGCTCTTGGAGAGCACGGCCAGTGAAAATGAGAGCTGTGCCCTGGCCTGTGTGGCTCAGTTGGTTGGGGATCAGTTGGTTGGGTATTATCCCGGCCACTGGAGGGTTGCAGGCTCAATCTCCAGTGGCGGGGCGGGGGGGGGGGGGCAGGAGCATGTGGGAGGCAGTTGATCACTGTTTCACTCTCATATCAATGTTTCTTTCTCTCCCTCTCCCTTCCTCACTCTTGCCCTCTCTCTCACTTACACACACACAAAAAAATTAATTAGAGAGAGAGAGAGAGAGAGAGAGAGAGAGAGAGAGAGAGAACCTGCTGGAGGAGGGGGTCACCTTAGCAGCTGAGTCACACATCTAATCTCTACAGAATTACTGACTTCCTTGAAAGGGAACTTTTTGTTTTGTCAACTCTGAAGCTTCTTAACCCAAGCTCTCTCTTTCCACTGGAGATGAAGTTTGCATCTTCCCCTTGACTGTACAGTAAAAAGAAGAGGGAGCAGCACAGAGAGCAGGGGTGGGGAAGCCACAGGGAAACAGGAGGACCCCCAGCTCTCATCCCAGGCTCCTCGGGAGCCCTTCTGATCTTCAAGTGCAATTCTGCTGTCACTATCACCCCTGACTCCAAATGCCCACACATGACCTAACTCCTGTCCTAAGACACTTAGAGCCCATTTCTTCTTTTCGTCCAGGGTCAGGTTAGAATTGTTCTAAATGAATATATTAGGAAATAACAGGGTGTTCAGGGTATTGGTGAGCAGGCCCCCCCAAACTACAACAGCCCAGTATACACAGCCCAGATGACTTTTCCTTTTATAGCTAAACTATAGTCATTGGCAGGCTGGGGTGGCCTGTGCACAAGGGCCAGAGGGTCTCCCGCTTTTCCTCAATCCTCCCCTTTCATCAGATGGTATATCCATATAATGGGATATTATTTTTCAGCCATAAAAAGAAATGAAGTACTGACACATGCTACAAATGGATGAACCTTGAAAACATTAGGCTAAGAAGCCAGTCACAAAAGGCCACGTATAGTATGATTCCATTTATATGAAATCTCCAGACTAGATACATCCAGAGACAGAAAATAGGTTAGTGGTTGCCAGGGGCAGGGGGGCTGGGGCGGGGAGAGAAGAGCGAGGGGACCATGGGGAGTGACTGTTTAATAAGTTCAGGAATTCCTTTTGGGATGAGGACAAAGTTCTGGAACTAGATAGTGGTGATCGCTGCACAACATTGTGAATGTGCTAAATACCTATGCACTGTAAGCTTTAAAATGGTGTAGATAGTGAATTTTGTGTTATGTGTGTTTTGCCCCAATTAAAAGCAAGCTTTTCAAGCCTTGAGTATTTCCCCCTCTACTTCCATCCTTCTAACCCCTCCCCATTTAGGAGTAAGAGTTCTAGAATGAGGAGGGACATTTTCGATTTCCGTTGTTGTTGGGGAGGTAGTGTCCATTCGCCAAGGCGCACTAAGACCAGCCCCACAGGGCCTTGATTGAGGCAGTAAGTGTCAGCTTCAGCCCTCATGTCCATGGACTAAGAATGAGAAGATCCAGCCTTGCATATCCCAGGCCTCATCCACATCTCCCTGTGCAGCCCACTCTCTGTTTCACCAGCACTGAGCTTCCAGGGGTCCCCAGCTAAGGCGCCAAGGAGGCGGATCCACCATGTCTCAAGCCCATCTTCTCCAGATCCTCCGGCTCCCAGGCACAGAGGCACAGGCAAGATAGAGTCAGTGCTCAGGAGGTCTGAGGCCTGTTTGGAGACTCACATATAAGACCAAAGGGCTGGACAGCTCGCCAGGTCTGCACATAGCCAGCCCCCTCCATGCTGATGGGTCTTGCTATTGGAGACAGGCACAGATGACCCAGGAAACCAGGTCTCCTCCCTCCTTGGAGATTACTGGGAACATTGTGACATGCCAATTAGTTTACTGTGGACCAAACTTGGCCAGAAAGGAAGCCAGCCAGCCCACTCCCCCTAACATGTTCAGTAGAGAGCTACACTGGGCTTGGATATCTCCGGGAAGAGAGAGGGAGTTTGGAGACAGGGGCCTGGGCCCTGTCCAGTCTTCTACCCAGGTGGCAGAAAGACATCCAGAAAGATACATTTTCCCACAGAACCCTATGGCTGCTTCTCTTGCCTCTAGTGCCAGGAGCCAGGATTGATCTGCCTTCTCCAGCCTGTGTGGAAATCGACACCCTTGTTCCTGGGGCCCTCCACGATGCTGCTAGCCTCACTGGGCTGGCTCTAGGACCCTATCCCACAGCCAACTTGACCTATCTTTCCTATGGACCTTACACTTTGTGGTGTATCTACTTAAATTATTTAAATTCCAACTCTCCCAACTTCCCGTCCCACCAGGAACCTCTTTATCCCTAGACAGTGCAATAGACCACAATCCTTTTCCCAAAACCTCTGGGATATGATGTGTTTGGGAGTTCAGAATTTTGGAGATTTCAAGAAGGCACATAGAATGGTGCATATCTACACTAATAAAAGAGAAAGATGCAAATTGACCATACCTTCGCGACACCCACCAGCCAATCAGGAGTGAGTATGCAAATTAACCCAACAAAGATGGTGGGTTAATTTGCATACACAGGCGCCCAGTGGCAGGGGCGGGATGCTTGCATCCCACACTGCCGTAGCGGCTCTGGGCGTCTGGGCAGCATGGGAAGGCGGAAATGCGACTCCAGGCAGAGCAAAGGCTGTGCCAGCAGCAAGGGGAAGGAAGGCCCATTCTTCCATGAATCTTCGTGCATCGGGCCTCTAGTGTTACATATTATACAATACCACCCTAGAAGGTCCGGAGCAGTACCTGTAACCAAACACATGAATATTTCCGCAGTGAAACATCTGCTATCCATGCCAAGTGGGAGAAATAAAGACTACAAATAGTTTCACATCAGCGTAGGTCAGGTTTTGTTGCCAAATCGTTTTGGCAACAAACATGTAAAACAAATAAGCAAAAACACTGCTTTTTGAATTGGCTTTGTAGAGAAGAGGTTGAGGATCAGTATTTATGCTGCATAAGAGAGAAACATTCATAGACTTATGGGTCAAGATCTGCTTCAAATACCCTCTTCCCGGCTCTCTTTGTTCATACTTCAATATGGCCATTTAAATGATCACTTTGTGTTGCATTTCTCTGTCTCCTCTAAACTAGGATCCTAAGATCTCAGGGCAGAGTGTGTTGCCATTCGCTGTCCTGGAGGCGTAACACAGGACCTGGCACTCAGCAAGCAGTTGTGGAGGGGACGAGAGGGGAGGGATTCCCTCCAGACAACCATCATGGAAGCAGAGTCCCGTGCCCCATCTGTATGAGACACAGGGGCACCTGCGGGAGAGGAGGTTAATAGTGCAGCAGGAAGGATGCCTTAGCGTGAGACAAGTATTGCAAGTCCAGTCGGGCAGCTACGAATCAAACAGTAAAGGGAGAGGGAAGAGCTAGAAAAGTGACCTCAAATCCCACAGGCTAAGATGGAAAGTACTACAGAAGCAAAACTGTGGACTTTGGTATAAGATGGGACTTGGTCCATGGTATTCTCCTTCAAGAGTAGAAGGAGGCTATCCGAGGAAGAGGTGCTGGAAAAACCCAACGGAAATGGAAACTGCCTCAAGGGCCTCAAAGGGAGGCCCTTTCCAACCCACCCACCCAGCCAGAACCCGCGGCGCAGAGGGCTGGGGCACTGCGCACCGCCGCCGCGAGGTGGCAGCAAAAACCTGCCAATGGCCCCGAGCGCGCGGCCTCCCTCCAAGGACCACATCTAGTAGCTGGGACAGGACCAGCCAGAGCAGGAGGGGGTCCGCCGCTTTCCCGCGGGGTCCAGGACAGAGAGCCCTGACATGGCTCTCGGGGTCCATGGAGGCGGAAAAGGACTCTTCCTCAGGTGTCCTAAACCCGTGTCTGGAAACTTCTCAAGGGGCTCATGGAATCCGGATGCCCTCACTCATTGCCCTCCTGTCCTCGCCCCCACCCCCGGGAAAGAGCAGCCTTCTCGCACCTCCCGGCGCGCTCCGCTGGCGGGGTCGCATCCTGGACTCTCCTGCGGGCACAGAGCTGTGGTCTGCCTTCACCCTTCCTCCCAGTCCTCCTTCCGCAGCCACTCAGCTCAGGCCGGGACATGCGAGCGAGTCTGGAAGCTGCTCCCTGATATCTGTCAACCCCCCACCCTTCATCCCCCACCCACACCCACACTCAGTAGGCACGTGCGGACGCGGAGCCACACGAAGGCCACGCACGCAGACACCCACTCGCACAGACTCCCCCGGGTCACGCGTACACTCTAGGTTCGTGGGGAACAGACGTAAGAGGCCACGAGGTGCAATGACAGGATTTCCAAGAAACTTAAGTCTTGGACTTGCTCCATTTCTCTGGGTCTCTAAACCCTCGTTAGTCCAATAACAAGATCTCTAAGCAGCCAGGTGGCTCTAAGCGAGCCTTCCTTAATGTCCTGATGGCTCAAGCGGCAGATTCCCGCGCTGGGCTGTCTGGATCCCTGCAGGACGCGTGGGCAGGAGGCTGCACGCACCCCAGTTGCTCAGGGCCTGTCCTGCTGTGACGAAGACTCCCCGGGGCGCAGAGGTGCGTGTGCCCTGGGTCTCCTGCTCCATCTCTAACCCTCAGGGACTCTTCCTACGGACCACACTCCCATTCACCGTCCTAGTGTGCTTGTCTCCTCGGGTCACTCCAGCTACCCAACGAAGTTCACGTGCGTGCACACACCTCACCCTCAAATGCACACCATGGAGTGCCATGGCACTGGGAAGCGGTACTTCAGGCAGAGCCCAGTCCAGTCTGGGGGAAGAGCCCGCTGAAATCCCAGCTCCTCCTCTGGGCTTCATGCGATGCCCACCAGCAGGTCGCCCCTTGCTCAGCGCTTCTCTTACATCCGGTCCCTGTAGGAGGCGCGTTTGGTCAGGACTGCACCCCTGCTGGTGTGTGAGAGAAGGTGGCTCAGCCTGGGCTGGCTGCTCCCTGCCCTTCCTCGCTTCCGTTCCTCGAATTTGCCTCACCTTAAGCGTCCAAGGAAGGGCCTCAGGAAAGCATTTACTCGGTACCCTGATCGCAGGGGCGAGAAAGACTGAAGGGGGCGCCATTTACACAGGGGTGGGGAGGGGAGGGGAGGGGAGAGGCTGGCTGGCTAACAGCGGCCAAGTCGTGGCCCTCTCTGAACTTCCATTTCTTCCCATATATTCAGACCCGCTGCCAGCTCAGAGGCGTCAGGAAAGGCAGTGGTGGCCGGGTCCTGGATTCCATGTGCCCGACTATGTACAGGTGTCTGTCGGTCCTTCCTCCCAGTCGGGCCGGCAGGCCCCGCCGGTGGGCCTGGGACCAGATGGGGCAGGCAGACAGGAGGCGGCGGCGCCCGCTGGGGCAGCAGAGCCAGAGGCGCGCACGCCCGTAATTAGCAGCGCGCTCAATCATTAGGGGACCCTGCTAAGAATTTCTGTTTAATAATGGTGGCAAATTAGTTATGATGGTAAATAGTCATCTCACAATCCAACAAACGGAAGCCGTCCCCGGCCTGGAAGGGCTCCAGCCTGCCCCCAGGCACAGGCTCGGCTGTCGCCTGGGGCAGCCCAGCACCGCGGGGACCCGCGTGGGGAAAGGCTTCGCGCCTGGAGGAGCGGCGTCCTGCCGGGAGCTGCGGGGGTGGGTGGGGGTGGGGGTGGCCACAGCGCCTCCCAGCGGCCTGAAAGAAGAAAGACGGAGTCCCAGCAAGAAAACGGGAACAAAGGCCCGGCGCCAGCAAGCGTCGGGGAAGCCCGAAGGCAGGCGGAGTGGGAACAGTGGGGAGTGCGCACCACAAAGCCCAATAGGCGCTGTCCCAGACCCCGCCCAGGCGACCACCTCCCACACACAGCAGGGCCCCCTCCCCTCTGGGCCTTTCATGGGCCCCTCAGGCATCAGGTTCCTGGACCAGCGCACACTCTCCTGACTTCACCTCCAGGGGTCTGAGAACTCATCTATCGCCTCCAGTCCCACCATTTCGAAGCGGAGGCGGACAGCCTGTGCTGGTCTGGACTGTGGCGCTCCAGCCCCGCAGCCGTCGCCATCCTCCCACGGAGAGGCTCTGCCCTTGATCCCACAGGGAGCAGCCTCGGGAGGTGTGTACATGTGTATGCATGTGTATGTGACTTCCCGCGTGATTTCCTGTCTCGCCAGCACCTTCCGTAAAGTCCTCGGTGTCTGATGGGTTAAACTTGCGCAGTGCCCCATCCCTCTTCGGAAAAGACTGTGCACAAATTGATAAGAGTCATGGGCGTATTTGTAAAGAGTGGGGAGTTCCTGTTGGGAGTGGAGCTGTGCTTCTGTTCTGTTCAGGA
Organism: Plecotus auritus; assembly: GCF_963455305.1. Lineage (NCBI taxonomy): Eukaryota > Metazoa > Chordata > Mammalia > Chiroptera > Vespertilionidae > Plecotus > Plecotus auritus. The sequence goes on from NC_137782.1 coordinate 151,182,741, forward strand.
GGGGCGGGAGCCAATGCCTCCTGGTGGAGCCAGTGTGGAGTGTGTTGTGTGTGAAATCACCTGTGGGGGCCTCTGAGGTTTCCCTGTGAGGGGAGAGGCTGCCCTGAGCGCAGAGAGGCGTGGCATGTGCTATGAAGGAGGATGGTTTCATGGCTGGGCCTCTCTGGGCAGAGGAAGCTGCCTGAACTCCCAGCCCACAGGGGAGGGGGCCTTTTGGGGCACCAGGCTGCCTCGCACACTGGCAGCACTCCCCTTCCCAGGCCCAACCAGTCACGACTCAGTTCCCCTAGGCATTTTCTTGGAGATTGAATGGTTCCTATGCTTACAAGGGCTCCATCTCCCCAACCAGGCTTGGCCCTCCTCCTGCCTGGGCAGGAAGTAGCTGCTCCCTATCTTCTCTCCTCCGGTCCTTCCTGTTCCTGTCCCTCCCACTTTTTGTCTCAGCTTCCCTCTCCTTTCTCTCTCTTCCTTCTCCTTTTGTCTTTCTCCAGTCTATGGTCTATAACTTCTCTCCCTCTCTTTTATTCTCCCTGCATAACAAATGCCTTTGAGCCTTTGGGGTAGGTTATAAAATGGAGACTCCTGTTCACCTGAACACTCCCACGATTAGGCATGTTTCCTGAAGTGCTTGTCTAGTTTGCTGCCTGCCTTCTTTTGGGCTCTAGGCTGGTGTGTGGGGGGAGGGGGGAGGGGGGAGGGAGGGGAGGGTGTTTGCTGGGAGTGGGTGAGGTAGCGCAAATGGGTGGCCTCTCAATGCCTAGAGTCGGGCTGTGTGGTTTGGGGGTTAAAGGGCCTCTGGGAGGCATTTCTATTATGCGTTTTGTTGGTTCATTTGTATGTTATGTGGAGGTTTCCTCTATGTATGTTCCCTCTGTGTGTTTGTTCTGGTGGATGTGTGTGTGTGTGTTGGAGGGGGGGCTGCTTCTCTATATTTATTGCTCATCTGCTCCCTTTCTTTTTTGAAAAATATTTTTATTGATTTTAGAGAGAGAGGAAGGTAGAACAAAAAGATAGAAATATCGATGGGCTGCCTCCTGTATGCCCCCCACTGGGGATTGAGCCCACAACCCAAGCATGTGCCCCAACCCTGGATCCAACCAGTGACCTCTTGGTTCACTGGGTCGGTGCTTAACCATTGAGCGACACCGGCCGGGCACTTTCTTGTACGTGAACTTTTGGTGAGACCCGGCCCACTGTACAGTATGTAACAGGCTGCACACTATATCAGTGGTCGGCAAACTGCGGCTTGTGAGCCACATGCGGCTCGCGAGCCACGGTTTGCCGCTCTGTTGACTAATGAGTTTGCCGACCACTGCACTATATATTTTGTGGTGCTAATGCTGTTCTATGTGGGCGCATGTTTCCTGTGCAGCACGGGTAGCTCTGGATAGCTCTGTAGGAGGGGGCGACGTTGCATGTGTGTGTGCGTCTATACGGTTTGGAGTGTGTGCACCCTGGAGAGTGTGCCTGCAGGGTTCTCATGCCTGTGTCTAAGGGCCTGTAGAATCTGTAAAGAGGAAATCGGAAAGGCAGGCCTGTGTTGTGTAGGGAAGAGAGTCCATGCGTGTTAGGAAGCTGCTCTGGGGACAGATGGGCAGCAGGGGAAAGGGCTATACTAGGTTTGTGATGGGGTCAGGTGTGTGCATCACCTGTGAGTTGGGGGCTGTATTTGTACAGATAAGTGAGTGTGTGCGCGCTGTAGCCTCTGTCAGCCCGGCTGTGCCTGCCGCTCCCGGGAGCCCCGCCCGACACAGCAGAGCTCAATCAGCCGCTGCATGAATACACTCGAATGGAAAGTTGTGCTCAGCTGACCAGAGAAATCAGAGCCGGCTAGCATCGCTCCCCTCCTCCCTGGCTCCCTTCTGCCCTCCCTTGGACTGGAGGGCCCTGAGGCCCTGGTACAGGGCAGATGAGGCTCAACTCAGCTGGGGCCAGAAGGGGTGAGGGGATGAGCGGGCCTGAGCACGAGCATTTAGGGGCTTCCATCAGGGGGGCTGGACATAGCCCCAGCGCTTGGGGAGGGGGAGGGGTTGGGGACAGTCCAGAAAAGTCCCTGAGGCAGCAGCCAGTGCTCCAGGTGACGGCGACGCAAAGACCAAGACTTAGGCAGGGGACCAAGAAAGCCAGAGGCAGAGAAAGACAGGGAGAGCAAGCAGAGGCAGACCCCAGTGCTCAGGGAGGCCCAGTACACCACGGGCTGGCCGGCCTGACTAGCTCCAGTGACCTGAGCAATGGGCTGGGTCCAGAATGCGCTGGGCTGGCCGGGTCTCCTTTCGTAAGAAGCTACGGGAACACTCCTCGGACACAGCCCACACTAGGGTTCTCGTCCCATCACTCGAGGCCTGGGCTTGGCCCTCCCAGCGCCTCACTGGAGCCCTCCCCATGTCCAAAGGCCGGCCATCACTGGCCTCCAACCCCAATCCTAGCCGGATGGCCAGGCTCCTGTGCCTCCAATCTCACTACTGACCAGCACCCCAACGCCGCGCTGTGGCAGCTTCCAGGTCATTTCATTTTGATCAGCCGTACATCTCGATGGGGATAATCAACTGCGCCGGTGCAGGCAGTTGATTCCACAGGATTCAAGGAGATCGAGAAAAGGGGCCGAGTTGGGGCTCAGAACCACCGCTGGGGTAGGGGGAGGAAGAGGTGAACGGGCCGGAAGGGATAGACTGGGCTATCTTCCCTCAGGCAGGCGGCTTCGGGGAGTCCATGACTTAGATACAGATTTTCCCAGTCTCAAATCCCTTTCTGCCAGTTCAGGTTTCTGGTGCAACTCCAGATTGATACTGTTTTTCTTTGAGAGAGGTAGGAACGAAGAGAATATCCCCACATTGGCTGTTATTCTTCAGGCCCCTTACACCTAGAGTAGGCTGCCCAGGTAGGAAGAGGCCTACGTACACAAGGGAAGCTCTGAGGCAGAAGGTGCAGGCTGAGGCGCCGGATGCGGCCCCAGGCGGAAGCACCGGGCACCGGGGCAGTGTGTGCCAATGCCCTGGCATAGCAGCGGGAGAGGAGCCGGCCCACAGACTGCCAGAGGCCAGACAGAGGGGATGGAAGGTTAAAGCTGAGGCCTGCTTGCCCAGCCTGAGGAGGTGATGAGGCCCACTTGAGAGTCCACCACATGGCACCCCCACCCACGACAGAAGGCATGATCTGCAACATTCCCAGGCTGCATGAGCTACGCACAGTGCGTGGGATGGCTCTTCAGTCCCCAGAGCTTCAGCCAAGCCTTGCCCTGGAGTTCTGCCCCACAGCCCCTAGGATGCTGAGGGACCCAGAAAGAAGAATGGGCATGCAGCTGAAAAGGAGACCTGGAGAGAAAGGGGCCTCTTTTCCCTCACTCCGATGTTTAAAGAGGCAGGGGGCAGATCCAACGCCACAGCCGCAGTGCATCAGGGCAAAGGGCGGACCGGGGAGGCCATAGAGCCCAATCCCTTCCGCCCTCCAGTCAAAGAATACCCATTCCTGGGAGGGACAGGAAGGTCCATTAAGGGTGATGGGCCTGGTGGTCATATCTGCTAATTGACTAGAACAAGGGAACCCGCACAGGTCCACACCAGAATCCACAAGACACATGTCCACTGCACAGAAAGACCCTGCATGCACAGCATCCCATAGGTGTACTAAAGCCACTGCTTGCCGAATTAGGTACATTTAAACTGCCCAACCCACACACAAACACTTACACTATAGGCTATGTACATGAAAACACATAGTGAACACACACTGATGCATTGTACACACATATCAATCATCTCTCTCTCTCTTTCTTACACACACACACACACACACACACACACACACACACACACACATTTCATATGCAGACCTGGATTGCATGGTGGAAGCCCAGCATTCAGAATGGCACACATCGACACGTCTCACAATGAGCACTCGTGCCTCTTCTGTGGGAATCTGTAGGCAAGGTCAGAAAGGGCAGAGTGGAGTGTTTGTATGTGCACAGACCTGGGTAGAAACATAGGCAATGAGAGAGAGAGAGAGAGAGAGAGAGAGAGAGAGAGAGAGAGAGAGAGAGAGATGACAGATAGCGAGGCAGACCAATAGCTCCAATAGCTGGTGGGTGACACCCAGCAGGGCCTAGGCCTCCAGAACGAAGGCTGCTGGGGGTCTGACAGCCTCCTTTCTGCAGTGGAGGAGGCATGGGCACTGGATGCCCCAGACTTGCTTTCCCTGTAGGATATGTTGAGGGAGGGATTTTAATCCCACGAGTTTGACCCCTGTCCCCAGACAAAAAGGCATCTGCTCCCTAGTGTCAGCAGTCAAGGCCCCTCCAGGAGTCACTCCTCAGCCTGACACACCTTTCCTTCCACCCACAAATTCTGGTTAGGCAGTTGGGTGGGGTCCATCCAGATGCTCCACACTGTCTGAGGCAGCCACTTCTCTGGGTTTACAGGCCCAAAATATGGGTAAGTGACAAGCCATTTAAAAAACAAGGGTAGGGGACAGATCCCTTCATCCAGGACATCACTCTGTGCACCAGAACAGAGGCTCAAGTTGGGTAGAACCCAGGGAGCCCCTTCTCCAAATGCCTTCCACCCAGGTCAGTATCGCCGGGACCCTGGCATCCTGAGGACGGTTTTCCAGGGCAGTAAACATGCACCGGAGATTCTGACAGAACTCGGATGCTCTGGAGGTTGTCTGGATGCCCTGGTTCTGAATAAGAAGGCTGGCAGAAACCTTCTGCTTCACGAAAACAGGGGCCTTTGGGCACACAAGGCCCTACTTACACGCCCAAGGCACCTGTGGGTCTGGCCCCGCTCTGTCCAGCCCGGTCTGCGTAAACCCCATGGTGCTGCCAGTGATGGGGACAAAAGGAAACCGGAAGTCCAAGTTTAGAAACAGGCGCAAAATTCCAGGCGCGGTATGGTTCTCCCTAACCCTCTTCGCTTTGGAAACCGGCCTTTCAAGGGAAGGCAAGTTTTCTGAAATTGCCTCTTTGGCTCCTCCTCGGGCCCTGGCCAGCCTGGCACAGCCCAGAGTGGAGGTACCACCAGTCACACCATCAGGAACCTTGGTGACCCTACCCTGGGCAGGGAGGCCTGGGCCAGGGGGCCAGGTTAGCAAAACGAGGTGACTTTTTGGTTTTCATTTTAAAGTGTAAATTGACTCTGAAATGTCTTGGGGCTTAAGGGACTCCAATAAATCCCAAAAGATGGAAAGAAATTTCAGGGAGATGGATTGAGTCCCATAAGGCAAGTTGTCCAGTCACACAGATGCACACACTGGCGGTGAGAGGGGGATCGATCCAGATTCTAGAGACCCTAAACTCCTCAAACCACTTTTGCCTTGCTCTCCCTACCCTCCCCACCCAGCCTACAGTTGCACCCACCCCAAAAGAAGACAAAACTGGTCATCTACGCTCTGGTGCATGCTTAGATTTGGTGACCTTGTGTGTTTCTCCTTTTAAAAAAAAGCAACAACAGCCAAAAGCTGCCAAACACTCCCCCAGTGACCCAGAAGGGCCGAGGCAGGCTACCGTTCCTGGGGAATGGGGCCTGGCGCTGAAGAAATTGGCCAGAGCCTCCTCCCCCAATGCCCTCTCTGCCTTTTCCGCTCAGGATTTGGCTTTGGTTCTTTTCCGAAGGGCCCATTTTTTTCCCTCCCTTCTCCAGGAGAAATGCTCAGACCCAGCTTTAAAATTCTGCCCCAGCTCTGGCGCCATGTCTGGAGTGGAAGGAAGGCCCGGCCACAGCACCCCGGGGGTGCAGCACCCCGGGGATTGGGCACAGGGGCGGACAAAAACACCAGTCTCCAGGAGTAATAAGAAAATGGAGAATACTGTATTTGCTTTAGAAAGTTTTTACATATAGATAAACACGCAGTTAAGATAACAGTAAAAGCGCTCTACAGGGAGTGAGAGATATCTCCAAAGCAGCTAGGAAATACTTGAAATAGCTTTTGCTTAAGAATACTACGGTCTCACTCTCCGCTTTTGCTGTTGACAGGGTCCCTCTTCCTACCCCAGCCCGAAGAGCACCCTGAAACACCGAATGGGAGAGGAACCCCCAAAAGCAAAGAGGTGAGTGGGGAGGGGGGAGAAGGAGGGAGAAGAGAGAAAGAAAGGGAAAGGGAGAGGAGAAAAAGCAATCATATACAGGCAATTTCTACACATATATTACAAACTGGGAAAATGACCAATCATTAAGATATACATAATTCATATAAAATTTTGAAATAAAAATAAAAATCTGTTACAGTCATAACTATTCTTTTTCCACATTTATAACCAGTACCCACACAGGCAGTGACAGAGTGGAGAGAAAAAGGTGCTTAAAGAAAATGATTGTCTGCTGAACAAAAAAACAGAAAATTGCATCTTGTTTGACCAATACTTGGACTTAAAAACAGAGAGAGAGAGAGAGAGAGAGAGAGAGAGAGAGAGAGGAAAAAGAGAGAGAGCAACAAAAGGCAAGAAACATTTGCTATTTCCCTCTCCAGGAGTTCTTTCTTTTTAAACAAATTCCGAAAGGAGATGGCGGTTTTATTTTTTTTCTCTTTTTTTGTCTCTTTTGCTTTTGTTGTCTTGTCATCGTGGTGGTGGCTTTTGTACAGTCGACTCTTTTTAAATCATTTTAAACTAGAGAGAATATTTTCCCAGATACAAATAAATCTTCATGCAGGTGGGGTGCCGGTCCGTGGGAACCGAAAGGAGAAGCCGTGCGTGTCCTAGAAAGTATACAATTGTCACCTCTTTTACGTTGTCTGCCCACAACATCAGCGTTTGTGACTGTCTGTTGACGTTGCAGTCCTCTGGGGTCGCCGTGATGGTCAGTGGTGGTTGGGGGTTGCTGATGGTTTGCGTTCAACTTATTTTTCTTGTGTTGTTTTTTTAATATATATTTTTGGCTGGGGTGGGAGCTAGTGTGCTTGTGTGTGTGTATGGTGGTGTATCCTGATAGCGGTTTGTTCTGGGGCTGGAGGAGGACGAGGAGGAGGTCAAGGAGGAGAAGGGGGATACGGAGCGGAAGGGGGTGCGGAGGGCGGCCTTGGGCATCATACATCACATTCCGAGTCGCTGGAGGTTACCGAGAGGATGGAGGTGCCGGTGTCCACGCGCTCCGCCAGGCTGGACACGCTGGTGGTGGGGCTGGCCGCCGTGGAAGGCGACTCTGCCGAGCTGTGCGTGGGGCAGCCCGGCTCAGCGAGCGAGCGCATGCTGCTCGGTCCGATGGCCTGGTGCTGGAGCCTGCGGGAGACAGAGAGCGGTGCCTGCCTTGACACAGCGGCTGCGCCACCGGCTCCTCCAAGCCACCTCCCTCCTGGAGCCCGAGCCGCCCGAGCCGCCGGGAGCAGGGCCTACCACCGCCTGTGCTCCCCGGCCTCCCCCACTCCGCGCCCTTCGCTACCGCCGCCCCGACTCCTCTCTCGGCCTCATCACCTGCTCCGGCACCAGGCTGTTCCTTGGGCTCCGCAGAGCCTCCCTTGTACAGATCTGGACTCTCGTCTGCCCTCCCTGGGGCTCCCTGGAGCTTCCTAAGGCTCGCCAGCCCCCTGGCCTCGGAGGAGAGGTAGAACTCGAGACTGGCCGCCTGGGGAGGCCTGGGCGCACACAGCTAAGGACGCCGAGCCCCAGTGAGCAGAAGTCCGAAAGGGACAGGCAGGTGTTTCTTCCTCCCCAGCCCCTGCTATTCTTAAAATTAAGTCGTCTGCCCCACGAGCAGTCTGGTCGCCCTGCGCCTCCTGCCCCAGGTCCCCACACTCCCCGGGCAGCACTGGCTGTCCTTGCTCTCGCGTGCCCTGCGAAGAGCGCACGAGCGGGGAAGAGAAAACACGGAAGCTGGGAGCAGAAAACTGAGGAAAGAGGAGGGACAGAAAAATCAGAAGGGGAGCCAAGCGGTCCCGGCTGCCCCGGGCCCAGGGCTAAGCAGCGGCTGCCTGAACGTCGTGTCTCTGAGTTTTCCCTAAGAAGAGGCCTTCCCCATGGCCCTGGGCACTGCCCCCATCGGGCGAAAACTTGGTTCCAAAGTCGGATGAGAGGGCTGAAGGCTCAGGCCTGGGCCACCTAAACCGGAACACACTCACTCACTCCATGAACTCACACTCAGCCCCCAGCCCCCTCGCCTGTCAGCATCAAGGGCCCTGCCCCTGCTCTACACCAGGCCCAGCACCAGCCCAGGCTGGGTAGGAACACAGGCTTCTCGTGAGGGCTCTCCCCCAACTCTTCCCTTCCCTCCTGCCTCCCTACTTCGTTCTCCTTTCTCCGTTTTTCCTTAGAGTTATTTTTCTTCCTACTTTCCCCAGGCCCAACTCTGCTGCCTGGTCAAGCCCGGTACAACTTTGTGACTTTGTGGCCAACTTGCCAACAGCAAAACTGCTCCTGCCCGCTTTGCAGTTTAGTGAACGCAGCGGCTGCTCCTTAGCTGGGGAGGAGGCAGGGCTCACACACACGCCTCTCCACTCCCAGCCGGCTCTCCTGCACCTGACCGGGCAACTGGCAAAGCCTTGGGAAGGAGGGCCGCTGCATGGTGGCCGCCAGCCTTTCCCCTATGTGGCAGGGACCCAGGTCAGTTTCCTCTCCCTGACATTTGTGGATCCCTCCCCCGGTTTGTGCAATGCATGGAAATAAGAACCAGGCGGCAAGGAGTACTTTCTTTCCTCCCTTCCCTGTCTGTATGCTCCCCAGGAGCCCCGAGCTTGGGACCTCTCAGAGGCGGAGACCGAGGGCTGTGGCACTCACACACACTCTCTCCACCCAGATGAAAGACCCTCTCAGGCAAAGCAATCAGTACACTCAGTCTGTCCCTCTTCCCCGCGCCTGGGCCAGCGGAAACTTTCTCCAACTGGCCAGGGGGTCGAGGCTTTTCAAGAGCTTGGCAGCCGCCGGCCCCCTGACCCACCGGCCCCCATTTCAACCCTTCTCCCTCTCCCGGGTCCCGGAGACGGTAGCCAGGCCGCGGGGCCCCGCCACTGACCTGTTCTTGGCCGCCGCGGCGCGGTCGCGCTGCCTCCGGTTCTTAAACCAGTTGCCTACTTGTGTGGGTGTGAGGCCGGTGGCCTGCGCCAGTTCGCGTTTCTTGCTGGGGTTGGGGTAGGGGTCCTGCAGGTACCATTCCCGCAGCAGGCTCCGAGTCCGCTCCTTGAAGCAATGCGTCTTCTGCTCGCCGTCCCAGATGGTGCGCGGCAGCGGGAACTTCTTGCGCACGCGGTACTTGTCCACCGGGCCGAGCGGGCGGCCGCGCAGCTTCTCGGCCTCCTGGTAGTGCGCCTCGAGCCACATGGCCTGCAGCTTGCCGTGGGACTCCTTGGTGAACTTGTGGTTCTCCAGGATGTGGTAAAGGTCGCGGAAGTTTCCCGTGTGGAAGGCGACCACGGCGCGCGCGCGCAGGATCGACTCGTGCTTGTTGATGGCCTCACACGCCCCGGGGGCCACGGGCAGCGACCAGAGGAAGCGGCCCAGCCGCTCGATGTCGCCCGTCTCCTCCAGCGTCTCGCAGACGCTGGCCACCTGCTCCGGCGAGAAGTTGAGGGTGGGCAGCTGGAACATGGACAACTCTTCCGGGGGGGGCCTGGAGCCGCCGCCGCTGCCGCCGCCGCCGCCTGCTCCGCCAGCACCGCCGCCTCCCGCACAGTTCCCGCCGCCGCCGCCCGTGCCGCCGCCGCCGCCTCCCGCACCGGTCCCGCCGCCGCTACTCGCCAGAAGTAGAGAGCGGTGGTGAGAATCGGCGAAGTTTGGCAACAAGAAGTGGGAGGAATAGAGGTCTAGGGGGGAGCGGAATACCATGGACTGACCTGAGAGGAGAGGAGAAAATTCAGGGAGAGGAAGAGAGAGGGGAGGAAGAGGAGGAGAGGGGCGCTGAGGACCAGGCGGAGGGAGAGGAGAGGGGGGAGGAGGGAAAGGAAAGGAGGGGGGAGCAGGAGGAGGAGGGGGAAGAGGAAGGGCGTAAGGGACACCCACACCCCACACACATCCACACACACACACACCCGCGCAGCCACATAGAGAGGGAGGAAGGAGAGCGGCCCGGTGCGCGCGCGCAGAGAGCGAACCCGAGACAGAGAGAGGGAGAGGGAGAGCGAGAGGAGAGCGAGAGCCAACCACCGCCGAGTCAAGATTCAGCGATTCCACAGCAATCGCCCTAATGACAACAGCCTCATAATATCTCCCCTAAATCCACAGTGAGTGCAGCATTGAAACATTTTGTTTCGCTTTTCTATTGGTCTGCGGATTGTCGTTGTGGGGTTGCCATGGCAACCACTGCCAATCACTGTCAGCCCTGCCAATCAATACCCAGAACGTAAGGACGGTTTTACCACTTAGCCAGAGTGGGGGGGGGGGGGGGGGTGGAGAGGAGGAAAAGAGGGAGAAGGGGGAGAATTTTTTTTAAATGTTTGCAACTCTTAATCTCGCCAAGTCCCCCACTTCTCTCTCTCTCTCTCTCTCTCTCTCTCTCTCTCTCTCTCTCTCTCTCTGTCTCTGAATTCCCTTCTTCCCTCTTCTCCAAAGAAGTTGATCCAGAAATTTTAAAGCCATGGGCATAGAGTTGTTAAATGAGATGAGCAATTTAAAGTGGGGAATTTTGTTGGGAGATGAGCGGCTCCTCATGCTACACGAAGGCCAAGGGCCAGCCCAAAAAGAGAGGCAGAGGAGCAGCTGAGCGGACATGGTTTGCACATGGGCTGCCTCTTTCTGCCTATGTGAGCACTGACAGTGGAGAGGAAGAAAGGAGAGATGAGATCATGGGACCCACCCTGAGCCCGACCCTGGTCCTTCGAGCTGCTGTGCCCTGGGGTCTCGGATTTCTGGGGACATCTGGTGCCTGGGAGCCCGAGCCCAGAAGCCAGGGTTCTGAAAGCCCAGAAGCCAGGGTTCTGGAAGCCGCTTTGGCCTCCTCCTTCCTGATTATTGGCCACATTCACCCCAACTTCCTCTGCACTGGAACTGGCTTCTCTTTACTCTGCCCTCCAGCCAGAGAGCCTTGATTTCCCATATTGCCCTGAATTTTAAAAAGCAATAGAAATCAACAGTACACTTCTTTCCATCTTAAAAAGCGACCCTCTTCTTTGTTCCTCCTAGACTTCAGCCGCTTCCCCTAGGAGCTGTGGAGCAGGTTCACAAGCTGAGAAGCCTGGGAGCCCGCAAGACCGCCCCCCATACCTGTTACCCCTCTTCCCCCGCAAAGGAGCTCTGGGTCTGCCTATCAGCCCCAGAAAGGCACCCAAACTTTAGAGGCTGCCCCAAAGAAGTGGATAGGCCTGAACATTGCTTGCTTGCTCATATTGTAAAGAAAAAAATAATAAACTGTCAAATTTCTCTAAGGAAAATAATATCACAAGCCTAAAATAGACCCCACAGGGCCCATAGAATGGAGAGGGCCCTCCCTCCCTGTGGTCACTGCAGCCCCCAGACCCAGCATGAGTATTTATTCTAAGGTATGTCGCTTTTAAGAAGATGTAATCAGCATCTTGAGCCAGGCCTCCCTTTGTGAAGCTTCTTAACTATGGAAGTGTGATTTACGCAGATTTGTCCGGGTCAGAGACGTCTTTCCCCTGAGCACTGTGTATATTTAGACAGGGACTCGGTTTGGTGTTTAAAAGTGTATATTTTGAATGAGTTCACACACAGTAGCCAACAATGCCCACATTGTCGGCCCGTGTACAGCGTGTATTGAAACGCAGCGTCCAGACTTCAACTAATCTGCCCTCAATAAAGCTGACATAATTATCCTAAGCTGCCTTTCCAGAAGAAAAATCATTGAGGAATTCAAAACTTTTTTAAAAAAAAAGATCTTTTCTACATTCCAATGCAGATCTGTGAGCGAGGTGCGGAGCGCACTGCTCTTTGGAGATCTCAATGAGGGGAGGGAGGCTGAGAGAGAATTTAAATGGGAAACTAACGTGACTGGGGCTGTGAGTGTGCCGGCCCCGAACCCCCGAGCTCCAGCCCTCCTACGGCCCTGACGCCCCACGGCCAGGCCTCCTGGGCAGAGAAGCATAAGCTGCGAGTGGAGCAGCGGCGGCGGCGGGGAGACTCTGGACTGGGTGAGGCGGCCGATACGGGCCCACTCAGCCCGAGGCAGCCGAAAGTCGCTGGTCCTAAATCCACGGACTGAGGCAGAAAAATATCCGCCCAAAGGGAAGACCGGCCAAGCCCCACTTGGGGTGATCGCACCCCTCCATATCTCTTCCTCCCCGGCCGTGGGTCCTTTTCTGCTCAGCCTCGAAGCTCCGGGCAGTCCATTCGCTGCGGGCCCAGAAAAGAGCCCTAAGGTTGGGACACAAAAACAGACACTTCATCTTTTCTTCCCGATCCCTTTCTCTCCTAGGGAAAGGATTAAAGGCTGAGGGGTGGGAGGAGGAAGGGGCAGGAGGAGGAAGCGGGGGAGGAAGGAATGAAAAAGGGGAGGGGAGTGGTATTGTGCCGCGTGTGGGGGGAGCATTCCTACGGGTGGGTTTCCGAATATTGTGTTCAACTTTTTGAAAGCAGCTCGTGACCCCGAAACTGCATCCCCTGGAGCCGAGGACCCCGGCGCCGGGCGGGCGGGTGAACCCAGCCAGTCCCCTCCCCATCCCCAAAACCCCCGCCTCCGGGTGGGGGCGACAGGGCCTCTCCCGCCGCTGCGCGGTCGGCCCGGAGGGAGGCTGGGCAGGTGCCGCGGGTTCTGCCGAAAGCGCTGAAATCGAAAACCTTCGCCACTCAAGGAGAATTGAGGCAAGTGGGGCTGATACTCAGCTGGGCGACACCCTTGTCCCAACCTCGGCTGGGGAGCCTGCCGACCCGCCGCACCCTGCCGTCTCCGGTAGCGGCCGCGGCGGGCGTGCACAGCCGGGAGGAGGGAGGCGGCAAGGCACGCAGCTTTGTGCTCCGGGACGGGGCCGGCGCGGCGGGCGAACAGTAACCCGGAGCTGTCAGAGTCGCCCGGCCAAGCCCAGCTCCTCGCCGCCCGCCGAGCCCACCTTGCGGTCCCGCTGCCTCCAGCGCCTCTCCGCTCCGGCCCAAAGCACCGCGCCCGCCGCCCGAAGCTCGTAAGTTGCGAGTCCCAGGAGCTGGGGAGGAAGGCGGGGCGGTCGGTCCTCTGCGCGGATGGCCAGACTGGCTCCCGGCGGATTTGGGAGCGCAGGCTGGGCAGCGTCTCGGTCTAGGAGTGCTGACCGGGGTTCGACGAAGGCTGTGGAGCACCGGAGTTTCCCCTCCCAAATCTCCAGGCTCTGAGCATTGGGGAGGGGGTTAAAAGCAGAAGGACCAGGGCCCAGGCCGCCTTCCCTAATGCCCCAGGAGCTGGGCTGCGAGAAGGCCGGGAGATGAACCTGGGGGGTGGGGGGGGGGACGCCTGGAACGGGTGGCGCGTAGGGGGCGCCTGCACCCTGAGACTCCATCAGAGCGAGAAGACCGGAATGGATAGGTTTGCCTGCGGGGCCTTTAGGTCTCTCCTGCCGCCTGGACGCTCAGACTCTCGGGTCTGGGCGCCCATACAGGCTGAGGTCACAAAATTGCCACCATCATCCCTGCTCAATTCTTGCCCAGACGACAGGAAGGACAGTGTACAGGTGGTGCGAGGAGAAAGGGCGGTTGAGCTGGGGAGTGTCTTTCTCTACCAGGACCTACTGGGCATTTGTTTACAAATGTAGCCCCGACCCCAGCATTCGCAACACCACCAGGAATGGTGATGGAGACTCCTACTCTCTCCTTGTTTCGGGTCAACATGAAAGCCCAGGGGTCTGCAAGCCTCTGAGAGAAGAGGATCAGGGGTCTGGGCAGCTGCACCTACTCACTCGGCCTTGCTCAGCTCCTTAAGGCCGGTTAGTCCCGAGGGGCAACGCCCCTTCCGGCACCCAGAACGACGGAGGAGGCGGGGTCCCGCCGGGTGGCCCGCGGTCTGGGCCTCCTCGCAAGCTACAAACTGGGGCGTTTGGCAAAGGCGGCGGCGGAGGGCGCAGAGGAGGGCAGCACGCAGGCGGGGAGGCCGGGAAGACCTTCAAGGACCCCGATTACTTTCCTCTGAATGAAAAACAACAACAACAACAACTGCTCCCTCTCTGTACCCCCGCCCCCCGCCTTAGCCTCTGGGGACCCGAGCTCCAAGCAATTGTGGCCCGGGACAGTAAACACAGCTCAGTTGCCTCAACTTTCTCCGCACATAAAAGTTCCCGGCGTGCGGTGAAATTTGAATATTTGATCAGCCCCTTTGAGTGACCCTCATTAGCCTGGCGCCCTGCTAAGGCCCCGCCACTGCAAGAAAGCTGCTGGGCCCGGCATTTGTAAGCCTTGTTAGCGCCGCTTAATGAAGCCGCCCCCTCGGCTCCAAGGTGGCCTCCGGGGCTGGCGGCGGGCACCTCTGCACCCTGCTCTGCCTAATGAGCCCCACCGCCTCCACCTCCCACATCCTCAAACGGGGAGTTTGGCTCTGTCTTGGGCCATTGCACTTCCCACTGCCAGGCTTAGGAGTGTGGGCACAAACCCAGCCCAGCCCCAAGAGAGAAAGAGAGGGTGGGAGATATGGAGGACAGGAGCCTCACAGGTTGGGGATTGGATTTTGAGGCCCCAGGTTGTAGCCCTGGCAATGTACTGCCAACCTGTCCCAAATTGGCCAGTTAGTCACCCCAGGGCCTTAAAGATGCGTCTGGCCTAATGTCGGAGTGGCAGAAGACAGATGCCCAGGGGAGGGTCAGCTTTCCATCCTCAAGTTCCTTTGGTCTCCACTTCCCAGGAGGCCACCTGCTCCTTTGCAGGGATCCCCTTATGACAACCAGAGTTGGTGTGCTAGGACTGGGATCTGAGAAGGGAGGTGCACTCACCTCCTCAGACCATCATTGCCCTCACCATCCACAGGACCAAACACAATCAAATGTTATGCCCCTTGGCACTAGGGAAGGCAAAGTACTACAGTCTACCCTGCCCGCTCCACAAGAGAGCCATGACCGCCCTGGTCTCTCTTTCATCACGCCCCCAGTCATCAGACGGGCTGGAGAAAGTGCTCAAGGGAGGGTCACCTTGTACAGGATCAACTGGCTGCGTGGGTGAGACTGGGACTGAAAAAGGCCTGGGGGAGAGGAAGAGAGGGATTGCTCTGGGAGGAAAGGGGACCAAAGTCACCAACTACTTCCCCTCTGAAGCAAATATAAAGAACCTTATTAGAAGTCGTACTACGGTCCTCTTGCGGAGTAGACACCCTTTGGTCGTGTCCCTCTCTCCTCCTATGCTCTTTTCCCTGGACAGTTGTCACTCAACCAGCTCTTGGGCTTTTAAGGGTTACTTTTGGGGGACTAATGCACTGGACTTGGGGAGCAGGCTGCTCTCAGAGCCACACTCTGGGCCTTCTGGAGGTGCCCCCACCGTATGCCTACAATCCCTCAGACATACAGCAGGCTGCCCAGGGTGGCGACCTCAGGACACCATTCCCAAGCAGCCTTCACGCTCTGCCCAAAGGCCTGATAGGCCCCTGAGATAGCAGAGACTTCTAAGTCCACTTGGTCTGTTCCTCTTTGCTCTCTTCCCCTGCTCAACCGATGTGCCCCAACCGATTTACCACCCCAGGACACCCTAATTCAAGCCCCAACTGTTGATCTCTAGGGATCATCTCTGAGCGGGGCAATGCGTTGTCGGGGCCTTGATTCATCTAAAGGGCAAAGGTAGGACTGGGGAAGGGAGGTGTGTACGCTGTTGGAGAGAAAGGGGACCTGAGGCAGAGGGTAGAACTCAGCTCTGTGGCCCCAAGGCCAGGCCTACCAACTGCTCAGGGGGAGGAGGCGAGGGGAGGGGGCTAGGAGTCCGCGGGCGACGGTCGGGGCATCAGCGTGGGGGGCTAGATCCAGAGGAGAAGGGCGAGAGGCGGGGGTCGGGGGAGCGGGGAGGGGGTAGGGGGTGCGGCTTTTTAAGAGCACAAGGCTGGCAGGGAAAGCGCGCGGCCCGGTGCTGGTAGCGCATTGACCCGAAGGGGATTTAGAGGGAAGGGAGCGGCCGGCACCGGGGGCTTTGTCCGGGCGACCAGAGAGGGCGAGGCACAAGAATGAGGACGGACCGCGTCCTGAAAGGCCGCGCGGAGGCGGCGGCGCTGCTGCTCTTGACTTCTGAGCAGGGCTTAGAAAGCCGGCCCCGGCTTAAGCGGGACTCGGGCGCCGCGCCCCGAGCGCCCTGTCTGCGGGCTCACAGCCCCGGGCTCGGAGCCGAGGAGCCGGATGAGGAGGGGACACTGGGGTGGCCAGGGACCTGGCAAAGTTGCTTTGGGCTCCACAGCTGCCTACGCTAGTGCAGAGCTGCGTGCGAGCTGGACCCGCCGCGTTGGGCAAGGCCAGAGAAAGAATTTTCTTTTTCCAACTTTGTCTTTTGGTTTTGTCTCCAGTTCGAGCAGCTCCGGAGCCTGCCGACCCCAAAGGGAGTCTCAACAGGTGGCCGGGTAAGTCCATTTAAGAATTCTGGTCATACCCTCAGCCCCTCCCCGGCCGCCTAACCGGTCCCCTCCCAGTTTCCCTCTGTCCGCCTGAATTCCCTATGCTCCTCCCGGGGGCCAAGGCGGGAGGAGGAAGTGGGGGGGGGTGTTGAGAGGCGCCCTCACCCTGGGTGTCCTTGGGCTCCCAATTCCAGCCCAGGACCGCTGGCCGGCGCCCTCGCAAAGCTTCACCCAGTACCCCCGGGTCCCAATCATCTTTAGCTCCGTTATAGACGCTGGTACCCCAAGTTGGGGGGTGGGGGGCGCGGAGGAGCATCACTGACTGGAAGTGGGCGGGCGGGCGGGCGGGGGAGGGGGGGCACCATGGCCGTGTGGCCTTTGTGGGGGTTTATAACCCAATATACACCCTCTCTTATGAGAGACCGGGGAGCCCGCCCGGGGAGCCCTCACCGGCTGTACAATAGCCCGCAGCAGAGCGCCCGGCAGCTGGGGGTGGGGATAGGGTGGGGGAGGTGGAGGTGGAGGAGCAGGAGGAGGGAGGAGGAGGAAGCAGAGAAAGGCAGAGGCAAGAAATCCCGGGCGTCCGAGCGAAAAGTCGGGAACTGTCCTCAGAGCCCCGGCGCACACCCTCTTTGTCACACACACCCTTGTGCACGCATTCACAGCCACCGAGTAGCCCACGCACGCGGTCCGAGGCGGTGCGGGGTCGCACGCCAAACAGAACCCTTCCGCCGGGCGTCCGGTGCCCCGAGAATGACTGGGGGAGCTAGGAGGACCCCAGGGCTGGGGCGCGGGGAAGATCTTACCTGCGGCAAGGTAAGGGAAACCAGGAGCAAGAAGCAGCGGCGGATAAATATTCATTAGGAAGTGTGTCTCCTTTTAAACCACGCGGCGTGCGCTCTCGCTCCTATGCCTTTCCTCCCTCCCTCTGTCCTCTGGCGCGGCTTTCTCCCTCTCTGCTCAGTCTTCCCCCACCCTCCCCACTTTCCTGCGAAATGCCGGGTGGATCCCCGTCTGGCTGTGGGAAGGCTGAGCCTCGGGTAGAGTCTCCACAGCTGTTTGTCTTCGCTCTTGGGGCACGCGTTCCCCATCTGCCCTCCCTCCGGTCGCCCAGCCCCTGACCCCCTCCTAAATTACTACATCATTAGCTTTATTTTCCTGTGTGTGTGTGTGTGGGGGGGGAGAGGGTTGACGGCACAGCCCGACCTACCTCCCAAAAGCTAGCCAAAAGCTGGTGCTCTCCGAGGCTGCCCCAACTCCATCCCCACCCACGCTCCCACCCACATCCTCACCCAGTCTTGTCCCCCCCCTTTCCTCTCTTCCTCCATCCTGTACCTACCCAACTTCTCCATCCCCTCCCTCTCCCGCCGCCTACAATCGGGATCCCCAGGTGGATGGGCAGTGACAGGCCAGGGCTGTAGGCACAGGTTCCGCATTGGGTGTGGGGTAGCCCTCTTTCCCAAGTAGGTTTTCTCGCTTGACACTCTGTGGGCATCTGGGCAGCTTGGGCTTAGGACCAGAACACCGAGGCGCACATCAAGGGCCTCACCCCGCCAGGCCTCAGGGTCCCCCGGTCCTGGCCCTGTGGCGGGACCTGGGAGGCTGCATGGCTTCACTTTGTGCAAATGAACGGGAGACACAGACCAACACGCCGGCGAACTGATGATTGCCTTTTACCAACAAACTGACCCGAAGTTAGTCGCAAGTTCGCATCTTTCTCTCTCACGCTCTCGGGAAAACACAGCTACAGGATTCCGGGAACTCACAAACCCCTTCCGAGAACCGCTTCCAGCCGCTAGGGAGCGCGGCACACCCCCACGCCCACCCCGCACGCCCGGGGCCGGCGCTCCGGGACTCGGAGACTAGGAGGCCGCCAGGTCGCTCCGGATGGAGAGAGACATCCGGATGGACGGCCGCGGCCACCATACTTGGTACCTCTCCTTCCCGCTCCAGGTACCTAGGCCACCTCAAGGGCTCTAAGGGACGGCGTGGTCCCCAGGTGCTTGGGGGTGGCCGGGACGCGCGCTTCCGCAGCCGGCTGATCTCGGCGCGCTGAGGTGGGGGTGGGAGGAGGGGCCGAGGGGGCGGGCCCAGGCCAGTTCCCAGTTACAAGTAGCGCTGCTCTGGGGAATCCGAGGAGAGTTTCGCTCCCAAACACGCATACTCCTAGCCCCGGGGTGCCGGGACTTTCTCGATCCGGTCCTACACCTTCCGCAGGTTCGCGGGAGCGCAAGCGGCCTTTTAGTGGCCTGGGGGCGAAGGGTGCGGTCTCGAGTCTCTGAGCGATCACGCGACTTCTCCCTCCCGCATTTGGCCTGGTCCTTTGGGGCCCCAAATCCACCCCCACTCCGAGACGTCCCAGAGGCTCTTTCGACCCATCCGGAAGCAAGCGAGGAGCAGAATCCTCGCTGGGTCTCCCTCCTCCTGGAAGGTTAAGAAACTGCGCAGTTGAAGGTGTAACAGGCCTAGAGGGCCCTGGGTCCGAGAAGCCTTATTAACCTTGCACCTCACCTAAAGCCCCCAGTTCGCACTTGCACATCTATCTACTCCGCAGCAGACAAGGAGGTTGCACGCGTCTGAGCTCAGGCTTAAGCTGTCACTTTACTGGGCACGGGGTGTACAGGCAAATTGTACGCAAACACACGAGAGTATTAGAAGAACACGAGCAGCAGAATTTGAAGAAAAAAGAAGTGTCCATAGACAGAATGTTCGTATGCACGGTGCACGCCCAGTTCTCCAGATGCAGACAAAAGCCGCAGTGCCCGCGCCGGTGACCCCAGCCACATGGGCAGATGTACAGGAAGCCACACACAAGGAGAATGGGCCAAGCGAGGATGCAGGCCCCCAAGCCCAGGGCTTCCTGCTAGAGGGACCTTGGCTCCTGACCGGGAAACTTTGTTGAGCCGACTGGGTGAAAGATTTGGGGTCACTAGAAAGGCACCTCATCCACCCCAAAGCAACCCTTTCACCTTCCTCAGCTGGGATGGAGACGCCCAGAAGAAGGCGATCCAGGAAAGGTTCATTTTGCCCCGGATTATTTGTTTTTATTAGGAGACTGCTTCTGCAGGAGGGTGGGGTGGAGAGCTTATGCTGTGAGATTCCTAAATCCTAATGGAGCTTCAACGGTTGAAGAAAGGCAGGGCCCTTATTTTGCCCCTTTCACTCGTCTTAACTTAAATATAGTCGTAAAAAAAAAAAAAACAAAAAACACAACCTGAGCTGGGCTCCACACCCTCTTGCCCTTTAGAGCAAATAATCCGCAAAAGAACACCCTAAAGCAGACTGAATTATTTGGTTTATTAAAGTAATTTTTTTGGGTGAGATACAGGGAAGCTCTCATCCCCCCACGCACATACACACTCTCCCATCCTAGACATTGGCCACGATCCCCACCAAGCTGGGGAGTAGAATTCCCAAATTCAGGAGAAAGTGCACAGGCTTGTTTGTGGTTTCAGTTTGTGGTTTTCCATTTGCCTGCCCAGTTCCAGTGAACCTTGCAGAGTCCAGACAGTAGCCAATACAGTTTCCCTTGGAAGAGGCAAGGACACTGGACGCAATGGTGCCCTCCCTCCCCCTTCACCTCCCTTCCCAACTCTGTCTCTGAAAGTAGAGGGTAAGTCTGGGAAAATTCTTTTAGACAAAAAAAGAAAAAAAAAAAGAAAGGGAAGAAGAAAAAGGATTTTCTGGGCCAGCAAGTTTGATGCGCACCCTCCAAGGGGCAGAGGAAGGCCCATTTTGCGCAGAACAGACAAACCAGTTGGAAAGCATGGCAGGCAGGTATTTGAAGCATATGTAGTTGCCCTAGAAATGGAGGGGGTGTGGGGTCTGAGTAGGAAATAGTTTCTTCCCTTTTGGAGGCAAATTCTTTGGCCGCCGGCCCCCCAAGATACACTGAATTCCTGGAAATTTTAGCAGGAGTTTATTCTTGTAGCTGTTTTGAACAATAAACATCACTTTAGAGTCCATTAATCTTCCTTGGGAGGGCAGTTTCTTCCAAGACTTTTTTCTTTCCTCAGGTTTGATTTTCCCGTTTCCCCAGTCAGAGCCCACTTGCTGACACACCTTGGAAAGAGACCGCAACGGAAGGAGAGAAATGAATAAGGAGACCACACTCCTGAACCAAAGTGTAAGTGCCACTCCTCGGAGTGGAGATTCAGGACACGCAGGGCAATCCACCTGGGGGCATTTCTCCCCTCCACAGGTAGTTTATTTAGAGCCTTTCCAGTCATAAATAACAACCAGCATTTTAGAGTTGGAGACGTTTGCTATTACTGTACTTACCAATTAATTCTACAAGATTCTTTAAACTCTGTCTGATTTATAAAACTGTGTGGACATAGCTAAGATCCTTGCAACATTTATCAATCAAGCAGAAAAGCAGTTCGTTTTCTCATAGTCCCAAAGGTCACAGTACAGTCACTGAAGCAAATTTTTAAGTTTTTCTTTTTAATTACAGTTGATATTATTATATTAGTTTACATCATATTATATTAGCTATATGCGTATCATAGTGATTAGACATTCATATAACTTACCAAGTGATCACCCCGATAATGGAGCGATTTTTTTTTTTTTCTGTTTCTTAAATGCCCTTGTCACCTCTGCCCGAGCCTCAGGGCTCAAGGCAAAATCTCAGAGGTTTGTGACCTCTTGAGTAGGGCCTACTGTGTTGTTAGGTTTCTTAATGATTGTGTAAGGTGTGAGCACCTCTCTCTCTCTCTCTCTCTCTCTCTCTCTCTCTCTCTCTCTCTCTCTCTCCAAAACGAGCCCGATAGAAGCTAACCATTTCTGCAGCGCACGGGGCAAAGAGCTGAATGGTGTTGTCCTGTTCTGGGTGGTGGTGGGGAAGGGGGGCTTGTGGGTGGGGGAGGGGACAATCATCACCTTCAACTGAAAAATAAAATAATCCTTAATACCCCTTTCATTCCTTCTATTTAATAGTGTCAATGCGCCGGAGAGGCCGTCTCACCTCCAAAGGCGTCTTCACCCACGGAGGGCCCAGGCTTCCAGCCACAGCCCAACGGTGCGCCCGCCGCCCGCCCGCCCGAGAGGAGGTGCTCCGACGGCAAAAATCCCATACATTTTTAACTACAGTGATTACTAAATTAATAGCAGGCACTAAGACAGATGTCAAAACGTCTTGAAAATGTTTATCTGTGAATAATTGAGAAGGTGGTGGGACGCATTATCTGATTGTGTAATGAAATATGTATGAGGAACAGCTGTTTGCAGCAGCCCCCTCCCGCCCCCTCCTCAGCTGGGGCCCTTCTCCTCCAGGCGGGAGCCTCGGCGAAGTTGGTCGCCCACTTGCGTCCACTTGGAACCCGCTCTGCCCCTCCTGGGCCGCTGCAGAGCTGGGCTCCAGCGCGCCCCAGAGTCACCCGCTTCCCAGATAGAGGACACCAGCATGAAGTCGCCTCTCAGCCACGCTCTTTCGGCGTGAGGCTTGGCTGCCCCTCGAGCCTTCGGGTGGGCCGCGGACTTGGCCTGCGAGGCCCAAGGAGAGCCGGGGCCGGGGCGGCGGAGGCCCGGAGCCCGGGGGCGCCCGCCGAGCGGGGCGGCCTGCTCGCTGGAGAGGGTCGGGGGCTGCACGACTCAGCGGGGCGGGCCTGGGGTCACCGCGGGGCGACCGGGCTCCCCAGCGGGCTTTGTTCCCCGCTCCGGCCACACCGCGCACTTCCTCCCAGCCCCCCTCCAGGCCTCCGCGCCCGCCTGTTTGTTTTCCCAGCCCCGCGCCCTCCGCCGGACGCACAGGCTGCCCTCGGGGCGACGCTGGCGGCGTGGGGCCGGTCCTGGAGTCCTGGCCCCGCAGGAAGCGGAATGTGGGGATGGGGGGCTCTGGGGACCTTTCTGGGGTCCTAGGGCCGGGGAGGCGGCCTAATGGGGCGCACGGCCTTGGTGGGCGGCGAAGACCCAAGTCCTGGGCTTGGAAGGGGGCGGTGGCCTGCGCGGGGCCCGACCCCAGCCCCAGCCCCGGGCCGGCTGGACCTCAGCGGCGGCAGCAACCGGATCACCCCGGTGACCGCGTGGGCGTGCTGTCCCCGGCGCTGCCTTCCCGGCGCTGCGCACGGCGGCGGCACCGCGTCCCGAAGCCGGGCCCTGGGCCTGTCTGTCGCCTCCGCCTCTGCGGCCCCGCGGCCCCTCTCCCTCCCGCGCCCCGCGGGCCCCGTCCCTAGTTCGGGGCGACCAGGAAGCCTCGCCCGCAGCCTTTGGCGGCTTTGACCCTGCGGTCGCTGCCGCCCTGACCGCCCCGGGCCGGCGGCGGAGGAGCGCGGCGCCGGACACTGAGCGGCTCCGTTTCCCACCGGCCGACTCGCAGTCGAGGTGCCATCGGGCGTTACTCCTCCAGCGTCCCCCCTTTTACCTAATCCCTTATGCTTGTATTCTAATCCTACACATGACAGTTAATCTGTAATGATACCGCTTCGGAGGAACCTGTTGCTTGCGAGGCACGGTAATTTGTAACCTTGGAAACAGTTTTAAATAAAGATTGTAACAGTGATGTCAACTGTGTTTATTCTCCGGGTGGGGAGCCTGGCAGCTCCGGGCGGAGAGGACGGAGTGTCGGTGTCGGTGTCGGAGGAAAGGGGGCGAGGCGCGGGCTGGCGGAGAAGCAGCCGGTGCGCTCCCGTCCCAAGCCTGCTGTCCTTCGGGTTTTTCCTTTGGGAAACTCGCGTGGTCTTAAACCGCAAAGCATGGAGAGAGAGGAACCGTTTGCAAAACTCAGGAACACTTGGTGAACTTGAGCTGTTGCGAATTAGCATTCAGCCGGCCCCTGCGCCCCTGGGACTCCAACGCGGCGGAGCGCAGACGAAGGGCGGCTTGCTGGACCCTTCGGTGGCGAGCAGGCAGAGCCGTCTGTGGACCGAAAACTCCGCGCTCCGAGCTTCGTCCGCTGTTAAACCCGCAACAGTTAGCAACCACCACCGAAAATTGTTCGCACACCGAAAGCAAAATTAAACATAATTGCTTTTATTTATCTATTGCTTTTATAGCATTAAAATATTTTTAGTTGCATTGTATAAAACACCATCCACTCTGATTACTACCTGCCATGTCTGTGGATCTGCTCCTTGTGTATTCGACACAGCAATATTAACAATCAAGAAAAAGCACATCTTATATATTGTATCTGTCAAGATATGTTACAATTTCTATGAACAAAAAAACACATTATTCTTGTTGAAGCCGCTATGAAGCATCTTTCATGAGCACTTTATGAATAATCATAGTTGTCAAAAAGAATTAGATATAGATGCAAAGGAAATATTAGGTACACAGAATAAAATATACAGTGGGATTGAGGCACAACTATTTTTCTTTTTAAAATAATTTTTTACCGAGGTGAAAAAAACAACCCCTGAACTATTAAGCTTACTTAAAAGATGGCTTTGTTGGTTTAATTATACTGTAGTTATTTTATAAATATGTTTCAAAGGAAGCTTGCCATATTGCATGTCAATGAGGACTGTAAAGAAAAGCTCACAAAAGCCAATGCATACCAAATACCAAATTTTAGTCATTAGCATTCTTATTTATCACAAACTAAAGAAACCTATTAACAGACAAAAATTTCTATTTAGCTAGCATTACAATGTTTGCCCATTAAAATAAAAAGGGCAAAGTATGTGCATATTTTTTTCCCCTTGGAACTATACATTCTTGCTGCCTAGACAGGTTCTTTAGAGAGACTGGAGGACATTTCTGGTTGGGGAAACAGGAGTCTATAGTGGGAATGGGCCAGAGGTCCCAGAACCACTATTTCTAGTTATTGAACTTAATGCTATTCATTTGGAAAAAAATGTGCAGGGCTGAGGCTCTTGGGCAGGCTGAGCACTGCCTAGTAACGGAAGTGTGTGAGGGGCCCTTTGTCTTTAATTTGTGTCATATGCATATGCAAATGATCTATTGTTTTTCCTCCAAGGGAGGGAGTGGATAGCTTTTGTTTGGATATTAAAATTTCCTTAAATGCTCCCTAGACAGGGTACTTCTCCCAATGCAGATTGCCCTAGTAGGAATCCCACCACAACAGTAAACATAAGGTTATTAATTCTAGAAACACGCACACACATATAGATTTGTGCCATTTAAAAAATATTTCCTTTGAGCAAAATCAGCAATTCTGCTGTCAGACCAGAAGTAAATGAATATATAAACACATTTTTTTTTCTGAATGCCTTATTTGACAGGGAATAAACTTTTCAACTATTTTTTTTTCCTTCTTATAATCGAGGGTGATTTTTTTCCTAATTCGGTAGGGAAACAAGGAAATATTTCAGACCCTGAAGTGAAACATTTGGAATGATAAGGCAGGGTTATTTTGAATTATGGTCGGTGAGAATTTTTTTTAAAGTGTCCAACAGGAAAAAAATAATAGTTACACGAACTTGTTAACCTCGGCGCATTTAACAAGCAACTCAAGTACAGGTTCTTTGGGCCTGACGCTCAACTCAGACACAACATATTTTGCCTGCTTGGGAGAGTTTTTTGCATTAAAAAGATTGAAAATTTCCAAGAAAGGTGCTTCTTTGAAAGGCCCATATGAAAACAACAGGTATTGGAAGGAGGGTGTTCCCGATTTTAAAAAGAAAATCTCTGTCAACAGTTATTAACAGATTTTGCAAACCCTACTTGAAATCTTAGTTTTCAATAATAAAAGTCACTGTGTCCTGTTGGTGGTGGTGGGGGCTAGGTATCCTGGGGCAGAGCTAAAGGAGGGAAGTGTAATGATCCCTACCCTGCAAACTTGTCCTTCAGGGAAACAACGAAAGTCAGTGTATTATGAAAGAAGCTTGGGTGCCTCAATGCTGGCACTATTATATCTGGACGAGGTGTCAATCCCCATGTTTCTAAAGAAGTATTTGATACAGAGGTGGGGGAAATTGCTTTAAAACGTAAGTGTGTGTGTACGCACGTATTATTTTTTTTTAAAGGTGACACTTGCCAGTAAAGGCCAAATCTATACAATTATTTGGATAACTCCGCTCCTCTTACTCACCTCAAATTAACCAGTCTGATATTCCCTCCACTGCCGAGAGTGCCCATATTATCTCGATAGGCCACCCACTTGCCTCTCCCTCATCTGCGGCTTTCCTCTTCATTGAATGCTGAATACTACCAACAGCCAAGGAGGAGAAGGCTGTTCCCCATATATTTAAACCACGCTGGTTTAAATCTCAACGCGAGTGGAAGAACACCCTGTTCCCGTTGCCTTAAATGCAATTTCAGAGTGTATTAGAGGAGACCATCTTGGTGATGCAAAGATAAGTAAGATGAAAACCCTTTTCTAAGTAAGCTGATACTTGTTGAGGTGAAGAACATACACAGGTCAGGGAGGCACAGAACAATGCTATTCTATGGATGTCCTGGCTGGGGACACAGGGAAGGAAAACATGGGGGAAATCTTGGAAGGCTTCCTGGAAGAGGTGGGGTTTGAACTGAGCCTTGAAG
The DNA here is from genome assembly GCF_963455305.1 of Plecotus auritus. Lineage (NCBI taxonomy): Eukaryota > Metazoa > Chordata > Mammalia > Chiroptera > Vespertilionidae > Plecotus > Plecotus auritus. Next base: position 151,208,537 of record NC_137782.1, read on the forward strand.
TTTGAGTATGATTCAAGATGGTGAGGAGAAGGAAATATAAACAAAATTGGCATCTATTTAAGGTATAATGACAGGTCTGACATAAAGTAGGCATTTGAAAGTGCTTATTTAAATGAATGAATGAAATTATTTAGAAACCTAATAATAAATCCCTCTAAACATCTCTCCTTAGGATGGCCTGCCTGCTATGTTAACCTAGAGCCCTCTTATTTTTCTCCTTCTTTGATGGTGTATCTTTCCCTCATTCAGGCCGAGAGAGCTCATTTTGAGGTTACTGATGATGTCTAGGGCTGCAAACTGATGCTTGGGCACTAGGAAATGAGTAACGGTCTTACTCAGAGGGGACTTCTCCATGGGCAAATGTTCCCTGTATTGATGTCCTGTTTACATTCTTGCAAGGATGGGGATTACTGCAGTTCTATGGAGTTTTGTATTTTTAACAAACCTTCCTCCTCTATGGTACCAATTTAATGTTTTGTTTGAAACATGCTGGAATGCAAAATGGTGAAAGGGAGCTTGGTAGGCTTTTATATACAGAGCAGAGTCCACTGAAAATGGCCTCTGAATTAGAAACAAGGAAACCTGGTGGTGTGCTAATTAGTGGGTGGAGAAAGTGGCTCACCCAAGCCAGCTTCACTCTTTCTCATCTGAGAGGCAGAGAAAATACTGACTACCCTTGTCTATGTGAAGAGACTTTTGTTTTTGTTCTTTAAAGACAAAACAGTAGGAAGGTGAGTTTTTACATAGCTCTGGCCTCCAGCATTATAGGATTCAGGTGATATGAATAAATTATGAACAGCTTTTTTTTTTTTTTATCCTCTGGAAACAGATGCTTATTAGTTTGAGCTTTAAGACACAATTTTTAAAATTACAACCATCAGCAAAATAAATAATACTGGCAAAATGGGAAATCTACACCAATACGTCTTTTCTTTGAAGTACATTTTTATGCTTTCATAGGCCTTTAGGGCTGGGACATGGAATCCACATTAGGGCCCAGCAGAGATTTGCTCTTCAGAAAATGCCTTAGCTAGGGAAAGCAGTGCCAGGCTGGATTATGCCCCAAGCAGGACACCTCACATCTCCATCCCCCCTCCAGCTTCTTCATTTTGCCCTCACCTCCGCCAGAAATCTGGCTTTCATCTGCTTCATTTTTCTTTTTCTTTTTTTAAAACAAGCCACTGTTCCTTTCTAAACTAAGCATGAAAGTCAACAAGTTGAGGGCAATTCAATTTCAATAATAAACAGATGCCTTTTGAGTTCCCGAGACCCCTTCCACAGGAAGCGCCCAATTCAAAAGGAGGAAACACCAAGGATTATGAAGGATTCTGCAATGAGTGTGGCTGAAGAGGAGCCAGCCTTCCACCCGCGCCCCCCTACCCCACTCCCCCACCCCCACTCCCTGGACCATCCCCCTCCCCCGCTCCCTGGACCATCACCCCGAGTTCATCTGAGGGAAGCTGGCTTTCCCAAGAGCCTATCTTTTCCTGATTGTACAATGTGTTCAGTTCCACCACAGGCAGGCTAAACATATGGCGGAATAGTGTGAAGAAGGAAGTCTGTCCATTAGCACATTCAGGGACGGAGTCTGGGATGTACGTTTAATAATGGGCTTTTTGTCTGGGAGCCTGATACCACAGCATCTCTCTAGTCACTAGAGTCTAGTGAAAGCTGAACTGACCTCAATTGGTGTGGGCAGCGTGCTTGTGTGCGAGGTGTATTTACAAGGCCAGACCAATTCAAGCTACTCTGAAAGTCTCTTGATGTACAGGAGGAAAAAAGTATTGGGTGACCTTGTGTGTATGTGTCGAGGAGGAGGAGCCCCAAGAGATTAGGAAATGAAGAGGGGCTAGAATTTTATTTTAATTAGTCTCGCATTTCCTGGGAGAGCTTTTCTGAGAATATGATATTCTCTCCCATTTGTTTCTGTGCAGCAAAGTTCGGAGACTCACCATGCCAAGGAAGAAGAGAGGACCATCCCGACCCAGGCTGGATTCTGAAGAAAATTCAGCCTTAGCTTCCAGAAACCTTAAATCACACATAGGTAGAGTTCTGACTTGGTCACTAAGAATAAAACAGAAGCTGAGTCTATTACTGAACATTTCAGATTAACCAGAGGACACATTGAAAAGCCTTTTCTTGAGAGACTGAAATCGTGGCGCGAGGGTGCTATATTGGGTCTTCTCTGTTTTTAAAAAAATATTGTTATTGATGTCAGAGAAGAAGGGAGAAGGATAGAGAGATAGAAATATCAATGAGGAGAGAGAATCATTGATTGTCTGCCTCCTGCATGCCCCCTATTGGGGATCGAGCCTGCAACCTGGGCATGTGCCCTGACCGGGAATGGAACCGTGACCTCCTGGTTCATAGGTCACCACTCAACCACTGAGCCATGGGCCGGGCCTGGGTGTTCTCCTGATGTGGCAGGGAGGGCTGCATCCTGGAGTCCTGGTACACCAGCCACATCTTCAGCAACTCCTGGATCACACTTCAAAGGAGGCCAGGAGCTGGGAGAGGTCTGCAGAACAGCGAAAGCAGCAGGAGGAGGGGACAGGAAGGAGCCACAGAGCATGCCTTGGACATGCAAATCTCTGCAGGCACACACACTCAAGGAAGGCACCCACCTGGGACTGACGGGGTTGTTAAGTCCTTCAAACCACAGCGGACGGACGGATGTCCTTAGATGGTCTCCGGCCCTTTGTAGCAATCCACAGTATGCGCCAGTATGGGTAGAAGAGCTCCTTCTATCAAGTTTAACAACTTTCTGGTGTAACTTCTGAGAGGGCTGATTGCTTATTCATGCAGAAGCAAGACGCCCGGTTCATTTTGCCTGTTTTTGCTACTCTTTGTTGGGTCGGGGAGGCTGTTATGGTAGCTGCAAATGGCTTCTCAAGTGACATTTGCTGACATTCAGTGAAGTACATTTATCAGTATTCGCCAGCTCACCTCTACACATGCAATCCATTTTGTTTTGTTCTTCATAGCAACCTCCTTTCTGACACCCGTGCCCTGAAAATGATAAATGGCAAGGTGGCATATTTCTCAAATGTCACTGTGAAAAATCTTTAATGGACTAAGTGTAGCTCTTCACGTTACAACTTGTCAGGTACTGAGAAATTCTAGAGTTTCTTCTTAATCCACAATTCTTTGGAACCACACATCTGCAAGCAGAGACTAATTATAAGCTATACTAGTCAGACCTGGCAAGCAGAAACCAAAGAGAAAACATCTGATATCAGCTAATTCTTTTTTTATTATTCTCATTCCATTTTTGCTACTTCCTTTCCTACTCAGAGAATATGCCTGGTATGAGAAATCTGTTACTCTAATTAAGTGGGCCACAGCTCCCACCAGCCTCCCATGCAGGTTTGTAATCCACTTGTAAACTCAGCCTTATCCAAAATAGTTTTACTCTTCTCCTCAGGATTCAAGATCACTGGGACCTCCCCCCCCCCCCAACCTGATTCTAAGCCGTAAATCCTGGCCCCTAAATGTTGTCTGAAGGGGGTACTTCAGAGGCATTTGTATCTGGCTAGAACAGTCTTCTCTCCTGTTTCCCTAGCCATCCCTTTTCAGAGTGCATGGCCATCCTCCCAGATGACTGAGTTTCACGTCAACACCTAAAGGTCCTGGTGTTCCTCCCCGTCTATATGCCCGCGCACCACCATCACAGGGAGCATCAGGGGTGCTGCCTATAATCACTCACCTCTGAACATGGCTTGCTCACTCAGGTTCTTCCTTTTCTTTCTTTTTTTTTTTTTTTAATATATTTTATTGATTTTTTTACAGAGAGGAAGAGAGAGGGATAGAGAGTTAGAAACATCGATGAGAGAGAGACATCGATCAACTGCCTCCTGCACACCTCCTACTGGGGATGTGCCCGCAACCAAGGTACATGCCCTTGACTGGAATCGAACCCGGGACCTTTCAGTCCGCAGGCCGACGCTCTATCCACTGGGCCAAACCTGTCAGGGCTCAGGTTCTTCCTTTTCAAATGGTCTCTATTCCCTGGAGTGTGCTCAACCACCATTGTTGGGGGGATGGGGCGGGGAGAGAATTTGCTGATTTGCATATGTCTGAGATTTGTTCCCAAAAAAGCACCATCATCAATTTACATTGATTTTTACAATCAATGTTTGAAGGTCGAAGAGACTGGGGAAGGGGATAACCTGAAGCTAAGGAAAAGAACTGGTACTTCCCAAAAGTGTGACAGCCAAGTTCATCTCTGGCCAGATGCTAAAGATTGAGTTGTTGTTTTACTCCTGGCCTTTTAAGCCCCACCCAGGCTCTAGTTTTGACACTTGCTTCTAGACCCTTTGGGACCCACTTCCTGGAGCCCCTGTTTTGTTTTATTTTATTTTCCCTTAACATCATACTTCCTTTGTTTTTCTCCCTTAGGCTTGTTCTTCTGTCTCTTGGGTTGAGTAACTGTCCCTTTCGGCTCCTACCCCTTGGGGATCCCTCCAACAATGACAGGTCTTTATCCACATAGAAGCTCCCACCCCAAGTCAAGCCTCCTCCCATCACCATGTATTCACCCTATACCCTCTTCTAGCTCACCCCACCCCCCTTTTCCTCTGGTAATCACCATGCTGTTGTCTGTGTCTGAGTTTTTGCTTGAGTAGTTCCTTCTAGAATTAGTGAAGAGTCCATTGTCTCTCATTTAATGATTAAAACAACACCTGTGTTGGGTATTGAACCTCAGATGACATCTGAGTACTCTGGGATAAGGTATACTGTGTGTGTGCATGTTGCGTTTGTATACATGTGTGTGAATGTATGTATATGTGGGAGGTGAGCTCTGGAAGGATGGGGAGTGGTGATCAGGGGAGCACCTTTCACAACTCAAGAAACTATACGGATGCCTGGCATTCAGCTTTCTCACTCGACAAATAAAACAGCCTTCAATTTAACCTATAATTACAGTGTGCATGTAATAATCAATGCAAGATTGCTTTTTTAGAAATTCTCATAAATTCTAGATAGTCTTCCTTTTATTTAATAACTTCAGAGCACAGGTTAGGAAGAGCTCCACTGAAGTCCCTTCGGCTGAGTATGTCCTCTGAGTGGTGAAACCATGTCTCCTACCCATGGAGCTAGGTTTGCTGCCTCTTGTCACCCTCCACTGGTATCTCCTTTGCTCAGGCTGAGGTCAGTACTCTGTATCCAGGACCTTATCCATCCATCCTCTACTGAAGAGAACAGCACAAGCAAAGGCCAGGAGGCATGCAGATGTCCAAAGAAGGTATTTTACAGCCCTCTCTGCAGTGACGAGTCTGGCAGGGGCCACGTCAATAGGAGCAGAAACACCATGAGGGTTTTTGTTGATTGCCTGAACCTTCCACATAGGGTGGTAGGATCTGATGGTGGGGGTGGGGTGAGCTAGACAGGAGCTTGAACTGATCATTCCCATCAACATCCAACTTGCTTTAGCAAAATCAAATGAACCAGATTATCACCATCACAGATACCTCCCTTGGATCTGATGACCCTCTCTAGTTACTTCCCCATTTGCCTGCTTCTCTTTCACATAAAACACTCCCAAAGAGCTAAGGATGCTGTGCCCAGTCTCTCTCCTGTCCCCAACCCTCCACTAAGAGTGCTCTTCTCAGGACCTGCACATGCCAGCCACACGGGGCTTCCGCCCAGTTTTGAGTATGACAAACCATCATCCCCCACCTCAGTGCCTTTGCCTAGGCTCTTCCCTCTGCCTGGGGTGCTCTTCCTCACATTTGCATAGTTGGCACCTTCCTCTGGAATTGCTCAAATGGCACCTTCTCAGAGAGTCTTTCCCTGAGTAACCCATCTGACTTGGCTCCTGTTTTATTGTCTTCATGGCAGATCTCATCTTCAGAAATAATTGTTTTCTTTTGTTTGTTAACTTTATGCAAGCTCATAGAAGCAGGGACCTCATCTGTCCTTTTCACTGCTATTTCCTTAGCATCTAGACCATTGCCTTGCTCCTAGTAGGTACACAATAATTATTTGCTAATAAAATTTACAATAGAATTCTTTAACTCAAGAACACCTGAGGTTAAAATCTGTCTACAGGGATAACTAGGAACCTCTTCAGTCCTTCACCGGGAAGCCTTAGGATTCATAAAAATATGAATCCATAGGGTTCAACCACAGACTTAATCAGAATGTCCAGGGGTGGGCCTGGACTTCATGTGCTGAATATGGAAGAAGAGTCTGTTTGGCCTATTGGATCAGAAGTTGACCCAGAGAGGACAGATCCCACATGTGGCTGGGAACCTATTCTTCAAAGACATGGTTGGGGGTTAGATAATCTATAACCAATTAGGAACTAATAGCTAGCACTGGGGCATGGAATCCTTCGCTGACATCTTCCATGGGGTGGAGGTGGCAACTCTCATTAGTTGCTATCACCTGAAAGTGAGTTTGTCAGGTTTCTATTTTTATTTTTTTTATTTTTAATTTTTAAAACAATTCTTTATTGTTGAAAGTATTACATATGTCCCCCGATCCTCCACCCCAGGCCTTCAGCACCTTATTGGCTGTGTCCATGGTTATGCATATATGCATACAAGATCTTTGGTTGATTACCTTCCACCCACCCACCCTCCCCCACCTTCCCTTTGAGATTCATTTCAGAGAGGAAGGGAGAGGGAGAGAGAGATAGAAACATCAATGATGAGAAAGAATCATTGATTGGCTTCCTCCTGCATGCCTCTTCTGGGGATCGAACCTGAATGTGCCCTTGATCAGAATCAAACCCGGTACCCTTCAGTCCATAGGCTGATGCTCTATCCACTGAGCAAAAGTGGCTAGGGCTGTCAGGTGTTTGTTTGTTTGTTTTTTAATCCTGAGGATAGGTCTCAAGGAAGAGGAAATAACTATGAAAGCACTGGGTGCCCAAAAGAGGGTAGAAAGGATGCCATTAAAGTTGAAGAGATTGTGCTATCCTTTCGTGGGCTCCATGAGGCATGTAGACAAGAAAGGCAAGGGATTTGGGCAGCTGTATGTCATGAGAGCCACTTGAACTTGAAGTTAGAAGAACATAAGCTCTTTGGCTGTCTGAATCCACATGGGGTGATACTTTCAGTTGCTTAGTAAATTCATAGAAGAATTGAACAGGATCGAGAACCCAGGAACCCTATCTGGAAGCCAGTTACTCACGGCCCTGGGACATTCCCTTGCTTGTCAGTCTGAAAGTTCATGGACACTATTTTCCTTCCTCTTCTTCTCATTCCTAGAAGATCATCGGGCCAGGTCTGGGGGATCAAGGGAGAGGAAGGCATTTCATTCAGATCTAGACAACAGGGCCCCACAGGCCTGCAATCAGAAACTTTGAGGACCAGGACTTTTTTTTTCTTCTCCTTCTTCACAGGACCCAGTAATTTAACCTGAAGGACCTACCTTCCCAACATCCTAACCTTAGAACCCCCTTTTTTTGTGAATCAGATCTCAGCTTCATTCTTCCCATTCACTAGCTGAGCTGAGGTTATTGGCCAGGGAGTCAAACACCCAGACAAGTTCTGCCTCAGACAATGTTAGGGTTTAAGAAAGCAATGGAGACAATTTCTCATGGGATTTGGGTCTGGTCAATCCACTGGGTTAGGGATGGGTGAGCCAGGCTGGCCCATGCCCTGGGAGCAAGGCTGGGAGAACAGGGCTATCATCCCCAGAAGGGCCAGGCCATAGGATAAAATGTTTCAAGCCCTAATTGTGGTCCCTCTCCCAAAGCAAGAACCAAGAAGTAGTCCTTCCCTCGTTCTCCATCCTTCCTCAGAGCAAGAGAAAGAACTGGCAGAGTAAAACAGAAATAAGAGGCTGTTTCTAGTTCTAGCTCATTCATCCCATTATTCATTCATTCAGCAAATATCACTGTGTGCTTACCAGGAGCACTAGGCTACACTCGGGGGAAGCACAGTGAGTGAAGCAGACACAGTTCCTGCCATGACCACAACCACAGCTCTTCCCAGGCCTCAGTTTCCTCATCTGTAAAATGAGATGGTTGGACTAGGTCAATGGTTCTCAACATTTAGCATTTGTCCAAATCACCTGGAGGGTTTGTTAAAAGCCTTTGCTGCCTAGCCAGTGTGGTTCAGTGGTTGAATGTTGACCTAGGAACCAAGAGGTCATGGTTTGATTCCTGGTTGGGGCCCAGGCCAGGCCTGAAGGCTTAATCCCCAGAGGGGGGGGGGGGTGGTGCGTGTAGGAGGCAGCTAATCGATGACTCTGTCTTATCACTGATGTGTCTATCTCCCTCTCCTTTCCTCTCTGGAAAAAAAAAAAGTGTTTGCTTGGCCTTACCCCAGAATTCCTAATTCAGTAGGTCTGAGAACTAGTCTTTCTAACAAGTGCCAGGAGATGCTGCTGCTGCTGGTCCAGGGACCACACCTTGAGAACTATTGGCCTGCGTGGTCTCTCAGGCCCCTTCTAGTTGTGACAATCTGTAATACCGATGGTTGGTGGTCACTGGAGTGGCCTGAGCAGAAAGGGATTGTGGAAAGCCAACCCGGAGTCAGAAAAGTCCCGTATGTTTCCTGAGCTTAGTGGTAAATGAATGAGAGATAAACCTCCATGGAGCTACTAAAGCATTCGCCTCATTATTTTTTTTTTAAAGTGATTAAAACGTCATTTCCTAACATGAAAGTTCACTCAGATGCTCGAGAAATTATTTCAACTTTCTATAAGGGGGAAAAAGGCTACACTAAAAAGCTACAAGGGTATTGATGTCTATTAAATATTTGCTTTTCTCTCTAACCCACACTAGACTGGGTAATTTGTATTTGGCAGAAACCAGCTGCAATTACATTAGTCAATCCAAAAGCCCAACTTGCTCATACAAAATGCAAACAAATTAGTTAAAATGGCCTAATTAGTGGACTGTAAAAATACAAAGTGAGGCTGGCAGCCTGATGTGTGTGAGTCAAGAGCACCGTCTCCCTGCACAGCGAGGCCTGGGGCTAAGGGGACCATGGGACTCAGCTCCTACCTGATTGCAGGTCTTCTCTTGGGAGTTCCGATAACCAACTACCCAGCTGAACCCCCGTGTTCGGCCTTAGGTACGCCCATTCTCTCCTGGCCCTGGGCATGGTCTCTCTTTGGCCAAGTTGGTGCAATGGCAGAATGTGGGGTTTGGATCCACATGAACTTGAGCTTGAATCTCAGCCCCACCAACTCACCAGCTATTGCTTTTGTAAAGTTGCTTCATTTTCCTTAGCCTCTAGTTGCCTTTTAAAAAAGAAAACAATGCATCCTGCATCTAAAAGCGGTCGCGAGGATTAGCAATTATGTATGTTGTGATGGTACATAGTAGTTGTTCTCTTATTAATTTAGGTCTGGGTTTTCTGTGTCTTAAAATACCAAAATCAGAATGACTCTATAAGCCAGGATTCTGATTCGGATTTGGGGCCCCCATGGGCAGTAGAGACTCAGAGAGATATGAATTACCTAAGGTCACACATAATTAAATGTTCTTAAGTTCACTCCGTACCCAGATTGTTAGATTAGACCATTAGCTCTGATAGGAAGGAGTTTTCAGGACACCAGTAGAGATTCAAGGCTTTCTACCAGGCGCCTAAAGGCGGTTAGACTCTGGTGACAATCAACATCTTGTATTTTATAACACCTTCCCACCAAATCACATTCCAGCTCAGTTATAGTCTCAACATCAGCCAGACTAAGACTGGGAGTCCTAGGGAAGTGCTACAATTTGTCTCAAGGTCATACAACTGATCAGTGTCAGACACAAGACTCAGATACCCAGGGGATGGGTGTTAGACCAACAGAGTCCCTGTCAACTTTGGCCACCAGACTGCGAATCATGTCAGAATGGTTTACATCCACTAGCAAAACTACACACTTAATGACAGAGAAACAGACAAATAAGCTTTCCTGAGTTAGCGGAGAGATTTACTCTATGACTCTTACCTCAAAAAGAGAATCTTACCCTTTAGGGACTGTGCCTCACACATTCTTGCCTCCAATAGGAATGGTTCATCCAATTGACTACACTAATTTAGAGTTCTTTTATTCGAGATGAATTCATTCATATATATATATCACCAACTTGTGCCAGGCACAAGCCAGATACTGATGACCCAATGGCACAATTTCTTATTATCTATTTATTTTTTAATTTAAAATTGTTATTACTAATCACAATAGTGTTGTGAGGGTCAAGTGAAGTAATGCATATGAAAACACCATGGACGTCTGGAAACTTTCTACAATGTAAGGGAAGAAATTATTATTGTCCAGTAGTAGAAATGATTTATTCTCATAGCACCCCCACAGTACCAGCTCCCTCCCCCCCACAACCACCACTAATAACATCCCAGGTGCCCCCCCCAAAATTTTGCAGAGAACATTCTCTTGGAAGCCAGGATCTGGGAATGCTCCAAACTGTGTATAATGGTGGGACACATTTCTGCCTGGCTGCAGGCCGCGGGTTCCAGGGAAGAATCGCATTCCTTCCACCCTTCTGACTGCGGCCGCACACGTGTCCTTGCCTCTCCCCAGCTGGGCTGCCTCCCAGGAGAGGACAGCGAGGAGACCTGCCTGCTCTGTGCCGGGCGCGGGCTGATCTGCAAAGGGCTGTGGTATCAGGGGTCAGTGTCAGGACGTGCTGACTGCAGAGGACACAGTGACAGGCTGAGCTGGGGCAGTAATTAGACAGTGAGAGCTTCCACCAGCAAGCTACAATCAATAGGTCTGCTCACAGAGGGAAAAAAGATTCAAGTAAAGCAGATGGCGGAAGATAATACCACCTCTCCCACTTAACTCGCATTTTCACTCATCATAGCGCTTTCACCACCATTTTCTCACTTGGTCCCCAGCACCTCCATTCGCAGATCCTCTGGCGGGTGTAGCTGTCCGATTTTACAGGCAAGAAAGCTGAGGCACTGCCATGGCAGCGACCAGCCTTGCTGTAGGAGCACATGTCTGCTCCCTTTGTGCTAGCCTTCCTGTCATCAATGTCTCAGAGAGCTACAAACATGAATGAGTGCCACACATTTTCACTGAGCCGCCAACTATGTACCAGTCACTGTTCTAGGCATAATGGATACAGCAGCGAACAAAACCATGTCCTCCTCCCATGGAGGTTCCATATTAATAGGAGAAGATAATACACAGCTAAGGAGCAAGAGAGTTTCAGATAGTAGCATGTACTATGAAGACAATAAAGTACATGGATCTGTAAAGAGGACCAGGGAGGCTAACTGAGCCCACAGAGAGCTCTCTGAGCACGTGACCTCTGAACTGAGACCTGAATATCAAGAAGTGGCTTAAATGTCAAAAAGAGGCAGCATAATAATGGGAAAGGGAGGAGTAAATGCAAATAAATAGCTAATTAACAGTGCTATGCCTTGTGGTGTCTCAGGATTGAAGAAGGAGGCTGAGGAAGAAGTATTTTTTTAAAATTGATTTTTAGGGGGCAGAAGGGGAGAGAGAGAGAGAGGAGAGAGATCAACCTCTTGCCCCACTCACCCATGCACTCATTGGCTGTCTCTTGCATGTGCCCTCATGAGAGATCAAACCTCCAAGCAACTTGTCATATCAGGATGATGCTCAACCAACTGAGAAACCCGGCCAGGGCAAGAGAAAGCTTTTTTGTGAAGCAGGGGATGCTAGAAAGTTAGAACTTTCCTCTGGAGCCCTCTTAGCAGGCTAACAACTTTCCTTTACTCCTAGTCTCAGACTCCGCGTCTGTGAAGTGGACGCAATAGTGCCAGTCATAGTCATAGACAACCAGAAAACTGGAGGCCAGGGTGAAGAGTTGTGAAGTGTTAGATACATGTCATCCAACTGCACAGCTAGGGGTTACAAATCTTTAGACACTTAGTATTAAATATTTCATGTTGTAAATGATGCTATCAAGATAGCTAAAGGATAAGCCACTCTATTCTACTCAGTTAAGTTCAGTTGGACTATTTGCCACATGATAACATCAACTTCCTAAGGCTTCCTTTCAATGACATGACTGTCTCCTAACTGTATGTGGTATACTCCAATGTACAGATCCCTCTGATAGATCTTACTACACATCCACTAGATTGTAAGCCTCTGAAAGGCAGGGACCATTTCTTACTTATGTTGTCCACATACTAAGGGTGTGATAAATGTTTATGAGCTTAATATGTGAAAGATACAGCTTTATCCCCCTCACAATCTGTTGATCTCCCCATCCCCTACCTCCATGTGGGCGGAGTCATTATTAGCATCCTAATGTATCAGATGAGGAAACCAAGGCACAGAGACTTTCAGAGACTTAAAATTTCTACCAGACTCACCTGACTTGTTTAGATACTTCTCTTGGTTGGCCTATATCCTCAGCAGCAATGAAAGCATCAATTAAGTTTTCAGAGACAGACACAAAGGTAGACATCTCTCTCTTTAAAAAGCCTGAGTCAGGGACCTTGACTCTTAGGATCTAAATGGAATTGTCTGAAGAAACTTGCAGACCCAGAACTCAGAAATTCTGGACTGGAACAGACTGATAAGATTATTCAGGCTTGGTTTGCTGTGGGGTAACCAGGCCAGAGAGTTACCTGGGCTTGTAGGGAGCTAAATACTTACTTTTAGTGCAGCTACCACCTTTCCTTACAAAAGGGGCAGGGCCTTGGGGTTTCATGTCAGTTGCATTTGGATTGGCTAGATGTCAATCAGTTGTAGCATCTGCCAAGGAAGTTGTAAGTCCCAAAACATTAAAAAAAAAAAAAACATTTCTTTATTGATTTCAGAGAGGAAGGGAGAGGGAGAGAGAGATAGAAACATCAATGATGAGAGGGACTCATTGGTCGGCTGCCTCCTGCATGCCCCTACTGGGGATCAAGCCCACAACCCGGGCATGTGCACTTGGCTGGAATTGAACCTGGGACCCTTCAGTCCACAGGCCGATGCTCTATCCATTGAGCCAAACCGGCTAGGGCTCAAAACATTTTTTAAGGAGGGAGAAAAGGAGTAATAAAACCAGTTGAGCTGTTTTAATGAGGCTGGAAAAAATCAGTAGATTCAGATAGAAATCCTATATAATAAAAGAGTATTATGCAAATTGACCGAACAGCGGAATGACCGGTCACTATGACACACACTGACCAGCAGGGGGCAGACGTTCAATGCAGGAGCTGCCCCCTGGTGGTCAGTGCACTCCCACAGGGGGAGCACAGCTCAGCCAGAAGCCGGGCTGATGGCCGGTGAGCCGGTGAGTGCAGAGGAGGTGGCGGGAGCCTCTCCTGCCTCCACGGCAGCGCTAAGGATGTCCCACTGATGGCTTAGGCCTGCTCCTCACAGTCAGACATCCCCTGAGGGCTCCTGGACTGTGAAAGGGTGCAGGCCGGGCTGAGGGGACCCTCCCCATTTCATTGCACAAATGTCGTGCACTGGGCCTCTAGTATAACATATTTGTACATCATTTGTTTTACCCAAACACAGACTCCTTTTGAGGCTTCTAAGACAGTTCAGGCTGCTGAATGGACACAGGAGCCTAAAGGGAGCCCAATCTTAGCTCCTTGAAGTCCCTTCTTGTATGCACTGGTTCTCAGCCTTGGCCACACATTGGAATCATCCAGAGACTTTAAAAAGCACTGCTGCCTAAGTTCTACCCCAGAGATCCAGATTCAATTGTTCTGAGATGTGGCCTGGACACTGAGACGTTTCAAATCTCCGCAGATGATTCTAAGGGACAGCGACACTTAAGGACAATGATCTGTAAGGGGCTCTTCCCCATGAGCAAGGGAGGAGGACACTAATATCACAAGGAGGAGAAAGGATCATTTCCCCCACAGCTTGTACTATCTGTGCTGAGACAGCCAGTTCTTCCAAGGTGACCAGCCATCTAGCTGGTTGTCCCAGATTTGACACTGAAAGCCCTGCCCCCCAGGAAATCACTCAACCCCAGCCAAATCAGAAGGCTGGTCACACGACTACCTCCTACCCCAACCCAGGCTGGCTCCGTTCATTTGCATAATGGGAGAAGGGGAACCTAGAGCCTCCTGCCATGGCATTTGGGGGTTGATGGGAGAAGCCTCAAAGGAAGAGAAGAGGCAAGTTGGAAGAGGGCCGGCGCCTGCGTTCAATGTACAATTGCACGATGCCCTAATTTCATGAAAATCCACCGATTCAAAAATACTCGAGATGGATAACCTTTTCTTTGAAAAACTAAGAAGATGGCCAAGTTTCACTCTAGGATTGAAATAGTGCTGGATACTGGCAAGTCTCCCAGGCTGAAGTGACCTTGAGATGATAAAGCCCACCTCCAAGAATCTGTACCGGTTGTGTGAGAGGGCTTGGGACTTGGTAGAATTGGTGTGGTTGGATGCCCTTTTTACCTAGACCTTGGCGCCAGGTGGCTCCCTGCTGGCATCTGAGTCACATTGGCATCCATCATACACCAAACCTTTGATTGGACACCTTTTTTTACCAGACACTGTGCCTGGGCTCATAACCAGGGTGAGTGAAGGCGGTGGGTGTGGGCAGAAAGGGAGCCTGAAGTTACTGCAGAGGAGGTACGGTGAAGGGGTTCTTTGGGTTGGGGCACCAATGGGGTGTCTGGAGAAGGGAAACCAGCTTAGCCAGCTTCACAGAGGGCGGGACCCTGTTTTATATCATATGATAAGTGACAAATCATGACAGCTTGAGAAGTGGCCATTGGCCAGGAGTGTAACATAACTAAACGTTCAGGAATTTCTTACAAAATGACCTCACAGGCCCCCGTCATCCCCAAGGTTGGCCAGACAAGTGGATGGCAACTGATGGTTTCTTTTTTTCTCTCAGGCTTCTTCGCCCTTCAGTCCCCCGAAGAACCAAATCTGAAAAGTTTCCGATTGGCCTTTGGTGCTCTGACCTGGTGGAGGCAAGGAAAACACCTATTAAAAATGTTCCTTCCGGGCGGATGTTTGCTTCCAGCAGCCTCTGTGCCAGAGGAATGAATCCAGAATCCCCAGTCCTGGCCTAAATCTCAATGGCTAGTAATTAAATTTCTACCAACAGTTTGTTTTATCACCTCAGTTAGCTTGTTGACATATAATAGGCGCAGCTGAGAGGTACGGCGAGTTAATGGTTTTCTTGTCCATATTGATATTAGTACCTGGAGTGGGAACATCTCCTCTTCAGAATACGATTACCATGTTGCCATCTTAAACACAGGAGGGAAATCCGTTTCTATGATTAAACGAGAAGTTCTGAGAACTTCTATCTCCAGTCCCCATCCAGGCACGAATGCATCTCATTTACTTTGCGCCGTTCCTGCGAGTTATCTGTGTCACACAGGCGAGGCTCGCACGTTGCGTTAACCATCTATTGAAAAAGCTCGAAGTGGGCTTGTAACAGTGCCCTGAGCCAGGATGCAAGGCAGGGGGCAGACCAGGAAAAACTCATCACGGTTCCATTTCAAGGTGCTTGGATATTTTAATTGCAAGAGGAAAGAACCCATGGCAGCTAAAGATGGAGCTATAATTAAACCGATACGGCGGTCACTGGCACCTCCAACTGGCTTGAGTTGTTTCTTTTCCCCATCTTTCAACTCCATGAAATCAATTATCTCCTCAAACCAGTGGTAAGGATTAGATGCCAGCCTCTTACTCCTGAAGTGAATACATTATTTGGAATTCATTATTGATGAACAAGGGCTCTGATGGAAAGCCCCATCCGATTCTCTGGGGCTGGGTTTAGGGAGGCACACCCCGTGGCCTGGTGTCCGTCTGCAAGGCCAAGGGCAAGGTCTCACAGATGCTGGGGCAGGGGAGGAGGGCAGGACAAGGCCAGCTTCACCTCCAGTGGCCGCCCCCTGAAGTGTGTGGCTTTACACGTAGTGACAAACGTGTTCCCAGCATCCCCCAGAGTGACAGCTACAGGGTACAGAGGGGACAGCCGTCCTGGTCTGAAAATACCTCTGTGTGTGGAGGCTGCCAGCCACCTGGAGCGGCGATAGGCACTGCTGTGCACAGGATCTGAAATGGAATTGATGTGATGTCATTTTGGCTCTCCCACAACCTGGTTATCTCTTGCCAAGACTTCACATCCGATTAGTCCGCTTGGAGGGGACAGCGGACTTTATCAGCCTCACTTCCCGACATTCCGTCAACTTCAGAAATGCAGTGAAGGAACTTAAGATGAGGTGTCACATCTTCCTATCGAACTCTTTCGCAAGCCTCCTCGAAGTCTGGCTCCTCCTTTGGAAAACTCGCACTAAGGGGGCAGGGGATGAAGTTTGGGCTGGCTTCCGCCTGCGATGCTTTGCAGTCTTCCTGGGCTCGCAGCTCCTGGCTGGCTCTGCCTTCTCTTTGTCAGCCACGCTGGCAGGGGGCGGGGTGTCGGTGCCAACAGCAAGCACCTCTCCTGTGCGGTTGCAGGAAGGGTGAGGCCTGCTGGAGATGGGCAAGCTGCTCCCATTGATATCCTTGTCTGCGCATGGGGAAGTCATCCAGCAAACTGCTGACAATGTAAACCCTTCCTAGCTGTCGTCTCTTTACCCGACGGGTCATTTTGCCACTCTAGCTCCAGGGTCCCTGGCAGGGCCCGGACCACACAGGGTTTCTAGGGGACTGATGCTGCCAAGCTTCCTGGCAAAGGAAGGAGGCTGGCTCCTGTGCCAGTTCCACACTCTCAGACCCTCCTCCAGCTGCAATGGCTGTGCCTGCAGCAGGCCTGTGACCTTCTCCCATCCCCAAGAGAAGAGACGTGTGCCAGCAGGTGGGCCATTAGAAAAGTTACGATGTCCGACAAGCATAACATTGGCATTGACTGGTTCTTCCCCTGGCGAGTGCCTTCTCCAACTCATCTCCCACTCCCCATGAGTAGCTCTATATCATTTATCAGGGACAAGATACTGAACCTATTTATAGGGGCATATTAGGAACTCAGGGTATGGCTCTCGATCCTAGAGAAAATTTGATTTTAAAAGAAGACCCTATAGCCCTGGCCAGTTTGGCTCAGTGGATAGAGTGTGGGCCTGTGGCCCAAACGGTCCTGGGTTTGATTCCGGTCAAAGGATGTACCTTGGTTGCAGGCTCCTCTCCAGCCCAGGCCCTGGTTGGGGCTCATGCAGGAGGCAACCAATCGATGTGGTTCTCTCACATCGATGTTTCTCTGTCTTTCCCTCTCTCTTCCACTCTCCCAAAAATCAATGGAAAAATATCCTTGGATGAGGATTAACCAGAAATAAGTAAGTAAGTAAATCAATAAATAAACTAAAAGGAGAACCTGTAGAAATTGGTGATTAACCCACGAGGAATGAGTCTCTAAAGGTTGGACTACAGGCACTGAACCACCTGACATTTTGGAACCCTGGCGAGATATTTGTCAGGGTCCTTTGGATCATCCCCTGTGGACACTGGTGTCTTCATTGGGAAAATAGGGATTAGAGCATCAGGCTTACTTCTTGCTCTTGTCAGAGCTACAGGATGTGATGACTGATTGAGCACATGCAGGAATTGCCACACACACCGTAAAGTGCATTTCATCATATCATTATTTTCTGGGAGAGAATGTAGTTTCACTTAGTGAACAAAGTCCAGACCTTCAACAGTTTAGACCAGGAAGGAGAATATGCCAGGTGGCTAATTCTGTCCCCCTGAATCCCACATTGGCCGCAAGGAATGCTTCTGCCCTCCTATATTCTGTCCTCAGAGGAAACACTACATTCACCTTTGTCTCCTTATCAGACAAAATTAAGTTTCGGGAGACAGAGGCCACGTTACAGACTTGAAGCAGAAATGTATTTAACAGAGGGTGCTAGTAACACCATTCGGAGGGCTGCGGGAGCCGGTTCTAGCTGGGCTGCAGGACTGACCACCCAGGGAGCTGCTGCTCCTGCCACCATCAGGAAGGTGGAGAATCAGGAGGCCAGGACAAGGATCAGTCCAACAGCTCCTCATTGAGGAGTGAGCCAGGAAGCAGCACGCACCCTCTAACACTCCCACCTCTGAGATCCGAGGCTGCAGGCTCCTCTCTGGCCCCAGCGTCTTGGTTGGACGCTGAGAACTGATGCAGAAAAGCCCACTATTTCTATGACTGTGCTTGCCAGGAGCAACAGCCACAGAAAGGAAGATGCCCACCTTCCCACTTTGCCTTCCAAATCCCGGGAGAGCACATATAATTGGCAAGTTGTAACTGATGCCCAGAACCCCAGCTGCAAAGAAGAAATCAATAGTTTTTGGTTTCCCAGACTCCCCAGTTTGAGACGAAAGAAATGGGAATGGACGCCGAGTGCCAGTCACCATTGTCTCCATGTTCTAACACTTAGCATAGCTGAGACAGGCAGAAACATACCATAGACTTTAGTATATTTGAAAAGAGGACAAAAGGGGGAATAAACACAGAAAGTGTAAGGAATTTAAAAAGCAAACATAGCTCTAGCTGATTTGGCTTAGTGGATAGGGCCTCTAGCTGATTTGGCTTAGTGGATAGGGCGTCGGCCTGCAGACTGAAGGGTCCCAGGTTCGATTCTGGTCAAGGGCACATGCCTCAGTTGCGGGCTCGATCCCCAGTGGGGGGCGTGCAGGAGGCAGCCAATCAATGATTCTCTCTCATCATTGATGTTTCTATCTCTCTCTCCCTTCTTCTCTGAAATCAATAAAAATATATTTTAAAAAAAGCCCACACAGCTTTTTTGTTCACATTACTCCCAGTGTCTTAAGGAAACTTCATTCTAGCCCCAAAGATTAGCACCTCCTTGCAGACACCTTGCCTCAGCTCCCTGCACCTGGCCTCTTGGACTGTTCTTGGTGACAGGCTCCCCTTCACACATACTGCCTTCTTTTTAGTTCTCAGTGACAAAGAGAGGGAATCCCTGTCCCTCAGCGAGGGCCAGCCCTCTCCCCCACTTTCCCACGTGATAGCTATTATCCCCAGTATTGGCAACTAGAAGTGACTCGTCCTGCAGATGAGAAACCCAGAGGTGAGTGCATGGATAGCAGGGGTATATCAGCTAGGATGCTTTGGGGTTGCAAGTGGGAAAAACAAGCCAATCAAACTAGCTTCAATGACTTGGATTTGTTTCATATGAAGCCTGAGAGAGGGTGGGCTCTAGATGCAGTTCGATTAGGGAATCGACTCTATTTCTCTGCATTTATCTTGGCTTTTTCCTTCTCTCTGTGTTTTCATGTCCATAGGTTGGCTTCCCTCATGACCACAGGATGGCTGCAGAAATAATGAGGGCAATATACTCTCTGTTTACTCCAGGAAAGAGGGAGGGTAGCTTCCTAAAATCACCACTCAAAGGTTGTGAGTTTCTCTCTGATTGAATCACCTTCAAACCAGTCATCGGGGGCCTGATATAAACCTGCTGTTCTCTGAATTCCTTGTGCTGTGGATGGAATCAATTTTACCCTGTCAAATTGTCTGCTATACACTGGGGAAAGGGTGTGATGGGGCTGGGAATGCAACCCACTGTCCACTTAAAGGGACAATAGCTGGCTTTCATCTTTCAGGCCTGGGAGCCAACTACAAACTAACCACACACTGAGTCTGTGGATGTGTGTATGGGCATCAGGGGCAAGACTAAAACCTTGGTCAAATAACTAGTTTCGTGAGCTGCAATTTTCTTATCTACAAATGGGGAGCATGACACCTAGCCCAGAGGATTATTGTGAGAAATGACCTGGAACAATGTCTCCCATATTTTTGTGTCTTAACCATCTCTCCCCCTTTACTCCCAAAGGATAAAGATTGGCATCAACCTGGCTGATACCATTGTCTGGGCCTCGAATGCACCAGATACAGCCACTACCACCACCCCTTAGAAATCTAGGCCATCAGCTGGTATTTGGAAGAATGTAGACATTGAGAAACAGATCAATATTGAAAACCAACTATGTTTGTGCCTAGTACTTCTTAAGGTGCTGTGACATGACAGAAGAATGCAAAATCAATTTATTTTTTTTAAGGAACTCAGCTTGGTTGGTACAATAAGATATATGCCAGGGGAGAGGAAAGATGGTGACCGGCAGGAAGGTAGGGAGGGAGAGTGTGTGAGAGAGCGAGGGAGCAATAGAGGTGTGTGTGGATGTGTGTGGGTGTGTGTGTGAGTGAAATAGGAACAGTTAGACCCTGCAGTTCTTCCAGGGGGCTGCCAATCTGGGCAGTCTTAGACGGCAGAGCCCCGCTGCCGCCGCAAACACTCCAGGGAGGACATTGGAGGCACATAGACCACACCATCTTGAAGAACAGAACTGCTTGAGACTAGAATCCTAGCCTCGCCAACACCCAGTCTGGTCTCAGAAACAAACCAGGACCCTACATCCACACTGGTAGGAGACCTGCGATCGCTACTGCAGACCCAGGGACACCAGGACTCCAGGCACCACAACCGCAGATTTCTGTGAGTCACAAAGCCAATCCTCCTCCCCCGCTGCCCCTGTGGCAGCAACATAGAAACTACCTGACCCCAGATGCACAATAAGGCTTTCTGCACACACAAAGCAGTGGCGACTCTGCCTGACTTTGAGCCTTGGTGTCGGACATGGGAAGTTTGTTTCCTGTGACTTGTCTCTGCGCCCAGGCAGGGAGACTGAGCTAAATTTGAGCCTAGCTGCTCATCCCTAGGGAGGTAGTTTTCTGTGACCAGATCCCGTGCCCACGCAGGGCAGGGAGACAGCGCTGAACTTGAGCCCGGACTTGCGAACTCTGGGAATTTGTTTCCTGCGACTAGTCTCTGCGCCCAGGCAGGGAGGCAGTCCTGAATTTAAGCATAGGCACACGGCCTTGGGGAGATTGTTTTCTGCGACCAGATCCAGCACCCACGCAGGGAGACAGCACTGAATTTGAGCCTTGGGGTGCAAACCCAGGGAGTTTGTTTCCCATGACCAGACCCTGCACCTTAGCAGAGAGGCTGTGCTGAATTTGAACCTGGATGTGTGGACTTGGGGAGTTTGTTTCCCATGACCAGACCCTGTGCCCACACAGGGAGGCAGCGCTGAATGTGAGCCTGGGTGCATGGACACGGGGAGTTTGTTTTCCACTGTGCACACCTGTGTGACCAGACCCCACACCCACACTAAGTCGCAGTGCCACCTGACTTTGATTCAGGGCAAGCACACACAGAAGGCTGTTTACCACAGGGCAGAAGTGGACCTCCAGCCAACACAGTGCGACTGAGCAACCTGGTCTCCCAAGTAGATCAGGGACCCTGAATCTCCACGCAAGAGGCAGCAATGACCACCAGTGACTAGACTCTGTTCCTCATTGTGTGCGCCTGGGATCCCTGATTCCCAGTACATTCACACTAAGAGCCAGTGACTCCAATTCTTGGCGCATGTGCACACAAGGACACTGATTCTCAATGAGAGGTAGCACCAAGCAACAGAGACTCTGATACTCGATTCTCAGCATGGACACAGGGAGCCTCTGACTCCTGACACGCAATAGGGGACTTTGATTTTTGGCATATGCCAGTGGGTCCTCTGTTTCAACGTGGCACAGGCAGGGTCCGATTCTATGTGCACAGATGAGGCCACACTAAGTGCCTGTGACTCTGACCCAGGGCGAGCGTGGCTCCCACCAACCCACAGCAACTGCACATCTTGGTGTCAGAGCTCTTCAGTGACACTTGGGGGGTGCAAAACTCCCACTGCACATGGCCCAGGCCCCTGCAACTCGACATTTGAACCTTCTGGTGATAGTCAGAATGGGGAGACAATGAAGCAATCCCCAGAGGAAAGAAAAGGAGGTATCGCCAAGAAATGAAATAAGTGAAATGGAAGCATGCAACATGACAGAAAAAGAATTCAGAGTAATGGTCATACAGTTCATACACTGGATGGACGAAAAAATCAACAACCTATGCAAAAATCAGGAAGAAATGAAAAATGATATTGCTACAATCAAAAACACCATGGAAGGCTTCAACAGTAGACTAGAAGAAGCAGAGGACCAAATTAGTGAGTTAGAAGATCAGGTACAGAAACAAGCCCAATCTGAACAGCAACTAGAGAAAAAAATTAAAAAGCAGGAGGAGAGCCTAAGGGATCCTTGGGACAATGCAAAATGAAATAACATACGTATAATAGGGCTGCCAGAAGGACAAGAAGAGCAGCAAGGATTAGAAAATTTATTTGAAGAAATAATGACAGAAAACTTCCCTGATATGGGGAAGAAAAAAGTTACTCAAGTACAGAGAGTCCCAAGCAAGATGAATCCCAAAAGACCCACACCAAGACACACCATAATTACAATGGCAAATGTTATTGACAAAGAGAGAATCTTAAAGGCTGAAAGAGAGAGACAGAAAGTTACCTACAAAGGATCCCCCATCAGATTATCAAATGATTTCTCAACAGAAATACATCAAGCTAGAAGGGAATGGAAGAATATATACAAAGTGATGCAAAGCAAGGGACTAAATCCAAGAATACTCTATCCAGCAAGACTATCAACCAAAATTGAAGGGGAAATCAGGAGCTTCGCAGACAAAAAAAGACTAAGGGAGTTTATCACTACCAAGCCAGCAATGCAAGAAATGCTAAAGGGAATGCTGTAAAAAGAATAAACAAAAAGGTAAGAAGGAACACAGCCTCAAAAAATAAAAATGGCTACAAACAAGTACATTTCAATAATAACTTTAAACGTAAATGGACTAAATGCTCCAATCAAAAGACATTGGCTGAATGGATAAAAAAACATGACACATATATATGTTATCTACAAGAGACCCACCTCAGAACAAGGGACTCACACAGACTGAAAGTGAAGGGATGAAAAAATGTCTTTCAGGCAAATGGAAATGAAAAAAAAAAAAAAAAAAAAAGCTGGGGTAGCAATACTTATATCTGACAAAATAGACCTCAAAGTGAAGGCCATAACAAGAGATAAGGAAGGCCACTTCATAATACTAAAGGGATTGATACAACAAGAGGATATAACCCTGATAAACATATATGCACCCAATGCAGGAGCACCCAAATACATAAAAAATCTCTTGGAAGATATCAAGAGAGAGATCGACAACAATACAATCATAGTAGGGGACTTTAATACACCACTGACATTACTGGATAAATCCTCTAGACAAAAAATCAGCAAAGAAACAACAATCCTAAATGACTCACTAGATCAGATGTACTTAATTGACATCTTCAGAACATTTTACCCCAAATCTGCGGGATATACGTTCTTCTCAAGTGCACATGGGACATTTTCAAAAATAGACCACATACTGGGTCACAAGCAAAGTGTCCCCAAATTCAAGAAGATTGAAATCATACCAAGCATCTTTTCAGACCACAATGGCATAATATTAGAAATAAACTACAATAAAAACAATCCAAAACACTCAAGCACTTGGAAGCTGAATAGCATGTTATTAAATATGATTGGGTTACCAATGAGATCAAAGAAGAAATTAAAAACATTCTGGAAACTAATGACAATAAAAACACAACAATCCAAAACCTATGGGACACAATGAAAGCAGCCCTGAGAGGGAAGTTTATAGCTCTACAGGCCTACCTCAAAAAACAAAAAAAAAAATGGTAGTAAATCATCTAATGCTACAACTCAAAGAATTAGAAAGAGAGCAACAAGAAAAGCCCAGAGTGAGCAGAAGGAAGGAGATAATAAAGATTAGAGCAGAAATAAATGACATAGAGACCAAAAAACAATACAAAAGATCAATGAAACCAAGAGCTGGTTCTTTGAAAGGATAAACAAGATTGATGAACCTGTAGCCAGGCTCACCAAGAAGCAAAGAGAGAGGACTCAAATAAACAAAATCAGAAATGATAGAGGCGAAATAACAACAGACCCCACCGAAATACAAAGGATTGTTAAAAAATATTATGAACAACTCTATTCCAAAAACTAGCCAACCTGGAGGAAATGGACATATTCCTAGAAAAATACAACCTTCTAAAACGCAGTCAGGAAGATTCTAAGCATCTCAATAAGCCAATATCTATGGAAGAAATTGAAGCAGTCATCAAAAAAACTTCAGCAAACAAAAGCCCGGGCCAGACGGCTTCACAGGAGAGTTTTACCAAACATCCCTCATGAACATAGATGCCAAAATCCTCAACAAAATTCTAGCATATCAGATCCAGCAGTACATCAGAAAGATCATACACCATAACCAAGCAGGATTTATCCCAGGGATGCAAGGATGGTACAATATCTGCAAACCAATAAACGTGATACATCACATAAACAAATTGAGGGAGAAAAATCACATAGTCATATCAATCGACGCAGAAAAAGCATTTGACAAAATCCAACACCCTTTCTTGATAAAAACTCTCAGCAAGGTGGGAATAGAAGGATCATACCTCAACATCATAAAAACCATATATGACAAACCCACAGCCAGCATCACACTCAATGGACAAAAACTAAAGCCATTTCCCCTAAAAACAGGAACAAGACAGGGATGTCCTCTCTCACCACTCCTGTTCGACATAGTACTGGAAGTACTAGCCATTGCTATCAGACAAGAAAAAGAAATAAAAGGCATCCAAATGGGAAAAGAAGAAGTAAAACTGTCTTATTCGCAGATGACATGATACTGTACATAGAAAACCCTAAAGACTCCATCAAAAAATTACTAGACTTAATAAATGAATTCGGCAATGTAGCAGGATACAAAATTAACGCCAAGAAATCTATGGCATTTCTATACACCAATAGTGAAGTTAAAAAGAGAGACTAAAAAAGCAATCCCATTTACCATCATACCAAAAAAATTAACATACCTAGGAATAAACTTAACTAAAGAGGTAAAAGACCTATACGCAGAAAACTACAGGACACTGAAAAAAGAGATAGAGGAAGACATAAACAGATGAAAGAACATACCATGTTCATGAATTGGTAGACTCAACATCATCAAAATGTCCATACTACCCAAAGCAATCTATAGATTCAATGCAATCCCCATTAAAATACCAACAGCATATTTCACAGACCTAGAACAAACTCTCCAAAAATTCATCTGGAATAAAAAAAGACCCCGAATAGCTGCAGCAATCCTGAGAAAGAAGAACAAAGTAGGTGGGATCTCAATACCAGATATCAAGCTATATTACAAAGCCACTGTTCTCAAAACTGCCTGGTACTGGCACAAGAACAGACATATAGATCAATGGAATAGAATAGAGAACCCAGAAATCGACCCAAACCACTATGCCCAATTAATATTTGACAAAGGAGGCATGAACATACAATGGAATCAAGACAGTCTTTTCAATAAACGGTGTTGGGAAAATTGGACATATACATGCAAAAAAATGAAACTAGACCACCAACTTACACCATACACAAAAATAAACTCAAAATGGATAAAGGACTTAAACATAAGATGGGAAACCATAAAAATACTAGAGGAATCCACAGGCAGCAAAATCTCAGACATATGCCGAAGGAATTTCTTCACTGATACCGCCCCTAGGGCAATGGAAACTAAAGAGAAAATAAACAAATGGGACTACATCAAAATAAAAAGCTTTTGCACAGCAAAAGAAACCATCAACAAAACAACAAGAAACCCCACTGTATGGGAGAACATATTTGCAAATGTTATCACTGATAAGGGTTTAATCTCCAACATCTACAGGGAACTTATACAACTCAACAAAAGGAAGATAAACAATCCAATCAAGAAATGGGCAACTGACCTAAATAGAAACTTTTCGAAAGAAGACAGAAGGAAGGCCAAGAGACATATGAAAACATGCTCAAAGTCACTAATCATCCGAGAGATGCAAATCAAAACGACAATGAGGTACCATCTCACACCTGTCAGATAGCTATCAACAAATCAACAAATGACAAGTGCTGGCGAGGATGCTGAGAAAAAGGAACCCTCGTGCACTGCTGGTGGGAATGCAGACTGGTGCAGCCACTGTGGAGAACAGTATGGAGTTTCCTCAAAAAACTAAAAATGGAACTCCCATTTGACCCAGTAATACCACTTCTAGGAATATATCCCAAGAAGCTAGAAACATCAATCAGAAAAGATATATGCACCCCTATGTTCATAGCAGCACAATTCACCATAGCTAAGATTTGGAAACAGCCTAAGTGCCCATCAGCAGATGAGTGGATTAAAAATATGTGGTACATCTACACAATGGAATACTACGCTGCACTAAAAAAGAAGGAATTCCTACCATTTGCAACAACACGGATGGAACTAGAGAGCATTATGCTAAGTGAAATAAGCCAGTCAGAGAAAGATAAATATCACATGATCTCACTCATCTATGGGAAATAATGAACAACATAAACTAATGATCAAAAACAGATCCAGAGACAGGGAAGCGTCGATCAGACTGTCAAACCTCAGAGGGAAGGTAGGGGAGGGTGGGGGTAAGGGAGAGAGATCAACCAAAGGACTTGTATGTATGCATAAACCTAACCAGTGGACACAGACATCGGGGGAGGGGGAGGGCATGAGTTGGGGGAGATTTGGGAAGGTAATGGGGGGATGAGGACAAATATGTAATACCTTAACCAATGAAGAAATTAAAATGCAAAAAAAAATACATATAGAAGGTTGACTATATTCAATCCGGTAGAATCGCATGTGCATAAAATATATAGATGAACATATAAAATATGATAATGTGTACACATGAAAGACTCATTTTATATTTTCATACCACAAGACAGGCATGAATGTATATGGATTCATCTATGTTAAAAACTTATTATGATGAGACTCTATTTACAACATGTCTTCTGAAAACTCAAAATACTTATATTTAATGCACTCCCTTCCCCCCCCCCCCAAAAAAAAAAAAGATATATGCCAATAAGGATGCAAGGAATCTTGTCTTTGGGCCTCCTTGGCCTTCTATGATCTTCTGGATCAATGTCAAGGTTAGAATTGTACTTTCCTATAACTCTGCCAAGGTCAGTAATGATGTGTCCTTTGAATGCTTCCTTCACTCTGGACAAAGCTGTAAAGTGGGCCAGGTTTGACCACAGGGCTCTAAGCTCACCTGTTTTCAGATCCCTGCACCTGCTGGGGGCCTCCCTCTTACCTCCTCCCTCCAGCCTTGTTCCCAGTGAGCTAGCAGCTACCTATGGGCATTATTTAGCAGCAAACTCCTAGACTAAGGAATTAGAAGTCAAATGCCTAAGGTATTCTTTGTCGGTGATATTTAGTTGTTAATAGAAGACTTAAAAACTCAAATCCTTGTTGATGACTCTAACTTCATAGCCTCTGATTTGAAAGACATGCATGTGTACATGACACAGATCTGGCCAAGGAAATGATGATGAGGATGATAAGAAAAATAATAGCTAACATATATTGAAAACCTGCTACGTATTAGGCACTGTTCTTAGACCTTTGTATATATAATTTATTCAATCTTAGTAACAACCTTATGAGATAGGCACTGTTATTATGATGATTTTATGTTGAAATCCAGACACAGAGAACTTACCCGCTCCCATATCGGGATGACACTCTAACCAACTGAGCTATCCGGCCAGGGCTTCTGGGGTGATTTTTATTAGAGGATTGGCACTGTTCCCTCAACCGCTCTTTCCTCCAAGATCCTAGGAAGATGCTGCTAAGAGGAGAAAGGTGAGTCCTCTCCCAGGGGCTGTCCAGGTCCTCTCAGCCTGAATGTCACCAGGCCTTTGGTCTCCCTTTTATGAGCTGATCACTCATCTTTCTACATAGACATTAAAAAAACACTTGACTTTTTACAATACAACACATACTTCAACCCCCTCTTCCCCACTAAGACGTTATTCTGGGAATGTCTCTTTGCTATTTTTAGGACCATTGATTTCTTTTTGAATCATTCTGCCTGCGTTATTCGTGATGTCCTCAGACAATACTTCTGGTCTGACTCTTCTATCGACACCTAGCAGAGGTATCCTGCGGATCAGTTAGCAGATGCACGGCGGGAGGGCTGGGCTAGGAAAGGAACCTCAGCCCCCTTGCCCCTCCTCTGCTTCCCCTGCAGAAATAATGTCCCTAACAGTAACCACACCACCGCCCTGCTTTATACGGAACATTGTAATTTTCAAAGAGCGTGGACCTTTCAATGAACAACATCTTTCAAAGGATGAAAACAGAACAGTACGCCAGAGGAACTTTTTTTTTTTTTTTTAGTAGAGAGATGGGTAGCAGTATGTGTACCCTGGGTTTTTTTCTTATCCATTTTTCGTTTCTCTTGGGAAAGAGAAATTTATTCTGTTGATCACCTCACGTACTCCCAGGCCTGGTCCATTGTGCCACTACTCTGTACTCCTTGGCCCAAGTAGGGACAACCGTCAGCCAACCCTCAACGCAGCCAAGAGCCTGGAGTTTCCTAAAAGCACTGTGCTCTCAAATAAAGCAATTTCTCGCCTCACTTTCTAGGTAACTTGAACTGCCACCAAATTCAGGGTGTTGAAGCAGGACTTGTTCTAGGGGCTTTGGGAGATGGCGTCCATTGGAAGGTAATTGTGGTGCAGAGAGCTGGACGTGGTGTCAGGCAACCTGGGTTTGAATCTTGGCTCTGCCACTTTCCAGCTGTATGGTGTTGGTAAGAGGAAATGGTGATACGCAGTTCTGCTTGTAACGAACACGAACTGACATATATGTACAAAGAAGCACTTGGCAAATTGAGAAGTGACACAAATGCAAGGTTGAAGCATGGGGCAGAGGAGGGAGGTTGGGTTTCGTAGCCAGGCACTCCTGGTTCTGAATCCCGGCAGTGCAAATTACTAGCAGTTCAATCCTGGGCAAGTCGGTTAGCTTTTCTGAGCCTTGGTTTCCATATCTGTAAAATGGGGCTAATAGAATGGAGGTAAGAAATGTGAGGTGCTGAGCTCAGTAAGTGATAGTTGCTTCCACTACTGCTGTTTCTTGTGTCTCAAATCATGGTGCAAATCCCCTCATATCTCTAGAAATGGAGATGAGCACAGTGAATGTCCATAATTAGTAATCAAATATTTTTCACATCAACTCATGCTGGGTACCACAGACCAGATGATACAGGCGCATTGAGCTGTCCATGAGCCATGGGAAATCTGTTTAGGATAGAGGCCATAGTGAGCTCAACCAACAATGATTTTTTTTTTTAAAAAAAGATAAAGACAAAATTGCAAGTGGAAATGAGAGCCTGCAATGAAGCAAAGGCTTCAGGGAGTAGGAAGTCTCCATAGCTTTTACCCGCTCTTTACCTGCAGCAACTTAGTAAGAGTTTTTTCAGATTCGACCATTTTATCTGCTCAGAACTTAGGCCGTCACATTCTAAAGTTAGTTTTACCAGGCTGGTTGAATCTTGACCTTAAAAATGACTTTTACTCTGATTTTTAAATTGCCCTGAGTCTTGGGTAGCACAGACTCAGAATTCCGCATGTAACTGTGTGATGCAGTGTACACTTTTCCTGAGTGGATGCGGGGCACGATTACCTCTGAGAAAAGTTGGCTGTGGTTTCAGATATGTAGAACAGACTAGAAGACAACATGAAAAGACTCTGAGTGGCATGGCTACTCCACTACTAGTGGGATCCAAAGATATTTGCTCTCATTAGGAACATTGGCATTGCTTGAATCAAGTACCCACAAAGATCCATTTAGACTTAAATGGTAAGATTAAGTGAGCATATACCTGAAAAAAAATGAGTACTTTTGTTACCAAAATGACATTTAAGAGAATACGCATAGCAAAGTTATTCATAATAGTCCCAAATATGAAACCACTCAGATGTCTATCAACGATAGAATGGGTAAATAAATTGTGGTATAGTCACGTAGTGGAATATTACATAGCAATGAAAAAGAAACTACTGATAAATCCAACAACATATTGTTGAGTGAAAGAAGCCAGATACACAAGAGTACAAACAGTATGTATGATTCCATCTATATGAAGGTCAAGAACAGACAAAATAAATCTTTTGTGATAGAGGTTACCTTTTGGTGATAGTGGGGTAGTATTGGCTGAGAAGGTACGTGCAGAACCTTCTGTGGTACTGAATTATAAATATTACCTTTCTGAAAAGTGATTTGGAAATGGAATACATTTAAAATAGCCAAACATTCCCTCCAAATTTGTAATTTCACATTTCAAAACGGATTTCACTGTGGTCAAGTGAGCATAGACTCTGAGAGAAACCCAGTATTTGTATTCATTTCCATTCAGTCATTAGCCTCCAGAAATCTATAATAGGTGACATTCATAGATAGATAGTTGTTGAAGAACAAACAAATGAATGAATCCCCCTCCCCCAATTAGCTATGACTTTATATTGAAATAAGTCATTTGTCGGCTGACCACTAATTTTTGATTTGATTGATCCCTGAGTCAACCAATACATTAGTGGTTCAGATTCAACGGACAAGATTGAATCCAAGCCTCTCAGAAGCTACTAGTAAGGTGAACGGAGAGACGCGGAGGCCTAGCGTCGCCCATTTGAGCATTCAAGGCCTCGGTCCTTGACTCCAGCTGAACTTACTCTGCTCTTTGGACTTGAGACCTTTGAACTAAATCGTGCCCTTGCAACATTGCCCAGCTTCCTTGTTTGGACTGGACAGGAATGAGAAACACGATTCTTAAGGTATTTCAGGATCTCGTCTTCCTGTCCAGTTCCTAAAGAAGGAAGTTCAGAGAGGGGCAAGGGTTCACTCCAGTCCCTCCATTTACAGGCCATCCGGCCACCCCGTGCCCTGAGCACATCTCCCCCAGAGAGTTTGTTCCCTCCACTGACCGGAGCGTCTTTCTCATTGTTTTACTAATGCTGGTCAAGGCCTTATTTATTTACTTACTTACTTACTTACTTACTTACTTATATATTTTAAAGTCCTCCAGAAAGAATTTGTACCCTGGCTTAAAATGTTATCATTTCATTTAGTACAAATAGTTATCACCATAGTAAGAGCCTGGTGACTATAGTTGATAACACTGTATCATATAATTGAAACTTGCTAAGAGTGTAGAACTTAAATGTTCTCACCAAAACAAATAATAATAAAAGGTAAATATATGAGGTGATGGATGTGTTAATTAACTCAGTGAGGGGTGTCCTTTCACAATATATATGTATATCAAATCATCCCATTGTACACTCTAGCTTACAATTTTGTCAGTTATACCTCCGTAAAGCTGAAAAAGTAATAAACAAACTTTGGGCACTTGAGAGGGTCCTACTTTTTTCAAAAGCTTTCTTGTGATCCTACATAATAGGTTACAGCAGGCGTTATCCCCCTCTCCACCCCCCACCTTAGAAAGTGCAAAACAGGGGCTCAGAGAGGTTACCAGATTCTCCCAAGGACCCACAGCAGTAGAGCTGGGGCTGGAATCCAGCCCTTCTAAATTTGAGCCTGTTCCACCCTCTCCTTGGCTCCCCTCTGTCCGACTCAGTTCACAGCCTCTGAGCCTCATCTTCCACTTGGGAGATGGAGACTTTCTCTGGGGATCAGAATGCCCTAAGTCACCAAGGAGATTGTACTAAGACAAGGGCACCTAACAAGGGCCCAACGTGGCCTCTGGGGCCTTTGCCGTATCCCCAGGGCCCAGCTCAGAGCTTGAAACAGAGTGATTCTTAGTAAAAGGGTGCTACAGTGAGTTGGCCTCGGGTGCTGCCAGCTCAGTACGCCTCAACTTGAGCAAGTGGTAAACCACAGAGCAGGGAGGATGGATTGGAGACGCTGGAGTCCTACCGGCATTCTCTACTAATAACAATTATGGTTGTTAGTGTTCATTGACAGCTTACTGTGTATCAACAACTTAAAAAGTTTTACGTGGGTTATGTTGTGGAATGGGGGTTTTCTACTACAGTTTTACAGGTGTGGAACCCAGGACTCAGGTAAGCAGCTTGCCCACAGTTGCTCAGGCAGTATGTGGTGGGGGGGTGGGGAAAGTCAGGACTCAAACTCAGACAGTCCAAGGTCAGAAACCATGCTCTTAGCCTCCACCCACTTGTTCTCTGTGGAGGTGCCTTCCCCCTCCCCCAGAGAACCTGTCCCAAGGCCAAGGGGATTCTCAGAGTGTCTGAGGCTTCTGGCTGCCTTGTTCCCTGGACTGATATCCCGGTCCCTTCACATGCTATCCTGCCCTCAGCATTTGCTATCTTTCCTTCCATTTCTCCCCTCAATCCCTTCTCACTTGCTTATTTAATTTTCTCATCCTTCCTCCTTCCCACGTTTTTAAAAGTAGTCTACCTCTATTTCCCCCTTTCCCTCCTCTCTGTCCCTGGTTTTTCTCTCACTTCTCCAAGTTGTTCCTCCTCCTTCTTTTCTCCTCTATGCCTTCCCTCCACCGTCCCTCTCTTTCACTTACAGCCACGGGGGCCCAACCACAAGTTGGAGCAGAAAATCATCTGGAGGAGAGCTCGGGTGCCCCAGAGCCATCAGTTCGCTCTCCCATGCAGGATGAGCCAACCAGCCCAAGAGGGTATCCATTCGTATTCACTGGCCATACAATGGTGAGGAGAAGCAGACATGTGCTGGATACCTACATTGCAAAAGTAGGATGATTCAGTGATCATAGCACCTGAGCTAGCCTGAAAGTAATCACAGCTAGCAAAATCTTAAGCCAGACTTAACTGAAAGACACTGTTGTAGGTGATACCAAAGTCTCAACTTACTTAATATTCACAATTATCCTGTGAGGTGGGTACCATTACTGCTCCCATTTTCCAGATGAGGAAACTGTGGCATAAAGAAGTTAAATGATTTGCTCAAGATCACAAAGCTAGTAAGCAGCATGGTCAGCATTTAAACCTTGATGGGGGCACCAGAGCCTGTGCTCTTAAGTCCTGAGCTATGTTGCTGAGAAGTCAGGGTGGGCTTTCTGGAGGAGAAGAGAATGAAGTGAGATCCACGGATGAATAGAGCTGTGTGGGCTGCCTTAACAAAATCCCATAGACTGAGCGGCTTAAAAACAACAGACATTTACTTCTCGCGATTCCGGAGGCGAGGAAGTCCAAGACCAAGGTGCCAGAAGATTCAGTGTCTGGTGAGGTCCCACTTCCTGGTTCTAGATCAGGGCTGGGGAACATCCAGCCCATGGGCCGTATGAGGCCCACAAAGTCACTTGGTCTGGCCCTGCCAAGGCATTAGGGGTGAGTTAATTAAAGGTTTGACCAAACAGAACAGGCTAATTTTTAAGTTGATAATTTTGTATGGCCTGTGAATGATGTTATAAATACTCAACTGGCCCTTGGCAGAAAAATGGTTCCCCACCCCTGTTCTAGATAGTTATTTTCTCTCTGTGTCCTCACATGGTGGAAGAGCAAGGGGGCTCTCTGAAGCCTATTTTATTTATTTCTTAAATTTATTGGGGTGACATTGGTCAACATGATCATAAAGATTTCAGGTGTGGGTTTTTAGGTTACAAGATCTATATATCCGTATATTGCACTGAGTGCCCACCATCCAAAGTCAAATCTAAGAGCACTAACCCCATTCATGAGGGCTCCACCCTCATGACCTGATCATCTCCCAAAGGCCCCACCTCCCAATACCATCACATCGGGAATTAGGTTTCAACACATGAACTTTGGGGAGACACAACATTCTGTCCAGAGCAGGCTGGATGATAAAATATGCGTCAAAATATGGCTCTTTCCTTATGTCCAGGTTCATGACAGACATCACTAACTGATTACAGCACCTCTCTTCTCAGATGGGGACTCAATTTCAGATTCCCCAAGAAGGTGCTCCA
Source organism: Plecotus auritus (assembly GCF_963455305.1). Taxonomy (NCBI): domain Eukaryota; kingdom Metazoa; phylum Chordata; class Mammalia; order Chiroptera; family Vespertilionidae; genus Plecotus; species Plecotus auritus. Next base: position 151,242,109 of record NC_137782.1, read on the forward strand.
AAAAGCCCCTCCTGATGGGTTAGAATTAGGCGAAACCTGTTGGCCACCCTGGCTTTTGCTAATCCTAAGCCGGCAGGCAACCTAAAACCACTTTGATGTAGCTTTGAAGCACCTTCTCTGTGCCAATGAGGCAGCCACCATTTATTAGGCACTTACTGTATACAGCAGCTTGGTTTTCCCAACATGGAAGTTACCTGAGCTACCTGGCCTGGGTCTTCATTCCCTGGGAACAGAGGGTCAGGGGAGGGCAGGGGAAGTGGAAGGTCTGAGCCTCAGGGGGAGCTGCTGGGGGGATGGAAACCACCTGTGGACCTTGCACCAAGCAGAGAAATCATGTGGGATTCGTACCCTGCAGAGTCCTTCGTGGTTGGAGCGGCTCGGGTTCTGTCCTGGGGTCTCGGAGTCCTCACTGACTCACAGCCAAATAGGAATTATACTGAAACGGCAGTCATGGCTGGTCCTGAACATCAGCTTCCGAGCAGAGAATTCAAAACATCTGCTCAAGTGCTGACCTCCACGAAACATCCCTCCTCGTATTCCCACCCTGACCAGCTGTTCATCAGCAGAGCCCAGTTCCCCAGAGCAGAGTGTGACAGGGAGGGGGGCATGGTAGCCCAGATGGGACCCCTGGAATCACTTACACCTCAGACGGTTCCTCCATCTAACTTAAGTCCTGCCCGTTGTTTCAAGCACTCACATTACATATTGTCATATATATATATATATATATATATATATATATATATATATATATATAGTGGTTTTACTTGTATGAATAGAGCAGTATGATATAAGTGATATTTAGTAACCGATAATTACTGCATGTTAGCCATCTGCTATTCCTGAGGGTTTCACCAAACCCTTTCATAAAAGCAAAATGATACTCTGCAGCCAAATTACATAACATTAACAGAATATTTTATATGCGAAATGCTGTATTTCTTTACTTTTCATTCAACTAAAAATGTACACAGTCAGTAACAAGCCATTCCAGCTGCATATTTATCCAAAACATTTCATAGGCAAAAAAAAGTCAAGTGAGAAAAATAACAGTTCAGCCACATGAGGGCCAGGAAAAACACATCAGAAAAGGGATCCTCATTACAATAATAAACGGGGGCCCAATTAAGGCTGCCACGTGCAGGGCGGGTCCGTAGTCCGCAGGGAGAGCCTGCGCTCAGGAGGTTTTGCCCTTGACTTTGAAAGCAGCTCCAGCACCCTAAGCAGCATCCCCAGACTGGGGCTGCCTCAGCTGGGGCTGAAGAAACATCAACAACAGCAGCCACTTTTCAACCTCACAATCTGGAAAGTATTTCTTGGGTGTAAGTAGATGCTGCCTTCCAGGCCTGCCTGGGCCTCCTTCTCATGGCCCTGTCATCCTCACTGTCCTGGCACTCCCAGTGGGCAAATGCCAGAAGGAGTAGAGGGATGCAGAGGCTCTGACTCACATGTCCATGAGAAGACACATCGCAATATCCATGAACCTGGGCTCTGAGCTCCGCAGATGGAGGAGAGACACGGCACTCCTGTTTAGTAGCATTTGCCAAGTGTGATGTGTAGAGCCCTGGGAGGGAGGGAAGGGGGAAGCTAGCACCTGGCTCCTGCAGATTTGTAATCAGACGGTATTTACCTTCTCCAAGCCTCAGTTTCCTCATCTGTAAAATGGGAACATACCACTTACCTTTATGGCTGTTGGGGGGTTAAATGAAATGGCCCACAAGAGTCATGTAATAAATGTCTCTTGTTATCATTAAGCCTATGATCTGGTTGAGTAAATAAAATATAACCACATGAACTACTAGGAAATAATCATGGAACTACTTGGGAGTGAATGCAAAATACTCAAGTACAGACTAAATTTGAGGTGCTGGAAGGTTCACAGAGGGAGGGGGTGAGCAGAGGGCAAGTGGGGCTGAGCACTGGAGGTGGCCTAGCAGAGGTGCATGTCACACAAGAACTTCTCTGTTTCAGATCTTAGAGGATGGCAGGCCACTTGCAGTCCCTGGCAAGGGCAATCGCTGGAGGCAGGTTTCATCCTCAGGCCTCATGCTTACCTGGAGGGCTCCACCAGTGGGGTCTGTTTATGTAACTTGGGCCCAATAGAATAGGCTTCCTTCCAGGTGGATAAGTGAGAGGGGCAGGGAATTCACAGAGGCATTGAATGTCAGCAGTTTACTTCTAAATACTCTTCAGAATTGCTCTGTCCTTACTTGCAAGAGCTTTCAATGTTTACCCCCTGACTTCTTTTTTTTCCCTTTTTTTTATTGTTTAAAGTATTACAAATAGTAGTACATGTCTCCTCTCCACCCCCCCCCCCCCCCCCCGCCAATTGACCTTCAAAAGGAGACATATGTACTACTATTTGTAATATAAGAAAGGAGACATACCTCCTGACTTCTTAAAGGGGCCAGGGCCTTTCTCATATGAACATGAAAGAACCTTCCAAATAATAGAAAATCTATTTTTAATACTGTTACTATATCTCCTCTTCCATACACGTTCACACAGAGAGGGGGATGAAGATCAGAGAATGTGGGGCTGATGATGGGAGCGAGAGAGAGGAAATGGAGGGGAGGGGACATGTCAGGAGGAGAGGCAGAGATGACCAATGGCAAGGCAAGGAGAGTGGTGGGCAGCATTTTGGGCCAGAGCCTCAATTGTTGCTCTTATGGCAGAGAAAGCCAGCAGCTGTGTACAGGACTCCGCCCCTGCTGAGTGGGGCACCATGCTGACCCAGCTGCCTCCTACCTCCCTAGAGCTGTTGGATTCAAATACCCACATCTGTCTGCTCATTTACCCAGCCAGCCTGGGTTTGGTGATGACTCACCAACCAAGGTTCAGATTCAGGGGCAAATTGCTGGATTATCAGCTCCTCTGGAGATCCATTTGGTTTGTCTGGCAAGGGCAGTACAAGGGGGCCTTATTCTCTGCAATTTGACATGTAGTTAAATTTTTTTGGTTTAAATTCAGTGTTAAACTCCAATTTTATTATATATATATATATATATATATATATATATATATATATATATATATAGTAACTACTTCTTTTCATAAATATAATAATTATTTAAAGGAGCCCTGCTTTGTAGGCCTATAATTCATGTTAGTTTATCTGGCATTTAGATTTTTGTAACGTGGGAAATCTGCATGTTGTGTACATTGTGAACAAGGTCAATTAAAATGAGCACTAGGCGAAGGTTTGTCCCACAGATTTCATAACAAATGCTGGAGCCATGCTGGATCCAAACAGAGGGGCGTGGGATTTACTGAGCATTTTCTATGTGCTCACCCAGTGCAGGAAGTCATGGGGAACACAGTAGAAAACATTGTCCACCTGGACAGACTCCCGTTTCCTCATCTATAAATGAGGAGTGGATACAATAATATCTACCATGACTTCCAGCCCTGTTTCTGATTCTGTGGTGTGATCTATGCCCCCAAGAAACTTGCTGGAAAAAAAGGACAAACCATGCCTTCCAATGAAATAATAATGTTGCCACAACTAGAGGGCTGGGAGGAAGAGATCGCTGAAGACCTAAAATCCTTTATTTTCAGTCTGTGGACATGGCAGGCCCTTCAATGATGGAGAAAATCTCCAGAGGACGGGTGGAGGGTTGAGTCAAGGTGAAGAGGACAAGCTAGGAGGTGGTAGGGGGCACCTGCCTTGTAGGGTTGTTGGGAGATGAAATATAAAGAGTCTAACGTGGTGCCTAGTGCACAGTAAGCACTTAGGAGATGTCCAAAGACAACTGCTACTGGGCGACTGCACATTGGATTCTCTCTGCCTAAACCACTTGGGTGTAACCAGAAGGAGAAGGGCATCTCAGAGGAGCTGCTGGCGAGGAACCAAAGGCTGCCCTGAGAATGGGCGTCTCTCAAAGCTGGAGAAGGGGGCACGTCTGGCACCCAGATCAATCTCTGTTCAGTTGTTTTCACACAAAAAATGCTGTTAGGCCCATGTGTACAGTAGCCCCGAGATCTTGGAGAGTTCTTTAGACAAAATTTGGATTAAATTGACCTCTTGGCCTGATCAAGAAGAATTTTACTTTAAAAGATATTTTGCACATTTTTTTGTGTTTATTATTATTCATGAGGGCACAGCGTTGTTTACTGAACTGTCTGTGCCCTTCATGCTGTTCTCAAAAGGTCAGTGAGTCCAGCAAACACTGAGTTTTTGAAGATGTCCCTAAACTAAAATGCCAAGAGGTCTCTCTAAAGAACTTGCCTGGCCTTCTGTGATCAGCTCCCCAGATGTTCTATGACTGGATAGATTCCCAGCCAAGGATATTCACAACTACTAGGTGTACCGGTTAATAATGTGGATTTTTGTCAATAGATGGAGTTACACATATGTTGATATATATGCGATTTGATATGTATGCTATTTTGTTGTATTGACAACAAGTTTCAAAACTTCATATGTCAAATTTTCTGAAGGTGTTAACATCATAGATATTTTTACACTTAAAATGTCGAATTTCGTGCCAAAAGAAGAGCATTTGCAGGAAGATTTAATTCATTACTTTATTTTGAAGAAAAGTGCTGCTGAAAGTTATCATATACTTCGGGAAGCTTATGGTGAACATGCTCCATCTCAAGATACTTGTGAACGCTGGTTTAAATGCATTAAAAGTGATGATTTCAATGTGAAAGACAAAGAATGTCCAGGTCAACCGAAAAAAGTTTGAAGACCAACAATTACAAGCATTATTGGATGAAGATGCATGTCAAACTCAAAAATAACTTGCAGAAAGATTAAACGTTGCTCAGCAAACAATTTCCAATCATTTACAAGCAATGGGAAAGGTTTTAAAGGAAGGAAAATAGGTGCCACATCAACTGAACAAGAGACAAATGGAAAACCGAAAAGTCATCAGTAAAATGTTGCTTCAACGGCACGAAAGAAAGTCTTTTTTGCATCCAATTGTGACTGGCTATGAAAAGTGGATTTATTTTGAGAATCCCAAATGCACAAAATCATGGGTTGATCCAGGTCAACCATCAACATGGACTGCAAGGCCAAATCGCTTCAGAAAGAAGATAATGCTCTGCATTTGGTGGGATCAGGAAGGTGTGGTATTATGAGCTTCTAAAACCAGGTGAAACCGTTAATACTGATCCCTCCCGACAACAAATAATCTATTTGAACCACACTTTGATCATGGAACATTGGAACAAGTGGTAATCTGAAGGAGCAAGTTCTGGTGAATACAGCAGGTGGGTTAATACTTCCCAGGCAAGATCTTTTAATGTGTCTTTAACTGGTTTTGAAGTGTGTGATGGTGCGTTATCATGAAGCAAAATTACTTTGCCGTCTCTTCTGACCCATTCTGGTCGTCTTACGATCAAAGCATGATTCACATTGATTATTTGTTGTCGGTTGTGATCAGTATTAACGGTTTCACCTGGTCTATTGACAAAAATCCACATTATTAACCAGTTCACCTAGTATATCTCTCTTCTTTGAGTTCCAATTAATATTAACTATAGCCATCATTTATTGAGACATTACTATAATACCAATTGTTAAATCAGAGCATAAAATATCTTACATTAGTCCTATGAGATAGGCTTATTATTATGTCCATCTTACAGAGTAGGAAACTGAGGCCCAGAGGGGATAAGTCACTTCCCTAGAGTCACACAACAGGCAAGTGGCAGAACTAAGACTAAAATCCGGGTCTGTTCGATTCTGATTCTGAATAACTATACTCTCCTGCTTCTTAGATGATAAAGCAATTGGGGATCCGGAATAAAAAGGACAAGTGAGGCAGATAGATCAGAAAACAATGAAAGGGTTGTCAGTGCTGCCTTGGAAAAGATAAAGGAAGATAAGGGGAGAAAACAGGGCTATAGAACTACACTCTCTGGATTGAGGGCAGAAGGCACATGGGTCAGAGGAGCTGGTACCACTTGTTTCGGCAAGATGAATACCATGAACAAAACACACATCCCACAATCCTGGGTATTTAGGGGGCTTATTGGTGGGAAATGCCCAAATATGGGGCACCCTCAGCCTTTGTTGTTGTAAGCATCTGGATTCTTTGGGGAGAATGGAGAACCCCCACTCCAGGAAGCCAAGGCCCTGGAGATAGGAGGCAGTTGCCCATGACTGGGGCGTCATAGGATGGGAAAGCAATGGACATTTGGAAGGAGGACAGACATAGAAAATAAAACCCCTCTTAGGCATGCATTGTCTGCAACAGTGGTCGGCAAACTCATTAGTCAACAGAGCCAAATATCAACAGTACAACGATTGAAATTTCTTTTGAGAGCCAAATTTTTTAAACTTAAACTTCTTCTAACGCCACTTCTTCAAAATAGACTCTCCCAGGCCGTTGTATTTTGTGGAAGAGCCACACTCAAGGGGCCAAAGAGCCGCATGTGGCTCGCGAGCCGCAGTTTGCCGACCACGGGTCTGCAACAAAGCCAAGCAAATTCACAAGCATATTACGGAAACTGTGGGTGAGGGAAAAGACAGAAAGTCTCTCGTGAACCAGGAGATGGGAAGTGGAAATTGGCCTCACCCCGTACAGTGCCGATTATTACTAATCCGAGCTGTGTAAACGTTACCGATAGTGTCTTTGTTACCATCCTCATTCCGCTTCAGCTTAGTGATTACACAAACATGCAAAAGGCTCCCAAGGGTTCCTTCTCCACCTCCTTGCCCCAATCCTATTTTTCCTGTAACATCTTAGATTTCTGAAAAGCCCAGTCCTCCTGCATGGCGATAGTCTTCATACCTGGAAAGAGCCTAGTGCATACGTGATGTGCTTCTGGTGACGAAAATGTGGAATCTGTACAGGGCCGAGCCTGGAATGGACCAGTAAGTGCACAATACATGCCTGCTGTGTGATGAACACGCCCCAGTGCTGCCTGCCCTGGTTGTGCGACCATTCAGAGACTCACATTGGAAGACGGAAAGAGAAGGCAGTTGGCCCAGTTTCTGCCAAGATGCCGCTTTGAGCAAAGGCCTGTCCAGGTGTAGGGGGTTCTGCAGCCTGGGATGGAGAACTCCTACCGCAGGGAGTCAAGGTCCTGGAGATAGGGGGCAGCTGCCCATGACTGGGGCGCCAGAGAACGGAAGGGCCTGAAATGTCTGGATTTTCTCTGAGCAGCCCGAGCTGTAGGTAGATGGGGGTGGGGGTGGAGGAGCCCACCACAGCCCCGACAATGAAAATAAAGAGCAAGCTTGCACGTCCCAGACTAAGCGGACCCCCTGTGAGATATAAAGATGGCTCAGGGCCTGCCTGGGAACAATTCCCTTGGTGTGGACCCCCAAACTCGGAGACAAATTGAAGAGCAGAACAATTTCCCATTCATGAAGAAAATGAGGAGGCCGAGGATCTGTTCAATGAGTCAGCTGTAGGCAAAGGGATTTATTTATAATTTGGGAGAAAGGAACTTACTATGGCCGAATGTAAAAAGTATTTTTTTTTTTGATAAGTTAAAGAGATTAAGAAAAATCGGGCCGATTGTGACAGAGAATGGTGTGTAAACGAGAGGTGTTATCAGTGAGAATCTGGCACCAGCTCCATTTTGCTATGGTGGAAAATATCAGTATTATTTACTAAGAAGATTAGGGTTGAATTGGAAGAGAGGCTGGTTGTTGTGTGCAGATGGAGATAAGATAAGGATTTTACCTTCTCTGCAGCCAAATGCAGCCCGCACCGCGCTGTTATCTCGGGGCTGGCAAGCAGGGGGATATTAAGATGTACGTTGTAATTACCAGTGGCAGGAGCAAATTTCATAGCGACTATTTTAAACCCTAATAAAACGTCGGCCTTTAATTATACAGCTTTGAAATATTTTTCTCAGTTAATTGCAACGGGGGAAAATAAAATCAACCTCATATTTGAAACTGATTCTCACAGGGAAAGCCCTGGGTCTGGCGCTCCAGCTGCCTCTGAGCAACACGCTGCGGCCAGGGCTGCCTTGGTTCTGCATTTCCAGGCCCCAGGGACCCCCGGCCCGGTCTCTGCCTGCCCCCCAGCCTTGTACAGGGAGACAGAATAAGAAAGGGTGCAGTCTTTCCCTGTAGCATCAGATGCCCCCAAGAGGCCGCTCCTCCTTCCTGTGGGAATGAAATCTGATTTTAGGAGGTAGAGGAAGTGGGATACAGGGGAGAGGGAAGGAGAGCAGGCCGGGAGCGGGAGTGGGGGGGGGTGTCTTCCACTCTGCAGAGGCAGCAGCCCCCAAGCCTCCTTCCACCTGTGCAACCTCTGACCCCACCCCTCCTCCCATGGGTCCCATGGAGGCTGTTATCCACCTTGGTCCACACCTCTCCTACCTCCAGTTCAGAGCTCAGAGTCTCGCATCAACAACGCTCCCTGTCCTTTGCCTCCACTCATAACAATAATAACACTGCCAGCAGCGGTGGATGTCACAGCTCCGGCATTCCAGGCACGGCCCTAGGCACTTTTTATCCCATGTAAACTTCCCAGCAGGAGGCGGGAACCTCCGTGTGTACGTTTCCGTTTACATTTTAGTACTGTTACTCAGGTCCAGAGAAGTCAAGAACCTGCCGGGATTAGCCCCCCAGGGCCATCCAGGTCTATCTGACTGCAGAGCCTGCTCCTCATTACTAAGGCCAAGCTCCCCTCTCCACCTGCTCTCTCCTTTTCCGCGGCTCATCAGCTCCTGCCCATGACTGTCCTCAGTTACCTGGACTCCCTGCTCAGAAATTCCATGGCCCCTCACTGCCTGCAGGATGACAGTCAAATGTCCCCAGACCTTCTACCTTCTGGTTCCTGCAGGCAGTGAGGGGGCCTTGGAATTTCAGGGCTTGGGGAGGAGGCAGGCCCCTCCACCCAGAAAGGGCACTGACCTCCCAGTAAAGGGAAGATTTATTAAAGCCACCCAAGGGGCCCATTCGTGTGCCTTCTGCTGCCAAACCATTATTTTCAGGAGGAAGTTGCCTTCAGATATAAGGCACAGGCGATCGGATGTACTGTGTTCCTATGGTATCTCTCACCGAATTCCCTGACACTCCTGGAGCTGGGCACAAAAGGACTTTTAATAAAGCAGGGCCTACTTCTCCATTAAATCACACCTTTTGTTGCCCTGGCCGGTGTTGCTCAGTAGTTAGAGCGTCAGCCCATGCCCCAAAAGTCTCGGGTTTGATTCCTGGTCAAGGGCATGTACCTGGGTTGCAGGTTGGGGGGTATGTGGGAGGCAACCAATCGATGTGATGGATGTGTCACATTGATGTTTCTCTCTCTCTCCGCCCCCCCCGCCCCATCCCTTCCAAAAATCAATGGAAAAAATATCCTCGAAGCATTAACAAAAAAATAATTATCTTCTTAGAATTAATGTTTAATTTCTTACGGAACCCCTCTGTGTCTCATAGCGTCAACCTTCCTGTCACTCAGTGACCTTACGTATACCAGGGGCCCCTCCCCAAGAAGGTTTGGGAAGACTCTTCCTACAGGAAGGACGAATTCATTGCTCTGTCCACAACCCTCAGAGGTGGGTACTGTTCTTAACCCCGCCTTACTGATGAGAAAACAGAGGCCTAGGAAAGTTAAGTAACTGACAGCAGAACTGAATCCAGGCTCATTCTAAAGCTGTGCTCTTAACCGCTATGTGGTACAACGTCACATGGAGCCAGCCTGCATTACTGAAACACGTCCACAACAAGGAGTACTTAATTATGTAGATTTAGTGCACAGGCGTACCTGTGTGAGTATATTTGTTGCAACCCCATGTACCCTATTCTTGGCTGTCCCCGGTCCTCGTGGCCGCAATGCCAGGGCTTTGTGCTTCCCTGGCTTTGGGAGGTCAGGGCCCACTCAGCCACAGTGCCTGGAAGCAGCCCTTTGGCCAAATAGCAGGAGCCAGCGGCACGTGCTCCTGGTCACAGAGCTGGAGGTGGAATCCTGAGCAGGCGTCTGTGTGGCAGCTGCAGCTGGCCCTGGGGTTGCAGCCTTTGTGGGTGCTGGCTGGGGTTGGGGCTCTCACTGCTCCAGAAATGATTAATACTCTGATACTATCTGGATAGCTTTAGGAGACACCCCTCCGCGAACTGGGATGCTACTGGTTGATATAAAACGATGTATTTTTTTTTCAATCTATTTCATGGTGGTAGTAATTCAGACAAGGAAATGGCATTGCCTTCTACTGGAGCTTTATGCTGCTTAGAAAGAAAAAAAAAACCCCACAGAAAATGATGAAGAGCATTTTTTAGAGAACTTAATACATTAGTAACTGGGAGCTTAGAAAATGAAACACTTTCTAAACTCCTGATAGTGAACAAATGGTTTCCCTTCCCGCCTGAACAATGATTAGCTCTCCTTTTCCCAAAGCCAGGCGGCCCCAGGGAAGTATGGTGAGAAGGAGCACAGCCAGGGGAAGGTCTGAAAATATTACCATGGTTTCCCGATTCTTTACCCAGGAGCAGTTCTGTTTATTGGTTTCCTGCTCCAAAGGGATAAATTACATTATTTTAAGCCATAGACAAAAACTAAGTTTTAGATGGTCTGATATCTTTGTTCCTCCCACATTTGCAATGTTCTCGAGTTGCTTTGTTCGTGGCTAGAGCATGCCCTGACCAAAGCAGTTCTTTGAAAGACCTGCTCCTGCTGCGGCCGTCCTCCAGGGCATGTTTGCCTTCCCTTGGCCGCACACGACAAGCCGAAGTCCTTGGTCATAGGGATATTTTAAGACGTTCCCGAAGCTTCTGATTTTGCGGCAAACACAGAATGTAACAAAGTCTGAGCTGCCCATCGCCAGTGGGAGTCTGTGGTCTGATATAAACAGCCTGCAAGTAGCTGGTAGCTAATAGATAGAAGGGGCTGAGACTCTGAGGGGATTTGGTGACAGGGAAACTGTGATCAGAGAACTGAGCTTAAACATTTACTGTAAGCCCTTAGCAAACATTATTTTTATCAAAGTTATACAGGTACATAGTTTAAAAGTAAAACATGTAATTCTATAAGGCTTACTCCCAACCCCCTTTTCACATCCCCCAAAAGCCACAGTTACAAATCTTTTAGCAGCTTCTATTATTTAGTTCCATTTAGCTAAATAACATGTTTATGCTGTCATTTCTACATTTTCCAATTTTAGACACTGTCCACTAACTTCCTACTGAGGAAGATGAGGTTTGGGCTGTCTTATACCTCTTCTCCCCACTGCCCTGCATTCACATCTGCTCCCTCCCCACTGACACTTTCTCTGCCCCCATGCTCACAACATAGTTATACTATAATCCTATATAATAAAAGGCTAATATGCAAATAGACCAAACAGCGGAACAACCGAACAACCGGTCACTATGACATGCACTGACCACCAGGGGGCGTGCACGGAACATGGCGGGTGTTGGCTGCAGCGGGATGGTGGAGCAGGTGAGTGGGGCGCCAGACCAAGGCAGGGTGCCGGTCGCTGTCATCGGGGCGAGCCTCTGTTGGTTACTGAAAATTCTTTGCTCCTGCCCGCCGCAGTCCCGCCCAGCACTTGCACCCGCTGCTGGTGCCAGCCCCACTCACACACACTGCCAGCGCTGGCCCCACTCACACCCGCAGCTGGCACTGGAGCCACCACTTGCACCCGCCACTCGCACCCGCTGCCAGCACCTGGCACCGATCCCAATCGCCCTGAGGGCTTCTCCACCTCCCCCTGCTCCTGAGGGGCGATCGGGGCAGCAGCCGCCGCTCACACCCACTGATGATGCCAAGCCATTGGGACCAGTGCCGGGTGCTGGCAGCGAGTGCGAGTGGCGGCTCTGGTGCCATCAGCGGGTGCAAGTGGGGCTGGTGCTGTCAGTGTGTGGGAGCAGCAGCAGTGGGAGTGGGGCTGCCGGCAGAGAGGGGACCAGGGGCCGTGGCCGGAGGGACTGGGTGGGGGTGCAGAGGATGGGCTAAGACCCACCCTTGTGCCCACTGCAGCCTCGCGGCCCACAGTTCCTTTCAAGGTGCACAAATTCGTGCACTGGGCCCCTAGTTTTTGATAAGATCTGTGTTTAGTGTTTATATTTTTACAATTATATAAATAATTGTTTACCATGGAGGTATATGTGTTCTATGGTTATATTTCTTTTATTACTTTCATTGTTTTTGGTAGAGCTAATAATTATCTCTTCATTAGTTTGCTATATACTTATCACTGATTCATCCCTAAATGTTATAAATCTTCTCTTGATATGTTTAAAGTATTAGGAATTTTATCAATCTTATTTTTTCCTTAGAAACTTTCATAGCTCTCTATTCTCCTAGTTCCGTGGTCGGCAAATTGCGGCTCGCGAGCCACATGTGGCTCTTTGGCCCCTTGAGTATGGCTCTCCCACAAAATACCACGGCCTGGGCGAGTCTATTTTGAAGAAGTGGCATTAGAAGAAGTTTACGTTTAAAAAATTTGGCTCTCAAAAAAAATTTCAGTCGTACTGTTGATATTTGGCTCTGTTGACTAATGAGTTTGCCGACCACTGTCCTAGTTCAGTCTGGTCTGAGTATCCCCTAGGTTATTGTGCAGTTATTGTCTTGGGATCTGTCTTATGATTATTCCAGTGATTCCCTCAGCTTTTCTCTTGTATTAGATTCCCTATTTCTGGCCTCCAAGAACTTTCTCTTTCTTGGTTTACTCCTTCAGAAGCTTCATGGTAAAAAAAAAAAAGAAGAAGAAAAAATATATATATATGAGATAAGGGGGAGGTGACTTTTCTGAGCTCCTATATGAGTGAAAATGTCATTCTGAACTTAAGCTTGATTGATAGTTTGGCTAGGTATAGAATTCTAGGGTAGAAATAATTTTCCTCCAGCTTTTTAATGCATTCCTCTACTTCCTGGGATTGTGTCCTGATTCTGAAAATATTAAAGCAGAAAAATAATATCAGTGATTTTCAGAGTAGTAACCTACTGCTAGAGTTTAAGAACTGGAGAAAAGTTGAAGGGCAGGATATCACCTTGTATCAGGTATATATTGATTATGATAATAGGAATGGCAGTATTGAATTACCTTCTTCACACTCCTTTCCTTGCTTAATGACCTTCAATGTCTCTCCCACTCCCTGTCTATAGGATCAAGTTCAGTGTTCTCTCAACAACTATCCAAGCTTCTACCCACCTAGTGCCTTCTTAGCATGCCTACCCTAGTCCAGTGCAGATAAGCTATTCTCCTTATTATCTCTTACTCGCTTTCCCTCTTCTCCAACCAGGAATTCTCTTCCCTGAAAGTCTACTTCTTAAAACAAATACTACACATTTTTCAAGGCCTATTTCAAAGCCCATCTTCTCCATGAAATTTGGTTACAATGTTGTGCCTTATAATCTGGATTGGCTCACTCAACCTTCCATCCATGCTGTTGTATTTGGAGAGATTAGAAAGATGAAAACTACATTTCTTAAATTTTTTTGCAGCTTGGGTTCTGAATTTAAGTTGGGTTGTGCCTAACTAGATACACGTATACAAGAGTTGGAATTGCCTTGCATTGATTTGGAATTTGGAATTGAATTATTCACCATAGCATCTGAAGAAGAAAGTGAATGAGGCCAACAATAAAAGAAAAGACTTTCCCTCCAAGCTGATCCTTAAGGGATCAGTTTGTCCCCCTCTAGGTTGACTACTTGGGAAACCAGCATCTGCCTTCTTCATTCATTAGTCATTCAATGCATGTTTGCTAAATAAAGAAAAAATTGATGATGGCTAGAAAGCTACTGGAGATTTCAAGGACGGAGGTACTCATTAACCCTCATCCTCCCTACCCCACCCCCCAAAAAGAAAAATTTTTAAAAAGAAGGAAAAAAGAATGATCCAGTAAATAGACATTGTCTTGGGGAGTTCAGAGTCATCACCTACAGTGGTAGCCAAGGGGTTGATGACAGACATAGGGGGTGGGTAGTTAATTAACCTTGCAATCCCCTCTACAGAGTCCCTTGTCCAGTTCTTCCTGGCTGGAGGCATTTTGTTTTATTTCTTTTGGAAGCAAGTTTCTCTCCCCTCTAACTTCCCTCATTGCATCTGGTGTCCAGTTCATTTCCCACTTGCAAGTGTCACGGGAATATCACTCTATAACAACAACACTTGTGTATTCACTCAGATTGAGCTGTGTGAAGTCCCTTATTGTTCTCCAGGGAACTCATGCATATCTGACATTATGTCACTTCTGACACAAAGAAGAAAAGGGGGACTCTGTTGAGAGCGATTGACAAGACAAGGACAACATGTTCCTTGTCAGACAAGTCAATCTTATAGCTAGTCACAAGTTCTTTGGAAAATGACATAAATCTAAATATTATCTCAAATTCTACCTATAAGGAGGTAACACATACGGGTATATGATCAAATATATAAATAAATGTTTCAAAATTACATACAGCAGTTAATGAAATGGCATTGTGCTCATTAAAAATCATGGGAATCAGAAGAGGCAGAGAAAAACAGGAAAACAGAACCAGAAGCAATAACTAAGTTACATTAAAACATACAAACATGATTGAACATCTACTGTGTGCTATTTTCAAGTATATTATCCTATTTAACCCATATGTTATCAACTCCATTTTGCAAAGGATGAAATAGGAGTCAGAGGAGTTCAGTAACTTGCCAAGGTGGCACAGCAGGTCTAAGTTAGGATTCGGACCCAAGCCATTTGATTTCAAGTCACAGGCATGGTTTCAGTCTTTGTGCACTGAGATGGTGAGAGCCAGGGAAGGAATTGGAAGAGGTACAATGTCCATTGATGACTTTAGGATGAGCGCCAAGAGGAAAGGTAAATGGATAAAGATCGTTTATCCTGGGAAAGCGAGTTTTTATGACTTGTGGTCAACGCTGCCCTACAGAAATACAGGTGGAAGTTAGAGAAGCAGACGTCCCTTTAGCCAGAGTCATATGTGTTTCTCAGGAACACATATCTCTCCTTCGGCCCTGGAAAGATTCTCTTCAGGCTGCAGAGGGTTAGGGAGGCTTCCAGAAACTTGGAGGTGGAGGGGGGGTCATCAGTTCCTTTACCCCCAGCTCACCCAGGGCACCTCCATTGTAATCAGTTAAGTACATTGGTTTTTCCCATTCAAAATAGTTTGAAAACCAGTATGGCAGGGCACAGCTTAGAATCAATGGTCTCATCAAGATTTCTATCATTTACTCACAAATTCACTCACTCAATTGATGAGTATTTATTGAGTTCCAGTTAAATGCTCAGCTCTATTCTTAGCCCTATAACTAATAAAAGAGAACCTACCTTAAGAACCTACCACTTTGGATAAAAGACAAGAAGCACACGCCAGTTAAGGAACAACCCAGAGTAGGAATGATCAAGCGCAAGGTCATATATATGTAAGTTGTGTGCACATGCACATACACACAGAGAAAAAATGGAAACAAGTCTTTCGTGGGAACGGAGATAGAAATGTTTAGTAGAGACCAGGCTGGAATCATTGGTCATCCTAAAACTACCAGGGACAAAGGCAATCTTAGCTTGGAACCCACCTCACAACATACCTAACATACTAAAATGCACTCACACCCACACTAAATACATGTGCGTGTTTTCCATATAAAACATTTTTCACAAAATACTTTTTATACTTTTAAAGTTTTTCTTTTAAAATTATCTAAGAGTCATTGACAATTGTTTTCTGGCAAGATGATGCCTACCCAGGAATTTGGAGAAGGGGCAAAATCTAATTAAGAAATTATTTTCAATATATTATTTACATGAATAGTAAATTTAACAATGACAAATGATTAACATGACATATTATAGCTACCGAATCTAGCAAATATTAAATTTTATTTTTAGCTGTGTGTTTTGTTTTGTTTTGTTTTGTTTTTAGAGCCAAGAGCCAATAAATATGTTTTACATCTGCTTGTTGAAAAGAAAACATGTAGACCCTAGGATTGTATTCAAGTAGCCCTGGGTGAAAATGAACCAGATTTGGGCTAGAGAACCAAAATAAGAGGAATGGTCTAATAAGTATATATCTGATATGAAATGGAAACTCCCTCTACTCATTTTTCCTCCTCCAACAAGAATCCCACCAAATGGAAAAAGCTCAAAAAGTATGAAGGGTACTGATTTATACCAGGATTGGCCCTTCACCTCATGTTCTTGGGACGATTAGGTGTAGTGATCCTCAGAAGCGGGGGATGGACTTGGTGGTCACAGGGGAACCGAAAGGTCATGTGGCCTTAAGGAGCAAGAACACCAGAGAAGAAGGACATGCCAAACAGCCTATAGTTCCCAGCAAAGGGATTGGGACCCCTCTCCCCACACTTGTCCCTCAATTCTCCACCAGTTTTGGTCCCTGGAAATTGAACTAATATGTACTAAACACTGTATTATAGATGTTCCTCAATAGTGCTTGCCCGCGGAAATATTTTGTATTTAGAATATCTCTTTTCCATCTGGGAATTATGCCCCAAATGAATGCCTCCTAACCTCAGAAGGAAGACCAGGTGGCTATTGCACACCAGGGCTGAGGGCAGAGTGTCTCACGGTCCTTTCCATTTAGCACAGGCAGGGACACAGAGAGGGAGAAAATGGGCGAGGCCCCGAGGCTCAAGGCTACTGAGTGGGCCAGGCTGCACTGGCTTTATGGGCTGGCAGTGGGATGATGTCAGCTGAGATCAGAGAGAATCTAGAGTACAGTTCTACCCAAAGGGGGCTGTATTAACCCGGGGAGACACATGCAATGATTAAACACGACCACCAAGAGGTAACTAAGGAAGTCCTGGATTGCATGATAGCCGCAGCCATTCGTGGGGGAGACAGACGGGGCCTCTGTGGAAATTACAGTAATTGAACGGGCAGGGTTGGGTCCCTCTCCAGCATGCTTGAGGCTGTTTATCGCCCTGTTGAATCACTAAGCTTTTCCAAGTTTCTATCTCCTTATAGACTCCTTCTGTTCTTCCCCCTCCCAGAAATATTGGCAAACCTCTTTATTCATTTGTGTGTCTTTACATTATCAAGGCCAGGAGTATATGTTCTCTGATAGATAATGGTCCTCAGTTAAGACTAGCAAAAGCTATTTTGCTTGATGTATTAGCGCCCTATTTCAGAATAATCCTATTCCCTTGATTCTTTAGTATTTACAATTTTTATAAGTACCGATTATATTTTCCAAGTCAAAGTGGGTAAAATTAGTGCATTGTATCCTGTTGTTGCCGCTTTCTGGAGTAGTCAGTCTTACATATTTGAACAATACCACCCTGGTGTAATTTTAAAAGGTAAGAGCTTGATTCTTTAAAAAAACACTTAGATGGGCAGTGTGAGCTCTCTCTGAGGATCCTCACATTAGGAGTGTTTTACATATATCACACAAAAGGAAAATGCATGTGGAGGGGACAGGGGCTCATCTGAGCTGAGAGCCCCACCTGCTGAATTGTGGCAAATGGGCCAGATTCTGACAGCTGCATACTGTCAGCCAGGAGACTTTTGAGGCCGTCTTCCATTAGTGGGCTTGTGGAACGGGGAGCCACTGGGGGCATGTAAACCGTCAGGCCAAATCATTAGCAGAAACCTCAGTGTTTCTCAGCTCATCAAGGCTATGCATTTGCTATGCAGCCCCTGTAAACTTTCTAGGGGCCCTCGTAGGCTTTGGGCCTCACTGCTGTTGATGATCTAAAATTCCCAAAGTGAAGAGTTAGGGACGCACAGTGAGTAGTGGCTTTCGGAGTCCTGATAGTTCAGTAGAGGGAGAGATGAGTGAGTTGGAGTAGTCAGGGAAGGCTTCCTGGAAGAGTGGGACTGCTGCAGAGCCTGGAAAGGTGGCCAGGACTTAGATGGGCAGAGCAGAGGACAGAGACAGAACTTGACCATGTGCTGGATGTGCTCTGATCATAAACATGGCCTTTGCTTGGCTGTCAGAGACCATCCCCTTGAGAATTTCTTAACTACCATGTCCTTGTCTGTTATGCTAGACTGATCACTTTGCTGAATGTCCAACCATGGTCATACACTCTGCCCCCTGCTTTTTAAAAATCTTAACATGTAAAAAACACACACCATAAAAGCATAGAGGATAATATAATAAGTAATATAATGAGTGCCCATTTCATTCCAAACAGGAAAATACTATATTACTTCTACTCAGATCTTTTTATAATGAAACTAGTGGCCCAGTGCACGAAATTTGTGCACATTAAAAGGGAATTAATTGAAGGAAATATTTTAATATTGCTATTTGCCCTTTCTCTATAATAGAAGTGTCAGAGATGAAAGAAAATTAGTAAAATGTATATGAAAATCTCCCTCCTGTCAGAGTCTGGGGCACACTGAGGGACCCAGAGTCAAGTCCCTATCCACCTGTGCATGCCTCGAAATCATACAAGACACAGACCTGGCTGGCCCCACCCCCGACAAACCCCGCAGGGCAGAGGGCGCGGCCTCAGGTCCCCCAGCCCAGCCTCAGGTCTCCCGGCACTGGGGCGGGGGGCATGGCCTCAGGTGCCCCAGCCCTGGCACCAGGGTGGAGGGCATGGCCTCAGGTCCCCCGGCCCAGCCTCAGGTCCACCGGGTCTGGTGCTGGGGTGGGAGGCGCGGCCTCAGGTCCCCTGGCCCTGGCACGAGGGCGCAAGGGTGTGACAACCATTTGCATATTAGCTCTTTATTATATAGGATGACTTTCACAGATAATATATTCTCCTATGTCCCTCCCCAGTTCCATCCTCTCCATAGGCAACCAGTACAATGAATTTGGTTTGTATCCAGTTAATGTTTTTATACTTTTTAAGTGTGTACATTTCTGTTGGTCTATTCAAAGATTATTTCCCTTTATTTTTTATCAAGAAGTGGATGCCGCAAGTATCAACTATAAAATGGGGACTGGCCAGGCCAGCATGACTCCGTGGTTGAGTGTCAACCTATGAACCTGAAGGTCATGGCTTGATTCCAGGTTATGGCACATGCCCGGGTTGTGGGTTCCATCCCCAGTGTGGGGTGTGCAAGAGGCAGCCGATCGATAATTCTCTCGTATCATTGATGTTTTTATCTCTCCCTCCCTTTCCCTTCCTCTCTGAAATCAATAAAAATATTTTGAAAAAATAAATAAAACGGGGAGCTGGCTGAGTGGAAGTAGTAGGGCAGAAGGGGCTGGGGAGTTGGGGATCCTTGTTTCAGAACAAATGACCCCATTGTTCGTTGGGACATAAACCACATGCCTATTAAAGCTGCAGCATTAGGGGGAAAAAATCAAAATCTTGGTGTGTTAGGTACTTCTTACTAGTTTTGCTAAAGTCCTTTTTTGAGTTAATGTTTGTCTTTATATATTTTGGATATTAAACCCTTGTTGGAGCTGATGTTTGCAAATGGTTGGTTGCCTTTTGGTGTTGGTGGTTTCTTTTGCTGGTAAAGCCCTTTAAGGAAGAGATAGCTAAAGGCAGTCTTAACGCAGAGAAAAGAGGGAAACTGAGCAAGAGAAATGGCAAAGTGCCTTGCGTCTCCCACGTCCTCTCCTCACAAGTTGATCATCAGAGTGGTTATGTCAATTGCATTCCCACCAGCATCATGTGAGACTCCCTATTTTCCATATCCTTTCAACAGTCAGAATTTATTTTCTGCTAATCTTGTGTGTGTGAAATGATCTCTCATTGTGATTTTAATTAGCACTCCTTGATTATACTGAGGCTGAACCTTTTAAAATGTGTTTTTTAGACTATTCAGGTTTCTTCTTACATAAATCACACATTTTTCTATTTGGTTGTTTGTAATTCTTTATTCTATTGTTACGTGTGATGTAAATAGCTTCTCCCAATCTACTGCTTGGTTATTATTTTTGTTTGTATGGTGTCTTTTGTTCCACAAAGTTTTTCATTTTCATGTCACATTTTTTTAGTCTTCTCCTTATGATTTCTGTGTGTGTGTGTCTTTTAAAAGAAAATCACTCCTTACTTTGTGGTCATAAATGTATTTTCTTCAAATGATTTTAAAGTTTTACCTCTCTAGTTCCATCCAGCCAGATTTCAGGAGGTTCTGAATGATGGCTGTTCTGTATTTTAGCTGTAATTTCAGTGTGGTTGTGAGAGGCCATGAGTACTGGCCGTTACCTATGCTGCCATCTTGGTTCTCTCGAGTCGTTAGTTTTTCAGTTTGTTCATCTTTGTACTTGTTGTTAGGATGGTGTGAAGATTTCTGAGCTCCTTACATGGTGGACCAGAAACCAGAAATCTAAACTTTAATTTTTTTAATATTAAGCTTTTTAATAAATCTGGAATTAAATTTTGTGCATTATATAATACAGCTATCAAACTTTATTTATTTTTATATGGTTAGGCACGTAGTACAACACCAATTATTGAATAGTCCACTCATCTCCCCCTTATTTTTCAGTGCTACCTCTGTATAATATATCAAGATTCTACATTGATTTGAGTGTTTTTGAGCTTTCTGTTTTATTCCATTGTTCTTCCCATCTTCTCCTGTGCCAAGGCCACACTGCTTTAATGACCATATTCTTATAATAATAGTTCTAGGTTAATATACTGGCAATCAATTTACTGAAAGCTATTTTTTTTCATTTTTAACAGCTTTATTGAGTTATAATGTACATACTATAAAAGTCGCCCGTGGCAGGTGTACAATTCAATGATTTTAGTAAATTTCTAAGAGTTGTGCAGTCACCACAATTCAGTTTAAGAACATTTTCACCACCACATAGTTTTTTATGCCCTTTTAGAATTAATCCCCACTTCTACCCACCCACCCCCCAGTCCTAGGCAACAACTGATCTGTTCTTTGTCTCTATAAGTTGGGCTTTTCTAGACATACCATATAAATGGAATCATTCAGTGTATAGTCTTGCATCTGTAAAAGTCAATTTTTAAGTCAATCCACCTAATGTCCAATTTGCTAACCTTATATTTACTAATTTGTAAAAATTTTAAAGAAATAGCCTTCTTGACTATATTAAACAACATATTCTTGAATATATTAAAATATGACATTGTTCTTGAGACTATTTTCTCAAATAGATTTTATATAGAGAACTAGAGGCCGGGTGCACAAAATTTGTGCACTCGGGGAGGGGGGTTCCTCAGCCCAGCCTGTGCCCTCTTGCAGTCTGGGAGCCCTCAGGGGATGTCCAACTGCCGGCTTAGGCCCGATCACCTCAGGGCCTAAGCCGGCAGTTGGACATCCTTAGCGTTGCCACAGAGGCAGGAGAGGCTCCTGCCACTGCTGCTGCGCTCGCCAGCTGTAAGCCCGGCTTCTCCTGTGGGAGAGCACTGACCACCAGGGGGCAGCTCCTGCATTGAGCGTCTGCCCCCTGGTGGTCAGTACGCATCATAGCGACCGGTCGTTCCACTGTTCGGTCAATTTGCATATTAGCCTTTTATTATATAGGATAGCTACCTCCTGCATGCCCCCTACTGGGAATCGAACGCACAATTCGGGCATGTACCCTGACCAGGAACCGTGACCTCCTGGTTCATAGGCCAACACTCAACCACTGAGCCACGCTGGCCAGAGCCCTGTGTTTGCCTTTCTTGAATCCTCCATTCCCTCCTCCCTGCAGAGGGAACAATTATCTTGACTTTTATGATATTCATTTCCTTGTTTTTCTCTGCAATTTTGCCTCCTCTGAATGTATCTCTAAAAATAAGTTCTAGCTTTGCCTGTTTTAAAACTTTATATTCATGAAATCATATTGTATATATTCTTTTATCTCTTGCTTTTATTTATTTATTTTGCTCAATATTATATTTTAAAGATTCATCCATGTTGTTGAATGAAATGCACTTTGCTTTTTCTACTGACAATAGTATGCTATGTATGCTAATGTTATAGCATACAACCTATATGCTGTAGAAATCTTGGAGATTGTTCCATGGCACTGCCTGTAGGAACAATGATTTAATCAGCAGGCAGGGTCAGAGAGAAGTCCAGGGAGAAACGAGATCAGGTGAGTAGATTGGTAGATGAGAATTTCAGAGAATCCCATGGATTCCTCTTATTTTTAATCTATATATATAAAAGCCTAAGCGACCATTACGACCAGTCAACCGAATGGCCGGTCGACCAGTTGCTATGACACACACTGACCACCAGGGGGCAGACACTCAACAAAAGAGCTGCTCCCTGGTGGTCAGTGTGCTCCTACAGCCAACCTCCTACGCTGCCAGCCAACCTCCCAGCCCCAATCGACCCAGATCAGGACTGGGCGAGGCCGGCCTCGATCGGCCCCAATCGCTGGCCAGGCCGAGGGACCCCACCCGTGCACGAATTTGTGCACCGGGCCTCTAGTTGATATATAATTGACATACAATATTCTATTTCAGGTACACATCAGAGTGATTATGAAATGATCCCCACAATAAGTCTAGTCACCATCTGTCACCATGCAAACTTATTACAATATTATTGACTATATTCCCTATGCTATACATTACATCCCTATAACTGGAAGTTTGCACCCTCTTAATCCCCTTCACCTGTTTCACCTATCCCAGGCCCCCTCTCCACATCCTCACCAACACTTGTTATATTTTGTCTTTTTTGATATTAGTCACCAACAGGTGTGAGGTGATACCTCACTGTGGTTTTTATTTGCATTTCCCAGATGTTGAGCATTAGTGTTATTAAGCATCTTTTCATATGCCTGTTGGCCATCTGTATGTCTTCTTTGAGAAAATATTAAGTCAGCTCTTCTGCTCATTTTTTAATCAGGCTGTTTGTTTTTTTGATATTACATTGTATAAGTTCTTTATAAATTTTGGATATTAATCCCTATGGATATATGGCTTGCAATTGTATTTTCTCATTCAGTAGGTTGCCTTTTCCTTTTGTTGATGGTTTTCTTCACTGTGCTATGCATCCCTCTTAAGGGCCAAGGCTGACTGTGAATAGTTACAGCTCTGAGGCATTAGCTGTTACTCTGTCACTAGCACCTCATCTGCCACTTGTCCCCTTTCTACTCCAGGGGTGGCCTGGGAAGCTGCTCGGCTCATGGAGATAGGGATGATGAAGAGGAGAGGGAGCATTTACTTGCCTTTCCTCAGAGTTCAGTGTATGTTTGGAATGTGTTTTGTTAATAGCATAACAACCTATTTATATTTATCACCACTTCTCCTGCATTACAGAGTCCTCTTCCCTTCCCCCCCGGTCATCATGGAAACATTAGAGTAATACTCTTTTCTCAGTTAACCTTGCCTTCCAGGATAGTTTATTTTCGAGAGGAAACATTTGATAAAGCTTAGAGTAATTTTAAATACATGATTTGCCATGTTAACACTTGTCACTTATCATATGCACTTCAGTCCGACCTCCCTGCCACTCTGTTAACCTTTGGAGGCACCGCTAAAGCAAGCCATTTGCAGTGGTCCTGTGAAAACCCTGCATTTAAATTGCTTTTCCTCCCTTCCCCAAATTTCCCATAACTATAAATAAATTTAATTACCATTCCGAGAAATGTAAGCAAATCTTCTATTACATTTTTTAATCTTTTATCTCCTTCTTGTCCCTCTACCAAATATACAGTTCATCAGGCAGCCTCCCTGCTTCTGGGGCTTTCGTCCTCTCATCTCTGCTGCCACTAATACAAGCCTGAGTCTTGTTGCCTTCTGTCCAACTGGGTTTCCTGAGAGTTTGAGTCCAGCCTAGCACCCCAGGGCCAAGCCTGCAGACACGAATATTTCTGTAAAGGAGATGATGGGGATTTGGCACCCGGATCTCCTCAAATGCCTTTTGGGGTCTCCCTCCACTGGCAGTGAAATGGGGCTCATCCAAGGTGGTGTCTTCATCAGACCACAAGGGCAAACTTCCTTCTGTCACCATGAGGTTGGGTCTAAATAACATCTTGAAAAGGCACACTAATAACCATTTCCCTTGAAGGTTTTATTCTTTTCAAAGCACTTTCTAATGCACTATTTAATTTGTTCTTTTTAAAAATTAAGTAATAATGTAATCATGTTGAAATATAATAGTGTTATCAACTATATATTTCATTTGTTCTTGACCAGATCTTCATCAAGTAAGGACAAGCATTTTTCTTACTCCCTTCGTGCAGATGGGGATATTAAGACACATTCATAGTGTCTATACACACGCCCTCCCCATCCCCCCAACACATCCAACACCTATCTCTATCTCCAAAGCTACGTCTTTGACTCCGACCCTCTACTCTTTGAGGCGATCTTCTTATTCTCTCATCCTTCCTTAGTCACATCAAAAGCTCCTCTATAGGGACAGCAGTGGGGTTGAGAGCAGGTGCTGCTAGACTCCTTCCCCAGAACTGTGGGGGGCAAAACAAGTTCATCTGGTCTTCATCCTGGTCTTCAGACCTTTCTGTGCCTGCTGGTCCCGGTCCCTCCCTCAGTCTAACCCTAGATCCTCATCACATCTCATCTCCTCAGATTCGCAGTCAATCAAGGGTCCAGTCTTCCTTTATTTTCTCATCCCAGCCACCCAGGGGCATATTCCCTCCCTTCTTGAGCCTAGGACCCTTGGAGGGGTGATTGGGCTGCCTGACTCCCCACTCATGGTCTTCAGGCCCCAGCAGGAGCTGCCTTGGAATCTTTAGGTCCTGGGACCCTGGAGTTGGTCCTTTTAGAATGGAGCAGGGAATAGAAGGAAGCTGGACACATCGCTCAGATATGAGCAGGAGGAAGCAAGCAAGAGAGAGACTGAGAAGGACTGGAGAGGACCTGAGCCTTCATTGCAGGCAGAGCAGCAGGAGTCTTCCTGATCTGTCTCCTCGTGGCTGGCTGCGGGTAGGACAAACTCATACATGGCATTCAGGGAAAGCTCTCAAAACCCCTGTCTGCTCATAGCCAAGAATCATTATAATAGGACAATAGTAATGATAATAATAATTACTATGTGCCTCATATGTAATAGCATATAGTCCTCTAACAACCCTATGCAGGAGGAAACATTATTAGCCACATATTACAGCTGGGAAAATTGAAGCACAGAGTGGTAAGCAAATTTTCTAAGGTCACACAACCAGTAAGCGGAAGAGTGAGGATTTAAAATAAGGGATTTGAGCTCTCGAGTCCATACTCTTCACCATTACACTTAAGGAATCAGTGGTGGCAAGACAAAATGTCAAGCTTGGCTTGGTGGGTTTATAACGTGGAATGCCTTCAGTTGCAAATATCAGAGCAGAATTACATCACCTGCCCATGCCTAAAGGGACCATAATGACCATCTTGGACCAACCAGGGTTTGCCCTTTGGAGCTGGGGCAGAGCCAGCTTCCCCGGAAACAGAAGGCCACACGGAGTAGATGGAACCTGAAGAATACGGGCTCTGCGGAGAAGGTTGGCAGGGGGTGGGGAAGAGGATGCTGAATAGATGCTCAACCGCGTCTGCTACGACTTTGTAAAATAACACTAAGATCATTTATTAGTCATGTTCACCATGATGTCTCATGAATACTGGTTAGATTAAACTGTTTTAATTTTTTTAAAATATTGCAATACTATCTCTTCTGTAACTCATTTGGTTCAATCACCTTCTCATAACAGCTGAAAAACATAAAAGTAGCTGGGGTTACACTGCAGTTTTGATAATATTCTACTAAACCTCTTCTTCATTGGAGAAACTCTAGGGCAGTGGTCAGCAAACTGCGGCTCGCGAGCCGCGGTTTGCCGCTCTGTTGACTAATGAGTTTGCTGACCACTGGGATAGGGGCTTAATCACAAGGAACAACAACAGCCTGTAATTATTGGAATCGAGAGTCTAGGTCAGTGGTCGGCAAACTCATGAGTTTGCCGACCATTGGACTAGACTAAATGTTACCGTGTAGTTGGAAGCTGTGAGGATTAGGCAATTGTGGCATATTGTGGGCAAAGAGGTAAAGGTTAGTATATGACAGTGGTCGGCAAACTCATTAGTCAACAGAGCAGCAAACCGCGGCTCGCGAGCCGCATGTGGCTCGCAAGCTGTGGTTTGCCGACCATTGCTCTAGGGCAATGAAAGAAGGGAGGAGATACATGGAAGAGGTAAACCCAGATTCCGTGGAGTAACTGGCTGCCTCACCCTCACCCCTGCTATACGCACACGCACGGGCACACAGTGGACTATAGTGGGTGAGTGTCTTGGTTACAGAGCCAGAGACTGGGTCCAGAACCTGGCTGGAACAAAATGTAAACTGCTTGACTTGGGCAAGTAGCTAAATTTTTCCGAACCTCAGCGTTTTTATTGTAAGAGGGATCAAAGTGGTGTCCAACCATAAAACACGCAAGGAGTTGCTATGAGGAACTGAGATAATCCTATACTCTTCCTCTTCCCTCATCACCACATCCCTTCAGTTGCCAAGCCCCTCTTTAACACCTGCGAAGTTCATCCCTTCCTCTCCATCACCCCCTGGCCCTGGCCCTGCTGTACCAGCTCCCTAACAGGCTTCAGGTCTCTAATCTTCAGCCTCTCCAATTCATTTGCCCTGTGACTTTAAGAGGAACCTTTCAGAAACACATCTGATGATGTTAACCCTCTGATGACAGGATGAAGCCAAGCTCTGGGGTAGGGGTACCAGGCACAGGGGCTGCTTCTGCCTGGCTTCCTGGCCATGCACCTCCGACCTGCCCCCAGCCCCAGCTGCACCTGCACTTCCTGGGTGTGCCCCGTGCCCTTGTTTATACCTCCCTTCACCAGAGATGCTGGGAATGCTGTCTCTCTTGTCTGACAGACAAATATGTCCTCCTTGTTTGTGAAGTTTAGAGTCAATTGGGTTTGAATCCTAATCTCAGCTCTACCACTAACCAGCTGGAGACCAGGAGCAAGTAGCTTTCCCCTTCTGAGTCTCGAATTCTCAATGGGACCAACACTGCTTCCAGGGTTGTGAGAATTAGACCTCAGGCAAGGAGAGTGCCCAGGACAGCGCCTCGCTCCTGGTAAATGCTTTCATAACAAATCTGTCATTATGATCAGTTGATATGTCCCTTCTCAAATCTGCCCCAGCTCAGTTATCTCTTCCTCTAGGAATAGTCCCCAAGACCCTGGGTTAGAAAAATCCCTTCTTCATTTCGACATAGAACCCTTTATAGGCCTACTCCAGCATCCATATGTTTGTTAAAATGAGTCAAATGCTAATTTGTATTCAAGGTTTCCCCCCATCCTCACCCCCACAGACTATAACTCCCAGAAGGCAGGAATTAGTTCATTTATTTTTGAATTTTCGGTCCCTGGTCCGGGGTGTTTCACAGGGCAGGTACTTCCCTAAACGCGTGTCCCAGACCAGCTAGCAACCACCAACAGCTTTCATGGCATATGTCTCCTGTGCACAGCCCCATGCCAGGTTCTGGCACGGACTTCTCCAGGGAGATGCCAGAATCAGGGCTGGAATTGGGGGGTAAAAGCCTTTTAGGTCTAACAGCCCTGACTTCCATCAGTCTGTGCCCTCCCAAGTAACCTAGTTGGGCCCCCGACATGCCTGGGTGACCCCATTGTCCTCCCTGCCCACTAATACCCATGCCTGGAGGTGAATTTACACACACACACACACACACACACACACACACACACACACACACACAAACACTCACATTGCTTTTCCCTCTCTCCATTTCTCTGGTGAACAGAAAGTAGCATTCCAGGGCCATTGTGTGTCCGAGATACCTCATTTTCAGAAGAGGCCAGTACTTCGGCACCTGGCTATGCCTACAGAAAGGTCTCCAGGAGGGAGGGGCGGGAGCACCCGGCCACAGGGAGCAGGCATCCGAGTTGGATGGGCTCCTGAACAGAGTCTTCAGGTCCATAACTTTTTCCTCCCCCTGAGTCTGTGGACAAGGCAAGACTGCCAGTCTGGTTTACCGCCACTCCTCCCCCCAAGCCCACGCCATTTTTATATTGCTCCGAGGTTAATAGCCATGTCGTGTGGGGTCATAGAAGACATCTGTGTCTCAGATAATATGCTTACGGTGATTACCACACATAATTGACTGACCTTCCCTCATTCTCTCTCTGCTGCAGGCCGAGGCTGATAGGATGAAGCCAGCCACAAGAGTTTATTTTCCATCACACACCATTGTGCTGCTGAGCAAATATTTTAGCAAGCTTTGAATGAACCACCTTTTCAAGCTCAAGGTTTTCAGAGTTAAAATAGGAAGCCATGACCAACCTAATAATATTCGGATTTTAAATCAGCGTTGGGCCACCCTCCTCAGAGCACGGTGTGGGTCTCCCGCAAAACCAGGTGCGGGGCGCTGATGTCTCAGGATCCTCTTCCCTTTCACTCCACCCTTCCTCACGTTGCCTTGCGGGGAGTGGGGAATTGAGACACTCCTCCTGGCAGTGTCTGGGTCTTTAGAGAAAAATTAGCCTTTGGGTGCCCAGCTAACACCGGTTCCAAAAGGTAGCCAGAGAGTTGAGCCTTTTGAAGTCAGCTCATCCCATCATATCTCGGCCACGTGCTTGGCCCAGCCGCCAGCTCCTGCATCCCCCCGCCACCGGGGCCACCTGTGAGGCTCTTAGTAAAGCACAGGCGAAGCTCTGGGCAAGTGGACCCCGCCTTATGCACAGACCGCCGAGGCTCCTGATCCCAGAGAGAATGGAAAAGTAGGAGGCCGAAATGAAAAATCTCCCTGAAGCTAACTCCAAACTGTTACATTAAGACTTTAAAACTTTTTAATAATGTTTTACCCTAGCTCTGCTCCATCTATCTAGCAATTAATCCATCAGCCTTCACATAACACACACCTACAGGAAACACGATTACACGTCATCTCTGGGCTGGATTCCACTGTGCATTACTAATGTGTTCCCCCTCGGGAATTCCAGGCTCCCTCGATTTTCAGCATCCCCTCCACACCTCGTCCCTCCCCCAAAATGTTCTTTGTCATGAAGGACGGGGTTGGGGCTCCAATGGGATTGGGACCTAGCCCCAGAGATCCAACTGGGATCTTACTGTCCATGGCACCACCACCCCACCCCACCCCCTGCCCCAGATCTAAAATCTCAGTGTTGGCACCCTACAGCTCACATCAGCTCCCAAGCCTCTGCGGTGGTGCGCCTCAGGAGGATTAACTGAAAAGCAGGTGTCAACGAGAAAGTTTTCTGCCGCCGTTGATCACGAGTGCTGCTTCAGAGTCATTTTAATTTGTGTAATAACCTAAATGGGCGTCTTGTTGCCACTTCGAGAAATCCACCTGGAATTACCCATTCACCAACATTTCACACAAGTCATCCATATCTTCTGTGGGCAGAGGGGGGACCGAGGAGGAAGGCGGGGTGAGGGGAGAGAGATTGCAACCGCTAACAGAAAAATTATACATATTCCAAACATATGGGTGATCTTTAGAAAATCTCAGCATCACTTCATAATTATATACTACAAGTTTTAATTAACTAAAGCTCTGCAAATCATAATGCCTTATTAAAATGCAATTAATCCTTTGATTAAAAAACAAAAAGCACAAGTATTTACAACAAAAACACAAGTAGAATAATTACAAATATCATGTACCCATTTCTTTTATTTGGGTGTCACTTATGACGCTGCCTGCTCCCTCCATTAATTCAAACACACACATTATCTCACATCCACAGCAGCGTGAGTGACAGTGGCCACCAAACACACAGCACTATATCCTATTGATTTCGGCAAATCCTGAACAATGCCATTTGCATGCTTGTTTCTGTAATAATAAAGATATGCCATTCAGAATTAAAGCCCGGCCAGGCTAGTGGCAACTAATTGTGTTGTATGTAATGAGTGCAATTTCAATTTGATATCACCCTCAGCTTTTCTTGCCGCACTCGCTAAGTACTTTCAAGTCTTTGTGGGGAAATAATTGATTTTTTTGTGCTGTGGGCACAAGAAAATTATGATGATCTTTTGAATAATGCCAAAGAAAAGACCATGAATGATTTAAATTGGTATATGAAGAAGGCTTCGCCGTGGACTCTGGCTTGACTGACATCCCGCTAATGCAGTATCTAGATTAGCAGTTTTTAAGGAGGCAGCGAATGGGAAACTGGTAACACAGAAAAAGGTTGCTACTGGGATTGGGAGGTGGTGGGGTGTTGGTAGTGAGGGTTGTTGTTCCATTTTATTTGTTATCCAGGGAGGACCACCAATTTGGGGGCTTAAGGCATGACACGATGACTTAATTGCCTGGCCCTCACTGCAGAGGGTATGTTTCCACCGATAAATGACACTTTTGAAATGAGCAGATAGGAGCGGGCCGAAGCAGGATTGCTAGCACGCCCGCAGTTCAACCGGGTGGACCCCCACGCGGTGGGCAAATGCCAGTATCCGGAACATGAAAGTTCGTTAGCATCTTTTCCTGACCTTCAGCTCCAGGAAGAATTGGGAGTAGGGTGGTAAGGGAGCGACTTTATTTCTTCCTTAATCTTCCCATTAGGAACAACTGTTCAGTCCCACAGTGCGCGCCTGCCTTGGGTCTCGGCAGAAGAGCTTAAATTCTCCTTTTAACTCGATGTGATAACCGGGAAGGAAATCTAAACCGAAGGCAGGTTTTCTTTGTGCCCATGAAACCTCAGATTTGCAAACCCAACGGGGACAACTGATCCTCCTCCCTTTGCTCCCAACCTCCCCATCCTCCAGCCCAGCCTTTGGGCCCCAGTGTGGCCGCCTGAACTGAAGCAGTGAGGGCATAAGCACCTTAGAGGGATGGATCCCCGATTCAAAACACAATTCCACCTTAAAATGCATCCACCTTCCAAATCTCATTCTTTAGAGGAGGGAGTGTTGTTAATTTAGTTGGTCATAACTAAATAGTTTCTAATCTGGAGCAGGAGGCTGCTGGGAATATTGGACAGTTTAAAGGTTAATCACCATCGCCTGGTTACACAAGTGAGGCAGAACTAATTCCTCCAAAGGCAAATGGCTTGCAGTTTTATCAGCAGCGCAGATTAGAAGTGTTAATATACAGAACAGAATGGACGCTTAAGGGCCGGTTTTCCCCTTATCGGCAAACTTTGCAACAGAACTCAGCTCCTGCACAACCTCTGCACTTCTATAATAAGGCCCCTTATTTTGCCTCTCGAGCAGAACTATCAAACAATCCTGTCCAAACCACTGCCACCAAAATCAGGGTATTACAGACCACGGCTAATTGGAAGATCACTATAATGAAGGAAAAGATAAAATACTTTGGCTGTTGGCCTAAAACGTGGATCAACACAACATAGGAAGCTATCTTGCTATGTCACATTCTGAGAGATTTACATAAACAATAAACTCAATCCAAACGCCCCCCCACTCCCACCCCCGCCAATACATCTTTGTTTACAGTAAATGCAACCTAAAGCCAGACTAGGGGAGCCGGGAGAGGTGCTTTACATAGGCAATATGATTAGGCCAGCAGTTTTGCAACTGTGCGGGAGAGCAGGGACCGTGTGTATTTCCTCTCCTGCAATCAGCAGGGAGAAAATGGTTTTTAATGTTCTCCACGCTTCCTATATCATAGATATTTAAATATTTGGACCACTCAATATGCTAAAACGCTTGTACCAGCCGCACAAATTGACTTCCAGATTTCTGCTAGAGCTGCAGGTGCCCTTCCAGGGGAGGAGAAGGGGGAGGGCGTCAAAGGGCTGGCAGAGGCTGGTACCCAAGTGACTCGGTGGGTTTTCCTTTGAAGATGGGGGGAGGAGGATGGAGGCAGGTGTAAGAGGCTAGTATTTTAAGAAAGCAGAATTAGAGACAACCAACCTAGTGGAGCACGGACGGGAATGTTTTATTGATGGAAAATCTCTGACTATAACAAGACCAAATATTACAAACATATGAGGAAGAGACTTTGGTGTGTGTGTGTGGAGGGCAGGGGGTGGGGGGTGGGGGGTGCTGGAGATGTGCTGAAAGCAGATCCATCCGGGTGATGCATCCTAGAGTCAGGTATCAGGCAGCCTGGATGAACCCATCTCCCAAGCACTGTGCACTGGTTTTCACCTCTGGCTGCTGCTGGTTCTTCCCTGGACCCCCAAACACCTGTATTTCTTGAGCCTTGGGGCGCCTAAAAAGGGGGAGTCCTAGATACTGGCGTCTGTCATTCTCTTATTCAATCTCTCACTCTTTTGTTATGCAAACTCCGACAAGAAGGAACCATGTCTTTTGTCAGAATGGCCCACAGCACCTGGAAGAGCTTTCCCAGTAGCTGTGTTGTAGTTTATACCAACTGACCAATGGGCTCAGTATCCATGCATTGAATGCTGCAAAGGGTACAGGCTGTTTACACGGAACTAGCAAGCTTACAGGGGAAGCCCAAGACTACCACCTTAGAGGTGGCTCACTCTGGGAGATAAATGGCCAGATAATAAAAACAGAAAATGTGATGTGGATGTTTGGCTGTCAACTACCCAGACAAGGCAAGGAGTGCTTTGGGAATTGAAGAGGGTGAAGCCTACATGGTGCCCAAGTGATCAGGGACCTTGAATTGCACATTCACATGTTTAGACATTTGTTTACTCAACAAACACTTATTCTGCTCCTACTGTGTCCTAGCAATGTTCTGGATACGGGGCATGCGAAGCTGAGCAGAGCTAGGCCCTGCTGTGAGTGGCCAGGCATGCTCCTCCACTGAAAGCTAATGGTTACCTGTGCTCACCTGTCTGCAATGATGAACGCTTCCAGGCCTCACCCGGTGCTCACTCCTCTCTCCTGCACGCTCAGCCTGTGAAAGGACCAAGTTTGATCAAAACAGGCAGACTTGCGGAGGGTCAGAGAAAGTCCCCACTTGCTATAAGCCCAGGGCAGACTCTTGGGATTTGACTTCCTCCCTGTTTCTACAATTCTTCTATCAGATATTTATTAAATGACTGGTAGGAGCCAGGCACTGTGCATGGCATTATGGCTACAAAAAAGTAATAAGTAGTAACACTCTCTTCCCCCAAAGAGCTCTCATCGTTTTGGGGAAGAGCAGCGTAAACAATGACACCACCAGGATGAAGGATTCTATGTGGGAGACTATGATGTGCCTTATGGAGAAACTAAGCTTTGTTCAGGCAAGAGTTAGAGTGCTGCTGGCCCTGAGTTCAATGTTAACAAATCACCAATATATATTGAACTAGAGGCCCGGTGCATGAAATTCGTGCACGGGGCGGGGGGGGGGGTGTCCCTCAGCCCAGTGTGCACCCTCTCCAATCTGGGACCCCTCAGGGGATGTCCAACTGCCGGTTTAGGCCCAATCCTGAACCGGCAGTTGGACATCCCTCTCACAATCCAGGACTGCTGGCTCTTAACCACTCGCCTGCCTGCCTGATTACCCCTAACCACTCTGCCTGCCAGCCTGATCACCCTCTACCTGCTCCCCTGCCAGTCTGATCGCCCCAACTGCCCTCCCCTGCTGGCCCAATCACCCCCAACTGCCTTCCCCTGCAGGGCTGAGGGGCCTGGGGGACTCCAGCTGGATGAGGTGGGGCTGAGGGGATGGGGGACTGAAGCTGGATGAGGCAGGGCTAAGGGGATTGTGGGACTCCGGCTGGATGAAGCGTGTGGTGCCTGCTGCCCCCTGGCAGGGCTGAGGGGACTGGGCACCACCATCTTGTGGGCTCCGTCATCTTGTGAGGATGTGGCAGTCAATGAGCATATTCCCTCTTTATTGGCTGTGGGCGCCGCCATCTTTGTGAGGGCGTGATGGTCAATTAGCATATTCCCTCTTTATTAGATAGGATAGGGTATCTTTAAACAGAAACACACAGAACACAAGGTTCTATATGGGCCCATTAATGAAAATTAATTGCAACCAGAGGCAAGCAGGAACCTAACCCCATATTTCCTTGGGGAAGGAATGGTTCAGTACATGCTAATTCAGTGCTCAGATTTTATAAAATACAACTAACAGGAATCAATCATGAACACCACGGTAAGGGATTTGTGGGGTTAGATAGAGGCCCTAGGCATTCTGGGGTCCTCCTAAGATTGCAGGACATGGTCTGGCAAAAGCTGTGTGGGGCTTTTAGAAACACAAAGATGTTCCTTTTTGTCTTTTGAGGTATTTCTTTGAAAGATGTCCTTTTCCTTCTTTAAAGAAGAAGGCCCAAGATGTTGGCCCACCTTGGTACCCAGTTCTGGTTATGGGATCCACTTGGGTGAGTCTCTCTGTCCAGTGTTTCCAGAATTAGAACCTTCCAGTTCCCTTTTCTCCCTTCTGCCCTTTTTCCCCCCCTCAGCCCAGGGACCCAGTTCTCTGCCAGTTCTCTTTGCAGATGCCAATTGCTCGTCTGCCCAGACTTCCATGTATAACCTGCTCCTGATTTAGTCCCTGCACTGGCTTGCTCTCCCTCAAGTGCCTATTCCACTCAATGGAGCATGTCCAATGGCAGGCTCCAGCCCTCTCCAACTGTCCCATCCCGCCGCCATGGCGAGGGTTGTGGTCTGATTCAGAGCTCAAAGGCTGTAAGAAGCCCTGACCAGTGTGGCTCAGTTAGTTGAGCATCGTCCCATGCACCAAAAGGTTGCCAATGTTTCTCTCTCACATTGATGTTTCTCTCTTTCCCCCTCTCCCTTCCTCTCTCTCTAAAATCAATAAAAACATATTTAAAGAAAAGGCTGCAAGAAACAGAAACGTAACTTAAAGAAAGGGATGATTACTAAAAGGATATGGAAGCCTCTTATAGAAGCAAAGTAAATTCAGGCATCTTGGGACCTGAAGCTGATAATGAGGAAGCCACAGGGAACCAGAAAGATTCCTGCCTCCTCTGTGTTTCTTTCTGTCTCTTTGCACCTGTCTTTCTCACTTTCCATCCTCCTTCCCTCCTTTCCCATTTCTTCTCACCCTTTGTTTCTCTCTCCTGATCTGCTTTATTCTCTTTGCAAACCATCTTGCTCTGCTTCCTCTGGCCACCCCTTCCCTCCAATTCTGGCTTATATGTAGCTTGGGTTTGCCTGGCATGAATTCCACCTCCCATTCTACATGGCTATAATCTCAAATACCCATTCCAGAACGCTCTAAGTTTGCATCTGCCAGGGAGAATCCAATTGGCTGAGTTCACTGGCTTATATGAGCTTCTCCTAAGCCAGGTGCCCACCCCGGGTCCAATCAGCTGCAGCTGGAAAACGAGGAGGGTAATGTAAACCATGGCCATCTAAACCTGCTCCACGAGGGCCTGGGGGCAGACCTTGGTCCCCAGAAAATGGGACACAACCCCAAAATAAAGTCATTTCATAACTCAGCCATATCCTGAAATATGAAGAGACTCTATGATTGATATTAGGGATCCTTATTTAATCTTCCATGTTGCCTCATTATCTAATCGAGAGAGTGGGAAAGTCATTCATGAACTTTAACTTTGGGGTTTAGGATTGTCTTCTGGTATCAAAAGTTTAGCCTTCCAGCCCAACCTCTCCTCTTCTGTCTGACCTCCCCACTGTCCTTCATCGGCACTTCAGGAGGAGGGACAAAATCAGCAACCAAGGACCACCGTCTCCATCGCGGAGGCCTGGAGTGGACTGAGGGCTTCCCAGGGACTGCTGTCACAGCGCCTATTTCACCGAAGGGTCAGTCTAGGGAGAGGGTGGGGGGGACGAGCCTGTGCTGATCTGCAGGCAGGAGGAGACTTTCAGGCAGTCTCTCTGAGTCAAGGCAGACAGATCTCAGAACAGCAGAGGTTAGGGACGGTCTGGGCCCAAGGAGGGGATGAATGAAGTCATGTCTCATTAGTCTTTCCTTTCCATCATGTATGCCATTGCTGGTGAGAGTCCATTCCTCCCCCAAGTTTCTGCCTCTGTCTGTAAGGAGGACAGAACTTCTTTCAGCCCTCTTCCCACCAGTGGGTGTTGAGGGAACACTCATGCTCGCCTGTATAGGTTCTCTCTTCACAGGAGGAGGGGAGGTCTTGAGAGCATACGTCACTGTACATAAAAGGTTCATGAGAACGTTGCTCATGTCCTCTTTTTTTTTCAATATATTTTTATTGATTTCAGAGAGAGGAAGGGAGATGGAGGAGAGAGAGAGAGAGAGAGAGAGAGAGAGAGAGAGAGAGAGAGAGAGAGAGAGAAACATCAACGATGAGAGAGAATCACTGATTGGTCGCCTCCTATACTTCCCCACCAGGAATTAAGCCTGCAACCCAGGCATGTGCCCTGACCGGGAATCGAACTCTGACCTCCTGGTTCATAGGTTGATGCTCAACCACTGAGCCATGCCAGCAGGGCACTCATGTCCTCTTTTACTTCCTGCCTGGCATAAGCATGGCTGGGGGATCAGGATTTAGTTGAGCATTGGAGGTACTGACACTTTATGATCTTGGATTGCTCTTTTTCTGTCTACAAATGTGCTTCCAATGGGCCTTTCCTAGCACTGCCTCCTTTGGTTCTGGGGAGAGGATAGGCAGAGATTTGGAGAAAAGGGACAGTAGTGGCCACGTTGACTGAAGCCTAAGCCCTGTTCTCCAGCCCAGCTTGGTCAGAGCCCTGCTTGGGGGGATCTGGTATTTGCCCAGAGACTCTTAAAGCTGTATTTGGTTTCACAATCGGCTACTGATCCCTGAGCTGCTGCTCAATCCATCAGAATCTCAAAGAGGGTCAGAGAGAGAAAGACAAATACTATATATGTGGAGCGTGGATCTTAAAAGTTCTCATCACAAGAAAAAAACGCAACTATGTGAGATGATGGATGTTAACTAAACTTACTGTGGTAATCACTTCACAGTATATACATATATCAAATCATTATGTTCTACAACCAAAACTAGTAGAATGCTATACATCAATTATATCTCAATAAAATTGGGAGAGGAAAGGAGAATCCTGCAGAGGGAGGAAGTATTTACTCCAACATGCTTAGGAGACCCAGAATCTGAATGTGCAATGTATATTGAAGGTAACTATTAATTCGCTTCACCAGGATCCTGCATGCTACCTGAATTATCACAAGTAAAAAGGTGGGATGCCTTAGAGACTTGTGTCTTCATTATTCCTTGATGGAGGAATAAAAAAGTTAAAAGACAGACACAGGGATAAAAATGTTTTGTTTTTGTATTCAAAATTTTTTTAATGCTTGTCTGCTTCATCAGAATTTCTCTACTGTAACAGCAGACAAATTTAGGTTATGCAGTTTTTTCTCAAACCCCCTTCCCGTTACCTGGGCGGCATGATGCGAACCAGAGAGGGCTTACCCTGAAAGCGGTGGGCAAGTGACTTCAGGGCCCCTGCCCTGTAGGCTTTTTCCCCTTCTAGGGGGCTCCGAGGCCCTGAATACACCCTGAGGGCTTTCTAGAATTGGACCAGACCTCTCCGAACTGCCTGTGCTGGGCTAAGAGGTTGTGTGTCCCAGGGATCTCTCAGGAAAGTGATGCCAGCCTGCTTGGCTGCCCTGGACAATGAGACACAGCCGAGCTAGAACCTGACTGGTAGCAGACCCATCTGTGGCTCACCTGCAGCCACACACCCACTTTCCCCCACTTTGGCCTTTAAAAAATGTGTACAAGTATACACATGTCACACATGTTTGGGAGGAGGTGGTTGTGAACAGGGGAATGGGCCTCACCCCAGCAAGTCCTGGCTCTCCCCTGGACCCATTATATACAATTTAGGAAATTCAAATAAGCAAAAAAAGAAAACCACCTGAACTGGCATGTTGGATAGCCACTGTTAACATTTTGACATCTATTCTTTCAGACTGTTTTCATGCACATGTGTGATGTTTATTTAAAAAAAAATATGAATTGGATTATACAATGCAGCTTATAACCTGCCATTTAAAATGAAGAAGATATTGTGACTATATGTTCATGGTGGTACATATGGGTCTACAGCATGGCTTTGAATGGCTGCATGGCCAAAGCATGTTGTACCCTCATCTATTAACCAACCCGTCAGTGGGTGACAGGGTTTCTCCAGGGCTTGCTGGTGCTGTTATAAAACAGCAATGCAACAAGCAAATCCTTGTACATTCACCTTTGAACATGATTTGATTTCTTCCTGTCCATACATTACTGGAAATGCAATTGTCAGGATTAAGCATATCTATCTATATCTATCTATATATCTATATCTATATCTATCTATCTATCTATCTATCTCTCTATCTCTCTATCTCTCTATCTATCTATCTAGATTAGAGGCCCAGTGCACGAATTTGTGCACCAGTGGGATCCCGTGGCCTGGCCTGTGGAATCAGGCCAAAACTGGTTCTCTGACATCCCCTGAGGAGTCCCAGATTGCAAGAGGGCACAGGCTAGGCCGAGGGACCCCACTGGTGCATGATCGGGGCTGGGGAGGGACGGGGGAGGTTGGCCAGCCGGGGATGGACCATGGGAGGGCTCCAGGGTATGTCTGGCCCGTCTCACTCAGTCCCGATCAACCAGACCCCAGCAGCAAGCTAACCTACTAGTTGGAACACATGCCCCCTGGTGGTCAGTGCACATCATAGTGAGCGGTTGAGCGTCCTTAGCATATCATTAGCAGATTATGCTTTGATTGGTTGAATGGACAACCGGATGACCAGACACTTAGCATATTAGGCTTTTATTTTAGTAAAATAAAATCAAACGAGGTAGGATAAATATACTTGCTTATGACCTTACTGTATAGTCCCAAATTACTGTCCCCAAAGGTTACCAATTTACACTGCTACAGCAGTGATGAGAAGGCCCATTTCCCCAGACCCATGGCAAGGTGAGGTGTCATCTCTGCCCCAAACATACATCTGTATGTATAGAATACATACAGAACAGCAGTTAAAGAGTCCCACATGCGTGGAGGGGTGGGTGTGGATAGGGGAATGGGCCTCACCCCTCTAAAGTCAAGGCTCTCCCCTGACCCAAGTCTCCTTTGTAAAAGCAGATGACTGGCACAATACCAAGCTCTTTGGCCACATGGGCCTGGGACCGTGGGCCTCCTCAGACGTGGCTTGGCCCTGCTCCAAGAGTCTGAGCTCCTAGCAATGACCACAGGCCATGGCTCCTGGCTCCCACCGGGGTTGCACCCCATCTCCTTCCTCTGGCTCGCATCCTGGCACCCTCTGGGGTAAGTCTGAACCAGCTGGGCTGCCGCAGGAAGCATTTGGAAAGAGAATTACTAATGCACGAATCTTTGCAGCTTCCCCAGAGAGCTGCGCTTTCACACACACCCTTGTGGCTCCCTCCTTGGGTCCCAGCTGGCTTTCTACAGCAGGCTTATTGGAAGTTTGGAGCTTCCCTGTCAGGAAGTTTAGAGAAAAAACCTGTTAAATCACCCAGCAAGCCACAGAGCTAATCAGAAACCACAGAACCTGGAGAAGGCGGAACGAGGTAGAAAAGCAAATGGCCCCCACTGTTCCGTTGATCTGTTTCTCCCTTTATGCTGCTCTTTCTTATCTAGCTCCACAAAACACAGTGTCTCTCTCCAGCTTTCGAGGAGGACAGCTTTCCCGCCAATCTGCATATTATGGTCCGGATAGACTTGAGTCTCCACGGGGAAGGCGGGTGATTTATGGGACTGGATCTTCAATCAGCTTCATTCCAGCCTCGGAGGCTCTCCCTCCACTCCCGTTTGCTTCCTAATTCATTAATCTTCCACCTCCCCGCATTTGCCTGATCCGATTACTCTCACATGTAAAGTATGAGCTTGCTCCTTTACGTACCACTGACTACTGGTTTGATAATAGGCACCCCTGTACCTTGTATAGGAGATGTGGATGGGCCAATATTGGGTCCTTCTGTCCCCCCAGGGGTCCTGCCTGATTCTCGGGGGCGTGAGGATGAAGCAGCAGAAAGAGAAATGACAATGAAGGAGAGGTTTATAGTCTCACCAGGATCAGGAAGCTTCTTGTTTTCTGGTTCCTTTTTCATTATAGGGATTTTTCCCCGGGTCTCCCAGCTGCGTCTTCAGCAGATGCTGCAACGCCAGCGGCAGCTCTGGGCCTCCAGGCTTCAGTAGGAAACGCAGGAGAAGGTCAGGAGGGAGCTGCTTCGTCCGCACAGTGTGAACACTTCATCTAGGACACGAGGACCACGAATCCTGCCAGGGCACTGGCTGGCACTTAGCACACTCCAGAGCCAGAAAGCACTGTAATGTCCACCTGCCTCATTTCTTTGTCTTTTCACTTCTTTTTCTTTTTTTTCCTCCCCTCCCTTCCTTTCTTTTCCCAGTTTCATAGCCACCCAGGGAAGTGAGCTGTGCAGTGGAAAGAATACTGGCCTCGGATGCAGAACCCACTGAGCAGCTGGGTCAGAAGAGAGGTGGAAAAGCCCGAAGCCGCCCTGGGCATGTGGCTTCCTGCACCCAGAGGTGAGGGGCCCAACCTCAGGCTGGGGTCCCAGTCCTGAGCACCTATTTGAGTAGCAGGGAAGGCTTTAGGGAGCTGTTGGGAGGCCCCAGTGAGGCTCTGCCGATCCAGTAGAACCCAGAGTTCTCGCCCTGGAGACAGTGGCCAGGCCCAAGCAGGGACCCTGCCCTCGTGTGCCCTTCCCCGACCCCTGGGCCTTCTCTCCCACTGCCCTGCTCAGGCA
This sequence comes from Plecotus auritus, assembly GCF_963455305.1. NCBI lineage: Eukaryota > Metazoa > Chordata > Mammalia > Chiroptera > Vespertilionidae > Plecotus > Plecotus auritus. The sequence goes on from NC_137782.1 coordinate 151,282,378, forward strand.
GGCCAGTCTCTATCTGTCCAGTTCATCACCGCTCAGCCCTGCCGGGGAGACCATAGTAGGCCCTTAACCCTGCGTCCTCCAGAAGGGTTACTGCGGCCTACATAGCCGTCACGGACAACACTGGGGGCCCTCCAACGCATGGCCTCGCTGGGGCCCCCCAGAAGGGGCCCTGCTGTTCCTTCACTTGCAGGCTGAGTGCCCGGTCCTCTGAGGAGGTGATGCCCAGCTTCTCACACCTTCCCGCAGGCACCAGCTCTTTCCCATCAGGGCCTTGGACTTCTTCTTTGTGTCTGTTTCTAGCAGTTAGTATAGAACCTGGCACACGGTAGGGCTTTTAATTCATGAAAACGCTACGACACAGACCAGGGTTAGGGAAAGAGGAAAGAGGGAAGATGCTACAAAGTCAACAGAAGCTTCTGGAATCTTAGAAGGGTTGTTTCCAGTGTTCACCAGAGTAACAGTTCCAAAAGTGTGGTTTGGAGATTCCTGGGGTGCCCAAGACCCTCCCAGGAGGCTCTGAGGTCGGAATTATTTTCAAAATAATACTAAGCTGTTATTTGCCCCTTTCACTCTCAACCTCTCAGCAGGGCCCGAGGGCATTTTCCAGCAGCGACCTAACATGTGATGTCACAGGAGACTGAATGCAGAGGCAGGCCCAGGAGCCCAGCTGTCTTCTATTAGCCAGACACTAAAGGGTTTGCAAACCTGCAAAACAATGCCACTCTTCTCATAGACTTTCATTTATTTACTAGAGGCCTGGTGCACAAAATTCGTGCAAGGAGTTCAGACCTCACAGCTCCTGCTGCCTTGGCCGGCCCTGGCAGCCCCCCACAGCCTCAGCTGGCCCTCACAGCCCCTCGCAGCCTCGGCTGGCCCTCGCAGCCCTGGCTTCGTCTGGAAGGTTGTCTGGAGGGTTGTCCAGATGGCCGTTCTGCTGTTCGGTCTAATTAGCATATTAGCTCTTTATTATATAGGATTTGCTTTGAAAAATATAGCTCTTCTTCTTAAAATATACTATTTATGCTAACATGTAATGGGTGTATTAGAGTGATATTTAAAATAAATATTTATAACAGTTCTCATTTTAATTTCTAATACAGGAAATACCAACCACTATAACCCACATACACAAGAGTTCTTTGGGGTCCTCAATAATTTTTAAGAGTGAAAGGTTTGTGAATCTTTGCACTGGAACATGAATATTATTTGCTTGTCTGGAGTAAGTGCCCCCTCCCCTGCCCACCCAGTTTCCATCTCTCTTTTATTCCTGGATAATCTGTACAGCGTGGCTCCCAGTGGCCCCGTGGCGACAAGCTAATGAGCACAGACCAGCTGTGTGAGAAGTGGAGCTTAGTGAGGGTGGGGGTGAGGTGGGGTGTAGGGGAGGCCTTCTTTGCAATGGCCAGCAGCCTTCCTTTTCCTCTTTGTAGAAGCCCATAAGTCGTTCTTTCATTCTTTTTATTTATTTTTTAATAGATTTTTACTGATGTCAGAGAGGAAGGGAGAGGGAGAGAGAGGTAGAAACATCATTGATGAGAAAGAATCATTTTGATCAGCTGCCTCCTACAGGCCCCTATCAGGGATTGAGCGTAAAACCCCAGCATGTGCCTCGACCGGGAATCGAACCATGACTTCCTGGTTCATAGGTCAGTGCTCAGCCACTGAGCCACATAGGCTGGGCCCACGAGTCTCTCTTATCCTCAGAAATGACTTGTCTCGTTCCACACAACTTGACCAATCCAACAACCCGCTCGTCTCAGCTCACAGGCCCTTTTCCCAAAGCAAGAGCTCATAGACGATTTCTCAAGGCCTATCCTTCAGGATTAGCTAAATCCCAAGTTTTACTGTCCCTTGGAGATGGCAGGGGGAAGGGAGAGGGAGGAAGAAGGAAATGCCCTTCCCAGAAGGCAGCTGCAGGGCTGCGGGTCCTGCTTGATGCCCCTCCTTGACCCCACGATACACACCCCAGCCTCCCCCAAACCATGTGAGCCAGGAAACTGTCTCTAGGCCCAGACACAAGCATAACCTGTGGCCTGGCGCTGCCAGGAAAGGTGGGGCAGCGAGCTGCTCAGTGTCGCATCAATTCAAGCATCTCAAGCCCTGCAGGCCCAGTCGCAAAGGACTTGAGATTTGTCTGGAGGACAGAGGCTGGGGGGAGAACAGTGGGGAAGAAATGCCACTACCACCCCCATGAAGGGCAATCACTCACGTTTAGGACTAGCACAGCACACTGACGGGTGGATCTTCCTCACAGCAATTAAGCGAAGCAAGTCCATTAATATTATCTTCACTTTATGGACGCGAAAGCCGAAGCTCTAAGTGGTGGGGTGGTTCTGACTCCAGAACCTCTGCTCTCGAGTGTGGCTATGTAGGGAGCACACATTCCAGAGAGGCCTGAACCGGCAATTGGTTCTCCGCTAATTATTGCCCCAAGGCAGGGGAAGAGAGGGACTCTTCTGACAGCTCATGAGCCGATTGTACAAGGTCAGCTCTGCGCTTCGTGGGCTGCATGGAGCTCACTGCCCAAGCAGTGCACCCGGCCACACCAGGAGGTCTGGGCAGGGTGGGCAGACCTTCTCCAATTCTCGGTTGGCAGGGTGGCTATCAGGTTACACCTGCCTTCAACAGTCTTTAGGCGAGACCGCTGGGCACACCACCTGGAGCTGACCCCGGGTGCCTGTATCACTGTGTTTGCACGTCAGAGCCGTTTCTAAATGCTCACTGAGGAAAAGCCTGGCAAAGGCTCCCCTCCCCCACCCCGGGCACACCTCCAGCGGTGGTGGGACGTGACGGCTAGAGAGGTGGAGGCCCAGTCTCCTCAGCTTCCAGGAGGGAACAGCCAGGCATGCTCCCAATTCCCAAGGAGACTGGGGACCCTCCCAGGCGCCTGCAGGCAGCACAGTGCTGCCCCGCCCCCTCCCTGTATGTGTCACAGACTCTGCAAAGGGCAGGAATACTTCACATTTCCTTGCTTTAAAGACAGATGGCCCCTTTCCTCTTCCAGGGGCTTAACACCCATCCCTGGGCCAGGCCAGGTGGGCAGAGAGCTGGGGGCCCGCCCAGCAGACGTGGGGCTCCTCCCTCACAAAGCTGCTTTCTGAACTGGGTCTTACTGTGGTGCCATTTACAGTCATTGGCCAGTGGCAAGGCTGTCAGGGGGCTGTTCATTGTACCCCACAGCAGCAGGACCAAGGCTGCCCCCCCGACCAGAGTCATTCTCAGGAGGACAAGTTTAGGTGAAGAGCCATACAAATGCAGATTTGTAAAACACACACACACACACACACACACACACACACACACGCAGTGTTCAAATGCTTGGCTTCATCCCCCACTCCCCTTCAGACACTTGGGAGCCAGCAATGTCTCTGGGGTCCTCAATACTGGGTTCTGGGCTCCCCCAAAGCCTGGATATGTTTTCACCTGGGACACTCATGGCCCCATGAATGACAGCACTGCCCTGGCTTCTTTCCTCATATTGGTCTTTAGGGAGCGGAGCAGAGAGATAAACAAGAGGCTCTCTAGAGCAAGAAAATACAACTTGGAGGTACTCTCCCAAATCTTTTCCTATTTCTTTCTCTCACCCTTCTTTAGCTTGAGGAACTTTTAATATTCTGAAAAGCACACGAAATAGTACTCTACCTGATTCCTGCCATACAAAATTGACAACTGTTCATATTTTGTCATATTTGCCTCAAGTCAATAAAACATAAAGTTGAAATGCCCATGGTTCCCCTCTTAGACTATTCTCTACTCCCAACCCTAGCAGTAACCACTCTCTTAAACTTGCTTCAGATCTTTCTTTTTAAAATTTTAATAAGTACTTATATGTACTTACAGAACTTTGGGGGAGGACTTATTTTTGCATGAATTTTATGAATGGTTCACACAGTATGCATTACTCTATAGTTGCACTTTTTACACTTAACAGTATGCTTTAGTGATCTTTGTCACTTTTTATGTATTTTCTCTGTTGTACTTTACAGCTCCTTATTCGTCATCATATATCCTTTTTGGAACAGGCAGAGTTCAAATAAGGAAGAAGTTAAAGAATTAATGATCTGGTAGAGTAGTTATTATCCTAAGTAATAGCCAGTCATCTGCTAGCCCTCTTCGTGGAAGCCTAAAACAAAGGGACACACGCCACTGTTGCAGCCGGAGAGACTTGAGCTAGATATGGGGAAGCCTCCCCAATTACGTAACAAGCATTAGAGGGAAGACATCTTCTCTGAGATGGCTTTGCTTCTATTCTACATGGAGGTGAAGAAATGGATGAAATGAAGTGACGTATTAAAATTTTTTTCATTGATTTTTCAGAGAGAGTGGAAAGGAGAGGGAGAGAGACAGAGACAGAGAGAGAAAGAGTGAGAGAGATAAGCATGTATGTAAAAGAGACACATTGATTGTTTGCCCCCTACTGCGGTGGGGGGGGGGGGCGGTCAAACTTGCAACCCAAGTACTTGCCCTTGACCTGGAATCAAACCCTCGACCCTTTGGTGTGCAGGCCAATGCTCTAACCACCGAGCCATGTGGGCCAGGGCGGCCCATTAAATTTTTAATGAACTAACAGATCCTGGCAGGGAAATAGTCAGCCAGCTATGGAGCTAAATGCGAAGAAGATAAAAGAGGTCTAGAAAGGGCCCCTGCCTTCCAGGCTTTGTAACCTTCTTGGGAAGCTAAATCAGGCTGCATGCAAGGTCCTGCAGGAGCCGGTGGGGCAGTGTGAGCAGAGGTCAAGAGCAGGGAGCCCAACCGCCTGGGTTCAAATCCCCACTCTGCACTTGCTAGCTCCATGAATGTACTTAACTTCTCTTTGCCTACATTCCCTCCCCTGTGAAGTGGGAATACTAGGCTTGTCTGAGAATTAAATGAGCTGATATTTGTAAAACCATAAAACCATTACCTGACACTTAGCAGGGCTATACAGTTCACCCTTGAACAAGACAGGTTTGAACTACATGGTTCCACTTGTACCTGGATTTTTCCCACTAAATACTCTATGATTTTCTTAGTAACATCTTCTTCTCTCTAGATTATTTTATTGTAAGAATACAGTATAGAATAGTACATACAACATACAAAACATGTGTTGTTTGTATTGGTAAAGCTTCCCGTCAATGGTAGCAATTAGCAGTCATGTTTTGGAGGAGTCAAAAGTTATATGGATTTTTTAAATTGATCGGAGAGAAAGACAGACATGGATTTGGTGTTCCACTTACTTCTGCATTCATTGGTTGATTCTTGTGTGTGCCCTGTCCAGGGAGTGAACTTGAAACCTTGGCATATGGGAACTTCACCCTAACCACCTGAGCTACCCTGCCAGGGCAATATGTGGATTTTTGACTCCGCAGAGGGTCAGTGCCCCTGACCCCCATATTTTTCAAGGGTCAACTGTATATGCATTTGTTAAGTGAAAGTAAGTATGTTTAAAAGGTGTGGATCAGCCTGGCCAGCATGGTTCAGCGGTTGAGTGTTGACCTATGAACCAGGATGTCATGGTTCTAGTCCCGGTCAGGGTATATGCTTGGGTTGCAGGCTCCATCCCTTGTAGGGGAAGGGGGGCATGCAGGAGGTAGCCAATCAATGATTCTCTCTCATCATTGATGTTTCTATCTCTCTCTCCTTCTCCCTTCCTCTCTGAAATCAATAAAAATATATTTTAAAAAATGAAATAAATAAAAGGTGGGGATCGTAAGCTAGAGGCAGCCTTGGTCCAGAGGCAGCTTTGATCTGGAGGTGATTGGAAATGGCTTCACAGAGAAGGTTTAAGAGAGGGCAGGATCAGGGGCCCAAGCAATTCAGTTCTCTTAACCCAGGAGACCTTCTTCACCAAACCTTGCCTAAGAAACTATGTGTGGGGCACAAAAGAAGTCAGGCAAGACTCTGGGTACACGAAGAGAATGGGGGGATCTCTGATGGATGGAGGTGGGGGAAGGTCTTGATGTCAGGACCAAGAGTTTGCGATTTATCCTGTAAGAAGTATGGAGCCCATGAAGGTTCCATGCGGCAGCGGCATGTTGCCAGGAAATGAATCGGTCAGGCGAGGTGCTTAGCAAACAAAAACCTCCCATCTCTCAGCAGTGAAAATAAGTTACTTCTTGCTCACAATACACGTGTCCTCTGCCAGTCGGCCGAGCCTTTGACCATCTTGGCTTCATTTTGGGGCACAGAATGAGGAAACAATTGTGGGGTTGTTCAAAAGTGTGTGGGGGGGAAGCACATGGCAAATGACCTGCTGGGAAATGATTCATGGCTAAAGCAAGTCATAAAGTCAAGCTTGTGGTCCAAGGGGTCTTCCCAGGAAGGGGCACAAATGTCTATGAACCATAATATCACCTCCTCCAGGGAGCTGTAGGACCCTTCCTAATAGCATCACTTAGGTGTCTGCAATGACATTCCCTCCATCCCAGTAACACTGGCATCATGCATTCTTATAAATTTACCTTTAGGCCAGGATGCTTAAGAATTTGCCTTGAAATCACTGTGGACCCCCCACCTCAGGATGCCCCATTAGCTAATTAAAAGGAAGGGGTTGCTCTAAGAAACATTCCCCCCCCCACCCCGCCACCTCACCCCACAGCCTGAGAAATGAATATAATGTTTCTGCTCTCGAGTTATTCAGGAATCTTGGTTGAGGTGAGTGAGCCTGTGTGTTCCCCAGTTTGCCTGGATTTATAATTTTGTAGCCCGCTGCGATTTCTGGCCTATTGATTAATGGGTCTCTCGCTCCACCACAAGCGACCTTAATCTTTTCTTAATTGCTTTAATGGCTGTTCGGCTTCCCTCTTGTGCCTTCCCCCACAATGTTTTTGTTGCAAAGCTTTTGTGTCTTCATTCCCAACCTAGGACTTTGCAAGCCAGTGAAAGGTGAATTCTCTCTTTGTTTACCCTCTTTTCCTTATTTTTCTCTTTTGCTCAATTTCTTCTTCAGCTGTTTTCAGCCTTCTTAACCAGTGTGGGACACTGTCTGAGGTAATTGGGCACAAACAGAAAGATAAACAAAACCTTTTTTTTATATTCCACATATGAGTGAAACCATATGGCATTTTTCCCCTTTCTGTCTGAATATCCATATTATCTAAAGCAACCTACAGATTCAATGCAATCCCAATAAAAATCCCAATGGCATTTTTCACAGAAATAGAAAAAAAAAAACACCCTCAAATTTGTATGTAACCACAATAGACCCAGAATAGCCAAAGCAATTCTAAGAAAAAGAACAAAGCCAGAACTACCACACTCCCTGATTTCAAGCTATATGACAAAGCTATAGTACAACGGTATGGTATTGGCAGAAAAACGGGCACACAGGTCAATGGAACAGAATTGAGAGCCCAGAAATAAACCCACACATATATGGGCAACTAATTTATGAAGGGGTGGGCGGGGGGGCAAGAACAGACAATGGGGAAAGGAAAGACTCTTCAATAAATGATCTTGGGAAAACTGTCATCACATGCAAAAGACTGAACCTAGACAAAAATTTACTCAAAATGGATGAAAGACATGAATGTAAGACCTGAAACCATAAAACACATGGAAGAAAACATAGGCACTAAGCTTTTGGACATCGGTCTCAGTGGTGTTTTTGTGAGTCTGACTCTAAAGGCAAGGGAAACAAAAGCAAAAAATAAGTGGATGGGACTACATCAAACTAGAAAACTATTGCACAGCAAGAGAAACATGAACAAAATTTAAAAAAGCAATCAATCAAATCGGAGAAGATATTTGCAAAAGATACTTTTGATAAGAGGCTAATATCCAAAATATAAAAAGAAGTCACACAATTCAACAACAACAAATAACCTGACTACAAAATGGGCAGGATCTGAGTGAGCCATTTTTATTTCTTCATCTCCTAAAGCAGGGGGTCAGCAATGTTTTTCTGTCAAAGACCACATAGTAAATGTTTAAGGTCATATGACCTCTGGCAATGATTTAACTCTACCATTGTAGAGACAGCAGCCATAGACAGTATGAGTGTGTTTGTACTCCAAAAAAAAAACAACATTATTTCATATAATTTCTTAAATTAAGAGTTTAATTTTTTAGAGTGGTTTAAGGTTCTTAGCAAAATTGAGGGGTAGGTACTAGATTTCCCATATACCCCTTGCCCCCACACATGCATAGCCTCCCCCATTATCAACACCTTCCACCAGAGTTTACATTTGTTACAACTGATGAACCTATACAATTATAATCACCAAAAATCTATAGTTTACATTAGGGTTCACTTTTGGTGTTATATATTCTATGGTTTTAGACAAATGTTTCCCATTATTATAGCATCATACAGGGTATTTTCAATAATGAATAATCATAATTATGCCCCATACAATATGTGGGACATATTTACACTAAAATATCATTTGCAGTTCAACTGGGGTCCCCTGTTTAAGCTGGCAACCCTGCGTGCCAGGCAGTTCGGCTCCAGCTCAAGGAGAGACAAACAGCAGAATCTGGAAAAGGCACAGGGTTGCACCTTTTTCCACGTGGAATTTTGAAACAAAAACATCCCATGCAGCAACTGCCTCTTTTCCGAGCGCCCGCCTCTCAACCTACTGAGCTATTAAGCCTCCGGTTTGGCGGGAATGAGGAGAGGTGGGGAACTGTAGGAAACGCTGCCCGTTGAGTTTTGAACAAATTGGAAAGGCCATGGAATTTCCCTTTGGAGCATCCCGCCTCTCATTTCCCCATCCTTCTTCCTTCTCCCAGCATTCCTTCTCTAACCCAGGCTCCCTAACGCTCCGTGCTGCCCTGGTTCTGCCCAAATGTTTGATAAACGAGTCATGCTGAGTCAAGGGACCTGACAAGCCACCCCTCCCTGGAGACCATGCAATGGAAAGGAAGAGCCCGAGGAGGAGACGCTTAGACTGAAGGCATGGAACTGGACGGGGGGGGGGGGGGGGGGGGGGGGGAGGTCAGGCCATGTGGCAAGTGCTGCGGGGGTATTTGGGGACAGAGGGGCCCTTTGGGTACTCCCAAAAATACACCTATCAGCTCTGTAACCACCTAGTCTACCTGAATGAATCATAACAGAACAAAGCACACGGTATCGCACTCAACATGAAATTTCGGCCTGAATCAGCTCTCTCTGGGGATTGTCCCGCTCCAGGCTGCTTCCTCCAGCCCCGGGGAGCAACTCTTAGGGGCTGAAAAGCTTTCTTTTCTTTTTTAAAATAATAGTTTATTGATTTTTAGAAAGAGAGAAACATTGACGTGAGAAACATCAATCACCTGCCTCCTTTACGCCCCCTACTGGGGATCAAGCCAGCAACCCAGGCATATATGTGTCCTGACTGGGAATTGAACCTGCAAACCTTTTGGTGCATAGGAAGTCCAAGCAACTCAGCCATACCCACCAGGGCTGAAAGGTTTTCTGTATGCAAGCGTCACCAGCACTGAACTCCTCAGAGAGTCTCTAGCCCTTCTTACCCTCACTCTTTCTGCGTCCTGCCCTTGAATGCCTCCCACCCAGAGAGCAGATGGTTCTGAGCAATGCTCAGAGGCCAGCTCACAGAGGAGCTGAGCTCCCAGAAGCTCCAAAACAGACTCTTCACACGCATACCTGTCCTTGGCTCATTGTTGCTCCCTCCTAGAAAGAGTATCAGGCCTCCCACCCTGGCCCTCCTGCGTCTAAACAACCACTGAGTGCTGTTTCCATGACAACCAGAGGCATTGCTGTAGTTTCACACCTATAACACCAATCCTCAGTGCCCTCCTCAACATTTCGCTCCCACACCCAGGATTCTTGTCAAGACCCTCTTCTAGTCACACTGAGTACACGCATGCTCTGCCTAAGAGACCTACGTCAGCTCTTAAGAATTCAACACCCGTGTTTACTCAAAGACATCAATGGAGGGCCTTCTCTTTGAATATGATTTGTTAACAATTTATGGTAAGTTACAAATGTAACAAACAGGGTGTGGGCAATTACAAAAATTGGGGGTACAGCCAAGGCTAAGACAGGAGCATCAGAGACACGAGGCGAGAACTTGGCCTAAAGGCCTGTACGTGGCGATGTGGTTATTTTTCAAGGAGGAGTGAATGGGAAGGCAGATCTCCAAATGTTTCCTATGTGGATTACAGCCAATTACTGGATTATTCAGAGGCCAGAATGCTGGCTCCCAAATTGTCAACACGCAAATAGCAAGAAACCAGGGGACCCAGGAGAGAGGCTGGGCTGCGGGCAATGAGCAGTGGGGGCCACAGAGAAGGGCCCACCCACTCCCTCCGCTCAGCCTCCTCACACAGCTAACTGCTCTCAGTAGGCTTCTGAGGGCCCACCCCTACCTCAGCCAGGTGGCTTATGAATAGCGCACCCCACCCATCCCTGTCAATGCCAGTCCCGTTCTTTCTGCCCTTTATGTCACCATCAAAACACCATTCCCAGCCAATCCACCCATTGTACCAATATGGAATGAATGTAACTGCTCACAGAATGACGAGAATGGAGAAGTAGGAATTATAAAACCCTATCCTCACCAAGCAATCACATTTTGTTGATCAGGTCAGAAAGTCCTGTCTAGGAGGGGACCCTGAGATTCAGAAAGGGGACAGGTGATACCTTTTGGATTCGGGCTTCTGGAGGGGTGGCTGGGACCTGGTGCATTCTCTGAGCTTCCCTAGGGTTCAGGCATCTCTGGATGGGTTCTCCGTGCCCCTCCTGATGGGGCCAGGGCTGTGGGGCTTAGCAATCCCACCAACCCTGACCTGCCTCCTCTCGGGTATCTCCCAACAGCAGAACGATTTTCGTCATGGATTGTAAAATACAACCTAGGGCTACTTCCCCCACATAACTCCTCCCTTCATGGATGGAACGGGACGGGCATTGGGTGATTAGGTCCTCCTGAGGTGTTCTGTTTCCACCTGAGCCCTGGTTTGGGAGGTTTGGGGATGTTGTGACAAGTGCCACAGGGCAGGCTGATTCCCCTCCACTGTCCGTCAGCCAGTTCCCACCAGGTCCCCCAACTGAGCGACAGCCAAAGTGAAGGTGAAATTTTAGGTTATGCGGCAAATTCCATTTCCTATTCCAGAGGAGAGCAGAGCTTTCCAAGAATAACTTAATCTGCATGGCGTCACTGTACATCCCAGTGTCCCCCACCCTAAAAGCGACTCTGGAAGGGCACTCCCTGCCTCATTCGCTTGGAACTTATTCCAATTTGCCTTGAGATGATCTCTGTCTTCCCCAGTATGCAAAATGCTGGCCTCCCTCTCAGGTCCTGCAACCTGCCCTTATCCCAGCCAGCCAGTAACGGAGACTTCCCTCTACACGTGGAGCGCAAGGGAAACTGAGGCCTGGAAGACACAGACTTTTCCATCCCTTAGCCCAAGAACACTCTAAAGTCAGATGCCAAGTTTGAATGTTAAGTAACTGGGTCATCCTGGGCTGTGTGGCCTCTCTGTCCTCCTCACCCCATCACTGCCTGGGTGAAACCCCAAACTTTTGAAAGTGCCTTTGAGCTGCTTCCCAGTCCCTGTCTCTATGCATCTACGCACCTGGCCACTCCCTTCATACAGGCTGCTATTCCCAATGCCAGGGGTGAGCCGCCACCCATCCACCCTCCCTCCCCTCCTCCAACTTTGTGGCTTTTCATCAGCCGAGCTGCTGCTAAGTTTGAAAAGCTAATGTTTAAAAAAAAAAAAATCCAAAAATCAACAGCCGCATAAGTAACTGCATCCTGGCAAAATTAAATTAAGTGAGTTAGAAAAGCAGCAGGGGGTGTTATAATTCAGTACTTAGGAGGGTAACCACATGAGCAAACACCAAATGAAAGCTTCTCATTTCTTCTCTCGGTCCTTTCTGGAAGCCCGCCTCCAGCCAGCTTTGGTCTCAGCCCTCAGCCCCAGCACCAGTCCCAGCCCCACCCAAGCCCAGCAGACACCACCTGGTCAGAGAGGCAGAGTGTGTGCTCGCCACCTGGCTCCCTGCCCCTCCTTCATTCCAGGATGTCTGAGGTTCATCCGGTGAGGGGAACTGATCCCAGGGCTCTCACTCAGGTGAACTTGGAAGGACCCTCCAGGGATTAGAGAGCATCTCCTGCCAGCGCCACAATTAAAAACAGGCTTATGGGGAAACTGAGTCAGGTTCCTAATTAAGTCCTGGGCAGGAAGTTCTGGATTATACAACAGTCAAGCCTGGAAGAACCTCCAGAAATCTGAGTGTAATAACGTCCACACATCAGGATGGCTGGCCTGTTAGTGAGCAAGGGGACCCCTAAGTGTCAGCCTTTGGGGAATGTCCCCAATGATCATTCACATCCCTGGAATGGATGGCTTGTGTGCCAGGATTAGTTGAAGTGAATGGACACTTGAAATATTTTGACACCAGAGAAGAGTTATTTGAAGAGAAGAAATTGTAAATTTCAGAAAGTGCAGTTTCAAATGGGAATGAAATTGCTGCAGGTGTAGGATTACTTTCCATTTAGGAAAAATATTAAAAGATAGCAATTCCGCTCGGAAAAACTAGTTTCCTACTCTCTCCTCAGCATTTCTGAGGATTTGGTAAGTAATGAGACTTACCTAGGGACTAGGATTGCCTATTTAGCAAATAAAAATATAGGACATCGGGTGAAATTTAAATTTCAGATAAACAATGAAAAAATGTTTAGTATAAGCATGTTTTATGCCAAAGAAAAGTAAGTGAGGAGGAGCAACTTCCTAAGGTCCATACATTGCAAAGTTCCTTCCGTACCTACTCTGTGTACTGAGCACCTACTCTGTGCCTAATTATGTTCGGCGCTGGGGTAATAGACCTAATGCCTGACCTCAGGGAAGCTAAAATCCCACTGGGGAAGCAGAGGAGCCAAGTGTCCATCAGAACAGAATGTGGAACACATCATGGGCAGGAAAATCCAGGGCCAGGGAGATCAGAGCAAGAATAACATTTCAGAAGAGCGAAGGTAAGCCAGGCAATGAAAGAAAAATACCACATGATCTCACTCATTTATGGAAAATAAAGAACATTATAACTTGATGAACAAAAAGATAGATACAGAGGCAGTAAAGCATCGAACAGACTGTCAAATTACAGCGGGAAGGCTGGGGAGTGTTGGGGAGGGGCGGAAAGAGATCAACAGAAGGACCTGTATGCATGCATATAAGCACAACCAATGGACACAAGACACGGGGGTGGGGGATGAGGGTATGCGACAGGGGGTAGGGGAGCCTGGGGGAAGGTCAATGGGGGAAAAAAAGGAGATATATGTACTACTATGTGTAATACTTTAAACAATAAAATTAAATTAAATGTTGAAAAAAAAAGAAAAGAAGAAGAGCGAAGGAACAGAGGTCACCGCCAATACAGGGACACCAGCTCGGCCTGTGTGTCTGGGGCGGAACAGGGAGGTACCAGGAAGCCCCCTTGGCCATAGCTCTCTTGTGGCACCTCCCTCTCCATCAAAACCCCATTCATTCATTTATCCATTCTACTGACGTTTATTGAGGGTGTCTCATGTATCAGATGCTACACAGTATGGAAGTGACAAAGATAATCATGGCCCAGCCCCTATCTTTGAGGTTGACAGTCTTGAAGGGAAATCAAGACATGTTCATGGTGACTTAGAAGTCATTCTAGTGGTGGGGATGAAACAGTGAGGGAACACATGATGGGGTGTCACACAGCATCTGAAAGCCAAAGGGCATCAGAGCCACACATATTTGTTTTGAGGCCAAGTCCCCACCAATGTGGTGAGTGATGCTGATCAAGTTCTTGAGCTTCATTTTCACCTGAATAAAGATGATATTAGTAACAGTATTTCTCTCACGGGCTTGCTCTGAGAAGCTAATGGAACAGCCAGCACTTGGTAAACCATAAAGTGTCATATAAAAGCGCCCTAAAAATCATTATTGTTTGGCAAGTCCTCAAAAAATTAAACATGGAATTACCATATAATCCAGCAATTCCCTTTTTAGCTATAACCCCAAAGAACCGAAGCAGGACGCAGACACCTGTACACCAATGCTCACAGCAGCATTAGTCACAGTGGCCAAAAGGCGGAAACAAGCCAAATGTACCACAACATTGCAAATGTACTTAATGCCACTGAACTGTATACTTAAAAATGGTTAACATGGTTTATTTTATATTATGTATTTTTACCATGATTTTTTTTAAAAAAATTATTATTTAGAGAAGGCTAGAAAGGTCAGGGAAGAAATCACAGAGGAGGTACTCCCTGAGTAGAATTTGGCTGGAGGACATGGGGGAAACCTTTAAACAGGAGGAGACAGTAAGTGCAGGAAGGGAAGGGCTCCCATCAGGGAAGCACAGGCATGAGGCTGAGATGCTTCAGCACCACCTGCTATAGAGCTGCCCTGTCTCGTAAGGCAGGGAAGAAAGCATTGAGAATTCACAGAGTGGTGATGGGGCTAAAGCTTGAGTAGGAAGTGGGTGAACCACGTCCATCATGGAGCCATCATCCCAGGAAGCACTGGGCTGGAAGGGAGAACACATATCACTTGGGATAGTGCATTCAGAAGATCAGGAGCTGAAAGAGATACTAGTAGAGAAGCAGCTCATGGGTGGCTGGGGAGAAGGATTCAAAAGCTGACCAATGGTTGGACAGGAAAAGCCAGAAGCTGACCAATGGTTGGGGAGGAGGATCCAGAAGCTGACCAATGGCTGGGGAGGAGGAGCCAGAGCTGCATCAACACAGGTAGGGAGAGTGGTTAGAGACAAGGAGACTTGACCGGAGATGGACCTTATGAAGGAGATGTCTCTTAAGCCCTGGAGGAGTCAATAGAAAGATTGGTTGGGCAAGGAACCCAGGCAGGATGGGCTGAATGTAAGATGGCAGCCACACCAATCAGGGACCCTGTAGTTATTCCAAGTCCTTTTCAAGGACCCAGAGTGCAGACCCTGGGATCTGCTCCTGTACCTCAACAGAGACTGCTCTGTATCTACCGTCCTCTGGGCAAGAAAGCACAGGTAATACCGGTTCCTAAGGTCAAAGTTTCAGGCTACCTCTCCCCACTCTCCTCTCCTCCCCCAACCCTGCCTCTGCTAGAAAAAAAATCTGGTTTTCCTCTGATTCAGGTTCAATTTCAGCAAAATTCCAGTCAGGATATATTTCCTTCTTTCCAAGTTGTAGCCTTCAAGTCTCCGACTCTCATTCTCAGAAAAGGTCTTGGTATCATTCTACACCTTTTTGTTAATTCAAACTTTAGTATTCCTTTTCCCAAAATCAAGTGCATTTTAATCAAATCTATTGTTAACAGACTTGGAACATCAGGGAGCAGGCCAGGGAGAATTTTAAAACGTCCCAGCTCCCCCACAACGACTCTCCTTCTTCAACTGTAAGAGACACTCTAATGAAGGGGTCACCTCTCCTTCCCTCTTGCCGATTGTCACCTCTTCCTTAACTTAGCATGAGGCATTGGCCAACCAGTGGGCTTTCATTTAATAATAAACCATCTTAACAGCAAATAGAAAATTCTCCATAAATCGAAATCACGTAAGATGACAGTGGATTAACATTTTAATTAAATATGGCATTCCTAATCATTTTTATCATTGCAGAAATATCCAACATTTTGACACATTTCAGGTATAAATTGATGGTTCCAGTCCAATGGCAAATTGAAATAATTTCTCAAGGATGTTTGTAAGCTTTCAGTGGCAGCAAGAGATGGTATTCAACAGTCAAAGCTATTCTAGAAACTCCCACTCAAAACATTAACACTGAAGCCTCCCTCCTTCCGTAAATAGCTCTAAATATTATCTCCCTCCCCCCTCACACACCCTATGATGAATTAATGTGATGCTTTATGATTTGCAAAACTCACACCAAAAGGTACTTTGTTTCCCGTGTTCTCCGGTTGAAATGCCTGCGAGCAGGACTGACGTGTGTATTTGTCTTAGCAGTTACTGATGGACTGAGCACGGAGGATGTGACTTAGCATCATGCTACTGCTGATCCTCACAGGGGTCCTGCAAGGCAGCTACTATTGTTCCAACAGAGGAGGGAAGCCAGAGTCAGAGAAGGTAAGTAACTCCCCAAAAGGCACACAGCCAGGAAGTGCAGAACCAGGACTGGAACCCACAACCATCCAGCTTCAAAAACTGCGCTCTTTGACTATTGTCTTCCTTCCTCAAATGAAACTATGCACAGCCTTTGCTAAAAGGGGACTCAGTGAATATGTTATTGGTTACATGTTTCCCCCATTCTGGGTCAAAGGCTTTCCAAAGCTGTATAACGTAACTTTATTGAACCAAGTTCTTTGTCACGTTTCCTCTGTGCCAACACTCTCACCTCCAAACCACCACTACCATCATCACCATCATCTTCAACAACAAAATACAGATTTAATTTGAAGAAGAAATATTTTTGAAGACAGAGATATATATTTTAACAGGTGGATTACACTTTTTTTTTACATTAATTTTAATCTCTAAAACCTAGTTTAGGCTACACGCATTCTTGGTTTCATCACCTTTATAACTGCCCATGTAGTGTGCCGAACCATTGGCCTTAGAGTCACCATTTACCTTCAAGTCCCCTGAGAAACACACAGAGTTTTTCCAACCAAGTTAAGCAATTTTTATCCCCCCGAGAGCCTCCTCCCCATCCTTTCACTGCCACATAAGCTCAAGTTTGTTGCAAAGCTACACAGAGAATTTCACATAGAAACAACAGGCCCATCAAAGCAACATGCTAAACAAAGTATTTCAAGTTCTGAAAACTTTGGAACTGAGAGAAAATTAAATCACTGAAAAAACAGGCAAGTAGTCTCAACCCTTGATAGTCTAATTATACTGGTGAATGTTGAGAAATGTTCAGCAATACCATGGTGGTTTAGGATGATAATACTCTGTATAGTTTATTCATATAATCAATAAGTATTCCCTAGCATTATTAATGCCCATAGCACATGTTTTTACCAATCCTAGGTTTTTTTAAAAAAATGTCTTGAGGGTCTTTATAACCCCCCAACAGAGCTTAGCCTAGCACCATTCTTGAAACAGTTTTCTCAATAAATGTTTGTTGAATGAATATCAGTATTTCATAACTGTTCTACAAAAACTTGATGATTCAAAAGCTGGGAGAAATTATAACTGAAAAATAAATTACAGACACAACCTTGTAAATGCACTAAATGACAATGAATAGTACACTTGAATGAGGTTAATTTTATGTTATGTAAATTTTGCCTTAATAAAAAAAAAACAAACCTGCAGAGACTGGGGAATAGCAACTGAACAGCTTTCATTAAAATTCAACACAGTATATTTTCATATCAAATATAAAAACAACAGTAGGAAGTTTTAAAACCATCGTTATTTAATAGATGCAATTAAAAAGTTCCAACAGAATTTCCAGAAATTGGGATGCAAAACCTGAAATATGTAAAGCACTCCTGGCTTGGTGGGAAGTATTTACAGGGTTTTTCAGAATCCTCCCCGCAGCTCCTGTTTGCAGGCCTCCTGGCCCCGTCACGTTGTAAAGGGAAGGATGGCCCTCCTGCTTCCCCATCCCAGAAATTCTCCAAGTACATCGCAGAAACGTAGTACCATCTCGCACGTCCATCCTTTCACCCACTTTAATCACAGTTCCAAAGTCAAGGCGAGTGTCCTAAGAACCTCGGGCTTACAAATAATTTCTAAAATGACTCTTCACTCCTTAGATGAATGTGATGACTGGCTTTTTTTTAAAGCAGGGGGGAAAAAAGCCTCTTATTTAAAAGGTTAATCTCACTTCGGTAGGGCTGAAAAATAGAAATGTATTCCCCCTACTTTAGAAAGCAGTATTTTCTCTTTTGATTATTGACACGTTTCTTTTCCATTCAAGGGAGACAGGTGCTGAGGACACGGTACAAGGTGTTCCAGCTATATTTTTATCTGTAAAAGGCCAATGATTATATACTTGTCCTCACCAAGTTAGCACATTTTGAGTAAGCCGGAGCCTGGAGTCTTGTCTGTACCAAATTTTCCTTTCTGCTTCCTGATAAGTCACAGAGTGGCTGCCCCCAGCCTCCCTCCCTCATCTTTTGGCTTGCTGGTTAGGTCTTTAAAAGAAAATGCAAATCCTCATCTCTTCATTAACCCGTCAGAAAACAACTCAGAAGTTCCTGATTTCTCATCCGATTTATCAGACCGGTCTCTGATAACTTTTGAAAGAAGTCTATTCAACATTCTCAAGGACAAAGGACACTTTATAGAAATAAATCAAAAGAAATCCTGACATGGGCACAAGAGGAGAAAAACACCGAGAAGTTTGGTAAACGTTGCTTGCTTGCTTCTGGGTTATTTACAGTTCTGCCCAAACTGATAAACACGTTACACGGCCAGGTTTTTATTCAAAAACTTCTCTGATACAATCTGTGAAAATAACTAAAAGAAGCTCCGTTTCACTCTGCATTATAGATGCCTGGCAGGCTAAGGGAAATCAACAAACGGGTGTAACCTTTCTTTTAAAAGAAAATAGCAATGAGAATAAATATGGCAACATGATAGAATCTGAAGGAATCCAACTTCTTTATTCTTAACTCCCAGAAAATCTTCTCACCATGTGATTCTGTATGGATATATATATATATATATATATATATATATATATATTTTAAATATACATACATACATATATTAATACATGTATATTTTATAAAACCTCTCTAAATTGTCCTGTGTTTACACAGCAACACTAACGAAATTCTAGGGACTTCTCAGAATGCCTCCCCATGATCAGGTGGCTTTAAAAAGAATTCTATTTACCCAAATCATGATGACCCTGTGTATCTTCCTCAGAGGGGGCTGGAGGAAGGGCAGGAGGGGAAAGAAAGGAAAGCTGGTAAGTTTTTTTATAGTCAGTGACCCTATCATGCAAATAAACAAGGCTTCTCTTTCAGGATATCTGTTCTCCAACTCTAACTGCAGTTTTCAGCTCCTCGCCGGAAATAGAACTATTGACCCCACCAAGACTAAGGACGGGTCTCCTTCTGCCCACGACGCAGGACAATCAGGGAGGCTCCTGTGACATGCTTTTCTTGAACTCGGCACCAGACACACTCTCAGCCACTTGCCCACACTCTGGGCGCCTCCCCCGCCACCTTCTCCCTTTTACACATCGCATGGATGGACCCGCTGCTCACAAGAATTCCATCCAGTGCCTTATAGTTTCTTCCCTTCAGAAAGTTCTCGGCATTTATAGGTCTCCAAATTCAGGAGGGGGCAGGGAGGAGTCTCCCTAACAAAGAGAAACAGTTTACGGACCACAAAGCGGAGAGGGTGTATCTGTGTGTGTAGGATTAGGTGGGGGTGGGGGGCACTTTTGGGTTTGGTTTGGTTTTATTTTGTTTTTGTTTTTGTGGGGGTTTTTCAGAAGAAGGAATACAAAGCTAGGCGGTCCAGATTTTCAAAATAGTCAGTTTTTTGGGGGGAGGTGGGTAAGTAACGCTAGGGAAGGAAAGCGTTTGATAAACTCCCTGATTGAAAGCTCAAGCACCAGACTCCACCGAGAGAGTCCAACGCCTTCCTGAGAGAGGGCATCCAAGGTGCTGGTCTGCACAGACATCTCCTGGCAGTGTCCCCAAAGACCCAGACACACCCAGGTGGCAGACCACTGTCCCCTCTGCCCAGCCGGGGAGAGCTGGCTTGTCAGGTAGGCAAGGGGACTGAGGGGAACTCAGACGTGGAGGGGCAATGACGGGAGAGGAGGGCCCACAGGACTGGGGACTTCTGTGCCTTCTCTCCCACCTGGTTCCCGCAGGGAGGCCCGGCCCTCCGAAGGGGGGGGGCTGTTGACGAATGGAACAGAGAGAGCATAGGTTAGCCACAGGCAAATAATTGCCTTGCATGTCTGTGAAGCCTGTGTAATGGGTCGACCCGCCCTGTAAACGGGCTTCCCACCTCCGCCCCCCTCGCCCCACCTGTATCAACAACAGTGCCTCCGCACCATTATCTTACCTTAATGAACTTAATCTTTCATGTCCCAGCTTGGCCCAGGTACTCAGCCTCCTAACAAAGGAAGTGGGACTGTTTGGGTCCCCCCGTGAGCCGCCAACCTCTACCAGCGAGGGAAACTTTAGCCACGGCGAGGATTTTTGCCCCTTGTGGGACTGTCAAAAGCAATAAATATTTTTCTTTTTATTCCATCATTAGACCCTCCTAAGAATGCCTCCCCATTGTCCACTGTAATTCCCAGAGCTCTCTGGGCAGGGGCGTTATTGTGGAAAATGAATCCTGAAGTGTTAACACTCCTGCCAAAGCGGCTACACTCTTTTTCCCCCTCCGGGAGGGCGTCACCGTTAGGAATGTGTCGCCTCACCATAGCCGGCTCGGCGAAAAGAGCACTTGTGTTTTTTAACACTGGTCTTTGAGAAGGATGCTCAAGTTAAAGCATTGTGGCCACTGTAAATAGATGCACTCAGCAGAATAGAGCTTCTTCATTCCTAATTAGGGAAGTAACTCTAGAAAGACAGAATGTCACTTGCGAGGCTGTGCGCATTGTGGGGTTTGGGCTCGCCTCCACAATGTGAGGTAATTGGAGTTGTACCTTTTAGAAAGCTGCTAATTTCACACAGGAAGTGCTAACAAGACCTTTCTGGGCCGTGTTTTCCTTCTTCCTTTTGAAGGAAGTTACAGACCTTCAGGAGTGGGAATGGCGGAGCCCTGGCCTGGCGGAGGGAACAGCAGTAATGAACCACTTCAGCCCGCGGTTAGAAAAAGGAGGCCTCATTTTGGAGTCCTGAGAATACTAAGCCCAACAAAAGGTTCTGTTTAAGCTTGTTATCCAGGACATTCTTACAGGCTGCACAGCTTTCCCTGCAATGACCCTCTCCAAACAAGTGCATCAAGTTTGAGCAAATAGAAACACGCAACTTTCAAGGCTCGGAGTTATAGTTTTCTTTACAAAGCCATTTATATAATGTAAGCTGCAATTAGCATGGGACAGAGCGAGGAGATTTAGGCTGGGAAGTTCTTTTAACAAAAGATAGAAATTGGTGGAATACGTAACAGTTAAATATCGGCTTCAGATAACTCGTTGAAAAGACCTTTTAAGTCATTTACTAACAAAAAAATAAATAAAAAATAAAATGATTTTGCCTCAGACCTTGTTCTAACCAAAGTGTGGTCTTTTAAATCACTGAACTGATTAATCTCACTAATTTTAAATTATCCAGCAAGAATGGATTGGAGGGAGGGGAAAAAAAAGTCCATACACCACCAAATGAAAAGCACTACAGCTTTTAAGCCTGACAATTTCATCAAAATGTCCATAGGAATTACATAAAAAATTCAAACCGTAATGAAATAAATTGCTACTTACATTATGAAAAGTCTGCAAAAGCTTTTTATAGACTTGAAATGCAGAAGTTATATAAACTGCACAGTAAAAAGAATTAGAAATTGACCTTTACAGATCAAGGGCTAAAATTAACAGTCTTCAGGGGGAAAAAAAATTCCCAGTTCACAATGGCTTTTAATGCCATTTTTCCCCCTACACTCATTTATCTAATGACCATGGCAAGGTTAGGATAAACAATGAACAGTATGTTTTCACATTTTCCACCTTTTGTGTCCTCCATATGAATTTCTAAAAACACTTAAGAGAATAGATACATAAACCTGTGACCTTCAAATGAGCTTTTTGATACTCTCAACATTTTGAATAAAAAGATCAGAAAATGGAACCACTTTTACACAGTAATGAATTCCATTCTGTTGGGTAAACAAAGCTAAATTTTAAAACAGAGACCTGACATTTGTATGGCTCAAGAAGCTATTCTGTTCTTCTGGGGGTGGGCAGAGGGAGGGAGGGGCCATTGTCAGTACTTTACGGTGGGCTACATAATGGCCAAATCTACAATTCACACAAAAAGGGGACAAACCCATTTGGCTGTGTTCAACAGAGAGCCACCGCTTCCAAGACAAGGACAACACAAATGCCCAATTTTTTATGACAATTTCCCCCCACCCCGTGGACAATGGATCCATCTCATGGAAAAAGGGGGTTGGGTGGGGGGAGGCCCATGCCGCCATTATGGAGCTAACGCTTACTGACGGGAGCGACAAGGGCCTCCAAAAGTTACTCCAATTTCCGTCGAGCTTTTGTGCATCCGTTGTTCTGTCTGAAAGGCTCAGTTAGGTATTGTTGCAAAAAAAGTCTGCATCCACATTTGTTCCCCTCTAATTCATACTCCGCATTGTGGAGTTTGGCTATTCAGGGGGCTGATTGGACAACAGCCCTGACAATGGCCAAGCGATTAGTCTCTCAGCATGGGCTGGGGTTGTGGGTATAAACCTAGGGATGGGGCTGGAATTCGCTGGGGCATTCAGCTTCCTCTGGGGCCTTCCTGAGAGGCCGAGCCTCCTTTGCTGCAGGTAATGCATTCCTTCAGAGCGGGGAAACCGAATCCTTGTAATTAGCGTGTCCAGGGCCGGGCAGGCCGCCCCCTCCCTGCCAGGCGGCCCTCGGGGGCCCAGACGCTTTCTATAAGGAGCTCAGCCGCTGAAACGCTCCAGCCTGGTCGAATGGAAAACTTTCTCGGGCAGCTCGGTGGGCCTGAAACCCAGCTCGCCGGGGAGGGCCGAGACCGGCGCTACTTAACCCTTGGCAGCCCGGCCGGCCGGGGACGCGCCTCCCTCCCGCAGCCCTGCGCGCCGGCCCTGGGGCGGCCGCGTGGCGCACGGCACCCCCGCGGCTGAGCAAGGCGCCAAGGACCGATAGAAAGAAGCCAGCCTGGGGTGTTACATGTCAGTCACTTGAATTAATTTACGTTGATTCTCCTATTGCTTGTGTTTTATATCATTTTATGACCATGTGCTGCATAACATAATTTGCATCTTTAATGTCCAACTAATTCTCTACGATTAATTTGTCCACATGATTAGTGGCGATGCCACCCGCAAAAGCAGGCCGACTTGAAATACGTGAGACAGTCCTGTGTTTTGTTTTGTGTGTTTTTTAAATAAAAGTTTACATAGGCAATGACGAAGATGTACGGAGGGTTTTCCGTGGACTGTACTCTGATGAAAACTGCCATTCAACGTGACTCCCACTTAACCCGAGGAACTCCAGACCTCCGTGGGGAGCGACACACACGCGCAGCCCCTTTCTTGGGGAGATTAACTGAGGCAGCGCGGGGCGCTCAGAGCCGCGGCCCAACACTTTGGCCAAAAGGGTTCCCCCAAGACCCGGCTGGGGCCGCCTGCGCGCACTTGGGGTGGTCGGGGGAGGCAGGGAGGGCGGGCGGCCGCAGGTGCTCCAGGAGGTGGGAGGGAAAGAAAGCGGGTGTCCAGGTGGCCACGGGTTGGGGAACTTCAAAAAGCAAAGTGTGGTGCCTGTGAACAATGCGTTTCTGAGATACCCTGACTTTGGGACCCACCCAAACGTCCCCCTGAACCCCAGCTTCCCTCTTTGAAAAAACCTGCCCTTCCCTCCACCACCCAGGAGGACAGGCGCGCTGCAGCCGCCAGCCAAGGGACAGCCGCCAGCCGTCCGCACCATGGAAATGAAGAAAGAAGGAGCAACACCCCAAACCTTATTAATCATTCAAACAGAAAAATGAAGATATTCTGGGCAAAAGAAGTGTTTAGACAAAGGCTGCCTGCTTCCATTTCCCGTTAAGCGTGGAGCAGGCTGCTGCGAGGAGAGTGACGGTGGATTCCATAAATTAACTGGAAATCCCTCTTCTCAGAGCCCAAGTTATCTCTCTGTTGCCTGCAGCTCTGATTTAGAACGGAGCCGGCTTGTTTACCGGTTTAATTAATGCTCCTTTCAGCAGGGAGGAGGGGAGGGGAAACGAAGTGACTTGGTGATAAACAGGTGTCGCCGGCCTGTAGCAGAGCTCACGGCCCGCAGGGGCAGCCTCATCAGGCCTGACTGGGCCTGACCCCGCCAGCGAGGAAGGTAGATGGCCCAGTGGGAAGCGCAGTAGGTGAGCATTATTTTAACTGCGAGCCTGTGATTGGAATGGCTTCCAGGGACAATCAGTAGTTGGGGTTTTTCTTCTTCCTCCGGAGTGCATTCTGATTCTCTCCTGTTGCTGGGCTGAGAAGAAACAGACCTTGATGATGTAGGTCACAGGCCTTTCCCCTCCTCTTCCTCCTCCTCTGCCTCCACCTTCACCTCAAAATGTAAGGGAAGAGCCGCTTTCAGGAGCGAGCCTGGCTCCCGCAGCTCGCTGGGGACAGGCTTTCGGCTCTGAAAAGTCCCTGGGCTTTCTCTCTTTATTTACTTATTTCGGCTTTTAATTCCGAGAGCCTAAGATCTGGGATTGGCCTGTCCTCGGCCTACGTGTTTCTGTGACCTTACAGATAACAGGGAAGCTTGGATGGGAAATGAAATTCAAGCGCCAGCTAATTTTAAAAACATAACTAAAAACTCATTCCCGTGGGGGGGTGGTGGCAGTTTTCTGTCAGCACCGGCTGAACATGTTTTTAAACTAATAACTAGCCCTGTACCTGGGATGGGGGCAGGGGGAGCTTAGTCATTAATCGCAGTAGGTGCCCAAGGTGAGACTGCATTGTATGTTTTATGACTTAGAGTCACCTGTCTGCTCTGCCTCCTGCCTTTCTTCCAGCCAGCATCCTGGAGAAGCAAGTGAAAGCAGAAGCCAGGTCTGTGAGCCATGCTGGACTTTTGGAGAAAAGAGCTTTAAGAAAAGCAAAAAATACAAACTACAGTTATTTATATATATACTAGTGACCCAGTGCACAAATTCATGCACACTGAAAGGAAATTAATTAGAAGGTGGCCGGCGGGGCAGGACTGGGCGAGATGGACTGGACACACCCTGGAGCCAACCTCCCGCAATCCCTCCCAGGCCGGCCGCACCTGGGGTGGCGCCACGAAAGGCTTCTGTGGAAGTGAGCGGGGTCCCTCCGGCAGGTGGGGCCCCTCAGCCTGGCCTGTGGGGATTGGGCCAAAACTGGCTCTCCGATATCCCCTGACGGGTCCGGAGTGCGAGAGAGCACTCTGCAAAGTTGCTGTCGTACAGGGTGTAGAACGCAAACACAAGTGTGCAGTAAATCAGATTCAGGCTGACAGTGCCCTAGCAACCACATAACCCACGGCCGAAGGTGAAATCTTGTGGCCCTGGGTGGAATCGGGTTCCCTCCTCTCTGGTTTCAGGGTGCATGACCCAAGAACTGCTGCTGCCAAGTCATTGCAGCTCGGCAGCTCCTGCATTGAGCGTCTGCTCCCTGGTGGTCAGTGCACATCATAGCGACTGGTCGGATGGAGGGAGGGACACTTAGCATATTAGCCTTTTATATAAACACTAGAGGCCTGGTGCATGAAAATTCATGCACTGGAGAGGGGGGTCCCTCAGCCTGGCCTGCCCCCTCTCACAGTCTGGGAGCCCTCAGGGGTGGGAGGTGACCCAGCAATCAGGGGAAGGCAACCCCCATCACACCTCTGCTGCTGCCACAGCGCAAGCCTCAGCCGGCCCTAGTTACCTGAGCCTCGGGCAGCCCTGGGTGGCTGGGCAGCCGCCATCCGAGGCTTGCCTGCACCTCAGGCCAGCCCTGGGCGGCTGGGGGGCTGAGGGGACTAGAGTACTCCAGAGGCAGGCACACAGAGTGGCCAGTCCCGCCTGGGGACAGGCCCAGCCATGCCACGCACCTGCCACCCCGGTGGAGCTGAGGGGACTGGGCGCCACCATCTTGTGGCTGTGGGCACTGCCATCTTTGAGGGCATGGCAGGCAATTAGCCTATTCCCTCCTTATTGGCTGTGGGCGCCGCCATCTTTGTGAGGGCGTGACAGTCAATTAGCACATTCCCTCTTTATTAGATAGGATATTTCAGAGAGGAAGGGAGAGGGCGAGAGAGATAGAAACATCAATGATGAGAGAGAATCATTGATTGGCTGCCTCCTGCATGCTCCATACTGGGAATTGAGCCCACAACCTGGGCATGTGCCCTGATCAGGAATCGAACCGTGACCTCCTGGTTCATAGGTTGACACTCAACCACTGAGCCTTGCCAGCCAAACTAACATTTATTGAATGCTTACTTGGTGCCTCTGTGTGTTACTGCAAATCCTGACAGCTTCCCTGCAAGGTGGCCATGCCCAACCCCGGATCTGAAAGAGGTTTAGAGAATTTTAAGTGCTTTTCCCATGGTCACAAAGCTAGTCAAGTGCCAGAGTGGAGAAGAGAACCGGGGTCTCTCTGACCCCAGGGCCCTCACCTGTTTCACTCCCTGTGAGGTAGCCGTGACTCTAGATACCCACATTCACGGGGAGATGGGGACTGCATTCTAGATAAAGATGGGTTACAGGAAAGATCTTTTTGCCACCTGTAAAGTTCCACATCAAGTTCATCTTCAGGTCTGTGGGGGACCCAACACACATATAAGCACAAAGTGCTTTGCAGAACAAGAGAGATTTCTTTCTGGAAATATTTCTATACTGGGAATAATGGTCTTTCAGTATCATTGCTGGTTCTACTACCCACTAATGTGTGACCTTGAACAAGTCACCTACTACTGTCTGAGTGAAGGTTCCTCATCTCTGGTACATTAACTATCCTACCTGCCTCACACTGGGGATGGGGCCCAAATGAGCTGATGTGAGTTCAGATGTATTGGTCACTGTGAAGAGATGTTCCACTGTACGGTTTTATGACCAGTTTCCCGGAGTTATGAGGTCCTATTGAAGACTATATGTGCATGTGTTTTTGAAAGAAGTGAATTACTGTGAGGGGAATTTTTCTTATTAAATACGAGAGTCATTACTTCCTAATTTCTAAACATGAAAAGTCCTGGTTATATTAACACTGGGGCTAGAAGTGCATCCTAAAATTATAGAATTTTGATGGAAGAAACCTTTGGTTATAATAATAAAAATGATATTAATGATGGCTAATGTCACTCACTATATGCTAGACAATGCTCTGAGTACTTCGTATACACCAGTTCATCCTCACCATACCACTAGAAGATAGGTCCAGTTATTATCATACCCATTCTACAGATGATGAAACTGAGACACAAAGTAATTTCGTTACATACTTTACAAATAGCAGAACCATCACTTGAGCCCAGGCAACCAGGCACTGAAGTCCACACACTTAATCACTGTGTTATATTGTTACTCATGAAAGAGTATATTATCTCTACCTCTTCAACCCACATTTTTAAGATGGGGAAAGTGAGCCTCAGAGAGGTTCCATTATTTGCCCATCATCATCATACATCTGTTTCATGGCAGAGCTGAAAGTAGTATTCGGGTCTTCTTATGCCCAGTGGCGGTTCTCTATATAACATAATTGCTACTCACTTCACCAAACCTTCAGCTTTCTCTGGAGAGACAGACTGCCTGGGTTTAAATATTGGCTCTACCACCCCAATAACCTCTCAGTCTAATGAAGCAATGCATAAAGGTATTGAGCATAGTTCCTGACATATAATAAAATGCTCAATAAACACTTCAGAAATTTAAAATGCAGAATACAGGAAGAGAAGCATGAACAATGAAGAGGCCCTGACGTGGAGTGGCTGGCCCTACTTAGTGAGTTGGCTGAAGCTAAGTTGAAGGAAGAGATAGGCATGGCTGGGAGAGGGGGGGAGCCCTTCCTTTGGGGAGGGCTCTGAGACCAGTCCCTCAGACAGTAGTGAGTCTGAGGAGTCGTGACACTGAAATAATTGGCCAGTCAGAGGTGAGCTATTGACTGAGGACGACCGAGGAATAGGAAAGGGAACGACGAGAAGGGCTGAAAGAACGCAGGTTGGGGAAGACCAGAGTAAGAAATCTGGCTGCCTCAGCGTTCAGTCTGTCATGGGTGGGTCCTCTTCATGGTGTTGTCCCTAGACTTTAACAATGGATGTTGCAGCTCCACAGGGTGAAGGAAGGATGGGGTAACATGGGGCTGAATGCTGAGGAGGAACCACAAAATGCCTGGCTGACAAGAAGCCGTCCATGGAAGAGCAACACCTGGAGAAGTGTATGTTTGTGGGGTGGGGACAGCAACCAAGTTGAGGGAGAAGAGAGTCCAGCATCAGAGGGAAGGGAGAGGGGCTGAGGGGGAAGCTGGGATCACTGCAGTGATGAGGCAGCTGCTTGTCAGGTTGTGGCCGCTCTTGAGCAAGGTTGCGGGGGGGCGGGGGCACTGCTACATGGATGACAGGGGCAGGCATAGGGAGTGCTCAGGCCTCATGGGGATGATGCTCTGGTCCCAAGAACAGGTGCCCTGTTCTGCTGGCTCTTCCCCCCGAGGGAAGGACAAGGACAAGAATTGCAAGGAATGTCAGGAGCCCTGTCCTATGATTTGGTCTTCAGGGATGGGCAGGAAAGCTCTTGGGCATTGTCAGGGGAGTGGTGGTATTGCCCACTATGGTTTCTACCTAGTTTAGAGCGTTAAAGGGTCTTGAGATTTGGGGAGACCCATCCATCTGATTTTGGAAAAACATCTGAAGAACGTGAAGTAGGGAAAATGTCTGGTCTCTTTCTCTCTCTCTCCCTGCCACCCCTGAAGGTGTGACAAATAGCAGATGCTCACCAGCTATGTATTGAGGAAAGGAGCAGAAGGGGTGCTAGAAGTGCTTATTAAGCATTCAAACAAGTACAAGGGTCTGCAAGCCGCAGTAAGGTGGCGCTACCTCTGCCACCCAAACTCGTGAGAGGGAAGGAAGGATCCTCTCTCCAAGTCAAGGCCTCTGTGGACCTTTGGCCTTTTCTGTTACTTCATCAGTAAAATGTCCCAACTGCCCAACTGGGGTATTATAGGGCTCAAGCGAATAACTTGATACAAACATAAACCAGGTCAAATAAGTCTAAGGCACAGTATTGTTATCTTCTCTATAGCAAGAGCAAGGAATATTAAGTGAGGAATTTTATTACTGAAAATTTCAAACATGTGCTAAAGTAGAAGAATATAATGAGCGCTCATGTTCCTATCTTCCACCGTCAACCACTGTCAGTCCATAGCCATTATTTCACCCCTCCTCATCATGGATCATATTGAAGCAAATCCCACATATCATGTCATTTCAGCTGTAAATATTTCAGAATGTATTTCTAAAATATAAAGTTCTTTAAAAATATAATCATAATTCCATTATCACATTAAAAATTGATAGTAGTTTCTTAATATCAGCAAATACTGAGCCAATGCCCAAATTTCCTCATTTATCTTATAAATGGTCTTTTACAGATGGTTTTGCAAATCAAGATCCAAATGAGGTCAATACCTTGCATTTAGTTAATCAGGGAAGGAACTTTTCCCAAGGGCTTAGCTTTGTCCTCTCAGTCTGCGAAGGTTGGGCAGGAGACCTTTGGCCTGGGTTAGCCAAGACTCGACCAGAGTAGTGGTTCTGAATGTTTTTGACCATTGATTCATCACTTTGAAAGGGTACTTGGACAATTACCAACAGATCAAGTAGCTATTATAAGGTTTGGGGTCCCACGAACAAGGAATGTTTCTTGGGGTGTGTGTGGAAGTTTGTGGGGACAGACACCAGCCCCTTTGCTAAGGTGCAGTTTAAAACAGATACTTTAAAAGCAGGCACTGGGCCTAGGACCATATGGCATATAATAAATGCTCAATAAACCCTCCTACCAAATATTCAAAGAAGATTTAATAACTTTCATTCTCAAACTCTTCCAAAGAATTGAAGAAGAGGCAATACTTCCTAACTCACTTTGTGAGGCCAACATTCCCTGATGCTCAAAACTGGCAAGGATAACACACATGTGCACACCAATAAAAACTATAGGCCGATATCTCTGATGAATACAGATGCAAAAATCCTAAACAAAATACTAGCAAATCAAAGACAACAATATACCACAATTAAATGGGGTTCATTCCAGGGACACAAGAACGATTCAACCTATGCAAATCCATCAATAAGAATGTTGAAGATAAACTCTATGTACTCTCATTTGACTGAAAACCCTTATGTTGTCCTCTGCTTGACTGATAGTTTACATATGATTCTAAACTGAAAATCATTTTCCCTCAGAATCTTGAGGACATTATCCTCCAGCACTAGTGTTGCTGAGGAGAAGCCTGATGCCATTCTTTTTTTTTTAATTTCTTTATTGATTAAGGTGTTACATATGTGTCCTTCTTCCCCCATTAACCCCCATCCCCCCCACGCATGCCCTCACCCCCCTATTGTCTGTGTCCATTGGTTAGGCCCATATGCATGCATACAAGTCCTTTGGTTGATCTCTCCCCCTTACCCCCACCCTCCTCTACCTTCCCTCCGAGGTTTGATGGTCTGATTGATGTTTCTCTGTCTCTGGATCTGTTTTTGTTCATCAGTTTATGTTGTTCATTATATTCCACAAATGAGTGAGATCATGTGATACTTATCTTTCTCTGACTAGCTTATTTCACTTGGCATAATGCTCTCTGTTCCATCCTTGTTGTTGCAAATGGTAGGAATTCCTTCTTTTTTAGCGCAGTGTAGTATTCCATTGTATAGATGTACTACGGTTTTTTAATCCACTCATCTGCTGATGGGCACTTAGGCTATTTCCAAAGGTGACCAGATCTATCTCATTGGAGCCTTTTACAATTTACTCTTTATGCTGAGCTTTGAAATTTGGTCAGGATGCATCTAGTTGTTGATCTCTTTCAGTCATTGTGCTGGAAACTCAGTGGCCCTTCTGATGTTAGAACTAGTCTTTCTTCAGCCCTGGAAAACTTTCTTCTGTAGTTTCTTTGATAATCCTCTCATTTAATTTCTCTCTCTCTCTCTCTCTCTCTCTCTCTCTCTCTCTCTCTCTGTGTGTGTGTGTGTGTGTGTCTGTGTGTGTGTGTGTGTGTGTGTGTGTGTGTGTGTTTAATTTCTAGGATTCTTATTAGATAGTGGATTATTCCCATACATCTTTTCTCTCTCATATTTTCTCTTTTTCTATCTGCTCAATACTTTGTGAAATTTCATCAACTTTTTAGTTCTTTTACTGGATATTTTATTTCACCAGTTGCATTTTTAATTTCCAAGAGCTCATTCCAGTTCTCAAACCCCCATTTTTAAAATGTAGTATTTTCCCAACCCTGCCTGAAAATCCTTAAAAAATTTAAAGCGATCTTCTGTTTTCTGAATTATTCCCCCAGGAGTGAGATTTTTTTGCTCTTTTTTTATATATTTCTTTCATGCTGCTGGTTCTCATTCCCCGTATATGCCACCTGGGTCACCAGATGGTGTGGATTTACTGTCAGTTGTGTACATGCCTTGTCTGAAGCGCTTCCCTGAACCTTGGTGAGGTTTTCTGGGCGAACTGGCTCCCATGTCCTGTTGCCCCTCACAGAACATTCTATGTGTGACTTCCTTCAGCTGGTTCCTCTAATAACTGCTCCATACACTTGACATCCTCCGGAAACTTGTTTACATCTCTTATTTGGTAGTGGCCTCCCTTGCCCCTCTTTAATGTTATGGATCTATATCTTTTTGGAATTCTAAAACTTTCTTTTAGCATGATTTTTGGAAGGATGGGAGGCAAATATGTATCCTGGGCTCACCATCTTAAACTCTAAGGAAATTCAGAAAATTTTATTGTTTCAACTTTATTTCTTTACCATTTTAATTGCTCCATCTTTGAGTGTCTTGGTTCCATGAGCCAGGAGGTCCACCTGAGGCAAAGGGTCCCCCCAGGAAAGTGTTGTTCACAGATTTTCAGCATCTCCTGGCCCTCACTCTGTTCCTGCGCAGGTCTGAGGTCCCCAGTCCATAGAGGGAGGGTGGTCCCTTCCTTGGATGCACCATGCCCTGCCCCCCACCACACACACACACACACACACACACACACACACACACACACACACACACACGTCACCACAGGACCAGAGAGGCTCTGCAACACCAAGAGGCTCCCCTTGTCTTTCATCTGCTCCCATCCCCCAGCCTGGCGTAGCCCTTACATGCCCTTCAGTCTCAGATCCAGCAACCATTTCCTCAGAAACCCTCCCTGTTCCCCTGCCTCAAAGCTCCCTATCATATGGGCTCATGGAACAACTTTTCTCTCCTTTACAAAACTCTTCTTTTTTAAAATATATTTTTAATGATTTCAGAGAGGAAGGGAGAGGGAGCGATAGAAACATCAATGATGAGCGAGAATCAATGATTGACTGCCTCCTGCATGCCCCACACTGGGGATCGAGCCCACAAGCCAGGCATGTGCCCTGACCGGGAATTGAAGTGTGATCTCCAGGTTCGTAGGTTGACACTCAACCACTGAACCATGCCAGCTGGGCACACAACTGTCCTTAATTTGTAATATCTGTGGAGCAAGATCACATCTATGTTCTGTTCACGTGGATGTCTTGGCCCCTGAGCGCAGTGCTGGCACAGAGCAGGTGTTCAGTAAGTATCTCTTGAGTGAATGAATGATCGTGAAGGTGGCCACGAAATAAACATTCCTTCAGCTAAGAAATAACCCCGGGTGGGCCCAGAGTGCAATTCCACACATACACCCCCTTACAGGTCTGAGAGCCGCCTGGGCACGCCATCCAGGCCCTCGTCAGCATCGGCTAGGCCTGAATCACAGGCTGCCTTGGCTTCGAAAGCCTCAGCTCTGGCCGGGGTGAGCCCAGTGGTAAGGTAGGCAGATGCTGGCGCTGCCCACAGGGCTTGAGGCTCATCTGGCCTTCTGACAACCCAAGCCTTCTGCAAGGACTTTGTCTGGAACCGATTTGTGAACCATCTCTGGACAGGTGCCCTGACACCTGGGAGGAGGGAAAACCACAGTCTTACTCCCGGGTCCAGGAGGAAGTTTCTGAGCTGAAGCTGCAGACCCAGGGGGCGGTCCAGAGGCCGCCCAGGACCAATGGCGACAGCCCTGGCAGGGAACAATGGAGCCCTGGGTACACCTCAGCCACCTTCGCGGCTCGGGCTGCCCAGGGGTGAGGCTCTTGTTAAATTTCGGATTACCATGTGTAAAGCACAGTCTGAGCTGTGTTTGCTCTGCCACGCAACTGCCTTCCCAAACACTCCGTCAGGGCTGTAGCTAATCTACTGGCCAAGGGCTTAACCGGCAGGTGGCCAGGAGGCCCCACCAAATTCCTCCCGACCTTTTGTTACCTGGCCTGGCGGGGAGAGACCCCTTGTTTGGGAAGTGTTTCTCCTCCCCCCGGACATTTTCTGTATTAGGAGTCTTTTGTCGCCGTGCATCTGAAGCCGGGGATTATGATGGGTAGGCTGTCACCCAGATTGTCTCCTCCGAGGATAAGGGGAAAGTTTGTGGGTTGGCCTAATGAAACCTTTAGTCAGGGGGACAATGCTATTTCCATTAAATTAAAGCCCAAGCTTTAACAATGCCTCAGAACAAACCCCATTTGAATATTTAATTTGGGGTGGAAGGCACTGAGTCAACACCTCTCCCTTCAGCCCCTTTATGGGGGACGGTGCAGCAAACCTGAGGAAGGTTCCTGGGTTGTCGGTGTCAGGTTAGCAGCTGTTGCTGCCAACATCAAAGGTGGAAAAAAATCTAAATCTTTAATATTCAATTGACATCAAAGCATGTTGCTTAATCCCAACATTTAAAAAAATCCAGCAAGTGAATGCTGATCAGATAAGCGAACCAAATAAAATCTGTCTGTTGTGAGCCTTGCAAGCAACATAGAGCTTTGGGGTGAGACAAGTCCCTGTCCAATGTGACTCACGACCCAGGACCCAGCCCAAAGGCCCTCTGACGATGCAGGGCAGTGCCTCAAACCCCGCCCAGGTCCCTTCTTCATTGTTCCTTCTGAAAGAATCTCTAAGAGAAAGAAATGTCTAAATGTGCTTGATTTAAACTAAAAAAAAATGGCTGTAGTGACGTCAAGTGCACTGCAAGGGGACGGAATTTTCTGTATCTTCCTCCTCTGTCACCAGGCAGCGAAGCGACAGGCACCCAGGAGATACGGCTGTGCGTGGGCTCCTCTGCACTGAGTCAGAACCACCTGAGAATGATTCCTCCGCGGATCATCGGTACGGTTTCATGTCCCTACACGCAGCACATCAGCTGATTCTTGGTCTCCTTTTCCTCTGACTTCCTAGGGGAGCCCCATCTTTTGTTCTGACCTCCCCGATAGGATACTCAATCCTGTTAAGTTTATGTGCTGGCTCTATTTCCTCATCTCTTCGGCTTTCCTTGATTTTCATAGTCTTCACAGAGAGGAGAGATGAAGCAGCTTGATCACACTGTAAGGGTGTGAGCCGCACGCCCACACACCTGATTTCTCTGTCAGAAACGTGGTTTCTACCTTGCGGATGAAGATGGGGAGGGAACACAGAGAAGGAATGTCTCTGGCATTGCTGGCCTGGTGGCCTGGAGCCTAACCTCAGCCCAGGTGAGCCAGCCATAGGGACCCCATTTGGGAGCAGCGGCTGGGGCCACTGTGCTTGACATCACCTGAGAAATTCTAAGTAAACAAGTTACCAATGTCCATTCCAGAAGTTAGCTATCAAGTTCCAAGCAAAGGAATCATTTAAGGCGATTGTAGAGACTGGCAATCAGGACCACCCAACCCATCAGTTACCACTTAGGCCCGGGAGGCCAGAGCCTGAGTTTCTTTTTCAAGCAGGGGGGTGGGTGGAGAGTTGGTGTTGGGGTGTGTGTGTGTGTGTGTGTGTGTGTGTGTGTGTTGGTGGCCCGGGAATGCAGGCTTGGCACACAACTTTGATGGGTGGCTGACCCCTCCCCAATCTATCTGTGGTTTGGACCCAGATGTGCCTGCATCTGGTAGAGTGGATTGCCTGGCATCTGGCCAGGTCATGCCCATGACAGCCACAGAGCTAAGGGCCCTCTGCTCAGCCATGGCTCTCAACTGCTGACTTGCTTTGACACCTCTACGAGTCTAACAACCAAGCACTGGCCACTCTTCTTTCCCTCTGCATTCAAATGAACCTATAAACCTTACTTCCAGGTGGGCCGTACCTCTGGGCCAGGGCAGCACCTGCGGAGTGGCCAGGGTGCATCCGGGCACATCGTTTCCTCAGCAGAAACGGTGCCAGGCCAGAGGTGGTGGGGAAGCCAGCGCTCCCCTCCTTGGGCAGGTCATTTCACCTCTCCGCCTCCATCTCCTCATCTGCAACAAGGGGGTACTGACAGCCACAGTGTCAGAAGCCTTCACACGATGCCGGGCACATAGTAAGTGCTCAGTAAATGTGAGATGCTATTTCCCTTTGGGTCCTTCTAATCCTCGACTGGGGTTTCTGTCCTTTAAATAGTCGCACGACTGTAGGAAATGTAATCTCTGAAAACAACTTTTAGAGGTGCCTGCTGCGGAGAATGGCGGGGGGGGGAGAGGGGTGTCTGTGGCAATTCCTAAATTCAACCTAGAAAAGAGGGTAGAGATGGGGCCAGAGAGATTCCTAAGCTGGCTCTTATCCAGGCCTCCTTCCTCCAGATTTCCTGTCCATTATCCACTACATGGCAGATACTAGGACACCTGAGAATGAAGGCACTGGCCCTTGGGCTCTCAGGGCCCATCAGAAGGGCTATGCTTGGTCTCAGGTAAAGTCCTGCACCTGCACACGCACCACAGTCAGACCTGGGACCTGGGAGCAGAGTCCCAGTGCAGGTGTGTCTTCCCTCCAGGTCCTTGGAAAGGTGGCATCACGTCAGCAGTCCCAGTGGTCCCCGTGATGCTCCCCTTCTGGGCCTGATGCTCCTTCCTCACTGTCCTCCCTCACCTGCCACCTCCTGCCGGAAGGACCGTAACAGTCTCTCACAGGGCTTCCTACTTCCTCTCTGGCATCACCGCCCCCCAGCCCCCCGCCCCCCGCCCCGCCCATTCTCTCAGCATCAGAGTGAACTTCTAAATAGAGAAATCCAGGCCACATCACTCCTCTTCTTAGGTCCTCCAGGGGCTTCCCATTGAAATAAAGCCCCCTTTCCCCTTTATGGCCTGCCTACAAGGTCCTGTTCAGAGAGGGCAGTAGTTTGCCTAAGATCACCGGTTCGCTATTGGTGGAGCCCAGGCCAGAATTTATTGTTCTGTGTCCATTGTACTTCTGCCTGCAGCCCAGTTTCTCTCACGTTCTTCCCTAGGAGCCCGAGAGTGAGTTGCCTTTATAAATAGGCTGAATTTCTGAAGGGTGAGTGAGGCCTGCGGGACCTGCATCCTATTTTTGTGTTTTCAAAATGTTAGTGACTATGTACCTCAAGATGTTTTTGGCACATGATCTCCAAAGCTTCGGTGCATTTACGGGTGCAGAAAAGTACCTCAGAGAGAAAAGATCAAGGATCGTATCAGTTACCTACTGCTGTGTAACAAACTGCCCCCAAACTTAGTTGCCTAAACCACCATTTACTAGCTCACGATTCTGTGAGTAGGTATTTTGGGCTGGACTTGGCTGGCTCACTCACGGGGCTACAGTCAGCAGCTAGGTCAGCCCCGGGCTGTTTGGTCCTGGATGTCTTCACTCACATGGTAGGAATAATGGGGGTGAATGGGCCACAGGTCTGGAGTGTCTGGAAAGATCGACTAGTCTCTGAAAGCATCAAAAGAGAGCAAACCCCAATGTCCAAGTGGTTTTCAAACCTCTGCTTGCACTCATGTTTACTGATGTCTCCTTGGCCAGCGGAAGCCAAGTTCAGAATCAAAGGGTGAAGAAATAGACTCCATTTCTCAATGGGAGGAGCTGCAAAATATTGTTACCACTTTCCCCCCATCTTCCACAATGGAGGAGTCAGAAAATAATCATATTCACATTGAGAAGATTGCAATCATCCTAGGGTTTGTCTAGTAGGCTGGGGGTGGGGGGAGGGGGCTGTAGGGAGGGGCTTAGAAGTAGCTCCTGGCTGTCAGTTGAGGAAAAAACACTGACAAGCCCTGGGAATGTGAGCTGGGGGCCCTGAGACCTCTGTCACCAGCCCAGGTTGTCTTGCAGGGCCGGAAGTGGGCTGACCCGGAGGACCCAGTGGAGAGGAAAGACCTATGACAGCTCAGGAGCTCTGAGCAGCTTCATTCTTTTCTCTCCTGGCATCATGAGATGCTGCTTATATAAGAAAAAGGAGAAAGAGAAAAGTGCCTCCACTCAAAACACAGGCCAGTCAGGGCTGTGGCCTTTGTTCCTGAAAATAAAGCCTGGGTAGGAAAACCAATGCTGATGCACCTGGAGGTGAAAGCAGAGGTCAGGAGGGCAAAGCTTTTAAACGTCCGGTCTCCTGCCTGGGGAGCTGCATGGTGGCATGCCCCCGAGCTCAAGGAGAGCTGGCCATCAGAAGGCAGACTGCGAACGAAGGCAATGACTTTCTGATCCTGTCTGACAGAGACACGCTGAAGGTCCACATTTCCTCATCGCTAGGCTGCAAACCATCAAAAAATGGAACTGAACTTACAAAGTGGAGGCCTCATTCCAGACTGGCCCTCACACAGCAAACCAGTATTTCCAGATCCTCCGCCAAACGTTGCGGTGGGCCTGGGTGACCAAGAGGCAGAGCCCACCGCGGGGGCGGAGGGGCTGCCAAGGCTGCCAAGGAGGTGCGGGAGGAGCGCTGCTTCGGGCCGTTTTCTTGTAGCTGCAGACAAATTAAAAACCTCCTTACCAGCCATTCATTCCCAGGAGGCCTCTTCCTTCCTCCGCAGGGGGCTGCAGTGCGGGAAGGAGGTCGGATTCTGGGAGGCTGGGCCTCCCGGGCTCTCAAGGAGGGGGAGCCTGCAAGAAAGGCGCGAGAGGCCCTAACCCCAAAGAGATTGGCAGGCAGGGAGTGGGGGCAAAGTGCAGGCAGGTCACTGGGGAAAAAGAAATCTCAAAATAAGGGAGTGGGGGAAAGTTCCACTTCCAGCCTAATTATGAAAGAAGCCTGCGTGGAGAGGGGGCGGGGAGCCCGAAGGAGGGAGAGCAGGAAGTGAGACGTTGCAAAGAGCAGAAAGTTTCTGCACGGGCACGGGCTACTGGCAGAGCACAGGCCGGGAGGTGCCGCCTGCTCACACAGAGGCCAGTTAATCACTGATTTTGAGGACCTGGAAGTACATTTGCTTGGGACTCCAAAGAGGAAGGGGCAAATGCTCTGTGAAGGGTGGGACGAATCGATTTCCCAAAGATGCACAGCATCACTTCCTCCAAATGCCCTCTCCAGTCCTTAATCTACCCTGGAGGCAGCAGGTGACCTCGGCCCAGGCCCCTGGAGGCGCCTTTGTTCTGGGGCATTCTGCAGCCCGCCCCGCCCCCATCCCTTGCACCTGGGCAGCGGCCTCAAAATGCACTTGCCCACCCTTGGCTGGCTCGAGGCGGGGCGGGCTGGGAGGATGCCTTTGTACGTGAAAAGCCGTGAGTCCTCCAGCTCGTGTTCCCTTCGGCTTGACACATTCGCTAATGGTTTTCCTGTTCACTCTGACAGCCACAGAAACCTACTCCCGGGAAAAGAATAGTTTAGCCTGCAACACTTTATCTGGTAAGACAAGTTTGTGACCGAGGCCACCGAGCGGGCAGACCCTCACTGTTGATGGCGAGAGGCCTGCCCTTGGGGAGCTCGGCTCTGCCCCCCAATCCGCAGGTGTTCCCCGCTGAGTTCTAATCCGGTCCCTCGGAGGTTTGCTAATTTAATTGTGTAATGGTCCACACCTGAGACATGTCCTTAACTATCTTTACGAGATGACTTAGCTTAAAAGAAAGAGTATTAAGAGTATTAAAATAAGAGCATTAAGACAGGGACTTAGACATTGAAAGCTTTTACCATCTCTTACACATCTGAGTCAAGCAAAAGGAAACTGGAGGAGGGGGTCGACCTCCAGTTAGAAAAAAAAAAAACAACAAGAAGTAATTGAAGTTCTTGCTAAGCGATTCTGAAATATGTATTTAGTCCTTGTAAGTTAAATACCTTGGCTTTTTAACGAGCGATTTCCCCAAACATCTATTATTCACGTCAGTAGGACAGACAGTAAACCACTGTAAGATTTATAGAAACTAAAAGACTTCCCATGTTAAAGGTTAATGAAAGTGTAATTTGAATCATGAAATCTTTATGTGTCGGCTCAGTTTACACAGAGGGCTCATTAAGGATGCGGTGGGTACCGCGGGCGGCCGGTGACGTCACAGCGGGTATTTGAATGGGCGGGGCCAGGCTGCCGGGGATGGAATTCTTTCAAAATATAAAAGGCTCCCTCCTTCCTTCAGTCTCTCCAGCAGTAACAACTTCACCGGCAGTCTTGGTTCCACCCCGAGGATTTCAGTGAGAGAACACGTTAGAGGGAATCAGGAAGCGGAGAAAAGGTCACGAATAAGCACCTCAGGAACAATGAAAGCTTTTCTCTATGCAGCAGTGGGAGAGTTGCTAGAAAAACTGGAAAGGTATTAATCAGAAGTGGCTATAAATCCTCTGGAGTTTTGCTCTTATAAAACTCCTCAGAGAAAGTCTTGAAGGAAATGCAGGTCAAAGCCCAAAAAAGCTCTTGATCAGAGATTGCTGGAGGAAAAGCTTCCCAGACGCCGTTTAATAGGCAGCAATCACCCCAGGAGTGGGGAAGCCAAGTACGCTTGAAACATGGTTGCAATTCCTAATAGGTCTTGTCACACTTAAGGCACTGCAAGCTCCATCCAACGAACAGCTGAAGCTAGCTGGCGATTCATAAAGCCAACAGTTTAAAGTTTATTATGATGAAAGCACTTAATGACAGCCATCGCTAGGGGCCCATCATTTATAAAGCTGTGCTGAGTATTAGACATGTAGCATGACCACCAATTTTATGTCACAATTGCTACCATAAAATGACCTTTGGTGATTTTTGCTGCATGTGGTGGACAGCTCTTCCTTCACATTAGTGCTCTGTGGCTTTCTTTGCAGACTATTATGCTGTCTAAAGCTTATTTGGCACTGTCGTGAGCCTCAACCCTTGTTATTACCCCGAAGGCCTGTCTTAAAAAAAAATCTCATGCTCTATTACGCCACTCCAATAATTTACAGTTCTTACCAGCCTTGGTTAGTGTAATATTTTAATGCAAATATGCTTTACCATTACATTTTATGTAAAAAGAAAAAAGTTCCCATGCTTCTGGCTAGTGCAATATCCATTTGAGGAGTTGACCGAAATCAGCCTCTTATTCCCTGGTCTGGTCTCATTGAATGGGCACTCTTTTCCCTGG
The DNA here is from genome assembly GCF_963455305.1 of Plecotus auritus. Classification (NCBI taxonomy): domain Eukaryota; kingdom Metazoa; phylum Chordata; class Mammalia; order Chiroptera; family Vespertilionidae; genus Plecotus; species Plecotus auritus. The sequence goes on from NC_137782.1 coordinate 151,322,340, forward strand.
TCGGTTAAAACACCTCCAGAAAAAAAAAGGGGGGGGGGCGCTAATTAAACTTCCCTACAGAATGAAAGTTTTTTTTTTTTAAAGATCCTATGTGTGATAAACTCACCTAAGGCAGAAACACCGATTCCTATTTCCCTACCTCCAGTCCCCATGCAAATTTACATCTGAGTAACATTATTTAATTAGGATTCCATTTTCCAACCTGCTTTGTGTAGTTAGAAAGTGTTTGAATACACAGCCACTTTACTGCTCCGATGCAAACCGCTGCTGAGAAAGTGGTCTGTCCATGCTACACCACCTTTAAATTGTGTATATAATTTTATAAATGATATAAAATCTGCTTCTAGTCCCTGAAAAAAAAAGAAAGCAAGAAAGAAAGAAACACAAGCATGGCACACTGCAATTTTGGAAGGATTTAAAATATGTGATTTCTGCTGGTACCTACTGTATTGGGTTTTATATAAAGCTTTTTTCAATAAGGTAAATTGTTACATGACAAACTCATCTTCCACCATTATCATCTGCTGTTTGTGTTTAACAACAGGAGTCCCGCTCTAACAAAACTGTTGTAATGGCTGCACAAATTACTCAGCTGAAAGCTTTCACCAAACAAAACAGTATTAATCAGCAGTTCTTATGAAGGTGCTAATTAAAAACAATTTTCTTCCTCAGTTTGCAATACTAAAGCCATCTTCACTTGCACAGTTTCCAATATACAGCTACTGTATTTGCTCACACTTCAGGCCCTCTATTAACTATTGAATCTCCCATTAGCCATTTTATTACGTTTCTGTTCACAAGCTTGTTGACATTTTAAAAGTCACAGTATGATCTGTTTTATCTATTAAAAAATGTATTAATTGAAAAGTCACAGGGACAAAGAAGACAAAACGTAGACTCCAAATGCACAGACTTCCAGGGCAGAGAATGCGGTGAGCATGTAGCCACAGCCTGGGCAGTGAGCTCTCTGGGTAAAATGACATCTGAGAATTAAAATAGCATTTCAGGCTTAATGAACACCATCAGGCTCCTTCCTAATTTGGAAATAGTCCTCTCAGGAAAAGATATTTGCCCTCTGTCGAAATTCAGTTTTGAAGGAGACCTAGTCTTACTTTCAAATCAATCTTTCCTCCATGTGATGCAATCAGCAGAAGACAAGACACTTCATACAGTCTGAACTCAGAGTTTAATCTGCGGTGGAGCCTGGGACCTGGAGCCCAGAACTATGGTCTAAACAGTTTCCTCTTCCCTGTAAGTGTGTGTGTGCTTATGTCTATATATACTTGGATTTCCATGTGGCTAACCTGCTCTCCACCCTCCTCAGTCCTGCTGGGCAATGCCACCGAATTGTTTGGCATAGATTGGAAACAAGTCAAATGTTGACTAAGTGCAAAGACAAACTCCATGGAAGCTGGATTGGGGGAAGAGAACAGTCTATTTCTATTTAAAAACAAACACACAAATAAAAAACCCAAAAGTCTAACCCTGAGGGGAAGGCATGCCCCATTTTGACAGTGGAGAGAAGAAAAAAACAAAACAAAACACCACCACAACCACCTCCTGCCTGTGGTATTAAAACCAGGTTCAAACGCAGTTAACTAGTTTAGGACAGACACCTGGCTGCTGCAATAGGGCTCCAGAGGGCCACTAATCCTTCCATTCACTCAGTTAACTGCTGGGTCCCCCAGATTGATTCAACAGGTATGCAGTGGTAAATTCAGCTCCTACTGAAGCCAAAGGGAAAATCAGCAAGGGGCGGGCAGCTCTTCTCTGAAACACCCGAGGAACCAGCCAGAAAAGCTTTTATGCCCCAGACAAGTTTTCTGCTGAATACTGAGCACCTAAATTACCCTTCCCTAATGGAACTTACATTTTCATGCTCAGTCAAAAAGCCAACAAAATACACAATTTATACAAAATAGCATCAACCTCTTAGGTAGTCTTTTCTAGCGCTTTTATCCCAATTCACAGCATATGTCCTGCTATAAAATAAAATATATTTCTTATAACCAACTTATATGTGGCTGTTCATATCACCACATTAGAACTGACCATGGGTGGTATTAGAAACATTCTCACATCCCACCAGATCTACTTAGCATGACAAAGGAAAAGGAGTTTTAGTAGAAAATATAGGTACAGGGAGAAGGGGAGTATCATGATAATTCTTATGATTTGCTAAGTAGACAAGCTGTCTTTTGAAACAAACACACGCATAATTTACATAATAGACAATTATGGCATGGGGCATTTCAATGCAAGGTATACAACCCAATACCAATGCACAGAAATAATTCTTAATTATGAAGCTCAAAAGGAATGTAAATGGATCAACTTTCCAAAGCAGCTATATTTTCCCCTTCTCAATATTGGAATTTCATTAAAATGTAAGAAAATTAAAAAAAAACACACTTAAATTATTCAATAATATACAACATTTGTTTCTCAAAAATTTCCAAAGAACCTGGCTAGAGACATGTCTGGATGAGGAGCCCATAAAGAGGAGATCCATGAAATCCTCAACAATTCACAGGAGATTCTCCAGGTTTTAATCACACAATAAGCACATTTGTTTACTAGGTATCTCTTGGTAGGAACAGCTCAATTCTTACACTGTCTCAAGCTTAGGTAACTGCACACACCATTCTTAGATACGAAAAAGATAAAAATACAAATAAATTACTGGTTTACTTTTTAAAATACAATTTCTCTTAGAGAAATAAACACTGGATTTCTACACACGAATGCAAATTGAATTCTTGCCAATTCATGTATTTTCATGAGGAAAAAATGGAAATATTCTCATGATTCTGCTGTTCTGTATTTTAAAAGAAAAACAGAAAGAATAGACCATCTTAGGTGCTACTGCAGAGATGGGTTTTCTTTGTCTGGCAGATCTGGTTGCAGGTTTTACAGAAGAAATAATCCCTGCTGTATTTCTGCCAGCACAAATGGAACTACCTGTATTGCCTTTTAAAACATTCCCAATTCTAATTTTTAAACAAGAAAATAGGAAGCCAGTGTGCTACCTATACAGTCGCCAAAGGAGAGCTGCCACTAGCTGAACTACTCAGCTAAATGGCTGGTTTGCATTGCCCTGGTCTTTATCTAGCACTGAGAATAGACTGCTGTTTTATCCAAAGAGGAATAAATTGCTGTTATTGTGATGTTAGCCCATCACTTGGCATGGCAATTCAAGTTTTTGTGAGAAAGAAATGTACGATCTAACTGCGACTTGACCTATGCCTTCCGAGATCCATCTAGGTGCTCTAATGGAGCAGAAAAAGTGGTGAATACAAGGACATGCAAACTGATGGTGAAAAATTTGTTTGATGATAGAAGGGAGCAGAGAAGACATTTGAGAGTCGCTGTTTTTATGACAGCTGAGTTTGTTTAACATGCAAAAGGATTCCCCCCCGCCACTCAGTATCCCTTTAATTGCATCACACTAACTACATGCTTATAAACATAGGAGGATGTAACCTACTAATGACATGACTACTAAAGTGGGAGCAGATGATTCCTTACAGATAAACATCTGAATTTCCACAAAAGGCATTAGAGTATCTCGTGGATGCACTAGGCAGGAATATGCTTGGGTTCCCTGCAGAAAGGGCATTCTCTCTTAATCCCAGGTAGCACCTATTAAATGTTTACTATACACTTGAATCACAGCATATAACAATATATACTTACTTTAAATAAGATAACTGTGTGATTGAGTTTTCAAAACTCCCATGGTTGCAGTTTCGTTTATCAACCATTTATTCAAAATTTCTCTGGAAAGGACCTATTTTGAAAGAGGCCTGGAGAACAGCAGCAGTTAGATGTGAGCCCTGATAAAGGCTCACTTTTCATTCATAGTCAGAGCCTAAATGTGCTCTTCTTGTACCTAAACAGATAATAAGCACTCAGCACACTCCTCCTCCTTGACATAACACATTGAGACTAATCACACATAATTGGAGAGGAGGAGCAGAGGGCTGGCCACGCTATTGTGTCCAGAGGACAAACGGTCAGTTTACAAGGCTTTGGGCTGATGGAGTCATTTCTTATACATCTATAGGGGAAAAACCGTCCTGTTTAAAAGGGAAAAAAGAATGAGCAAGGGAGATAGGAAAAGAGATGGCAGCTTTAACACAAATTAATTTGAGGGAGATCAGAAAGATATGCTTTATTTTTATTAACCAGGATAGAATCGTCATGTTTGCGGTTTTATACATTAAAAACTACTGCCACCCAAATGGAACAAAGACCAAGGTATTTTTTTTTAAATGGGGGTGCAATCACCAAAGGAAATTCTGTCTCAATTAGAGGCAAAAATATTTAGGGTCTTTACAAGTCCAATTCAAATAGCAGACAGGCTGTTTATAGGTATTTAAAGACAAACAAAGGTTTAGTGCAGGAAGAGCAACAAGCAGACTGAAAAAAGAGAAGACCAGGATGGCTGGGGAATAATGTGGGTGAGGACAGGTGGGCTTCATAATTATATGTGGAATGTCACCAAGGTGGCGGGGGGCCCACGTCTTGGGGGCTGGACAGGAAGCCAATGGCTTGCTGTGTATTACACACATTACAGATTTCTGGTTTCGGAAAATATTCCTTGTGTACTTGATGTTTTCTTCATCTTTTGAGCAGCTTAGTCTCCTCTCCATTTTTGGTTAAAATAAGCAGAAGTGGGTAATGAAGGTTTTCTTCATATATATCCTGGTTTTCCTTTTTCAACTGAAAACAATAATAGAAAAAAAAAAGGTAAGGAGACTCAGATTAGGAATTTTTACCAGTCGATTTAAATGTTGAGTATAATGAAGACTTCTTACCTACATACATTGTTCTGGAAAAAAAAAAAAAAAGCAACTCAGTGGCATTGCCATGTCAACACTACGCATCAAGATGGGTGATTTTCATAAATAGTCACCCTGCATTTGTGACCCTCAGGAACTCTGAGGCCCTTTCGTGAAGGCAGATCTGGACAGCCATTTGGCATAGAAGCTTCTGCTCTTGGCCCTCTCTGTCCCCGGCCAGCAACCGGGAATCCAGTGGGCAGGCCTCTCAGATCCCTGTTTGGAGACTGTGGCAACACCTGGGCACCAGGGAAAGGCTGGTGGGGCCCAGGACATTTCAAAGACTCTCCAGGTCCTTCCTAGGGGTTTTAATATTAATGATAAGCCACTCAACAATTCTTTTCTCTGGCGGGAAAAACATATTCCAACAATCAGAGCAGCAAACTTTGATAGCGCTCAGGTGAACTTCCGAGGGCCTTCCCAGGACAGATGTGCAAATCCCATCAGCATTCTCCAATCTGAAGTACACTTTTCCTCATTGGCTAGATAATTCTGGTAGTCATATTTATACTAGATATAGCGGTTAACAATGCGGATTTTTTTCAATATATGTTGATAGATATGCGATTTGATATGTATTCTATTTTGTTGTATTGACAACAAGCTTCAAAACTTCATATGTCAAATTTTCTGAAGGTGTTAACATCATAGATATTTTTACGCTTAAAAATGTCGAATTTTGTGCCAAAGAAAGAGCATTTGTGGGAAGATTTAATTCATTACTTTATTTTGAAGGAAAGTACTGCTGAAAGTTATCATATACTTCGGGAAGCTTATGGAGAACACGCTCCATCTCAAGATACTTGTGAACGCTGGTTTAAATGCGTTAAAAGTGATGATTTCGATGTGAAAGACAAAGAACGTCCAGATCAACCGAAAAAAGTTTGAAAACCAACAATTACAAGCATTATTGGATGAAGATGCATGTCAAACTCAAAAATAACTTGCAGAAAGATTAAATGTTGCTCAGCAAACAATTTCCAATCATTTACAAGCAATGGGAAAGGTTTTAAAGGAAGGAAAATGGGTGCCACATCAACTGAACAAGAGACAAATGGAAAACCGAAAAGTCATCAGTAAAATGTTGCTTCAACGGCACGAAAGAAAGTCTTTTTTGCATCCAATTGTGACTGGCGATGAAAAGTGGGTTTATTCTGAGAATCCCAAATGCACAAAATCATGGGTTGATCCAGGTCAACCATCAACATCGACTGCAAGGCCAAATCGCTTCGGAAAGAAGACAATGCTCTGCATTTGGTGGGATCAGGAAGGTGTGGTGTATTATGAACTTCTAAAACCAGGTGAAACCATTAATACTGATCGCTACCGACAACAAATAATCAATTTGAACCACGCTTTGATAGTGAAACAACCAGAATGTTCCAGAAGACATGGCAAAGTAATTTTGCTTCATGATAACGCACCATCACATACTTCAAAACCAGTTAAGACACATTAAAAGATCTTGCCTGGGAAGTATTAACCCACCCACTGTATTCACCAAAACTTGCTCCTTCAAGTTTTGGTGAATACGGTGGGTGGGTTAATACATCGATTCGTTCCGATCGATGGCACACACACTTTCTGAGCAGCACTTCAAAACGTACAAAGAAGTGGAAAATTGGGTCTCTGAATGGTTTGCCTCAAAACAAGAAAAGTTCTATTGGGACGGTATCCACAAATTACCTGAAAGATGGGGAAATGTGTAGCTAGCGATGGACATAACTTTGAATAAAGCACTTTTGATGTTTCTCTTGAAATTATTGTGTTTTCTTTGATTACAAAATCCGCATTATTAACTGGTACACCCAGTAGGTTTTCTAGCAAATAATAAATTGCTATTTATAAAGACAAAATCAATATTTTTGAGCCAAATTTTTATTTTTTAATTTATAAGAATCAGAAATAAATACCTTTTTTTCATTATACATGGAACCAATTCCTTTATTATTTCAAATCAGACAAACCTCCCCCTCCCCCTTGAAGCTAAATGAATGGCTCCAACATGACACTTCCCTGGATTAGTAAATCTGGGGCATAACTTGAATCTTTTCAAAGCACATATTCCTTCTATATCATATTCCCAAACTGTGGCACGCCCTCACTATTCAGGACAGGAGCAAGGAGCCTGCTCTTCCTTTTCTACTGGGGAAAGTAAAGGCACCTAGTCTTTACTTCCTAATCCATTCCCTAAGATCTGATGGTGGTACAACCACTCATGTGACTTCATTCTGTTTTCTTACACGGAGTTTGTTCTATTTACAGATGAGTAATTATCTATTTAGAAAGAGCCTCGTGGATTTCGGTTGCCACTGAAATAATGACAGTGCTATTCTTAAACACACATCCCTCAATATCACTCTTTAATGAAAAACAACAACAAACACACAGGAAATGGCTTCCCAAACTTCCCAAACCACACCCACTAATAGGGACCTCCCAACTGTAAATACCTTTGATGTCTGTTGCCGTGGTGATAGAAGGAGCACGCTGAAATATTTCACAGGGAAGAGGGGCCAAGCTAGCTAAATTCTTCCTCAGGGACAGGGGATAAGGCAAAGTTGATTACTCAGCGTGAGTCAGCTGACCTACTCACTCACAATGCACTAATATACAGACTCAGATGAGCTCTTTATAACGTCCCTGAGGTAATATGTGGGATAAATAAATCTTCTGTAAATATCGGTTAGAAATCACTTGTAGCTTGGATTCTATGCTGACCTCTGGAGGCCAAAGTTGAGGCTTCCTTGCGGGGAGGGACCAGGGGCCCGCCCTCTGTTGAAGGTGAGCCCTTCCCCAAGGTGGGGAAGAGCGGACAACCCTACACCCCAACCCAGATCATTTCTGAATCCAGTGAGGGCACCTGAACACACACAAAGCTGTTGGGCACTATTTGCTCCGATGGGGGAATGTTATGTGGTTTAAGAATAATTCCATTTTCCCAGGCTGTACTTCTTTGCCCGATGAATAATTATAATGTTAAGAAATACAAAAGCCCCTTGGGGGAAAAAATGAACAAAAGGGAAATTATGAATAAAACAATTTTTCAATTTCATAGGTTAAAACAAGGTCTTTGAAGACTGAAGCAAGTTATAGAGCTGCTATTAGTCACATTATACTTTACTTCATAATTGGATGCCACACGCTCAGCCTGGCCGCGGCGTGAACAGCAGCAGCAGGAGAGGAGTTCAGACTGTTTACCCTTTACAGTATCCACAATTATCAACAGCCCACCACACAGATTATAAGCACCAGCCACTTGTGATGTGGCATTTTGAATAGAAAAGCAGAAGTGCAATATGGCCGTGCTTTTCACACAATGTACTGACTTCACAGCCGAGCCGAGCCTATTTTCATGGCTAAGTACAGAAATACAGAAAATAAACACACGGGTGGTTTTGTGAAAGTTGAGAGAGAACAAAAAATACCTATGGCGTGTAAAATTATATTTCAAAGAATATTTGCATGAATGAGAGTAGTTTTATCAACTAATTTCAAGCCAGCTGCAATCTCAGAGCCAGGTCTCTACCTTGCTAAACAATTTGCTATCTTCACATCCTTAAAGGTTCCCAGCCACACCACCCGGCAGTGCATTTCATTCCCAGCCTGGGGGAGACGCAGAGGTTGGTAGGGGGAGGAGGTGTTTTATTTTTCTCTCCATTGCCTGGACGAACAGAAAGGCAGTATTTAAAAAAAAACAAACAAAAAAAAAAAACAAAACAGCAAAAAAACAACACACCACACCTTTAGCTGCCTGGTCCCCGAGCATGCTGGCTGCATGGTGTGGGCACCATTTAGCAAAAACACTGGCAGAAAAGTGCAGAATGGCACCGTTTTGATTACAGGCTTGCTTTTGAACGGAAATAAAATTTCACAGTTAACAATGAGAGGTGAAAAGTTTAAGAGGCAAAGCTGTTCCTCCTGATCACTGACTGGTAATCAGCTTCATGGGTGGTTGCCTAAATCTGTAGATTTTTTTTTTTTTTTGTACCTTGCACTACTGCCAAGATTGTAACTAATTTTTCCCCCTGTTGTAAGAGGAGGGGTGAAAACCTCGGCATAGAAGGCAGCTGTGTATGAGTGACGTGAGGCACTAATGCAGAGGGCAAAATTAAAATTCATGAATCTCTTCACAACCATTTGTGTAACAAGATTAAGACGGGACAGCGGAAAAGAGCGGCATTATCAGGCGTCTTACAGTCCTCCAGCTGGTTACGCTCTATTCCAGCACAGTAGGGCTAAGAGGATAACACGCGGCCCGCAGGAAAACGCCGCTCCTCCATTTGGGAGCGAGCTCGGCCCTGGGACCGTGGGGGTTTGGCCGGAGATGGAGAGGAAGAAAGCTGATTGCCGCTCAAGATGGAAAACTTTTAAGCCCCGGCTATTAGCACGCGGCAAACAAAAGCGGCCAGGGTGGAGGTTCCCTGCGGCCGCCGGCCCCTGCGCGTCCCCGAGCCCGGGGGCCGGCGGGCGGGAGGCGGACAGGGACCCGAGGGCACAGGGGTGCTGGCTTTGGAGCCGCCCCCTCGCCTGGGTGAAGGGCACCCCGGGCTCAGTGAGGGGCCGGGACGCTCCCCACTGCCCCGCTGCTTGGCCTCTGGGAGAGATCCCGTCTGGGCACCCTCCCCTTGCCAAGGAGACCTCCACGTGCGAGCTGGGGTTGGGTCAGCACAGGGTACAGGCGGCTGGGGCAGGAGAGCCCAGCATCCTAGCTCTGGTACCGAGGGACGAGGCATGCTCTTGCTAGAAGCTCACCACCAATTGAGCTCATTATCAAAAATCAACATCATGGGCGCACGTCTGTAGCGTTAACCTAGGACGCCCCAACTCCTCAGAATACCCCCTTAGGATGCTACTTCCTGAGAACAAAATGCAACTTTCACTGCTCACCACAACCAAAAGAGGGGAGGGGGACTGTTTCTTAGCCCAGTGTCCCCAAGTTGGGGAATGTAACTTTTAAGCAATTATGAAGAGATAAAAATAAGGCCACCTACTTATGAAATTTTACTTTTGTGGGACCAATTGGCCCATGATTATTTATGGAGTACTAACTGTGGGTATAGACATAAATACATCAATGTAAAGGTCAGAGGCATGCTTAGTGATTTAGGGAACGATGCTTTGCAGGGTAGTGTACAGGCTGGGAAAAGAGCACGTTGCTGTCTACTAGCTGCTGACAATCTAAAGTTCTAGACAAAGGAAAGGTGGCCACCAAGGACTCAAATACCTCCGGTGTTCCAGCACACTCCAGGTCTTGCGGGGCGGTGAAGAGGGTAGAGGAGAGGGAAGGTATCAGGCCCTACGCTGACTTCTCTGCTGGTGGAGAAACCCAAGCCTTTGCTCTCCTGAGCTGTGGTTGAGGATCTAAAAGCACTTGTTGTTCTGGGGGGAAAGTGAATGACAATGACATTGAGGCAGCCATCATCCTATCCCCAAATCTCTAGCCCTAAGCGGGATAGAAGGCAGATTGCATTGCTTTGGGTAGAGGAAGGCCCTTCCCCCGCCAGGTAAAGCCTCCGCGGCCATTCTCTTTGTTTTGGGGAGGGGTTGAAAGAGGAAAACTTGTTCTGGAGAGGCAGGTAAGATCTGAGTACCATGCCATTCTGCTTTCATTTTCTGATTGTAAGCAAGGGCCCAGTTCCAACAGTGAGAGGAAGTGGTTTAACCCCTCCAGGTCACAAAGCATCATTTCTATTCCAGGGGCTGAAGGGAGCCCTTAGAGACTCAAAGAGGTGAACCCATTCCCAGAAAGTGAGGATTTCCTTTCTTTTGCTGAGAAGATCAGGTCCACTTTGTATATAATTTTCCAAAAGTCAGTATCTTCTGCATTAAACCATAGTCCTGGGTAATGAAGAGTGCTATTGGTATTTTTACAGGAGAAAATTAAGATCACGCCTTTATTTTTCTGCAGTCACAACTTGCAAAATTATGACAAGTCAAAGTCTCTTGCTAAGGTCAGACTAGTTCAGAGAAGGGAGATTTCTGTAAGGCACAAAATTACATAAGTAATACATGTTATGCTAGTGATAGTGACATGTATTAGCAAACGTGAGAGACCTAAAGTTTTCAGAACACTTGCCTCCCAGTGTCCTATATTGCTGTATACCCATAAATAATAAAAAGGCTGATAACATTGCTTTATGTAAGCAAGCTTAGAAATCACTCTCAGATAAGTGCTTTTGACCTAAATCTTGTAGCGCCTCGCTCTGACATCTAACCCCACAACTGTGAAATTCTGTAGGAGATTTAACAGTCTCAAACTGCCAACTGACCCAGCCATAAAGCAAGCAGAGATAAAGATTTACAGTCCAACATGATACAATTAGACAGTCACCTTCTATTTATTTCAGTGCAGCTAAGCATTTAACCTACTTAAAAGCTGAAGCTTTTTCATTAAAATATAAATGCTTGTTTATCATTCATTCTGTGCCACCTCCAGGCATCCTATAAATTAGCCTATTATAAATGAAAAGATAACTTTGTTTCAGAGAAAGGAGTAAACAAGAATGGTTTCTGTAAAATCCTTCCAGACATGCAAAGATAAAAGATGGCTTTGCCACACAAAATAATCAGATACACAGGGCTGTTCAGAAGCAGCACACCTAAGAAGTACTTTAATCAAATATTTAGGTTACCTGCCAAAAAGACCATGATCTCTTCAAAATGCAATGCGGATTAAAGTGTTATCTAACACAAGCAGAAAACTAACCTTGGAGTGGAAGTTTGAAATGTGTTCATCATAATTTTCATGTCTTTGGATAGAGAAGCCAGCTTTTTCAGCTAGATTGCAAAACTGGTTTAAAGTAGTCCCTCGGCGTGGGGCAAATACCATTGCTTTCCCCTGGAACATTAAAAAAAGAAATTTACACATTTTAAAACTGGCAGGCAACCAAACATTGCAGACATTGGTCAAAGCATTTAACATACTGATCTCAGGTGGAAAACTCAATTGTTCTGGAGACATCCACACAAGTCCACAGACAGATATGCATCAAATAAGAAAACAATATATATCATCGTCAAATGGCCAGTGGCTTTTCAAATAACACATGTAATAAACAAAATGTGACTCCAAGTTGGTATTCTGTACAACATGCACCTCTTTTGGGTCTAGCAGTTTAAACAAAAGCACTAGATTCTCAAGTAACTGGTCCAGGGCAGTGCCACCCACCTTGCGATTCGCTGGCAGCTGCCAACACACCCGCAACACAGCTCCAGGGCATGTGGCAACAGACGCCTGTAAATGTGAGTTTATTGTGCCCTGAAATCTCAGTACCAAGAAATCCTCCGCAGAGACAAGGAACCACAATCCCCAGTGGAGAATTTTCACGTTTCAGTCCTGCCACCGGCCTTTTCTGGGACCACGCTGTCAGCTACAAGGATCTTGGTTTCCAACTTCATTGAATCCTTCAAAATGGCCTTCGTTATAGCAAAGCAGCTCCTCACGGTACTCAAATGATTGCTTTTCAAAGAAAGTGGTAGAAAGAGGACAAACAGGCTTTTCTAAATAAAATGCACAGCCTTATGAGACTGTTGCAGTGGGGAGCCCGGGAGGACCTGTATACAACATACACCGGATTTCAGAAACCCACCGGACATGAAACTCCATGCTGGTCATGTGTTTACCACAGGGTGCCTGTGGATTTTCCCTCCCCCTCTCAGGTGTGCACAGAATGGCTAAGCTTCAGGATCTTCTTTTCTTTTTATTTGGTTAAAAGATGGCTGTATGCTTCTGTTAATTTCAAGGTTACACTTCACCTTGATGAAATGCCACTTCAGGTTTTGAGGAAATCATAAATATATCCTACTTTCTTATGAAAGGTTTATCATTCCCACCTGCCAACTATTTACTGAGCACGCAGTACCTGTCAGACACTGGGAGAGGGGCTCTCTATTCACTGTCTCCCTTAAATCTTCAAACCACTAAAACGTAAGGATTATCAGCTCCATTTTACAGGATGCTCAGAAAGGTTGACTAATTGGCCAGGATGACACAACTGGTAAATGAATGGAAACGTATCTGACTCCAATGCCACTTCTCTCTCCTGTACACTGCATTGCCGCCTCATTAGTAGTAGTGATGGCAATAATAAAAATAGCAACCACTGTGCTAGGTGCTCCAACCTCCCCTTTAATCCCCTCAACAACCGTGTATGGGAAGACATTACGTTTCACAGACGATTAAACATGCAATGAAGGTGTTGAAGACAAGGAAGAACTATGTGGCAGAAAGGGTTTTTGGATGTAAATGGGGTCTCCACCACTAAAGAGTTGTGTCACCTCAGGAAAATCAGAAAACTAATCTTAGAGCTGTTGAGCCTGAGGACCTTGGAGATGTTAGTCTAATCTCATTTGGCAGATGAGAAACTCAAGTCATCCTAGCTGACCCACTGAATTTTCTCATCCAGCAAGTGGGAAGAACAAAGCCTGCCCCCCGCCCCCAGCAAGTTGTGAGAATCAGATGAGGTGATGAATATGGAAATAGTTTGAAAAACAAGGTTAAACAGATGTAAGACTAGAAACATCTACAGCACCGAATAGTGCTATAAAAATTCCATCAATTCTCTCTCCTTGTCATTCTCTTTCCCTCATTTACCTGCAAGAAATACCCCAATACATTGTCCCAGACAGCAAGTATGTTTTCATACTGTGTTTACATAGACATGTACACACTCAGGCACATAATTATAGCAGCACCAATCACGCCAATACACTTAAGGTTCTGTCAGCTTTTCTCATATTAATTGCTATTTTCAGGTGGTTTTCAAACTTAGCAGTAAAAATGCATTTGGATGTGAAAGTAGATATAATACATGGTCTCAGCAGGAGAGCAAAAGTCTCTATTTTTTTTAAAAAAGTAAATACTAGTAGGTCATTTTAGTCATTTCTAAGAGCTGGTTGCCATTCTGGATTTTTGAATAATGGAAGTTTTTATTTTTATTTTAAATTCACTTGCAAAAATTGTCTTACAAATACAATGGAAGAGTTGATTTTTAACAGCTATTACCTAAGCCAGCGATTTTCAATCTTTTTCATCTCATGGCACACAAAAACTAATTACTAAAATTCTGTGGCACACCAAAAAATAGATTTAATTTTTTGCCGATCTTACAAAAAAATAGGTCTAATTTTGATTGATTTACAAAAAATAATAATAGTAATCATCTACACTTTTTGCTCCATTTTTTTTTAATCAGGTGCCTATACTAGTACTTGTATAAAGAATTTCTGGTACTAAGAACTAACCAATCAGACACAACCTTATTATGTGTTGTGACCAATAAGATGCAACTCTATTATATGACCTACATATTTATGGTTCAAAACAGGGAATTCACACCAGAAGGCTATTGTTTTGTTGGCTGTTGTCATTTTTAACATTTGACAATCTAAGGGAAAAGAGGCCAGTGCCCCTGACTAAATAGTCAGGTACTGCATTTTTTAAAAAATATACTTTTATTGATTTCAGAGAGGAAGGGAGAGGGAGAGAGAGATAGAAATATCAATGATGATATAGAATCATTGATTGGTTGCCTCCTGCACACCTCACACCGGGGATTGATCCTACAACCTGGGCATGTGGCCCTGACCGGAATCAAATTTGGGACCCTTCAGTCCGCAGGCTGATGCTCTATCCAAACCAGCCAGGGTGGTACTGCATATTTAAAAAATTCTGTGGCACATGGGTTGAAAATCACCGATCTAAGCTATCCTATCTAATAAAAGAGTAATATGCAAATTGACCGTCACTCCAAGACACAAGATGGCTGCTTCCATGTGGTCAAAGATGGCTGCCCCCATGTGACACAAGATGGCTGCCACAAGATGGTCTGCAGGGGAGAGCAGTTGTGGGCAGTTAGGGGTGACCAGGCCAGCGGAGGAGGGCAGTTGGGGGTGACCAGGCCAGCAAGGGAGGACAGTTGGGGGGGACCAGGCCAGCAGGGGAGGGCAGTTGGGGGAGACCAGGCCTGCAGGGGAGGGCAGTTGGGGGAACCAGGCCAGCAGGGGAGGGCAGTTAGGGACAAACAGGCTGGCAGGGGAGCAGTTAGGCATCAATCAGGCTGGCAGGGGAGTGGTTAGGGGATGATCAGGCTGGCAGGCAGAAGTGGTTAGGGGCAATCAGGCAGAGGCAGGTGAGTGGTTTGGAGCCAGCAGTCCTGGATTGTGAGAGGGATGTCCAACTGCCCGTTTAGACCCGATCCCAGTGGGATCGGGCCTAAATGGGCGGTTGGACATCCCTCAAGGTGTCCCAGATTGGAGAGAGTGCAGGCTGGGCTGAGGGACAAAACCCTCCCCACCCCCCCACCCCCATGCACGAGTTTCGTGCACCGGGCCTCTAGTTTATCATAATGTTTACAGGGCTCTGGGATTCTTGGTTGGGTTGATGCTTGTATTTACAAAGCACATGCTCTCCACAGTGCATACCCTTGTTGGTTGGGGTGAACTGTTAGGGGGACTGCAACAAAGCCTATGGCTGCACTCTCTGCCCAGACATCTCTTTCCTCCTTTAGGCCTCAGTTTACCTGTCCCTCTCTAACCACCCAATCTAGAACAGCAGCCCCCTCTCCCCCCCCCCGCCGATCATTATTCACCCCCTCTCCGAGTTCTATCTTTGTTCTTGGCACTCATCACCTCTGACACACATTATATCCTTGTTTGCTATTGCCCGCTTCCTCTGGCTGGAATGTACACTCCATGCCAATGGAATCTTCTAATGTTTATTCACCACATTTTCGCAGGACCTAGCAGATAGTAGATACTTAACCAATATTTGTTGAGAGAATAAACCAAATGCCAATGTTGAATCATCTGAGAAATATGAGTCTTTGGGAATTTGAAGATTCCCAATTCTATTGCTTATTCTTTAGAAAAGATTTCCTCCAAGAAGCATTTGTAGAGTCAGCAACTATAGCGGGATATGAGAGGGCACAATACTGGACCCCCGAGAAAGAGAAAGAGCAAGCAGGACTTTTAATCTCTAATTACTCAGTTATGAGTTTTAAATTGCTTTCTTTTCATTTAATTAAATACAGACATTTTTTGAGATGTGGATTCGTACTTAGTAGGGACAACAGTACATCATCTATTGAAATGCTTCAGTAAGCATCCACTGAGCCCTACTGAGTGTCTGCATCCACCCCATAGAGATTGGTTTTAGGACACACACACCCATCTCAGTAGAGCCAAACCCTTTGTCAGGTCCAATCAGAGGAATACGCCTTACAATTTAGGCTGCAAAAATCAAAACAAGAAAAAAAAATAGATTTCAAATTAGCCCATCGCTTTAGAAAAATTATTTTCAATTTACCAAAGGACAAGTTTCTAAGCATTCACAGTCACAGAATCATTTTAAACTAAGAATGAACACTCAATTGAATGTAAAATTTTGACTGATGAGCAGAAATCTGAGAGATTCGTTTATCCCTTGAGAGGAGAGAGGAGTAGTCCCACTAAACAAGGTGATACTGTTTACATTGTGAGTGCAGTTGTTGCTGTATCGCTAGACTAATCTATACTCACGTATTAAAGGGTGTGTACTTCTGGAAAAATAAGTGTGCTTAGGATTTATTTTAAAAGGAATATGCTATGCCAACGAAAGGCTTTTATTCCTCTTTCATTTCCAGGCAACTAACTATTAAATACCGATTACATGTCTAAGCTTATGTTTATTTTCTAGCCTTTTCTTTACCAGGTTTCTGAGATGCTGCCTGTCCCTGCTTCCACCTGCTTCTTCCCCTGTATCTCTCTCAGTCCCCTTCCCTGACTTCTCTTCTTCCACTTGCTCCTTAATTGTCAATGGTCCCCAAAGCTCTGCCTACTTTTTATTCCTATTCCTAGGCCATTGTACCAAAGTCCAGAACGTCAACTATCACTTATACCTCCAAACTCACAAGTATATAACTGCAGCATTCACACATATTTTCAAGTCTCTACTAGATCTCTCCACGGGTGAGTTCTGAAAGGACCTTTAACCCATTCCATCTAAAATGGAATTCAATATTCTTGGCTCTAAGCCCCTACTGTTTGGAGCCAGGTCACTACCCATCTCTCTCTCTCTCTCTCTCTCTCTCTCTCTCTCTCTCTCTCTCTCTCTCTCACACACACACACACACACACACACACACACACACACACACACACACACATTCAGACATACCTACTGGGTACCAAGCACTTCCATACTCTTCCACCTCTGAAACGAAGCTAGACACCTGGGAGTCATGGCATTGCCCTTTAAAACCCTTTAGTGCCACATCTCCCTGCCCACATCACTGTCATCTGCTGCATTTGGCTCAAGTGCAGTTTTTGCTGGGCACCCCGAGAACTTCTTGTATCTCCCGTTGGATGTGCTCAGCCTTGAATTATGAAGAACTCAGGATCCACCAGCGTAGCCCCCAAGTTGTTTCTCTGTGGGCCTCCTGTGACATCTTCAGATCTCGGGGCCACAACACCATGGAGGAGGTGTCTTGGCTCAAGAAAAAATTAAAAGCAGCTCTAAGTAGAAATAAAACCTTTGCTATTATCTTAGTCTTGGACTGTGACTTCACAACACACACACTCAGCAGGGGCTGGTCCTCTGGAAGCAGAACAGCCAGCGCTGAGAGCTAAGAAGAATAGTTCAGCTTTTCCTCTGGTCACCCCCAAGCTCTGGGAACCCTTCTGGCCCAATGGCACAGGACATGGAGCTGCAGGTCACTGCCAAGTCCACGTGACCCTTCCAGGGTGCACCTGGGTGGAAGCCTAGGGAGTGCAAGTGTTATGCCTCCCCAGACCCCCCAATAGGGATGAGTTTCCTGGGGGGTAATTTTGGAATGCCCATGTGCCATCCGCAACTCGGACTCCCCCCTTACAGTGGGCCCCTTACCCCTTAACCTAGAGCCCTTGCAGTTTGTGAACGAGGAGCCTAAGCCAGGCCCTCCTCCCATTTCTAATGCTGCTGTTTGGTGCAGGCTCCTCTGATCCAGGGTCCCTGATCCTCACGTAGTAAGGAGGACGTCTACTTTAGGGCCCTGCCTCCTCCTTCGGAGCTAAGGGTAACAGCGTCACTAGGAGGGCTGCTGTCTTCACTCAGGGGGGCTGCTGTCTGGAGCCATACTTCAGGCCAGGGGGAATGTGGTTCAAGGTTTAATAGCGGGAACAAGGGGGCTGCTAGGATTCCAGTCCAATCTTCACTCAGGTCTATTCATAGGCTGGGCAGTTTTCTATTGTGAATCATGAGGAGGATTTACAAAAGATTCTGGGAAAACCATGTAGATCTGCTGTAAAATGGAGTATTTGCCACCAAGAGGCCTGAAGGGGGCTGGCAAGGAGTGGGGTCCTATTTGTGCAGGGCGAGATCCAGGAGTCCTTGAAAGTACTGCATTTATATATGTGGCCTATGATACATTTCCATGTAGGCCTTTACATCCAAGAGTCTCAGTGCCTCTGAAAATTCTGATCTTGCAAGTGCTCACAAGGCTCACCTAAGGCTCAGAGGGGGGACGGAGAGGCCCCAAATTCCCTTTTCTACCCTCAACTCAGGCTGCTCACCCAACTAGGGCAGCCGCCATCACCAGCGTGGGCGCGCCCCTTCCTCGCCTCAAGATCTACTACCCACATCACAGAGGGAATTGAGAAGCCAATTTCCTTTAATTGATTACCACTTACCAAGCTGGTTACTCCTCTGAGAGGTCTATTTAAAGTTTCTGAGCTATACAGAGATAACAAAATAAAAAGCAACAGTGTGAGGCAAAGGATGATTATCAAATTGCTTTGGGAACCTTCCATGTGAAAACAGATATAAAAGGAATATTGAGAGGTATTAGTCTGTAAGTCTCACTGAGGTCAGAAGACTGGCGCAAACCCTCTTTTAAAAAGACTTTAGAAACAAAACTAGAAAATACTTCACACACACACACACACACACACACACACACTGCAGTCTTTTCTCAAATAAATTTGAGTTCCTGCCTTAGACTGACTGCATTAACATTGTTATGCTATTTTAAACTCAATGGTACAGCGAGAGCCTTACATACTTAAATTTTTTTTTTTAATGCATGAGCTTTAAACTCGTTTTCTTACTTTAAATAGACGTATATTAACTCTCTGTTTAGGCTGCAAGACCTCCTAGCTTAGTCTAACAGCCCAACAAAATAAAAGTGGATACAAACTCTGTAATTTACTCACAGGCATAAATGGATATATAAATGTAAAAATGTGCATAATTTTTATGCCATGCGTGGCTTCATTGTGACCTAATGTTTATAATATGTAAATAATGGCTTCCTTTTAAAGCAAAGAACTTTTAATATACAGATTCATCTGAAGTCCTTTTTCTTTAATATAAACAGAAATAGAAAAAAATGCCTTTGCAATAAATAAATACCCAACGACAAAGGTTACCATTGACGGGATTTAAAATGACAGAAGTCAACAGAAAACTTTCAATATCATACTTCTATTTTCATATGAAGATATTGCTATCAAAGGAAAAGACTCAAGAAATTCTTTGATAAAAATAATCTCACACTATCTTTGAAGCAGTTTCATTTATTTTACTACCCACTGTGTTCCTTATCTGAAGGCCAAGGGTAAGAAGTTTCCTGGTTATGATTAGGAAAGAATCTGATAGATCAGAAGACCCAATTGAAGTTGGACATAATAAGTATTAAAGTATCACATGACATTAATCCTGCCATTCCATTACTCTCTCCATCTTTGTGCACAGACTAATTATTCTGAACCAGTGTTCGGGAGAAAACAGGAACTACTTACCCTGGGCTGGAGCAATCTCTTTATCGCATCGACGAGGCTGGCTCTGTACTGGTCCAGAAACAGGCTGCCATTGAGAAGAGAGCAGAATCCAGATTAAACTGGGTTTTCAAGTCTAATGATACTAATGGAGATAAGTACAGGGCTAATTACACATGTTTACTCAACACTAAAAAAGAGAAATTGCATTTTTCTATTCAAATGTCTTGCTGGGGGAGAAGAAAAGATATTGTGGTCAGTGGAATTGCCATCGAAGCGAAGCCAAGTCATCAACATGCAATGGGCCCGGATTCACACACACTGGGCCACAGGTTATTGTTAACGGGACGATTTCTAAGCTTCTGTTTGGAGGAATCAGCTGGCTGAGATGAAGCTCTCCCAGCACTTCCTGCCATTGGAGCTTAGTCTCTGTAGACCCAGGCCCTCCACACACCGAGGGTGCTGTGCGACCACCCTCCAAAAATAAACCGCCAGAGCGATCTCAGGTGCTGATGGCTTTTAGTGACTAGGAACAGCGCTGAGGTTAGATTCAATCAGGGACCTAGGACTAAATGGTTCAGAAAACAAAGACAAGGTTTAGGCAATGCATCACAGAGACCAGGATTCCTCCCCCTTGATCTCCATGTTGATTTTTTTCCAGTTCACTGTCATCTTCCTTTTTTATCCTCTGGTCTTTGGAGAATTTGTTGTAGTTCTGTCATCCCTTTGGATGGGTCAGTCTGACCCTGTCTTCACCAGGCATTATCTTGGAAGCTTGGGACAGAGTTTGCTTATCTGGGACTCGCAGGCTAGGACACTGGGCAGCCTTGTGCATCAGCCACCCCAGAAGGAGCCTAAGTGGGGGCCCTCTCCCATCCCCAATGCTGTCGTTCGGTGTAGGCCCCTCTGATTTCGCCTCCCTGCTCCTCACATAGCATGAGTAAGTACTGCCTACTCCAGGGCCCTGCCTCATCCTTCTTGGAGCTGAGGGTATCAGCAGAGCCACACTGCAGGCAAGGGTGGAGTGTAGTTCACTGTTTAATAGAGCTATGGCTCTGACCTCTCTGCTATGTCACCTTGACAAGTCACTTACCATGAGGCCTCTGTGTCTTTATCAATAATGGCCCACCTATGTGGCTGTGGTGGAATCAAATTAATCCTATCTAATAAAAGATTAATATGCAAATTGACCATACCTCCGCCATGCCCACAAGCCATGCCCACAAGCCAATCAGGAGCGAATATGCAAATAAACCCAACCAAGATGACTACAGCCACAGAGACCAGGAGGGAAGCTTGGGTTTCCCCAGCAATGGAGGAAGCCAAGCTTTCCGCACACCCTGGCGGGCCCAGGCCTCCACTCCAGGCTACAAAGTTTCAATTATAGAAGATAAATAAAGCCCAACAGAAATGGCGGCAGCCATGGAGCTGGAGAGAGCAGGAGGCTAGGGTTGCCCCCGGCGATGGAGGAAGCCAAGCTTTCCACACACCCTGGCCTGCCTTGGCCTCCGCTCAAGGCTACAAAGTTTCAATTATAGAAGATACATAAATCCCAACAGAAATGGCTGCCGCCACAGAGGGAGCAGAAGGCTTGGCTCCGCTCCAGGCTACAAAGTTTCAATTGTAGAAGATAAATAAATCCCAGATACCAGGGCCTCTGCTTGGGTCACTGGGGGGCATGGCCGGCCTGTAAACCACCACAGGCCCCTCACCCAGGCCGCCCCATGCCCCAAGGGAACCACCACCCTGATCCAGGACACCCTTCAGGGCAAACCAGCTGGCCCCCACCCATGCACCAGACCTCTATCCTATCTAATAAAAGAGTAATATGCAGATTGACCATCACTCCAACACACAAGATGGCTGCCCCCATGTGGTCAAAGATCCTGCCCCCATGTGTACACAAGATGGCCACCACAAGATGGCCAGCAGGGAGGGCAGTTGGAAGGGACCAGGCCTGCAAGGGAGGGCAGTTGTGGGTGATCAGGCCAGCAGGGGAGGGCAGTTGGGGGGATCAAGCCTGCAGGGGAGGGCAGTTAGGGGTGACCAGGCCAGCAGAGGAGGGAAGTTGGGGGTGACCAGGCCTGCAGGGAAGGGCAGTTAGGGGCAAACAGGCTGGCAGGGGAGCAGTTAGGCATCAATCAGGCTGGCAGGGGAGTGGTTAGGGGGTGATCAGGCTGGCAGGCAGAAGCTGTTAGGGGCAATCAGGAAGGCAGGCAGGCGAGCAGTTGGGAGCCAGCAGTCCTGGATTGTGAGAGGGATGTTCGACTGCCCCTTGAGGCGTCCCAGATTGGAGAGGGTGCAGGCTGGGCTGAGGGACACCGCCCCCACCCCGTGCACGAATTTCATGCACCGGGCCTCTAGTAATACATATTAGTTGGCAAATATTTGTTTTTATAAAATCTGCCTTTAACTCATGTTAATCAGTGACTAATAACCATTAAGGATTGATAAGGAAGAAATCAAGTATATCTAAATGTCGTAAAACTTTTTCTCTTCAGGACTATATACCTTATTCTTTAGTGAGGTGCTGATATCTTAGGTTTTAATAATTAAGCATTCTGGTTGTGTTTTTTAAGAAGACTATCACTGTGGGAGGATATCTCTGTCAGGTACTCAGGCCTATAGGAAACCTGGCTTGTTGGGGTACATAGCATTAAGCAAAAGACCATGCTCAGTTTATACCTGTGCATCTTAAGAGCTGGTAAGATTGTTAGAATAAAAAACAGCATCTTAAAAGCTGAGTTTAAAACATAACCTTATAAAGTACTATTTCTACTTAATGTTGGTAATGGTGACAAAGATATTAATTAGCATCCCCACTTACTGAAAAATGCAGCTTAACACATAGGACACATTCCAAATACAGTTATCCAAAAGGTAATGTCATCTACTACAACCAAATCAAATTTCCCAAAAGTAATTCCTATAGTTTTCTAAGTGGTCTTTATTCCAAGCAAGCTCACCTGTCTCCTTAGCTCTGCTGCAGAATTTATAACACTTTGCAGGATGGTCCTATGAGCAATTTCAATGTGCTTTAGTAGGAGTGATATATAATCTCTGGAAAATTCGCCCCTTAAATGGTCCTAATGGGCTCAGAGAACAGCAGTAGCTTAAGTGGATCTATTTAAAAAGGCTGAGCGGGTCAGTGATGGGGATGGAGATACCGTTTCAACTCTCCCCTTCAGTTACTGATCAAAGTGCATCGACAGTTAGCCTAGGTTGGCCATTAAAACATACACAGATGTGCACACACACACACACACACACACACACACACACACACCCCTCTACAGAATTCACTCGTGGAATCAAACTTGCTTTGTTCCATTGATCTGAACCACAGATTCTATGAGAAAGGAAAGGTGCTGGGCCATTTTCATCCCCTCCCTTCAAATCAGCCTGTTTGAGCAGCGCCCAGAGCATTTACAACTCCTCTCATGGGGAAATTAATTAGTGCAGAGGAAAGGAGGCATTTCTCTGCCACTATTCACAAAAGGAAGCCCTCCTGTAATTTTCAAGGTGAAATGTGCTAAGTTACATTCACTGTTTCAGATGAACGTTCAGCGGAAGAATGGCCTCTGTCAGTGGTTATCAACTGACTGTTATGGAAGCTGGCACGCGTGCCCTATGCTGATCCCTCTTGCTCTGCCCCTTAGGTTGCAAGATCGTTGGCACTTTGTATATCTTCTGGGGACTGTGTCCTCAGGTGTGAGGGCAAAGGGCTCACTACGTTTGGGTTAAAGATCTTTTCAGGAGTAAAATTCTTTAAGGTGTGATTTAGAAATATCCATGATTACAGCATCTGAAAGAAAACAAAGAAATTCTAGAGCCTATTTTGAAAAAAATTTTTTCACAAAAACCAAACTTAAAAAAAATCATTAAAAGTAAAAAGGAATAGAAAATAGAAACAATCCAGTGTCCATAGTGAAAATGCTGAGAGCAAGGGAGGTGATGTGCCTTCCCCGTTTCTTTCCCACGTCTGGCTGCAGGCGTATACAGGTGGAGCTGACTCCCACACACCTAGCTCCACGCGGCCGGCTCCGGCTGGCATTTCAGACACTTTCCGAGCCGTTAGAGAGTCCAAGGGTGCAGAATCATTTTTCTTTCTGCAGAGCTACAATAAACTGGAAAGCCATCAAATGCTGAATGAGAGCGTTCATTGGATTAAAAAATCTGACTTCCAGGCTCTTAGATTATTGGGGTTGAACAGGAGTCTGGAAAGGCAGACTTAATAGTAACAATCCCTCACTTTTCTAAACTCAGCAAGGACTGGGCTGGACTGCATTCCAATGCAAAGGAACTCATATTAAATTCAACATTAAACAAGTCAACCAAGGAACGTAATAGGCAGGGTTTTTTTTTTTTGTTTTTTTTTTTACACCTGTGGTTAAATATTCTAATATTTGGCTGTTTGTCCACAGCTTCCCTTTTGCAGGTGTGGCTGTACCTCTATTTTCCTTTCTGTTTATTTCAAAGTTGACATTTTACAAGTTATTTAGGAACTGTTGAACCATGAAACTATATTTCATTGTCAAAAATGCTGAACGGTAAAATAATGACTAGCTTTCACAGCTTTCCTTTTTATTTTATGATCTAGTTGAGCTAATAATTTAGATGTGAGCCAAGAGACTGTGTCTTCTGGGAAATAAGTTATTTCTCCCGGTACCTATAGGTTTGTGAATGTTTGAATGTAAATATATGAATATATGAATGATTCAAGAACATAAACATATCACCGCCTGTTGTAATCATGTGCATTTTTACTTGAGCCACAATGTGGGTTGGAAATAGGTTTGTGAATAGAGCTTGTTTTCATGTAAATGGGATCAAGCAGTACCACTGGTTAGCTATTCAGGGAATCAGACAATGCCATCCTTGCTGGAAATGCTTCAATAAGAATTTAATCCATGTACCTAATATTCGAACTCTGACTCTTGCTTCATATTCCTGTGGCCTAATCCAGATCTCATTGGCTGACAATGACTAAAGGATGGGGTGAGACTTAAGTGATCTATTTATGTGTGGCACCTATTTTTGCACTGAGCATTTCAGGTTTCATCTTGGTGGTA